>NW_026294617.1:107353434-107953434 GCF_007827085.1 Peromyscus californicus insignis
AATACACTGAACCTGATAAAAGAGAACGTAGGGAATGGCACAGGACAAGGCTTTCTGAAGAGAACCCTGTTAACATAGGCACGAAGATCAACAATTAACAAACAGGACCTCATGAAACTAAAAAGCTTCTGCATGGCAAAGGAAACTGTCATTTGGACAGAGTGGCAGCCTGCAGAATGGGAAATCTTTTTACCAACTGCGTATTCAATACAGGACTAAAATACAAAATATATAAAGAATTCAAAAAAGCTAAATATCCAGAAAAAAACCCTACCAACAACAAACACCCCAATTAGAAAAAACGGGTTACAGATCTAAACAGAATTCTTAAGAGAAAACTCAAATGGCTGCAAAACACTTAAAGAAATGTTCAATATCCTTAGTCATCAAGGAATTGCAAAACTATTTTGAGATTTCACTTTACACCCATCAGAATGGGTAAGATCAATAAAACAAGTGACAACTCATGCAAACACTCATCCATTGCTAGTGGGACTGCAAACTTATACAGCCATTCTGGAAATCAGTGTGGTGGCTCCTCAGGAAGATGGGACTCAATCTACCTCAAGATCCAACTATATTACTCTTGGATGCCTACCTAAAGGATGCTTCATTCTACTACAGAGATACTTGCCCAACTATTGTGGAATAATCTTTTTATACACTGTGAAAATGTGTCTTTGCCAAGGTGCCTTCTGATTGGTTTAATAAAGAGCTGAATGGCTAATAACTAGGCAGGAAGAGGTTAGGTAGGACTTCTGGGCAGAGAGAGAGATGAATCTAGGCGTGGGGGAGAGATGCTAGAAGACATGGAGAGGAAACAGGACATGCAAGATGGAAGAGAGCTAAAAAGCCACGAGGTGAAATGTAGCTCAATATAAATGGGTTCATTTAAGTAATAAGAGCTAGTAGGACAGGCCTAAGCTATAGGCTGAACTTTCGTAATTAATCGTAAGTCTCCTTGTCATTTTTTGTAAACTCTGCCTACACTCAACCATATTCATTGCTGCTCTTAATCATAGTAGCCAGAAGTTGGAAACAACCTAGATGTTTCTCAATGGATGAATTGATAAAGATATTTGTAGGTAAATGGATAGAACTAGAAAAAAAAAAATCATCTCAAATGAGATACTCCAGAAACCAGAAAGACAAATATGGTATATATTTGCTTTTATGTGGATATTAACTGCTAAGTCAATGATAAGCAAAGTACCATCCATAGAACCACAGAAGTTAGGTAGAATAAGGAACTGGTGGGGGTTCAGATAGATCTCCCTAGGAAAGGGAAATAGAATAGAGAGTTAAGGACTGATGCGGAGCAGGAACTTGTAGCAAGTCTTTTTCTGTCCCACCAATAAGCTCCCAAATCATGATATGGAGACTTATGAAAGCCTGGCTGATAGCTTAGGCTTGTTTTTAGTTAGCGTTTATAACTTAAATTAACCCATATCTTTTAATCTACATTCTTTTATGTGGCTAGGTTACCTTTACTTTGTAATGCCCATGCTGCTTGCTCTGCATCCCTTTGGTGTATCCCTTCTTCTTCCCAGTGTCCTCTCTGCCCTGGAAATCCTGCCTAGCCATTGGCCATTCAGCTTTTTATGAAACCAATCCAAGTGACACATCTTCACAGTGTACAGACAGATTATTCCACAACAGGAACTGGAGGATCAAGTGGGGAAGGGGATGGGAGAGGGGCATGAGGGAGGGAATACAGGGAGAGGCAACTAAATTAAGGGCCATTTGGAGGGTAATACAAAAACCTAATACAGCAGACACTTCCTAAAATGTATACAAGCAATCTAAATAAAATCACCAAAGAATGCAGGCGAGAGAGTCCCAACTGACCATCTCTTGTCACCAAACAAAGTTTCCAGTACTGGGATTGGGTTACGTCTAATTGAGTTTTGGCCAAAAGGGTCTTGTGGGGACTCCCAAACCATCCAGGCTATTGCCAAGAATAGATGTGGCTCTCCAGAAACTGACAGCAAGGTTCCATTGCTGGAGACAACACTTGCACAGCTGACTGAACACGGAGAAGTCCAGCTGGTGCTTACACAGAGCCTTCACCCCATGTGCTAGTGTTTTTGATAGAGAAAAGCACTCTGTATACTGCCTGCCTTAGGAGATCCGTAAACACCAACCCAGCTACAGAACCTTGGCTCTACAGTAGTTTCCTGTCCGCAAGATTTGATAATGCAATGGTTTCACAAAGCTTGTGGGAATAACCAACCAATATATGATTTGACTTAAGGCTCACTCTACGAGATGAGCCCATACTGCTTTGATGACCAAGAACCTAAAACTAGATAGCCCATGGACCTAGGGTAAAATCAAATACTACTGTTCTACTAAAAGAATGTAGCAATAAAATGACTCCTAATGACATTCTGCTACACTCATAGATCAGTGCCTTGCTCAGTCATCATCGGAGAAGCATCCTCCTGCACCAGATGGGAACAAATACAGAGACCCACAGCCAGACACTATGCAGAGAGTGAGAGACCTTGGAACACTCAGCCCTAAACTGGATATCTCCATTAAATCCTCCCCCCAACAACTCAGGGAACTCGGCAGAAGTAGATGAAGAAAGAGATTAAGAACCAGAGAGGATGAATTCACGGAGACTGAGGCAGCAAAATCAGGGCCTGCACCAGTCTGTACCAGATGGGGGCCTAGAGCTGAAAGAAATGGACACATGCCCCCACCCCTAACCCAGAAGCTATCTCCGATTGATAACGACTTGCAAATGAAAATTTAGTTTCCTCCAAGGGAAACAAGCTGCCCTTAAGGGGAGGGAGGCTGCATGCCCAGCAGCAGATGGCTCACAGAAAATGAACTCTAGGGATCTTTGGAGTTTTCTGGTCTCATTATGTTGTGCCAGGGGTTTTCTCCCTTTCTTATTTTTTAATTTTATCTTGTTTGTTTGTTTGTTTATTTGTTTTCTCAAGGCAGGATCTCACTATGTATCTTTGTAAGCTTTGCCTATCCTGGAACTCATTATGTAGGCCATTTTTTTTTCTGGGAAACTAGAGATGGACCTGGCCAGACCCCATCTACCGGGCCAGTATTTAATTAAAGCTTGCTTCAAATGTGGCTTTTTTTTTTTTTTTTTTTTTTTTTTTTTTTGGTTTTTCGAGACACGGTTTCTCTGTGTAGCTTTGGTGCCTGTTCTGGAACTCACCCAGGCTGGCCTCGAACTCACAGAGATCTGCCTGCCTCCCGAGTGGTGGGATTAAAGGCGTGTGCCACCACCGCCTGGCCAAATGTGGCTTTAAATTGTGGTAGTTGTCTTATTCTCAACCAGTGGGATTAACACTTTCCTTGGACTTTTTCCCTTCTGTTTGTTTTGTCCTATTCCGATGTGTTAGCTTTTGTTTTCTCTTATTTTATTTTATTATCATCTCTTAGAAGCCTGTTTGTTTTCTAATGATAGAGAGAAAGGGGACAGATCCAGATGGGAGGGGTGTGGGGAGGAGCTGGGAGGAGTAAAGATGGGGAACCATAGTCAGGATATGTTATATGAGGGAAAAAAAACTATTTTCAAGAAAAGGAGAGAGAGAGAGAGACAGAGAGAGACAGAGAGAGAGAGAGCAAGCTCTAGGTATGATGGCACATGTTTGTAATCTCAGCCCCAGGGAAACAGTGACAGGCAGATCCCTAGGGACCACTAGCCAGCCAGCTTAGCCTGCTTGTCACATTCGGGGTCGGTGAGAGGATCTCTCTAAAAGAAGGAGAAGAGGGTGGTGAGGAGGAAAGAATAAAATCAACCAAAACAGTGACCAACACACTGTTTACAGATGCCTGCCCTCCACCCCCCACCCCCCCCACATTTACTCAGTATTCTTTAGAATGATACATACATCTTACAGTGTCTGAAATACAAACTTTCCAAAACAACCCCAAATCTAGTGAGTCAGAAACTAAAGAAAGATGGACCCGACAAGCTCTGTGTGATTAAATCTTGGTTGTCCATCTGACTGGACTGAGAGAAGTCTAAACATCTCTAAAGCATGTCCCTAATCTTGAGCGACAGGCCTAAGAGGTGACTTAATCCATTCATGAATTCAGCATTTGAATCGACCAGTGCAACTGTGGAAGGCGGGGCCTACTTGGAGGAAATAGGTCCTCCAGGGCCTGCTCTTACAGGGTACATCTTGGCTCTGGTCATTGTGAAGGGACCCCAAAATAGCTTGACCACACAGCAGCCATGACAGGCTTAGGGGCCTAGACACAGCTTCTGTGACAGGCTTACTGGTGGGAAACACCCAGATCCAGCAAAAGCCTCAAACTGACACCCAGGGATCCACCCAGGGATGAGGAAATACCTAACATTCCAACCACTAGGTGGCCAGATGTCCTTGAGTCCAGCACACACCTATTTTTGTTTTACAGATACCCTTAGACAATTGACAGCCAATCAGGGTCCTGAACCCTGGAAATCCCTTCACCCCAACCTCTGCTATGATAAAAATCCCACCCTGCCTGGGCTCAGGGCTCTCTGCTCTCACCGCTGCGTGGGACAGACAGAGGGACCGAGCCCCAGAGCTTGAATAAAGGCTCTTTGCTTTTACATATGGGAGTCGGTCTCCGTGGTGGTCGTTTGGGGGTCTCCGCGATCTGGGCATAACAATCATTTGCTACTGTTATTTCTCCTTGCCTCTTGGCTGCTATGAGGTGAACAGTGTTCCTCCAACATTCCCTTCTGTGATGTTTCTGCCTTACCACAGGCCTGGAAACAGTGGCCAGTCAGGAACTGAAGCATCGTCTGAAAATTGAGGCAAAATGAATCTTGCTTGAGTGTTCCTATTCCTTCTCCTCTCTCTTTTTTTGTCCAAGTGATGAAAAGTCTACACACTCTAACACGCCTATTTTGAGAACTACTGCTTTTGAATATCAAAGTTAAGTTAAACTGGCCTGTTCATTTGTACTTTGTAAGAGGCTTCAGGTCCCTTTTCTAGGACATCTTCCCAACCTTCTGCTGACCCTTAAAAGGAGTATTTGGTATTGAAGTAGCATGAACACCAGATTCGTCAGCGCCTATGGCAATCTTAACTGTTTGATGTGCAGGGCTGTTGTAGATGTTATAGCCCAGTCTGTGCTGAGAGGAAACAGTGTCACTGTCTGGTTTTAGCATCTAGGTAAAGGAGGCACAGTTCTGTCACCCTCAGTAGCCTGAGCAGTACCTAGAGTTTCAGGGACCTCGACTCAGGCCAAAACGATTTGTAGCTTTAACAATTTCAGGACTAGCCAGATTATGAAGTGGAGTTAGACGTTTTATTAAAGGTATTTTAATACAGGCTTAAGCAAAAAGGTGAGGAGAAACAGATATGCTCAGAAAACAGTCAGCTATACCCGTGTGAACACGGCTCATTGTTCTCATGAGGTTTGTTTGTTTGTTGAAACAGGGTCTTCCTGTGTGTTCCTGGCCTCTCTCTGTAGACCAGGCTGGTCTTGAACTCACAGAGATCTGCCTGCCTTATCCTCCTGATTGCTGGGAACAGTGCACTGTCATGCCTGGCTCAAGGTCTTATGCATTCAGACTTAAGCTGGATCATTGCTATTTCAATGTCCAACATCTTTTTGTGAATGGAATACCAACTCTATGCCATCAGCCTTCACAGTACATGTTGTTAACTGTGCTGGAGTTGGTGCTTCTTAGCTGATGAGAGGCTTCAATCAGACTTCCACATGAGGGTTCCTCTCTCTTCTCGTGTCCCCATAATTTTCCTGTCTTCCTGTGACTCACCATGACTTAAATTAGCCCCTGCCACATACTCAGAAGGGAAATTTGGCCACGCAGTCACACTAAACAAAAGTCCGTGCACTTACAAGGACATGCCCTCTAATTCTCACCCAGATTCTTTGGTTATTGTTGTTGGCATGGTGCCAATTCTCTAGTTTCATCCCACACCATGTTAGAAATAAAGAGGCATAAGGCAGAGAAAGGAAATGGGGTTGGTGTGGCGGTACGCATGCCCAGAGCAACCATCACTACAAGGAGTCAGTGTAAGGACAGGACAGACAAGAGAACCAGGCAAATGGAAGGATTAAAAATGCACAGTTGTCTGATGCAATATACTGAAGTTGAGCAACCCCATGTATTCCACCCGGAGTAGGAGAGACAGCCCACAAGTCTGTGCCACTAGGGAGTTTATAGCCCAGAATTCTGAAGGGAATAAAACGAAGAAGAATTTACTAAATCCACCTGAGTCTCCACCCGAGAACTCTTTAGGATAGCACCATAGGTCAAGACCAAAACAGATATTCATAGTTTTGACCCTCAATTACAAAGAATTAAAATATACTGTGCACACTCTTGGAGAAGATGGGAAGCATTTGCAGCCCATTTCTAGAATCATATAAATGTGTCTGCATACAGACAGGATAGATGTCAAAAGCCCTGCTTTCCTCCTGTCCCTGTGCTCAGGAAGAGTATATGCTCACAAGGCATATGCACATCACCGGGGAGAAAGGGAAGCCAGAACTTTGAAACTTTAGAACCAAGCTCACTTTTCCTTTTTTTTTTTTTTTTTTTTTTGTGGTTTTTCCAGACAGGGTCTCTCTGTGTTAACAATCCTGGCTATCCTGGCATTTGCTCTGTAGACCAGGCTGGCCTTGAACTCACAGAGATCGACCTGCCTCTGCCTCCCAAGTGTTAGGATTAAAGGCGTGTGCCACCACCGCCCTGGTCCATTCTTGTTTTTGATAACACATGTCGGTGCCTCTCTAATGAGCAAGTGAATCACCTGAGGATCTTTTTTTTCTTCTTTTTTTTCCTATTCTTTCTCCCCCCCGCCCCCCAAGCTGAGGACTGAACCCAGGGCCTTGTTTTTGCTAGGCAAGCTCTCTACCACTGAGCTAAATCCCCAACCCATGGATCTTTTTCAAATGTAGGCTTTGAATGGCTTGTTTGGGGATGGCCTGATAGTCTCCATTTATTTATTTGAAACAGGATCTTGTTATGTTGGCCTGGTTGGTCCTGATCCTCCTGCCTCAACTCTCAAGATTCTGAGAGGCCAGATACAATGCAAGGTAACAGGGTCAATTTTGTGTTTTTGTTGTTCTGTTGGTTGAGACAGGGTCTTCCACTGTAGCCAGGGCTGGCTTCTAACTCACTAGGTAGTTCAAACTACCTCTTGAGATCCCCCTGCCTCAGCCTCCTGGGTGCTGGATGACAGGTGAGAGCCACCACAGTTGGACTAGAGGCCGTATTTTTTTTTTTTTTTTTGGTTTTTTTTGAGACAGGGTTTCTCTGTGTAGCTTTGGAGCCTGTCCTGGATCTCACTCTGTAGCCCAGGCTGTCCTCGAACTCAGAGATCCGCCTGCCTCTGCCTCCCGAGTGGTGGGATTAAAGGTGTGCGCCACCACTGCCCGGCTAGAGTCCGTATTTTTAACAAGCTTCTAGTTGATGCTGGTGGCCCTGGTGCTGGCCTATGGGCCATGCTTTGAGCTGCGTTAAGTGAAGTTCCCCGAAGCGGGGGAAAAAAAGAGCTATATCTATGTTAAAAAGACTCTACAAGGCCAGATGACTACGCTTCTGATAATGTTGAGTTAGTAAAGCCAAATTATCTTAGCCTAATTCTCCTAAAAGCCATCCATTATCTACTCATATATCTGCTCTGACATCCTTGTGACTTCAACATCTTTAAATACAGCTGAGCGTGGTGGCACACGCCTTTAATCCCAGCATTTGTGAGCAGAGGCAGGAGGATCTCCATGTGTTCAAGGCCAGTCTGGTCTACCAAGCAAGTTCCAGACAGTCAGGACTATACAGAGCCATGGTTCTCTATCTTCCTAATGCTTCGACCCTTTAATACAATTCCTCATGTTGCTGTGACCCCCCAAACATAAAATTATTTTATTTGCTACTTAATAACTGTAATTTTGTTATTGTTATGAATTGTAGTGTAAGTGTCTGTGTCTCCAGATGGTTTTAGGTAACCCTCCATGAAAGGAGTTGCAACCCACAGGTTGAGAACCACCAGTATAGAGACCCTGTCTCGAAAACAAACGAAAGGAAGCAAAATGAAAAAAGAAAACCATATAGTTGGCAAACCCTTAGCTTCCCTGATCCAAAGCTAAGATTGCCATCAGATAGCACCTGAGAGCTGTAGAACTTCCCCCTTTGCTATAAGCTGCCTGCTCTGGGTCCCCACCACAGTATTTGGTGAATTCTGAGATTTATGCTTTTCTTTCTTCAGTAATTAGTAAAATCTCCTGTAACCATTTCTGCAGTGGAGCACTGTATCTTTTTTTTTTTTTTTTTTTTGGTTTTTCGAGACAGGGTTTCTCTGTGTAGCTTTGCGCCTTTCCTGGGACTCACTTGGTAGCCCAGGCTGGCCTTGAACTCACAGAGATCCACCTGGCTCTGCCTCCCGAGTGCTGGGATTAAAGGCGTGTGCCACCACCGCCCAGCTGTATCTTTTTTTATTTGTTGTTTGTTTTGTTTCTTTTTTTTAATACCGAATGCTGTTTATTGAAGGAGGGAGGAGGTCTTAAATACAGGCTTACAGCACAATGGGAGAAGCCTGGAGGGCAGAAGTTTGCTACCGATGTTTTACAATCTTGCATCTAAGCTGTTAATACCCATTATGCAGGATACACAGACAAAGAACTTCCCTTAAGCATTCAGGAGGGTGGAACCTGGCAGGGAATTAGCATAGAGAGGATATCAAGGTCAAGGTCAGCAAGCAAGGCAACAGTTACCCAAAACGGGGGCCAGGGGCCTATAGGTCCCCCTTTTACTAAAAAATGAGCTTCTGACGTCAGCAGGTCACCTTTCCTGTCATGGAGACGCCTGCCCAGGCCACACAGGCGCTCTGTCTTAGGTTGGTAAGTGCCCCCCAGGCATTACCCGTCTCTGAATACTCATTATCATACAGGCTAAATCGTGTGGAAGTGCTGTATCTTACGGAGTATCTGAATCTTGTTACCACATCACGCTCACACATACCATGCTCACACATATTTGGCCCCAGGGTAAACTGTCTTTCATTCCCTTTGAGATTAGAGTTGTACTTTTGCATGGACAGTAGCTAGATTCCAAAGGACTTGTTGTCATTTACAGCTGAAAGTCAGCTAGAGAAGGAAATGCCCCTCCTGATTCTAAGGGACCCTCTTTTGCAGCCATGGTAGTAACCACACCTGCTACCACTGCTTTCTTAAGCCTTAAAAACACTCCAACCATCTCCTAATGTTAACTCCTGTGTTAATGGGTGCCTGTACTGGCTGGTTTAGTGTGTCAACTTGACACAAGCTAGAGTCATCAGAGAGGAAGGAGCCTCAGTTGAGGAAATTCATCCATGAGGTCCAGCTGTAGGGCACTTTCTCAATTAGTGATCAATGGGAGAGGGCCCAGCCCTTGGTGGGTGGTACCATCCCTGGACTGGTGTCCTGAGTTCTATAAGAAAGCAGACTCATCAAGCCGTGAGGAGCAAGCCAGTAAGCAGCATCCTTCCATGACCTCTACATCAGCTCCTGCCTCCAGGATCCTGCCCTGTTGAGTTCCTGTCCTGACTTCCCTCAGTGATGAACAGCAATGTGGAAGTGTAAGTCAAATAAACGCTTTCTTCCCCAGCTTGATTTTTGGTCATGGTGTTTCATCACAGCAATAGAAACCCTAACTAAGGCAGTGCCTAATGGTGACATTAGTTATATTGACAATGACTTTCTCTCTGGTGGAGTATTGTTTGTTGTAGAAAATGATGTATTAGTTTGCTTAGGAAGTGTATCAGTTACTGTTGCAATCCAATGACCCGAACTGATAAAACATGATGAAGGGCTCATGGTTTCGGGGATTTCAGTAGCTCCTGGCAGGGAAAATGCCTTTATATGCAGTGGACTGTAGCAGGTTTTCTTTTGGGCCACCAACCAGCTCCCAAATCATGGCATGGAGACTTGTTCTTAGTTATGAATGCTTGGCCTTAGCTTAGCTCTAGTTTTAATCTGTTTCTCTTTATCTACATTTTTATCTCTTAATTGGGGCTTTTTACTTTCTTTCATTCTGTATATCTTACTTTCCTGTTTCCTCCATGTCTGTCTGTCTGGTGGCATCCTGGTGTCTGGCCCTGGGACACCCTCTATTTCTCTATTTCTCCCTCGTTCTCTCCTCTGTTCTTCCTCGATCCTAGATTTCTCCTCCTACTTATTCTCTCTGCCTGCCAGCCCCGCCTATCCCTCTCCTGCCTAGCTAGCTGTTGGCTGTTGAACTTTTTATTAGATCAATCAGGTGCCTTAGGCAGGCAAGGTGAAACAGCAACACATCTTTACATCATTAAATAAATTCAGCATAAAAAAATGTAAGACATCTTTACATAATTAATATTCACAACAGTGGACAAGGGAGCAGAGAGGGTTAGAACAAGGAAAAGATATAACTTTTAAAGGCCACCAGCCTGAAAAGCGGGCGGGCCCTCTGTGTGTCCCTTTTCTCTCTTCCTTTCCACACTTTCTCCTTCCATTCTCTTCCCTCCACGTGGTCTCTCTGTCTCTCTTTCCTTTCCGCTCCTTCCTTCCGTCTGTCCTCTCTCTCCCTCTCTTTCTCTCTTCCCCCCTCTCTCCCCCCTCTCCCAATAAAGCTCTAAAAAGGTAACCATGGCCTGTGGTTCCTCCAATCAGCACTCTCCTCCTCTGGCATGGCCACTGCGGGCGGCGGCCAGCCACGAGCAGCGTGCCGTTTAACCAACAGTTTATCTAACCGTTCTGTTGTTTCTGGGACCCAAGAGGATAGCAGAAGTGATGGCTCATGAGAAAAGGTGGGACACAGACACAGAGCCAGAGTTAGGCCAGTACGTGGCACCCTCCTTCAGTGTCCCCACATTGCCTAGGCTGGCGTCCCACTTGCCTTAGCCTTTTGAGTAGCCAGGAGTACTCTAGGTCACTACTTCACTCTGTGACCACATGGAACCCTTAGCACCGTCTTCAAGGCTCCAACCATCACACAGTCACATGGCAGGAATGGGTGGGGGTGGGGTAGGGCTAGCTGTCCATATGTGAATGTTGGGAGGCCACAAATTGACTACAGAAAATGGCATTTTCACAGATGATGTGTTATTTTTTCCCCCTTCAGATTTAGTAATTTCAAATGGCTTATCTGGTTATAATATAGGCTTTTAATTGTGAATTTTTACAAGTTCTGTTTTTATCAATTTCTTAAAACCATGTGTCTTGCCACTTTCAAACTTCTTTTGGTTTGTCAGTGACGTAGACATTAAGGTTAATATCTATGAGACTTTTTTGTTGTTGTTTGAGACAGTCTCACCGTGTAGTACTTGCTGGCCTAGAACTCACTATGTAGTCCAGGCTGGCCTCCAACTCCTGCCTCAGCTTCCTGAGTGCTGGGATTACTATGGAAACATATTTTAAAGATAAACTTGTATTGGGCCGCAAAATTTTAAGAAGATACCCTAGGGCTGGCTGGCACTCTCCCAGAGCACACTTCTGGTCAGAAACCTGCCGTGATATGATACAGATCCTTTCAGACCCAAGGACAGCTGAGAGACTGAGGGTCATCCTCAGACCAGTCGGCTTTGGCTCCAAACACTCTTGTCTTTCTTCTCTTGTAAAAACAGTCTGATTTTCCAGCTGTACCAGGACCTGAAAGGGCCTGGAATGCGGCAGAGGTCTTACAATCATCATGTGTGCTCTCCAGTGCCACCTGCTGGGCACAGGCGAAACTGACATACGATTGCTCCAGAAAGAGAATAGATTAAATAGCCATTTAAAAGGGGGTTTGGGGATCGGCAGTGGTGGCACACGCCTTTAATCCTAGCACTTTGGAGGCAGAGGCAGGCGGATCTCTGTGAATTCGAGGACAGTCTGGTCTACAGAGCGAGTTCCAGGACAACCAAGGCTACACAAGAAACCCTGTCTTAGAAAAAAAAAAGGGGGGGGGCACGTTTTTTGTATTATAAAGACTTTGGTTACATTTTTTATTTTTGCTCACGGAGAAGGTAAATTTGGGGCTGGAGAGTTGACTCGGTGGCTAAGAGTTCTGCTGCTCTTCCAGAGATTCAGGGCACCCACATGGTGGCTCACAACCATCTGTAACTCCAGTCCTAGGAGATCTGACACCCTCGGGAATGTGCATGTGGTACACAGACAGACATACATGCAGGTAAAACACCCATATGCATAAAAAATAAATCTTAAAAAACACAACAAAATATCCCTTACTTATGGGAAGGAATGGGAAGTTAAATATTTTTCTTCAAAAAAAAAAAAAAATCCCAGATTTAGCAACTCTCCCTCAGGAGCATTCTCCTTCCTGGGGTTTTATCTTACTTTCTGTGATTTACTCTCAGAGAAATGCACACCCATGCTCTTGGGTGTGTCTTATCTGTCAAATGCCTCTCTCTCTCTCTCTGAATCCTCCTGTTTAAGCCTGTATTGAACTATCTTTATCATATCTCCCACCAAAATAATAAAATAAACTGGATTTCAAAAGTAATAAGCCAGCTATGGTAGCACATCCTATAATCTCAGAAGCGGAGGAAGAAAGATCTTGAGTTCAGGGCTTATCCAGGCTACATGGTGAGACCCTATCTAAAAAACTTGGTTGGAGAGATGGTTCGGCTGTTAAGAGTGCTAGCTGCTCTTCTGGAGGATGCAGGTTCAATTCCCAGCACCCACATGGCTGCTCACAACTGTCTGTAACTCAAGATTGAGGAGCTTCTCTTCTGCCCTCCAAGGACACTAGGCATTCACGTGGTTCACAGACAGACATGCAGACAAAATGTCTAGACACATAAATTTGAACAACAGCAACAAAAAAGGAATTAAGAAATAACTGTTAAAAATACCCATTCAGTTAGAATATTACACTTTTGTGAAGTGCTCACAGAGACCAGAAGAAGGTGTCTGAATCCCCTGCAGCTGCAGTTCTAGACTCTGCGAGCTGCCATGAAGGTGTTCGGGAATTGAACCCGGGTCCTGTGGAAGAAGGTGTGGTGCTACTAACCACCATACCACCTCTCTAGCCTCTGGCTCATTCTCTTACACCAATAAGTATGCTCATCCCAGACTGCTTCTGGGCCACTTATTGTTTATTGTCATGCCAATGAAGGCAAGAGCCCTACCAGCTGAGCTACATCCCAGTCCCTTGAGTATTTGTTTCTAAACAACCTCATGCTCATTTTTGTTTGGGTATGGGAAGGTTTGAGAAATGAAATGCACTGTTTTGTCCAGGCTGGCCTCAAATCCATGATGATCCCCCTGCCTCTGCCTTCTGAGTGCTGGGATTATCAGATTATCGGGGTAAGCCATCATACCAGGCCTTCATTAAAAGCTTTTTATTTGTGATTTGTTTTTATTTTGCAAAACAGCTCTTTAAAAAACTGACATATAATAATTGTAAATAATTTGTAGTGGGTATAGTGTGATAGTTTAATACTTGCCTATAATATGTGTTGATCCAATCCTCCTTAAAAGTTGACATGCAGCCTGGTCTCCAAAGCGAGTTCCAGGAAAGGCGCAAAGCTACACGGAGAAACCCTGTCTCGAAAAAAACCAAAAAAAAAAAAAAAAAAAAAAAAAAAAAAAAGTTGACATGCAATAATTGTACATGTTTTGGGGGTACAATGTGATAGTTTGATACTTGCATATGATCTGTGTTGATTAAATCTGTAGAAGGTTACTTTATTTTTATGTGTGGGTTGTTTCTTTATTTTTTATTTTCATGTGTGTGTGGTATGCACGTGTGCATATGTGCATGTTTGCATTTGTGTAGGTGCTGGTTTATGTGTGTATGCATGTACCTGTGCAGGTCCTAGGTTGATGTCAGGGAATGGTGCTTGAGAGTTCTACTTTATTCACTGAGGCATCCTGCATACCTTGTTACCATATTGGGGGAGTATTTACTATGTTTGGGCATTACTTTATATACATTAACATATTTACATACAACGTAGACAATTAAAAATCATTCTACACATAAGAAAGCTGAAATTCAGCTGGGCAGTGGTAGTGCATGCTTTTAATCTGTGAGTTTGAGGCCAGCCTGGTCTATAGAGTGAGATCTAGGATAAGCACCAAAACTACACAGAGAAACCCTGTCTCAAAAAACAAAACAAAACAGAAGCCGAAATTCAAATACTCTTCCCCAAGATCGATCATGCACTACTAACAAAAGGAGGCCCCCATGAAGAAAGGATAATTGCCCCCAAAGACTCCAGAGTCCAGCACTAATGTCCAGTCTTTAGCTGCTGCTGCTGCCCATTAATAGAATTCTCTCCACCAAGTCTTAGTTGGGCATGCAAAGTATGAGATTTCAAGTGTCCTGGGGAATGGAACTTTCTATGCCTTCCCTGTAATGGGTCTTTTTCTGTTCTGCCAGCCAGCTTCCAAATAATGACACAGAGACTTCTTATTAATTATGAAAACTCTGCCTACAGCTTAGGCTTGTTCTTAACTAGCTCTTATAACTTAAATGAACCCATTTATATTAACCTATGTTCTATCATTAGGCATTACCCCTCTTCATCTTGCACTTCCTGTTTCCTCTTTGTATCTCCTGGTGTCTCCTGTGTCTCTAGATTCCTCCTCTTCCTTTCTTTTGCCCGGAAGTCCCACCTATCTCTCCTGCCTAGTTATTGGCCAGTTAGCTTTTTATTACCTCAATCACAGCAACACATCTTCACACAGTGTACAAATATCTCACAACAGTTCCCCAGCTCAGAGCTGTTACCTAGAACAACAACATCAAAACAAAACATCGCCCAAAACAAAGCAAACACCCCATACACAGACAAAAAGAAGAATCAAAATCTACCTTATCAAACTTTGCCAAGATCATGGTGGTTAGTATTTTGTTTCATTAAGAAAAGAACCAGATACTTACCTGGCAGGGGAGACACCATGATCAAGAAAAGAACCAGAAAATGTTAACCTAGTTAGGTTATTAAATATACTTATTAACATATCTTAACTTTAAAAATGGGCTTTTAAAAATTAAATTGAGATTTCTTAGTTAAACAATTTCTAAAAATATTTAGAAAGGCCTTTTACACAGAGGTCAACATTGAGGCTCTCACGTGCACCTACCCTCTTCCATTTAAAGACTTCCTTTTATTTGGTTTTGAGACAGGCATGAAACTCATTATATAGACCAGGCTGACCTTGAACTCACAGAGATCCACCTGTCTCTGCCTCCTGAGGGGTGGGATTAAAGACATGTGCTACTACACTCACCTAAAAATTAGCTTTAAAAGCACATCAGAAACTCTTAAATTATTATGCCTGGTAGTCTGAAAATGTTTGTGGGCCTCCATTGCCATCTAGTGGACAGATGTACTCTGACTTAAGGGAGAGACATTTGATCTGAAATGGCAATTGATCTGAAAGGAACATGTGGAATATAAGAAACTAAATAGATAAAATAGTTTACTTTCAAGTAGTAATCATAATATTATAATATAATTATAATAATGGGGAACAATTCTAGGCATTTGATAGAGAATCAAAAATAGTCAAAATTCTCTAATTCTGCTAGAATCTTCTAACTTACACTATGGCATGTGACACTGTGTGAATAATCTGGCCATCAATAGAGCTGTCTGTGAGGTGGTCTCACTCCAGAGGATGGGTAGGTCTGTGGTAATCCAGTTCCATTGATCTCCCTGGTCTTGCACCTAGAATTTCCAGCATTAAGAATCTACCCTGGTGAGAGTTTCCTTTTCTTCCCTCTCCTCCAGCCAAGCAGTATGCAGAAAGGCAAGACTGAGGGAAGCAGGGTGGCCTCAGTCTCTGTTGTCATAGAGATGCAGGAAGCCAAGAAGGTGGGGTGTAGTTGAAAGTTTCTCTGTGTCCCACCTGGCCCCGCGGTCTGGATAAATCTCTTCCACCCTCGGTCCCACAGCTGCTTGGTCCTGAGTAAACACACAGAGGCTTAAATTAATTACAAATTGTATGGCCTATGGCTTTAGCTTCTTGCTAGCTAGCTCTTACATCTTAAATTAACCCATTCTTATAAATCTGTATGTTGCCACGTGGCCGTGGTGATACCCGTGTGCTGGTATCTTGTTGCTCCTTAAGCAATGGGCTCGTCTCCCCCGACTCCACCCTTCTTTGTCTTGTCTTCAGTTTGAATGTACCACCTAACCTTATCCTGCCCTGCCATAGGCCAATGCAGCTTTGTTTATTATCCAATGGGAGCCACACATATTCACAGCATACAGAGACATCCCCTAGCAGGGGCCAATGCTGTCATGACCTTGATGAAAAACAAGACTCAGAAGGTGGTGATCACAGATGATGTAGATCCCACAAAGCTGGTGGTCTTCTGGCCTACCCGGTGTTGCAAGATAGTGAATCCTCCACTGTATTATGAGGGCGAAGGCCAGACTAAGGTGCTATCCATACGAAGGCATACTGCACTGTTGCCTGCACATGAGTTGGCCCAGAAGACAAATGTGCTTTGGCTAAGTTTTGGGGTGTCTGGGGAAAAGTGTAGGAGAGGAAAAGCAATCTTCAGTGAGGGCAAGCAGCTTCCCCCAGCATTCCTGCGTGTGGCTGTTCACATGGTGGGTAGGTTAAGCCATGAATCCAGCTGTGGTCAATGAGCTATGATTTATAACACTAAAGTCCCTGTGATACTAGGAAAATAATGAACATCTGAAAATCAAGCAGAGTCACTCTTAGACTGTGCAACCATTTCATTTCTTTATTGAGGTTCACTTCTTGTTTTTCTCTTCTATTCTCTTTTTAAAAAATAATTTTATTGAATTTGTTCTTTGACAATTTTATACTTGTATAAAGTGCATTGTGATTAATTTTTTCTTTTCTTTCTTCCTTTCTTTCTTTTTTTTTTTGGTTTTTTGAGACAGGGTTTCTCTGTGTAGCTTTGGTGCCTGTCCTGGATCTCTCACTCTCTTGCTCTGTAGACCAGGCTGGCCTCGAACTCACAGAGATCTGCCTGGCTCTGCACTGTGATTACTTTAAGCCCCCTTTCTGATCTCTTTGCTTACCCCTACTATTGCCCCCACCATCTCTTTCCCACATTCATGACTTTTTGTTTGCTTTTGAGGCCCACTGAGTTTAACCAGGGTCGTCTGCGCGCTGACAGTTTAGAACGATCTCAGTGAGCTTGGCACTTGTCTCAGTGGGTGCGCAGCTGCAGACAGTGGCTACCCCATCTCCCAGAATCTATCAGTAGCCACTAGTTCGACAGAGAGGGTGGGAGTCTGAAGACCTGTAGCTAGAGTTTTCCTGCCTGGCCCACAGTCAGGACAAATCTCTCTCACCTGCCAGTCCCACAGCCACTCAGACCCAACCAAGCAAGCACAGAGACTTATATTGGTTACAAACTGTATGGCTGTGGCAGACTTCTTGCTAACTGTTCTTACAGCTTAAATTAATCCATTTCCATTAATCTATACCTTGCCACATGGCTCGTGGCTTACCGGCATCTTCACATGCTGTTTGTCATCATGGCGGCAGCTGGCAGTGTCTCTCTGACTCAGCCTTCCACTTCCCAGCTTTATTCTCCTCCTTGTCCCGCCTACACTTTCTGCCTAGCCAATGGCCAATCAGTGTTTTGTTTATTGACTAATCAGCAACACATTTGCCATACAGAACATCCCACAGCAAAGACCTTCCCCAGTTGAGGACTGACCCAGTCTTGTACAGGTCTACTGCAGGCAGCCTTGGGTGCTGAGGGATCCTGACTGCACTGGCTGTCATGTCCAGAAGACAGCATTTCGTAGCCCTTCTCCTTAACTCCCATCCTTTAAACCTTCTCTGCCTTTTCTTCTGAAATGTTTCCTGACCCTTAGAAAACGGGGTTCTTCTCCTTCAACCCTGAGGCCCAGGTTGGTCTTAGACCTGCTATGTAGCTGAGGCCTTGAACTCGTGATTTTTTTTGCCTCTATTTCCTGGTTAATTGCTGTGGGATGGTCTGTATGTCAAATGTGTTGCTGATTGGTCAATGAATAAATCACTGATTGGCAGTGGCCAGGCAGGAAGTATAGGCGGGACTAACAGGGAGGAGAATTGAGAGAACAGGAAGCTGGGTGAGGGAGACACTGCCAGCCGCCATCAGGACAAGGAAAATGTAAAGTACCGGTAAGCCACAAGCCACGTGGCAAGGTATAGATTAATAGAAATGGATTAATTTAAGCTGTAAGAACAGTTAGCAAGAAGCCTGCCACGGCCATACAGTTTGTAACCAATATAAGTCTCTGTGTTTACTTGGTCGGGTCTGAGTGGCTGTGGGACTGGCAGGTGAGAGAGATTTGTCCTGACTGTGGGCCAGGCAGGAAAACTCAAGCTACAGTTAATTTCTATAGTGAGATACTAAATACACAGCACACTCAATGTCATCCTGTCCTATGATGTATGATAAACGATATGAGATGGGAGAGATACAATGCATGTGATAATGAAGTATATAATAATATAATGAAGCTACATCTTTACGCCTATAAGAACACACTGCCTTTCTTGGCAGCCAGCTTGGTAATCATGCATTTGTTTCATTGCTGCTTTAATTTGCAGACATTGTGAACAATTATGAGCACATATCTGCTGCAACCACCTGCATGGGGCCTGGAAAAAACCAGAAAGGAAAGCGGGGCACGGGGTAGGAAGGGGACTCGTTGGGAAGACAGGGCCAGTGGGGGTAGAAAGGGGGCTGGTTGGGAAGAAGGACCAGTGAGTGGCAGGCGATGAGAGACCGCAGTGGGGGATGACTGTGATCATGATGCATTATAAATAAGAATGATACATCTTTTTTTTAAAAAAAAATAATAATAATTAAAGAAGTGAGGCAAGGTGGCACATGCCTGTAATCCTAGCACTCTGGAAGGAGAGGCAAGTAGATTTCTATGAGTTTAAGGTTAGCCTTGTCTGTACATTGAGTTTCAGGCCAGCCAGGGTGAGACAGCATAGTGAGACGCTGTCTCAAAAAACAAATTAAAGAGACCGTGAATTTGAGAGAGCAGGGGATGCAATGGAGGGGTTCTAGTAGGGAGAGGATAAGAAATGATATCAGGCCGGGCAGTGATGGCGCACGCCTTTGATCCCAGCACTCGGGAGGCAGAGCCAGGCAGAGCTTTGTGAGTTCGAGGCTAGCCTGGTCTACAAAGCGAGTTCCAGGACAGGCACCAAAACTACACAGAGAAACCCTGTCTCAAAAAAACCAAAAACCAAAAAAAAAATATATATCAGTACAAATTCATGCATGGCATTTTCCTAAAAGGGTGAAATGAATTAATTTTTAAAATCCAAATGTAAAAATTTATTAAACCAGCATAGGAATCATCAGCCTGTGCATTTCCCGTGTCCTTATGTCATCACCTGCAAGTCTGTGAGAAAGATCTTTCCTTGCCCAAACTCCACTCATACTTCTGAACCTTCTCTGGGGACGGTCTGTGTACTTCCTTGTAAAGGAGAGTCTTAGCTCAGGCATTCCAGTAAGAGCTCTGACCCTGGTCTCACCAGCCTCACGCTCCAGGTGATGGTGGACCCTGACCTGCTTCAGCAAGAATCCTGTTAGGCTGGCTTAGCCAGAACTGCCTGTATCCCCAGGTTCTCTCTTAGGGATTTTTCACTCACTGAACCCCACCCTGGTCATACCTGCCATGCTAACTTGGGAAGTGAGCTCATCTTACTTCCCTCTCTTGGGGCTACACTGTAGTGGTCCCTAACCTTATGCAAATTCCTGAATAGAGACTTTCTTGCTGTTCTTTAGCAAGTTATCATTGGAGAAAATTTAATGTGATCTTCCGACAACGGCTGAACTGCTACCAAGCAAGCTACATAGGGCATGGTAGCATCTTGTAAGACTAGGGTGCGTTCTAAGACCTTCGCGATGGCAAGTCACATTGGACCTGGCCCTCTCTACACTGGATCGCTCAATGCTCAGAGCTAGGACTAGCCCAACTGTTAGAGATATGTTCCTAGAAGACCAGAATGTGGGCCTCTGACCTGGTGGCTTGGTGACTTCTGTCTGGTTAATCTTGGTTTTCTTCATTTGCCTCCCACATCCCCCTCCTCATAGTTACAGGCAGGATGCTTATTCATGCCTTTACTGCTTAGCCATAGTTTTGCTGCATGTCCATAGGACTATGAGCGAGGTACTCAACAAGCAAAAATTTTGGTTCCCGGAAAAGTAAATCAGGATGGGCAAGATGCTCAGCAGGTTAAAACACTTGCCTTGCAAGGCTGGCAACCTGAGTTTGATCCCCTGATCCCAAGGTGGAAGGAGAGAACCCATTCCTGAAAGCTGTCCTCTGACCACCCACAGGAGCTCACACACATGCACGTGAGCATGCACATATACGTCTGTACACATGCACACACACGTGCCACACTAACAGTACAATTAACAGCAACAAGCAGTCTCTTCACTCTCCTTCAGGATTGAGGGTAAAATAATGCGGTTTCAACTGGGAGGTTCTCTTGAGTAGATGGGCTACGGATTCTGGATTTGTAGGGGTCCTGGCTCAGAGATCCTTCCGCTGCCTCGTCATTAGGCTTTGGTTAGGAGGAAAAGAAAAGATTAGATGAGGTGCCCTCTCAGAGACGGGGTGCAGAGGGTGGCTTCCAGCCAGTGTGACTCAGTGCCAGCCCGCTCCAAACTCGCGGCTGAAGCACCGCTCCTGTTCGTGACAGAAAGTCCCTCTTTCTGTTTAAACTAACCTGGGAGAGGGCTGTTTGACACAAGCCAGTATAAACCAGGATTGGAAGGTTCTAGCCTGCTTCCTGACAAGGTTGTAAAAGAGGGTGTTTTCAGCACCCCTTCACAAGCCCACTGTGGAATTAGTTTTTCTAAAAGGTTTATTTTATTATTATGTGTATGTATGTGTATGGGGGAGTTGTGCACACGTGTGTGGATGCTCTCAGATGACAGGAGCATAGACTCCCCCTGGCTGGAGACACAGGAAGTTGTGAGCTGCCTGATATGGGTGCTGGGAACCAAACTTCAGTCCTCTGCAAGAATAGTGTGTGTTCTTTTTTTTTTTTTTTTGGTTTTTTGAGACAGGGTTTCTCTGTGTAGCTTTGCGCCTTTCCTGGAACTGACTTGGTAGCCCAGGCTGGCCTCGAGCTCACAGAGATCTGCCTGGTTCTGCTTCCCGAGTGCTGGGATTAAAGGTGTGTGCCACCACCACCGCCTGGCTAATGTGTGTTCTTAACAACTGAATCATGTCTCCAGCTCCCAAACAGATGTAATATATTAAAATCACTTTTCATTGGATGGGTGGCATTTATTTATTCTTTTGGTTCTCACTATGTGGCTCAGGCTGGCCAGGAACTCACTATGTAGCCCAGGCTGGCCTCAAACTCGTAATTCACTTGCCTCCACCTCCTGGGTGCTGAGGTTACAGATAAACAGCTAACTGAATTTGGTCTAACACATATTCTGTAAGTGGCAACTCTGTGCAGTGCCCAGTCCTTGCCAAGTAGATGACTACAAAGACCAATAGTACATCAGAGTTTCTTTGGGAAAAGAAATAACAGACAAAAAAAAAAAAAAAAAAAAGCTAATTTCCATGACAAAAACACAAAGTGCCTTGGGACAGAGAAAAGAGAGACTTATTCAGATTTCTAAACACTGTACTTAAAAATATTTTAAAATGGGGTTGGAGATTTAGCTCAGTGGTAGAGCACTTGTCTAGCAAGCACAAAGCCCTGGGTTTGGTCCTCAGCTCAAAAAAAAAAAAATTAAACTTTATTATTTAAAAACTCTCACACTGAAATTTAACAGAACCAAATCTCTACAACTTGATGGACTTCTGTAACATGAATCTTAAAAGGTTTCATAATAAAAACCCAGAACCAGATATTGGGGTGAAAGCTGAAAGATCAGAGAAGCAGCACAGCCAGCCACTAGCTTACCTCTACGAAATCCTCAGCCTCAAGAGAGAGAGTTCCTGTTTCTTTGCGCCTTATAGACCTTTCTGTGTCCTCCATATTACGTCCTGGGATAAGGCCTGTGTCACCACTGCCTGGTTCTGTTTCTCTCTGTAGCCCAGTGTGGCCTTGAACTCACAGAGATACAGGCTATCTCTGCCTCCTGAGTGATAGGATTAAAGGTGTGTGTGCCACCACTGCCTGCCCTCTGCGTCTAATTTAGTGGCTGGCTCTGTCCTCTGGTCCCCAGGTAAGCTTTATTGGGGTTCACAATATATCACCATCACAAACTTCCATACAGTTCGAGTAGCCTTTGGAATAGAAGCTATAGAGCGTCACATTGGGTTTAATACTTTCACTTTCGAATATATTTGGGCACTTATCAACTACCAAAACCCTAAAAATTTATGTCAGAGGTTGAACTAGAAAAACAATTAGCTTTATATCTTCTTTCATAACTCAGAGTTCTTTGGGTGCATTTAGTTGTTCCTCATCCCTTGATATTTAGCCTTTCTTTCGATTTTTTAATGTATGGGTATTTTATAGGTGCTGGTCCCTAACTTGGTACCTTTGCAAGAGTAACAAGTCCAGAGTGACCTTTCAATACCAAATCTAATCTTTTTCTGGTTTTTCAAGACAGGGTTTCTCTGTGTAATAGCCCTAACTGTCCAGGAACTCACTTTGTAAACCAGGCTGGCCTCAAACTCACAGAGGCCCGCCTGCCTCTGTCTCCCAAGTGCTGGGATTAAAGGTGTATTCTACCATTGCCCAATGACAAATCTAGTCTTATTATCACTAGTTAAAAAATAACATGCAAGCCGGGCGGTGGTGGCGCACGCCTTTAGTCCCAGCACTCGGGAGGCAGAGCCAGGTGGATCTCTGTGAGTTCGAGGCCAGCCTGGTCTCCAAAGCAAGTTCCAGGAAAGGCGCAAAACTACACAGAGAAACCCTGTCTCGAAAAACCAAAAAAAAAAAAAAAAAAAACATGCAGCTGAGCATGTTGGCATGTGCCACAGTAATCCCAGCTACTCCAATGCAGAGGCAAGAATTAGAGGACAGTCTGGGCTACACAGTTACTTCCAGGCCAGCTAGCACTACTGGTAAGCAGCTATTTTCTCTGAATTGAAGCACTCCCTCCCAGGGAGTGGAGGAGGCCCATATGATCCAGGAAGTAGGGCTGGAGAGATGGCTCAGCGGTTAAGAGCACTGGCTGTTCTTCCAGAGGTCCTGAGTTCAATTCCCAGCAACCACATGGTGGCTCACAACCATCTGTAATGAGATCTGGTGCCCTCTTCTGGCCTGCAGGCGTACACGCAGGCAGAACATTGTATACATAATTAATAAATAAATCTTTAAAAAAAAAAAAAAAAAAGATCCAGGAAGTAAAGGAAACTTAAAAGGCTCAGGAAACTCCTGAAGTTACAAGACTCACAAGGACCCTTAAGGTTATGTAAGCAGAAACAATGGCTGAGAAGAAGAGACTCTCCCATTGACCCAGAAATCACTGAAGTCATACAGAGAGCTCTAGAGACACAGTGCTGATGATTCATCATCTGTGCTGGGTTGGGCTTTTCTGTAACAAAGCTGCGTGGAGTCCCCCACACTTCTGTGAGGAACGCCAATAAACCTACTGGTTCACGAAACTAGACTTGGGTGGAGTCATTCCTTTGGTCTGTCATTTGGGGTGACTAGACACTTACTCAGCTAATCCTAATGTTTCTGCAGTCTGTAGATGAGGGAGAAGGAGTGCCTGTTCTACAGATACTTTGAGTTTTCATGACATTGATGGTCATGGGTGATAGATACCTGAACAATGTGCACTTTGTAACAGGCCATGTTGTTCACTATGTCCCCCATCTCCCAGCCTCAAACCTCGTATGTACAGGAGATCAACAATCAGTCATGGAATGAAGTGATTGCCTTCTCCTAAATCAGAAAGATTTGCTGATTTTAGTGGGTACCTTTGTAGCATCGCAAGGAAGCGTATAGTCTACCCTTCCCCCTTCTGTCTTGCAAAGCTTCCTTAGTCTTTTTCAACATACCAATTTTGACATGTGCCATCCTCAGCCCTCTCTTTTAAAAATGCATTTTCCTTCTATTCATTTACTACTTTACAGTGCTGAGAATTGAACTCAGGGCCTCACGCTTTGCTAGGCAAACACTCTACTACTAAGCTATAGCCCCAGGTTCCCATGGTCCTCTTGAGGTAGGGATTGGAAGGAAATATAAGATCTGACTTTAGCACAAGCTTGCTTCAGCCTACCTCCCCTTTCTCCCCTTCCTTCTGTGTGGGACCAAGCCAGGGCCTCACACATGCCACCAAGTGCTCTACTGCTGAGCCATGTGTCTTACCTACTTGCGTCTCTCTCCTCATGCCTGCTCCGCTGTGGCCTCTTGTCTATCACTGGTACGATTTTCCTGGAGACCCCCAACCCCTTCTCTTTTGGGGCCAGTTTCATGGTGTTTTCAACATCTGTTTTGGTTTAGAGGAATCCTTGCCTGGAATAGAAGTTCTTTCCAGACCACGATCTAAAATTCCTGTAAAAGCAAATGAACGAATAGACAGCAAGGAAACACATTTCATAAGGCCGCTTCCCTGCAAGTGGGCCGCTGCAGTAGAAGGAGGCATCTGCCTGTCATTTAGTCCCGGCAGCCAGATGGACGGTTCCAGCCAGGTCAGGACCCTTTCACCGCACTGTGTGGTTTGCTCTCCATGCTTGGCAGACTGTGGGTTCCAGTGTGTGCATTGGCACCGACTGCCTACGCAGCACATGCAAACAGCTGGCTTTCTTGCTGTTCACCCCGTGCCAAGATACTCCTCCGAAGACTTTTTAACTGCTTTTACAGCTAGTAACATCAGTGAGTGGGAAATCAAATATTTTATCTTGTGGTTCATTTGAATGCTGTTTTCCAGATGTTTTCTGGGCCGTTCCTCAGATGTTGATTTGTGGTGGTGTTGATATTTTCTTTCTATAGCATCTTATTATTTTGGAGCAGTGAGATTTAATTTAGTTGGGGGAAATTTTCTTTTCTTTTTTTTTTCCTTCCAAGCTCTTGGCTTCTGACGACACAGTATCTTGTGGTAATCTTACCAGCGCAGGCCTTGGCCTGATTATAGACAAGACTAGACAAAAGGAGCTCTAGAAGAAGCTCCATACCTGTATCAAGGCTACCAGCTACACCCTGATCAGAGGCCCATGGCAACGTCAGAATCTGAGTTACGCCTTATTCAGACTTCCTCTTTCTGCACAGCAGTATGAGCAGAACTCACAGATGCGAAGTAACAAGACCACCCAGCTAGCTACAGGTACCATCAGAACTCGGGGCAAGCCTCCTAGTTTTTGCTGGAGAGGAGTCTTTTAATCTGTGCCTCTTACCCAGAGGTGTAGATGTGAAGCTTTTTGTTCTCCCAGGAGCCTTAGGTTCCATCAGTTGACCATGATCTCTTGGACAGCATTTTGAAGAGGCAGAACAAAGTCTGTCACTGGCGTCAAGGAGTCACCGCTCTGTCTCTGTGGGCAGTCCTGTCTGCCGCACACCACGAGACATCCCTGTAGCCTTGCGCTGCTGATGCATGGCTGGCGTGGGATGGCTCCTCGTGAAGAGGCTGTGTTGCTAGAAACTGATCCCAATCCCCCCTTTCTCTCCAGAAGATCTCCTCTAGAGAACAAATCCACGCAGGGCCTCCCTAAGCTCTATCCGCAGGGACAAGGGTGCGGTGGGGATTAAGTTCAGTATGCTTCGAGGCAGGCTGGTGTGAGCTTGACAGCAGTTTATAAATAACTCAGGTTAGACGATGCTGATGATGGGAAGGAGATGTGGGAAAGACCAGCAGAACAAAAATGTATTCATCGGGAATGAAGAATGACAGCACACAGGCCAAACCCCCAAAAGCTCAACTGAAATTCTCATAAAACTGTAGATAAGCTTACAGCATGTCTTACAAATTTTAAACTCTGGAGCGAGGCCGAAAACGTCACCTGCTTTAGGTCTTCGCACAGACACTTAGGAGGCTCACAAAACTGACCAGCAGAACACTTCAAAATTTGGTTATAATCTATAGACTGTCAGCTTGGGGGTAACTGGTAAAGTAATTTGCGGTCTCTCTTTGTCTGTTTTAATTGATGGCTTTTCTCTGCAGCTAGCTTTACAGGAGAAATTGAAACACAACTGCCGCATTATAAATCCACAAAGTGAAATAAGTGGTGTTCAGTGAATAACGAGAAGGGTCCAGAAAAGTTTGTCTAACAGCCCTGATTGCTTCCTTTACTGGAACATTCCTTGTGGGCTTGGTATTGCCTCCTGCCTTGAGGGCAGTGGGACTTGCGATTCAGACGTGTCTTGGGATAGGAAGGAGTCCATAGAACACTATTGAAATTGGCCAGAATCAGCAACAGCCAAGGAGGCCTGGAAGAAAGGCTCAGCAGCCTGTCAAGGCTGATGGAAACCGGCCTGCCTCACCTTACTTGACTGTAGTAACTCTTACCATTTGTCATCCTTGCCGTGTGTGGGGACTTAGATTGGTGTAACACCTACCAATCCTGAACACATTCCTGGTGGGTAGAGTGCGACCGTCCACCATGCCATCACACTGAAGGTGTTCCTCTCCCCTGTCCTGGGGCATATTTACTGCTGGAGGACATGCTATTCCAAATGCCTGCTCTGCAGCTGCGGTGGCCAGTCCACACCTACCCTCCCAGCTTCTGGTGTCGATGCTTGTCTGTGGTTTGTGTCCACACTCCATTCTTTTGGCTCTATGCTTCATAGCGTCTCTCTGGCGCTCTCCTTTGGTGTGAGCAGTCCCAGAGTATTTGAACTCTGAACAAGACAATCCCATTGTACACAGGACTGTGATAACAGGTGGAAGATTTAGGCGATCTCAAGAGGAGCCCAACTATTTAATTTGTGTTTATGTGTAGTTCTGGGGATTGAACCCAGGGCCTTGTGCAAGCTAGGCAAGCATTCTGTCGCGGAGCTACACCCTGTGTTCTGGCTTTGATATCTTTACTTTAAGATGATCTCGGTACCTGTCTGTTCCAGTGAGGCCCAGATTATGCTTAAGAAATAAAATAGATATATATTCATATATATACATATACAAAATATATACATGTATATGAAAATGTCACAATAAAACCCACTATTTTGTATTTAATTATATTAATTATTAATAATTAATAATAATGATCACAGTGAATAGCATTTAAAATTTTTTTAAGATTTATTTATTTTATGTATATGGTGCTCTACGTGCATATACACCTGCATGCCAGAAGAGGACATCAAATTCCATTATAGATGGCTGTGAGACACCATGTGGTTGCTGGGAATTGAACTCAGGACCTCTGGAAGAACAGCCAGTGCCCTTAACCACTGAGCCATCTCACCAGCCCCCATGAGTAGCAATTTTTAAAGATAAGGTCTCATAGCCCAGGCTAGCTTCAGAGTCACCATGTAGCCCATGCTGGCCTTGAACTCCTGATCTTTTTACCTTGGCCATGTGGGATTAGCAGCATAAGACGCCAGCCATTCATATACTAGGCAAGATTTCTAGCTTTGAGACATCCCCCCAGTCATGAGTAGCTCTAAAGATATTTTCATCATGGTATATTTATTATATAGAGCAGTGGGTTCTATAATGACACTATATCGAAGTGTGTACTTTGACTCATTCACTCCCCATTTCTCTCTCCTGTCTCCCTGCCCCCTGTGTGTCTCCCTTCTCTCCCTAAATCGTCACCTGTTTGCATATTATATCCACACACATATGTAAACATATATGACCCCGGTTTCATATATGAGAGAAAACATGTGATATTTGTCTTTCTGGTCTTGTTTGTTGCACGCAATCTGATAATCTCTAATTCTACCAATATTCCTGAAAATGACGTAACCTCACTTTTCTTTATGGATGAGTAAAACCCGAGTCACATTTTCTAAAGAAGTTTCTGTTCAGGAATGGAAGTTGGAGTAAAGAGAGCTGAACATGTAAGCTCATCTGTTCAGATTATTCAACTTCAAAGAGCAACACAAAACCGAACACCAACCTTCCTCAAGTACTCCAAGAATATAGTTCTGTATTATCAGGATGGCATCGCTTGGCACATAGACCTTGTTTGCATTTTCAACTTTAAACTGGTTGAAGGAGACGCTGAACTTCATTTCTCCCATTTCCCTTGTGAAATGGCACTTGAGCTTTTGAAGCAACAAACCGACCCAGCTAGCAAACCAAGACCTGCATGTCGGGACCTGTGGGCTGTTGGTTAGGGTGGGGTCATAATTCCTAGAGGACTGTTTCTGTAGCATGAGGATCTGGTGAACCACACACACAGTGTGGCCCTGTCCCCTTGCCTCCTCACGCAACCCCCAGATATTGATAACTTATTTAGGTGAAATCCTATTAAAATAAATATCAAGCGATGATTTTATCCAGAGTGCTAACATGGAACTTCAAGTTAATCAAACTCATGTGTGCATATGTGTGTGCTCACGGCACTGGAGGTGGGGGGAACATTGGGGGGGGGCACAGCCTGACAGAGTGATTGGTGCCAGCTATTACCTTGTTCCTCTTTCTGGCTCAGTCATTTTTGTAGTTGGTATCTTGTTGAGCTATATCTTTCTCTTCCTTCTCACCGCTCAATGGTACTTCAGACCTTCACTGTCTCAGCTCTGGATTATTGTCAATCACATTCTACGTTACTCTCCTGCCTCTTGTTCACTCAGTTCATCTTGTGAGGTTCGTGTCCCTAGAGCACAGGGCTGACTGTGACAACCGTCTAGCTGCAAACATTTAGTCATTCTCATTCGTTTAATGTCCTTTCCTAGTCTCAGCTATGTACCTACACTGAGTGGGCCAGGCACCTGCATCTAATCACAGATCTGATCATTTGTGTGAGCTGAGTGAACTGCAGACAACAGCCGTTGTTTTTTTTTTTTTTTTATTGTGAGCATTAAATGAGATCATACAGTGTGTGTCACCCAGTCGCAGTTTGCCACTAAATGGTCAAAATGCATGAATTATTGTCACTCTTCCTTTTAGTGCTTTAGTTGCTTTTCCAGGCTCTGGCTTCATTGAGTGCTGGATCTTTTCCTACCGCAGACCCAGCAAACCCTTCCTGTTGAAGACTAGATAGTGTTTTAGACTTTGCCACTGATGAAATCTATCACATGTTCTTTGCCGTCTTTTTCTTACAACATTATAAATTTATCCTAGCTCACAGGTTGTACCAAACAGGGCCTTAGATCGGCTGTAGCTTCCTGACCTTGTTCTGTCGTCCAGACTGGTGTTTCCTGTGTAGAGACTCACTGAGCAATGTCTGATTAAATGACAGATCATGTGACTCGGCTCTCTTAGACCTTTCCCACTGTGTCCAATCTTTTGCAAATGACCTCTGTTGTAGTTTGAATGGGAAATGTCCCCTGTAGGCTCCTGTGTGTTTCAACACTTGGTCCCCACTGGTGGTGACGTTAGGGAAGGTTGTGGATTCGTTGGGGGGTGGGGCTTGCTGTAATAAGTCACCAGGGAAGGATGTAAGGTTTATTATTTTTTTTTTATTTTTTTTTTTTTTATTTTTTTTTTTTTGGTTTTTCGAGACAGGGTTTCTCTGTGTAGCTTTGCGCCTCTCCTGGAACTCACTTGGTAGCCCAGGCTGGCCTTAAACTCACAGAGATCCGCCTGGCTCTGCCTCCCGAGTGCTGGGATTAAAGGCGTGCGCCACCACCGCCCGGCTATTTTTATGTAATATTTAAAATTCATTCTTTGAGAATTTCATACATGCAAGCCAAGTATTTTGAGCATACCCACCCCTCCCTGACCCCCCTACAGTTCCTCGAGGAGTCTTCCCCATGTCTCCCTCCCAATTCCATTCCTTCTCCTCCTCCTAACATAACCCACTGAAGCTATGTAGCGGCGTCTGTAAGTGCGTGGATATGGGATGCTCCATTGGAACACGGGAAATCCACCAAGGGCCACACTTCCAGAGAAAAACAACTCCCTCCTGCAGCGGCCTTGAACTGTTGACAGCTCCTCATCTGGGGGCGGGGCCTCTTCAGCTCCTCCCCCAGCAATACTGGGATGTGGTCTGGCTTGACCTTGCGCAGGTCTTGGGCAGGTAACCACAGCTGCTGTTGAGTTCATGACTGCAATGGCTCCGAGTTCGGGAGACACAGTCTCACAGCGATCCTCCCTGGCCTCTGGCTCTTCCAGTCTTTCCATTATTTCTTCTGCATTGTTCCCTGGGGTATGAGGGGAGAGGGTGCGATACAGATTTCCCATTTGGGTCTGAGCACTAGTCCCTTCTTCATTCCCTGCGCTTTGACCATTTGGGAGTCTCTGCATTAACTGCTGTCTACAGCAAATGGAAGCATCTTGGCTGAGAGCTGCATTAATTCGTGGGTATAAAGATTAATATTTAGAAATTTTTTTTGCTGCTATGTCTATTCGGTGAAGTAATAGTGTTAGGTTCTTCCTTAGGACGTATGACCTCCACAACCCTGGGAGGTCACAAATCTTGGCCAGGTTTATAGTACCAGGCATGGATTCCTTCCTGTAGAGCAGGCCTGAAATCTAATAAAAGTGGTTAGTTATTGGGGCTGGAGGGGTGGCTCAGAGGTTAAGAGCACTGGCTGTTCTTCCAGAGGTTCTGAGTTCAGTTCCCAGCAACCACATGATGGCTCATAACCATCTGTAATGAGATCTGGTGCCCTCTTCTGGCCATGTAGACAGAGCACTGTATACATAATAAATAAATAAATAAATAAATAATTTTTTAATGAAAAAAAAAGTGGTTTCTTCATAACCATACCACTGTTGCACCACAGGGCATATATGGCCAGGCTGGTTGTTATTGTAGCTCACATGTAGATGTATCCAACCTTCTTATTAAATAATAAACACAGAACCAATGCAAAGAAGAAAGCCAAGAGGTCAGAGCTAAGAGCTAAAACCTTACCCTTCCTCCTGCGGTGGTCCTACCTCTCCGAACCAGAGCTACCCCTGTGTTAAAGTCTTTATATAGAGTTCCTGTCCTGCCTTCTCATTGGTTGTAAACCCAACCACATGACTGCCTCCTCACGGCCTGTCTGTATAGGCCTCCAGGTTTTCCATGATTGGTATTAAGATTAAAAGCATGTGTATCCAATAATGGCTGTATCCCTGAACACACAGAGACTTACCCAGCTCTGCCTACCAAGTGCTGGAATTACAAGCGTACGCTACCACTGCCCTGCTTTCCTATGGCTTGCTAATAGCTCTGACCCCCGGGCAACTTTATTTATTAACATACAAATAATATTTTAATACAAATAAAATATATATATATTTTTTTCTCCCTCAGCAGCCTGCATGGCATCTTCTGGCACTGTGGGAGCTAGCCAGCAGAAAGGAAACTTACAGGTGAGCACCACTTGATTTCCCCATGTCCTGTGATCAAGTGTGTCATATCATCAGCCATAGGGTCTTACCATCAAGTTCTGGTGGGCAGCCAAGAGAAATGTCAACAGCTTCTATTGTTTTTTTGGTGGGGAGAGGGTCTCTGGGACCCCCTTGATGACAACTCAGAGGAACATATCCCACACCTGGCTTTTTGTTTGATAACCTAAATGGCTTTTGGGAGGAGTATTAGCTCTGCCATTCAGAGTAACTCAGGTACCCCCCCCCCCCCCCATGTGATTTGTGGAAAGCTTATAAAACGGTAATTTCCGGGCTAGAGACATACATAGCTCAGAGGTTAAGAACATTGACTGATGGGCTGGAGAGATGGCTCAGTGGTTAAGAACACTGACTGCTTTTCCTGAGTTCAATTCCCAGCAACCACATGGTAGCTCACAACCATCTATAATGGGATCTGATGCCCTCTTCTGGCCTGCAGGGATGCATGCAGGCAGAACACTATACATAATAAATAATTAAATCTTAAAAAAAAAAACAAAAACATTGACTACTCTTCTAGAAGTCCTGAGTTCAATTCCCAGCAACCACATGGTGGCTCACAACCATCTGCAATGAGACCTGGTGCCCTCTCCTGGAGTGCAGGCATACATGCAGACAGAACACTGTTTACATAATAAATAAAATAATCTTAAAAACAAAAACAAAGCGGTAATTTCCATGTCTACTTCCTGTTGACACTCTGCTTCCTGGGTGCAGATGAGGTGTGACCGGGCAGCCTTGCTCCTGACCCTGTGCCTTCTAACCCTGATGGACTGTGTCCCTTCCAACTATAAATGGAAACGAGCCCTTTCTCCCTTAAGTTGCTTTTGTTTCGGCCAGGGTATTTTATCCCAGCAACTGGAAAAGATATGAAGACAGCTTCCTATGCTTATTCCCCTCACCATTTCAAGTCCTGATATTTGTAGTGAATTTGAGTCCAGAAGTAACCCGCATGAGTCCTCCAAGTGTGGAGTTGTTTCTACACAGTGGTGCCTTTTCAGATGGCCTGTTTTTTCAGTCCAGTCAAGCAGGGGAGTCCTCTGTTGAGTCAGTGATTCTAAATTAGTTTGGGAGAATCAATTGTGAGAGTATTGATAAGACAATAATAAGCTGGACTTACGCGGTACCTGTCTATGTCTCCACGAATGTATGAAGTTCTTGCTCCCATGCTGGGTTTAGTCAAATGTCTGACAAAGCCAGCCTCACTGTGGCAAAGGGCAATGCGAACTTAGCATGAGCAGAGCTTTCTAATGTTCTCTTGGCCTATTGCATTTGCATGTGAACTCCTGGGAGGCCATCTCATTTTCTCCAGTGTGTTTTGTCAGGAAATATCATCACTCCTGCTAGGCACCTCTCATGGGTGCTCAGGAACAGGAGGAGGAACGGCGGCTTTCTCTGCGAATTTTCACCCCTGGTCTGTTAAGTCCTCACTCTGATTCCTTTATAAACTCCTGTTGCAGGAAACAGCATGAGCTAAATTTGAAGCACAGATTGCGTGTGCGTTTTGACACACTTAAAAATACTAGTCTCCTATCATTAATCAACGATTGTGATATTGGGTGTCATTTTTTATTGTTATTGTTAATTAAAAAATTATGTTTATGTGTGTATGTGCACACCCATACCAAAGTGTGCTTGTGGAGGCCAGAGGGTAACTTGTAGGAGTAAGTCTCTCCTTCTATCATGTGTGTTCTGGGGAGTGAACTTAAGGGGCCAGGCCTGGTGACAGGCACCTTTACCCACCAGGCCATCTGCCAGCCCCTTATACTTTCTATTAAGTGAACTCTATCAATTCATTCATTTGCTTATGAGACCCACATTAAGCAATAGGTTAGTCCACAAAGTCCACACATATTTCATTCTTCTATACAGTTTAGCTGGATGTGGTGGCCCAGACCTACAGTCACGGGACTCCATAAGGTGAGGCGGAAGGATCCAGGGTTTAAAAGCAGCTTGAACTAAGTGAGTTCTACACTAACCTGAGCTGCACAGTGAGACATTTATCAACAAAACCAACCAAACCAACAAAACTTTAAATCAAATCAAACAAAACCCAAACACGTCAAACTAAGCAAAGCCAGTTGATTTCAGATTTTCATAGTAAAATGATTCTTTATGGAAAATAACCAATTTTCCACTAGGTGGCACTGCTGTACCCTGAATTAGCCCCCAGTAGGCAAAGACCAAGAGAGCATTCTACCCACAAATTCATTTTCATCATTGTTTAAACCATTAGGTTGTCATTGCCATGACACAGAAGAAAATGCTACTCACTTCTATATAATTTTGTCTAAGTTGCCACTTGCGACTTCTGTTCAGATATGGCAAAATATCTCATTAGAGAAGCTAACTTATAATGTTTTTTAGAAAAACAACCAAAAGGAATATGTAAAGATAAAAATTTATCTTTAAGAATTGTTACATGCAAAAAATTAAGCAAATGATGTAAGTAGACTTTAGGAAATGCTACATTTTGACAATATTAATTTTTCTAAGTTAAGATAACTATTATTGGTGGGTTTGATGATTCATACTCATATTCCCAACAGTCTAGAGCCTGATAGGATAATCATCATGAGTCCAAGGATAACCTGGGTTATACAGCAAATTTCTGGTCAGCCTGGGTTACAGAATGAGACCTTGCCTCAAAAACTTTTTTTTTAAATTATTAAAACAAAACAAAACAAAACAAAACAAAAAAACAGCCGGGCAGCGGCGGCACATGCCTTTAATCCTAGCACTCGGGAGGCAGAGCCAGGCGGATCTCTGTGAGTTCGAGACCAGCCTGGTCTACAGAGCGAGAGCCAGGACAGGCACTAAAACTACACAGAGAAACTCTGTCTCGAAAAACCAAAAAAAAAAAAAAAAACCTCCAAAAAAAAAAAAAAACCCACCAATTTGGCAAAATTCTGTAGTAACAAACCTAATCTTGAAAGAAAGGAAAAAGTTGGAGTTGGGGATTTAGTTCAGTGGTAGAGCGCTTGCCTAGCAAGCACAATGCCCTGGGTTCGATCCTCAGCTCCAAAAAAAAAAAAAAAAAAAGGAAAAAGTTTAATTTTAGTAGTGACTCAAATCCAAGCCTTATTTATCTCATCGCCAAGCGTGTAGGGCTTCAGTAGCTGCCAGAATACCAAGCATGGCCTGTGCAGTGTATGAACCGTGCCTTTGGGGACCGTTCGCAGGAGTTCTACGATGCTGCCGATGAAAAAAATATCCAAGATGTGAGCTGGAGAAGGCTCGGCGGCAGCCTGACCATGCCTGTTGTTAAGTTCGTCTTCACAGGGGTTGGATAAATTAGGTGAAGGGAAGCAACATGGAACGTTCCTCCCTTAACACTGCTGTCCATTCTAGGCAACCATAGGGCATGAGAGCCGCACTGTGGACCGCACACCTCGTCCCTGGGAGCAGGGAAGCCACAAGCAGGGCCTTCTGGAACAGATTTGCAGGGTCCGAGGCGGCGATGATGACTCATAGTCCGGGAGAGGCACGCCTTCCAGAAGGAAAGACGAAGAAAGAAGAGTATTATACGCTCAGTCTACTATTTTCACTCTTTGTTTTCAGTGAAACTGTGACATCAATCATTTGGTTACGGAAACCCATTAATTCACCAAACCGAAGCTCCGTTGGAGTTAAAGACTCTTTTAAAAAACATGCATTAGGGTTTGGAGAGATGGCTCAGCGGTTAAAGAGCACTGGCAGCTCTTCTAGAGGTCTTGAGTTCTATTCCCAGCAACCACACAGAGGCTCACAACCGTCTGTAATGAGATCTGATACCCTCTTCTGACATAAACTTGAACATGCAGATAGAACACTCATATACATAAAACAAATAAATATAAAAAAACATGAGATAAGCAAACCTATGCGTTCTTTTATTTTCCCTGTAATTCTACCATTTTGCTAATCCTGTTAGTCCATGAGGCCTGGATGTACCATAAATAAAACTCTTAAGATTTCTCACGAGTAGGTAAAGAGTGGCTAGTATTTTCATTAAAAATGAGCCAACACTAAATGATACTGAATTTTTTCCTGACTCTGTTCATGGCATGCATTAAAAAGTACTGTTGTAGCTTAGATGCAAGATTGTAAAACATCGGTAGGAACTTCTGCCCTCCGGGGTTCTCCCATTGTGCTGTAAGCCTGTATTTAAGATCTCCTCCCTCCTTCAATAAACAGCATTTGGCATTAAAAAAAAAAGTACTGTTGTACTTAAGTGTTTTTAAAAATTCTTTTAATTTTTAAATTACTGTGTGTGTGTGTGTGTGTATATTTCTGTGAGTGGGTATGCACGTGTACAGGCAGGCAAGAGGCCAGCCTTGCGTGTCATTTCTCAGACACCATCCACCTTTTTTTTTTTTTTAATGACCGAGTAGGTTGCTGGCCTGGAACCCGTCAAGTAGGGACCTGGCTGCCTCTGCCTCCCCAGTGCTGGGTGGGTTTACAAGCGTGCCTTTCTATGCTCAGTTTTTTATATGAATGCTGACGATTGAGGTCAGGTCATCACGCTTTGGTGGCAAGCTCTTTACCAACAGAGCTATCTTCCAGTCCCCTCAGGAAGTATTTTTTTTTAGATTGAGATTGAATTTAATAGGACTGAAGCATTAGCGTTACATGGCAGGGACCTCATGAATATGCAAATATACCCACATATTTAATGTTTATCGATTACTTTAGCATCTGCCTCTGTCACGGGACTACCGGAACTGCTTCATAGTAACAGTGTCTGGACAAGTAGGTGCTTAAATGTCTTTTTGTAGATGAAATGCCAATGAGCACAAGAATATGAAGATAAACATTGCTGAATTAAATAAATGCAGTGTCCACGAAGGGTGAACTCGATCTTAGTGATTGAATATGGTGAACATAGATCACCAAGAGTAAGGCAGAGTTCAAAGTCCTTTACTAGGCCAGACATTTAAGAAACTACGATATTCGCCACCTTGTCACCCCGCCATGCCCTCAGTCCTCAATTTGTCCTCAGAACAGTTTTCAGCACCTGCTGCTTTGCTTTTCTTTGAACAGTCTTAGGTGTTGGTCCTCTCCTTGTGCCGTGCTTGAGACATCTCCTTTCTGTCGGTGGCTCTTGTGTGCACCCGGCTGGCCGGTCTGCAGGCTTCTGGGGTCTCCCCATAGGAGAACTGGGAGGACACGTGTGCTCTACCACACCTGCCTTCATGTAGGGGCTTGTCATTCACACTTAGATCCTCACACTTGTACAGAAAGAACTCCACCCACTGAGCCAGATGCCCAGCACCGGATTTCTTTTCTAAAAGTTTATTTTTATTTAATTTTTTTCATATAATGTATTTTCATCGTGTTTTCCCTCCCTCTTTGTCTCCCAGATCCTACACACCTTCCTCTCCATTCACCCACCTTTATATTCTCCCCCCTCTCTGTCTGTCTGTTTCTCCTCAAAAACAAAAACAAACAAAAAAACCAATAAGGCAAAAAAAAAAAAAAAAGCTCAAATCAAACCAAAATCCCACAAAAATGCATATAATTCATTTTGTGTTGGCCAGCCTTTCCTGGGCATTGGGCCTGTCCTGGGGCGTGGTTGATACAGCCAGTGGCACTCGATGGGAGAACACTGATCTTCCCTTTGCCAGCAGATATAAATGACAAATAGCTCCTTCCCCATGTCCCCTTCCTCCTCTCAGGGCTGGGGTCTCATGTGGACTGACCCTCTGCAGGTTCTGCGCATGCTGCCACAGTCTTTGTTAGCTCATGTGTGTACCAGTCCTGTTGTGTCCGGAGCACTCTTAGAAGCATCCCCCACCTCTGGCTCTTACAATCGTTCCACCTTCTACATAGATCCCTGAGCCCTGAGGGGAGGGCTTTGATGAAGACATGCTGTTTAGGACTCAGTGCTCCAAAGTCTCTCACTCCCCTAGGACCATAGTTCTTGGCTCTGATATTTTGTTACAACAGTATTAACATGTGAATAAGAAATGGCTGTGTAATACTTCCTGCCCATTCATCTGGACAAGGCAGGCCTGTGAAAACACCAGGTTATTTAACGAATGCCAACTGGCGTTACCGTGTAGTCTTTATGGTTGGTTCTGCGCTAGTGTTCTCTACACACTGTGCTGTTTTATTCCAATCTTTGTGCCTTTGATAATGTTCATTTCTCTACCTCAAATTGATGTTCCATCTTTCTTCATTTGTGAAACTGCTGAATGTCTTTAAGACTTATTTTAAGCATGACTTGCACCACAAATCCAAAAGCCACAAAGACCAAAAGAATCTCACAGGACACCACCCATGCTCCACTGGAGAAAGTTATGAGGCTTTTTTTTTCCTTTTGTGCACCTCACAGCATCCTGTGCTAAATTACGAAACTCCCGAAAGGAAGCAATAAAGAAATTTGGAGATCAACAGGAGAGGTGTCTCAGACACTAAGAGTACTTGTTGCTCTTGCAGAGGACCCAGGTTTTATTTCCAGGGTCCACATGGCAGCTCACCACCATCTGTTACAGCAGATGGATCAAGGGTATCTGATGCTCTCTTTTGGCCTCTTTAGACACTGCATGCATGTGATGTACAGACATGTTTCCAGGCAAAACAGTCATCCACATAAGAAGGAATAGATAATTTTTTTAAAAATTAAAAATATTTGAGGACAGCTGATTCCTGTCTTTTCCCCAGATGTCCCCAAATTCGCTCTCTCCATCACGAGGATGGTCAGCTGTTGATCAACCAGAAGTCACTCATCTACTCACGCTTCCTCCATAGCTTGTCCAGGGACAGAATTCTACTTTGGAAGTCATTTCCTTTCAGAACTTGTGTCTTTGTTTATTTTGATGTCTTGCTTACCATGTTGCTGTGGAATCAAATCATTCCTAGCATCCCCTTTCTTCTAAAACCTTCCATTATAGAGACATTTAAATATGTTCAAAGAGCAAATGAAATGAATCTCCATGTAGTCATCATCCTGCTTCCACAGCTACCAACTCACAGCCGAAGACATCATAGCTAAAGGCTACCTACAACTTTCTGCACAGATTTTCAGTTATTTTGAACCAAAATTCAGAATCATTATTTTGTGGTAAATATCCATTCGGAATCAGATTTCTGCTCTTTTGTAGGTCATTTGTTTTATTCTCTGTAAGTTTTTAGGGAAATTCTTTCTAAAGTTCTAAAATTTAACAATTTGCCCACTATACCCGTTTCTTGTTTTTTGTGTGAACACATCTTCTTTGGTTCTAGAAAGTGCAGTTAAATGCTCTCATTGATGCTATCTGTTCCTCATGGCGTAGATGTTGGGCCTCTCAGATGTTTTTCTAGCTTTCTGGTTTTTTTTTTATGATATTGGCTTATTTTGTTCTTTTTTCTTTGTTTAAAAGATCATTTAACAATTTATATGGTATACACGTGTGTTTGCGTGTGACTCTGTACTCACCTGTGCAGTTGCTTATGGGAACCAGAAGAGGGCGTAAGAACCTCCTGAAATTGGAGTCACCGGCAGTTGGGAGCTCCCCGAAGTGGGTGCTGGGAAATGAACTTACGCTATCTGCTAGAGCAGTGGAAGCATTTAATTTCTGAGCTGTCTCTCCAGTTACCTTGATCTACTTTCCTAAAGAATGGTCTCAGGTTTATCACTTGGCTCAAGGTTTCCAGTGATCTCTGTATAGTTTTGTTTTCATTTTGATGCTTTAATTAAAAAAAACCAACTTTCATGTGCGTGAGTATTTTGCCTGCCTGCATGTCTGCGTCCTATGTGCATGTGGTGCTTGGGAAGGCCAGAAGAGGGCGTCAGATCCCCTGGAACTGAAGTTACTGACTGCGGTGAGCTGCCGCATGGGTACTGGGAACTGAACCCAGATCCTCTGGAAACCACCGAGCCCTCTAGCTAGTCTGTTTGGTTTTTGGAGACACCATCTCAAAACACAGCTGGCCTCAAACTCATGCCAGTCGTACCTCAGCCTCCGAAGTGGTGGGATAGCTATGCATCACCAAACCTAGCTTTTTTTTTTTCTTTCCCAATTCTCTATTATATTTTCAAAAGTCTTAGCACTTTCCACAACATCCTCTGACTGTTTCTTTTCTCTGGTGTCTTGCTTTTGTCTCATGGTGGAATACGGTCTCTCTTTGTCTTCTTGGTCATATAATTACACACACACACACACACACACACACACACACACACACACACACATATATATATCTGTATATATATATATTATTTTCTTTTGTTTCTGTTTTTCGAGACAGGGTTTCTCTGTGTAGCTTTGCGCCTTTCCTGGAACTCACTCTGTAGCCCAGGCTGGCCTCAAACTCACAGAGATCCGCCTGGCTCTGCCTCCCGAGTGCTGGGATTAAAGGCGTGTGCCACCACCGCCTGGCTATATAATGATACTTTTGAGGTTTTCCTTTCCTCCAAACTTGTCATTTTTCAAGTCGCTTACAGTTTTTTTTTTTTTTTTTTTTGGGGAGGTTCTATCTTCTGTGGTGGGGATTTTATAACTGGGCTTTAAATTCCTTTACTGTCTCACGTACAAGAAAATGTGAAATTGAAAAGTGATTGGCGGAGGCCGGAGAGCTTGATGGCTATCAGTTCAGAGCGATTGCTCCTCTTCCAGAGGACCCAAGCTCAGTTCTCAGCACCCATGCCCAGCAGTTCTCAACTGCCTGTAACTCCAGCTCCAGAGACTCCTGATCTCTGAGGGCACTCACACTTACTTGCATACACCCACACATGAACACATAATTAAAAATAAAACAAATTAAAAGAAACAAGAACAAGAAAAGTGACTGGCTCCTTTGCAGGGGACACTCTGAGCTTGGGACTTCAGGTTTTGCTCTGGGGCAGGTGAGATATTTAGAAAAGAGGTTTTTCAGTCTGCTGTTGGCAGGGTAAGCATCTGGCTGCCAGTTCTCTGTGGCTGTGCTGAGGGAGAAGGCTCAGAGTGTCTGCATTCAGCACTAGCCTTGTGATCAGTAGATGTCTGTCTGGTCTCACAGCACACCTCTCCTCAGCCCCACCAGTCTGTTTTATGTAGGTCAACATAAGGGATCTGAGACATCTGTCTGCCCACATTTCCTTATTTGGAACCCTTTCACACTCAGTTTCGGATTTTCCTGGTGTTGCCAAGGTCTGATTTTGAGTTTTGAGGACTGTGGTACAAATTACCCTGGTTGTGAACTCTCCTGCAGCCAGCAAGAGATTTAAATTTCCTGGGATGCTAAATCAGTGATCACACATTTTCCTGCTTTCTAAATTCCAAAAATGTCGCTGCTGCTGTTTCCTCTCCTGTTTTCCTCACACTTCCAGGCTTTGGGATCAAACAGAGGATTCATTGCTGCCCCAGGGTTCAGAAGAGAGAACTGGGTTTGCATGCTTTTGCTTGGGTCATCTTAACCAGGAAGAAGGTTTCCTCCCCTGCCCCCCACCCTTTTTTAGTATTTGAGCCAGGGTCTCAATCTGTAACCCAGGCTGGTCTCAAACTTGACATCCTCATGCCTTAGCCTCCTGAGGGCTGGGATCACAAACGTGTGTCATCACAAGCCTGGCTGGAATGTGTTTTTGTCAAATTAGTCAAACTCACACCTCTATGGGCGACTGTAAGCAGGACACAGCCCCTGGGCTATCCATTACCTTTTTTTTTTTTTTTTGGCTTTTTTCAAGACAGGGTTTCTCCGTGTAGTTTTGGTGCCTATCCTGGATCTCGCTCTGTAGACCAGGCTGGCCTTGAACTCACAGAGATCCGCCTGGCTCTGCCTCCCGTATGCTGGGATTAAAGGCGTGCGCCACCACTGCCCGGCTCCATTACCTTTTAAACCCTTAAAATCCTATAGCCACAGTTTTATACAGATGTGATGAGTTTGGTGGTAGGAATTCTAATAACCAGAAGGCTACCAGGACCTCTGAACCTGATTTTGCAGTGAGGAATCAGCCATCCACAGACTCTGGCCATACATGGTGATGATGTCACTGTTCTACTTCTTAGAAAGCTCAGGCAAATATTTCCAGGAATAGAGCATCAAGCTGTGGAAATGGACTAGCTGATTTCTTAAATATGGACCACATGAGCATTCTGCTTCAGAAAGGCATAGTATCCATGCTAGGAATTCCATTAGTACAGATTTAGCAGCTTTCTAGGGTTCAGTTAATCTAGGAAAAATCTGCTCCCCTTGTTGAAGCACCAAAGATGTGGCTGTCTTCTCATGTTCAACACTTTCAGGGGCTGTGGTGGGTGGACAGCTGGGCTGTGGGCATTGTTAAGAATGTCTCACTTTGTAGATCTGCACCTGTAACAAACAGCTTAGTCTGCATTTACTTATTCATTTCTTGAACTTGAAATGTGTTCTTGTTTTATTCCTGTTGCTATCATGAAATACATGAAATACCGACCAAAAGCCACTTAGAGGAGAAAGGTCTTATTTGGCTTATAATTCCAGGTCTATTATTGTAGGGAAGGCAAGACAGAAATTAAGCATCATATCCCCAGCCAAGAGCAGAGAGAGAATACATTCATGTGTTCTTGCTTGCTTCTGCTCAACTTGACTTCTTGAGTCATGCTGTTCAGGCCCCCTTGCTTAGGGAATGTTGCTGCCCACAGTGGGCTGGGTCCTCCCACATCAATGAACAGTCAAGACAATTTCCACAGGCTGATCTTATCTAAACAGTTCCTTACAAGACATTCTGATGAAGTTTGGAGAGATGGCTCAGTGGTTAAGAAGCACTTCTTCCTCTTTTAGAGGACCCAAGTTAGGTTCTCAGCACCCATTTCAGGTGCTCGAAACTGCTTGAAACTCCAGTTTTCTGGGGGTCAACACTCTCTTCTGCCCCTCTGCCTGCCTCTGGCCACTGCACACACATGTGAACACACACACACACACACACACACACACACACACACACACACACACACACGTGCATATGCACATTAATAAAAATAAAAATAAATCTAAAAAAATACTCTTTTCTGTGGTGATTTTAGGTTGTGTCCAGAGGATTCAGATTTGATTCCCAGCACTCACAAATTACTTCACAACCATTTGTAACTCCAGTTCTAGAGGATCTGAGGCTGGCTTCTGGCTTCCCAGGGCACCAGGCACACACATGGTGTACAGACATACATCCAGACAAAACCCTCACATACATAAAATAAAAGTAAATCTAAAAATAGTGTAGAAAAATTGGAAAGATCTTCTGCTTCTGGACTGGAAGAATCTGTGTAGTGAAAACTCCAATATTACTCAAGACAGTTTGCAGATTTTTTTTTTTTTTTTTTTTTGGTTTTTCGAGACAGGGTTTCTCTGTGTAGCTTTGCGCCTTTCCTGGATCTCACTTTGTAGACCAGGCTGGCCTCGAACTCACAGAGATCCGCCTGGCTCTGCCTCCCGAGTGCTGGGATTAAAGGCGTGTGCCACCACCACCTGGCTCAGTTTGCAGATTTTTATCTAATAACCATGAAAATGCCAATGACATTCTTTCTTTTTGAGACAGCGTCTCATGGTGGACAAGGTATGTAGTAGAGTATGATCTTAAGCTCCTGATCCTCCTGCCTCTACCTCCCAAGTATGAAACGACACCCAGCCTCCCAGTATTGGCCTTTGTAGAATTAGAACAAAGAATGCTAGAATTCATATGGAAGTAAATGACTGCACACAGATAAAACCATCTGGAGCAAAAAGAATAGGTGGAGACACCATGACAGCTACACTCAAGATACACCCCAGGGGCAAAGTAAAAAAGATAGCACAGTACTGGAATAAAAACTGACCTGTAGACCAATGAAAGAGAATAAAAATCCCATTAACAAATTCATGCATCTCCAACCAACTAATTCCTGAGAAAAACACCAAAACAAATTGAAGAAAGAGCAGGGGCTGGACAGATGGCTCATCAGTTAAGAATACTTATTGCTCTTGCAGAGGACCCAGGTTTAGCTGCCAGTACCCACATCCTGCAGTTCTCCATTGTCTGTAATTCCAGCTCCAGAGGATCTAACCACTTCCGGCCTCCATTGGTACCTGCATGCATGCACATGGTGCACATAAATTTACACAAGCACTGTTCTAATTTGCTTTCTATTGTTGTAATAAAGTCCATAACTGTGGTGGTTTGGAAGAAAATGGCCCCCAAAGGGAGTGGCACTATTAGGAGGTATGGCCTTGATGGAGGAAGTGTGTCACTGTGAGGGGTGGGCTTTGAGGTTTCTTTTGTTCAAGCTTTGCTCAGTGTGATACTCAGTCTACTTCCTGTTATCTGCATATTGAGATGGGGCCAGCACCATGTCTGCCTGCACACTGCCATGTTCCCTGCTATGATGATAATGGGCTGAACCTCTGAAACTGTAAGCTGTGACCTCAATGCAATGTTTCCCTTTATAAGGGTTGCTGTGGTCATGTTATCTCTTCACAGCAACAGAAACCTTAACTAAGACAGTGACCAAAAGCAACTTGGGGAGGAAAGGGTTTATTTAGTCTACATATTCTGAATCACAGTAGATTGAAGGAAGCCCAGGCAAAAATTCAAGCAGGGCAGGGACTGCTTGGAGGCAGGAACTGATGCAGAGGCTATGGAAGTATGTTGCTTCTGGGCTTATTCTCCATGGCTTGCTCAATCTGCTTTCTTATACCATCCAGTACCACCCAGGGGTGACACTGCTCAAATTGGGCCTGGACTTCCCACATCAATCATTAATCAAGAAAATGTCCCACAGGTTTGCCTACAGGCCAACCTGATAGGGGCATTTTCTCAACTGGAGTTCCCTTTTCTCAGAATGAGTCTAGTCAGTGTCAAGTTGACAAAATACAACAAAACAAACAAACAAAAGGAACAAGTACAGGCACATAGAAATAAAATAAAATAATACATCTGAAAAAAAGAACAAACTCATTAATAAACAGTGCTGGGAAAACTGGAAACTCACATGTAGAATGGAACTTGAAATCTGTCTCTCTTCCTGCACAAAAATTAACTGAAAATAAACCAAAGAGCTAAATGTAAAGCCTTGAAATGAAGAAACTCCTACAAAGAAACAGGAGACACTTTAACACATTAATATAAGCAAAGAGTTTTGTAGCTGGAAGTTTTCCTGTGTCCCACCCGGTCTGCAGCCACTCAGACCCAAGTAAACACACAGAGGCTTATATTAATTAAAACTGCTCGGCCATTAGCTCAGGCTTACTACTGACTAGCTTTTGCACTTAAACTCAGCCCATTTCTGTTAATCTATATGTCGCCACGTTTTTCCATGGCTTTACCTGTGTGCCGTTACATGCTGCTCCCTGGATGGCAGGATGGCATCTCCTGACTCAGCCTTCCTCTTCCCAGAATACTCCTTGTCTGCTTATCCTGCCTATACTTTCTGCCTGGCTACTGGCCAATCAGTGTTTTATTAAACCAGTGCATAAAAGCATTATCCCACAGCAGAGTTTTTTTTTTGGTAGGACCCCCCTACCATTCACCCCTGCCAAAGTACAGGCAATACAATGAATATCTGACAAGCAGGATTATATTAGGAAGGATTTAGGAAGCTTCCACATAGCAGAGGGAACAAGCCAGACAACTTACAAATAGGAGGAATGTATTTGTAAATTATCTGACCAAGGACGAGTATTCAGAACACATAAAGAACACAGGAAACGCATTCCAGTGCCAAGGAAAAGCAAATAATCTGACTGGAAAATGCCCAGAAGATCTTGACGTTTCATCTCCATCAGAGTGGCTGTTATCCAAAAAGGTCAATCAACAAACACCAGTGAGCACTGGAGAGCAGGGGACCCTTACCAGTTGGTGGGAATGTGACCTCGGCCGCTTTGTGAAGAACAGCTCCAAGGTCCCTTAAGAAACCAAGAGTAGATGGCTGCACGATGCAGCCATCGCACTTGGGAGTTGTACTGGCTGGTTTTGTGTGTCACCTTGACAGGAGCTAGAGTCATCAGAGAGGAAGGAGCCTCAGCTGAGGAAATGCCTCCATGAGATCAAGCTGTGAGGCATTTTTTCAATTAGTGACCAATGGGGGAGGGCCCAGCCCATGGTGGGTGGTGCCATCCCTTGGCTAGGGGTCCTGGGTTCTACAAGAAAGCAGGCTGAGCAAGCCAGGGGAAGCAAGGCAGTAAGCAGCACCCCTCCATGGCCTCTGCATCAGCTCCTGCCTCCAGGTTCCAGCCCTGCTTGAGTTCCTGTTCTGACTTCTTTCAGTGATGGAACGGGTTCTGGAAGTGCAAGCCAAACAAACCCTTTCTTCCCCAACTTGCTTTTTGGTCATGGTGTTTCGTCACAGCAGTACAAACCCTAAGACAAATTAGTACCAGCTGGGTAGGGTATTGCTGTGACAGACCTGGCCATGTTTTTGGGAGGGTTGTAAAAGGACTTTGAAACTTTGGGCTAGAAAGGTCATTGAATGTTGAGGCCTCCGTAGGATGTTTGAGGGAGGGGGGCGGAGCTCTCCCCTCAGGGGCAGGGCCAGCTTTCCCGCTGCAGTATCCAGCAAGGAACAGGACCAGCTAGTCCAGGGCCAGTGAAGGGGCCCTGTGTGAGGATTTTATTTTAAGTGAATTAAACCAGATCAAAAGACAGAATGTTGAATGCTCTCTCTCATATTGTGGAAACTTGATAAGTTGATGTAAAATGACATGAAAATAGGATCTGTCCTCTGATCCTCAGGCAAGCTTTATTTGATACACAATATATCACCACACAGTCATGATGGGGGATTGGTGGAAAGATTGCTTCCCTTGTGACATCCAGGATCCAGAGAGCAGGACAGAGAAGCCTCAGGCAAGATCTGATCTGCAAGGACTCACCCTGGTTCATGCTTCCCCTGGCAGCAGGCCCCATCTTCTGAAACTCTCAGAGCCTCTCAGAATAGACCACCAGCTGCAAAGGAAATGTTCAACACACCAGCATATGGGGACTTTCTACATTCAGACCATCAGAGACGGTGAGAAGGGGGCTTGACAACACGTTCTCAAAATCGGTGAGAGAACAGGAATGAATTCTAGTGACACGGAGCCCATTAGCATGACTGTTATACCAAGAACATCTTACACATTTTATGAAGAAGCAGAGGAGAGGAGCTTCAGTCTGGGGCCTCCAGACTTAAAGAATAAAAAGATGGAGCTGTAGGCCTTGCTTGGTTTCATTACTGCACACTGTATACACGTATTGAAATATCATTCTGTACCTCATAAATCCATGGAGTTATTACCAGTTAATTAAAAGATAAAGATATTGGGGCTGGAGAGAGGGATCAACCCTTAAGAGCACTTGTTGCTCTTCCACAGGACCTGAGTTCAATTCCCAGCACTCACACCACAGCTCACAATGGTTTGTTATCCCAGTTAAAGGGGATCAAACACTTTCCTTTGACCCCTACAGGCACCAGAAATGCACATGGTTCATATATGCAGGCAAAACACCCATACACATAAAAAAGAATATTTCTATTTGAATAGAACTATAGAAAATGCAAACCAATTGATAGTGAGAAAGAGCAGACATATTTTTTTGTCAGGGGAACAGGCTGGACATGGGTGAATCGGGCAGGGAGCTGGACTACAAGGAAACCTTTCAGGATCATGGCTATGCTTAGTATCTCGATTGTAACAGTTTCATAGGTGTACACAAGCTATACAAGTAAATACACACAGATTATCGCACGTCAACTGTGCTTTTACAGAATTGTTGAACATGTTTAGATCGTGGGCCAGCAAGATGACTCAAGACGTCAAAATGCTTGTTGGGCAAGCCTGAAGACCTAGAAATTCCCCCTTCCAGGATAGCATGTCTACTGATACTGCCATTGTTCTGGTCTCGTCTATGCAGCCATTTCCAGGAGAGATGCTTCACAGCCGATGTCCTGGTGTTTGGCTCTTATGTTTTCTTCCACCCCCTCTTCTTTGATGACCCCTGAGCCACTGATACAGGCGCTGTGATGTAGATGAGTTCACTGGGGCTGAGCTCCCCACCCCACCTGTCGATCCCTGCACTGTGTCCAGTTGTGGTTTTCTGTGATGGTCTCCATCTGCTGTGAAGAGAGGCTTCTCTGATGAGGGTCATGGCTACCCTTATCTGTGGGTATAAGGATCCAGTTTAGAATGTAGTAAGGGATTGGGCTGGCCTAGTAAAGTGGTGGTAGTATATTCCTTTCTTTTTTCTTTCAGTATTTTTGTTCGTTTTGTTTTTTTCCTTTTTTATTTTTATTTATTTATTTATTTATTTTCGTTTTGTTTTTTCAATTTGCTTTTTAAGACACGGTTTCTCTGTGTAGCCCTGGCTGTTCTGAAACTTTCTCTGTAGACTAGGCTGGCCTTGGACTCAGAGATCTGCCTGCCTCTGCCTCCCTAGTGCTGGGATCAAAGGCGTGTGCCACCACCGTCAGACTTTAAAGAATATATAATTTTTAAAGTCTATGAAAGATAAGCAATCTCATTCATAAAAATTCAAATTCAAACACCAGTGACACTAGCTTTTCACTCTCTAATTGGGTAAAGATTTAAATATTTCAGAAAATGTGATGAATGCAGAGTAGGATGCCTCTCCCACACAGATGGGAAGTATGGCAGCTAAGATAAGGTGTCAATAGTATATCTAATTGCACAGAACTCCTGGTGGCAATTCTACTCCTAGGGATTTTTCTCTCTCTCTCTCTCTCTCTCTCTCTCTCTCTCTCTCTCTCTCTCTCTCTCTCCCTCTCTCTTACTTTTTATTATTTGTTGGAATTTTTGAGAACAGATATATGTGTAAAATTTACTCATGTTCAATAAAGTTTTATTGAAGCCTTATTTAAATAAGTAATGTCCATAATTAATGTGTATTGATATTGTCTGAAAAATTATAATTCAACCATTAGATGCAGTCCTGTGTATAGGTTGAAGAACAGCCAGGCGGTGGTGGTGCACGCCTTTAATCCCAGCACTCGGGAGGCAGAGGCAGGTGGATCTCTGTGAGTTTGAGGCCAGCCTGGACTGCCAAGTGAGTTCCAGGAAAGGCGCAAAGCTACACAGAGAAACCCTGTCTTGAAAAACCAAAAAAAAAAAAAAAAAAAAAAAAAAAAAAAAAAAGAAAAAAGAAAAACAATGAGAAAAAACCTTTATATGTAGAAGTGAAATAATCTCATCAAGATGAAAAGAGAGAGATATATAACAGCGTGTAGTATGCTGCCACATGAACTGAAATGCCTACAATTGCTTGTTTACAGCAATAAATGCCAACTGAGGGGGAGGGGGAGACTGGGCACAGTGGCTAGTTCAGGGGAATGGCTTGGCCTAAGTATTTTCTAGTTATTTTTAGATTTCTTTTACATTTATCTGTTCTTTTACATTGTGTGTGTGCATGCTGTTAGAGGTCTGAGGACAACTTGTAGGGGTTGGTTCTCTCCTCACAACATGTGGGTCCTGGGATAGAATTTAGCCATTAGGCTTGGCAGCAAGCTCCTTTACCTGCTGAGCCAAAATCTCCTGCCCAACTTCTCTCTCTTTCTCTTCTTTTTTTTTTTTTTTTTTTTTTTTTTGGTCTTTCGAGACAGGGTTTCTCTGTGTAGCTTTGCGCCTTTTTCCTGGAACTCACTTGGTAGCCCAGGCTGGCCTCGAACTCACAGAGATCCGCCTGGCTCTGCCTCCCGAGTGCTGGGATTAAAGGCGTGCGCCACCACCGCCCGGCTTCTTTTTCTTAAATAAAACTTGAATTTTGAATCATTTGAACTTTTCCTAAAACTGAAAAAGTACCTTGAACACTCATGTATTATTGATAGAAATGTAAATTTCTACATTTCTATAGATGTACTATATCTAAAATGGTATAAAAGTCCCTCAAAAAGCAGAAATATAAATTCTATATGATCCAGCAATCCCTTTATTGGATACACATCCAATGAAATGAAATCAGTATTAATGCAAGAAACCCGCACAGTCTGCTTAAAAGGCAAAGGAATTTATTCGGGGAGAAAAACTCACTATACAGAACAGAATTGTCACAGGTTCTGGAATGTTGGGGACACAGTCTCACGCAGTTCCAGCTGTCTCAGCCAGTCTCGCATCTAAGCCCACCAGGGGGAAAAGAGAGCTGCCTACATGCATCTCAGGTCTTAAGGGTAGCTGAGAGGCCACGCCCCAGGGGTATGTACTTCAAGGTCATAGGCAGGTAGAGCAGTTACCTGCTATGTCTCTAGGGCTGTGCTTCAGGGTCGTAGAACAGATATCCACTACACAGTGTGTTCCAAATATCTCTGCGCTGTTGCATTTACTGAAGCACCGCTTACAATTGCCGACAGGTGAAACCAGGTGTCCATCAGTAGGTGGGTGGATGCAGAAAATATGGCACACACTCACAGTTGAGTGTCACTCAGCCCCAAAGAGCCTGAAATCCTGTGTGTTGCAGCAGCAGGCTGTAGGAAACTATTTGAAGTGAAGTCAGGCTCAGAAGGACAAATGCCACGTTTTACTTGTACGTGAACCCACAACGTGCTGGCCCCACACATGTGGAGAGTAGAATCACAGTTATCAGGAGCTGGGGAGGGCGTGGAGGAAGGAGGGGTGCGAGAGGTCACTTCACCACTAGCAGGCACTGTTGGGTCCGGAATAGCTTCCAGTGCTCCACAGCACAGCGGGTAACTATTCGATGATAATTCATTATTTTCGTATTAGCTCCTAGAGAGGGTTTGGATAGTCCCAACATAAGAAACAGCTAATGTTTGAAGTGACAGGTGCATCAATGACAGTCATCTATGTGATCACTAAACAGTGTTCACACATATTTGAAACATCAGACTGAACTCCATAATTATGCACAATTGCCATGCTAACAAAAATATAAATGTATTTTTAAAAAGCTCCTTGATTCAATTCCACTCAGAAACATTGTTTTTTGTTTTCCAGTTTTCTTCCCCCTTCCCAATCTTCTTTTTCCAAACATTAAAATTACTTTTAATAGAATGTTTCCAGACATTTTTTGGAAGGAAGATTTTTCGGTAACATAGTTAAAATATTTCTAGATATCGAAATCCTTGTTATTCCTTCCTTCCTCCCCCTCCTCCTTTCCTCTCTTCCTCTCTCTCTCTCTCTCTCTCTCTCTCTCTCTCTCTCTCTCTCTCTCTCTCTTTCTCTTTCTTCTTCCTTCTCCTTTTTAATTAGTTCTTTGAGAATTTTGTACACTGTGGTTTGATCATACTCGCCCCTTCTCCCAATTCCCCCCATCCACCTCCCTCCCTCCCCACTCAGTCTTGTGTCCTCTTCTACCCCATGAAGTCCAACTTGTGCTTTTCCACATGCTCTGCTTGTGTGGCCTTCTACTGGAGCTTGGTCACCCTCTGAAGGGACACACCCTTGAAACTTCTTTTTTTTCAAGACAGGGTTTCTCTGTGTAGCTCTGGCTGTCCTGGAACTTGCTCTGTAGACCAGGCTGGCCTCAAACTCACAGAGATCTGCCTGCCTCTGCCTCCCGAGTGCTGGGACTAAGTTATGTTGCACCACTGCCTGGCTATTTATTTATTTTTAATTTTATGTGTATCAGTGTTTACCTGGATGCATGTCTGTGTGCAATGCCTGTACAGGTTAGAAGGAGGCATTCGACTTCCTGGAACTGGGGGTATAAGACAGCTGTGACCTCCCATCCTGCTGCTTGGACCTGAACCTGGGTCCTCTACAAGAGCAGTGACAGCTCTTAACTGATGAGCCATCTTTTCAGTCCCCATGCTGGGATTCTGACAGCCTGGACCAGACCTGCACAACCTCATTATTCCTTAAGCAGGTTCTGTTAGTACAAGGGTTGAACTTCTGTGAGCATTTGGCTAATTGCTTGTTAGACGCTAACGACGGCTTGAACTCTCGCCTTTAGCTGATGGAAATGCCTCCGGCTTCGACCTCTCGTTGGCGTTTGTGCTGCCATTTCTTAGAATGTAAAAGGGATGAGCTAAAGTCAGACTTCATTATTGTAATTTGCACTTTAAATTGGAATAATTGGAACATTTTCAAAGTGATGTTGGCTATTTGATTTCTTATCTTCAAAAATAACTGCCACCAAGCACGGCGGCTCACCTTTATAACTCCAGGACTTACAATTCCAGCTGAGGCAGACGATTGCCATGATTTCAAGGCCAGCCTGGGTTATATAATGAGTTCTCCTCCAGGCCAGTAGGGGCTAATTGTACCCTTTCTCTCTGGATTAGAAAAGCAACCAGGGCCTTCGCGATGGGTCAGGGAGACAAGGTGCTTGCCAGCCACCAAGCCTGATGACCGTGCCTGGGACCTACACAGTGGGAGGAGAGAACTGACTTTTATAAGTTGTCTTCTGACTTCTGTGTGGGTGGACTCCCCACCACATAAAATAACCAAACAAATGCAACATAACACTATAAAGCAAAGCAACTAATTCTGAATATGTATGTACTTTGGATGTGTCGTTAAATCTGGAGTTTTATTTTCTCTCCCTGTGTGATGTCATGTGTGTGGTGGGTTTACATGTGGATACATGCACATAGGCATGTATGTTTATGAGTATTTTTCTTCCTATAGGGAAGCTGAAAGTTGCTATCACATGTCTTCCTCAATCTTTTTCAACTTTATTTTTTGAGACAGGTCTCTCCTTCAACCTGGAGCTCACTGGGGATCCTTTTATTTTCATATCTCACAGGGTTAAAGGAGCTGTTGTGGTGTCTGATTTTTATGTGGCTACTGTTCAGTAAGCACCTTATGGACTGAGCCATTTTCCTAGCCAGAATCAGGTTTTGGGCATATATATGTGTGTGTGTGTGTGTGTGTGTGTGTGTGTGTGTGTGAATATATATATGTATATGAATATATACATTCATATACACATACATACACACACACATACATATATATTTAAAATAAATTTGATTTTAAGTTGGAGCAGTGGCTTAGTGGTTAAGAGCCTGTCTCTTCTTCTCAAGGACCCGGGTTCGATTCCCAGCACCGTATGGTGGCTCACAGCTGTCTGTGCCTCCAGTCCCAGAGGATCTGACACCCTCTTCTCATCTCCATACATATCGAACACACATATGGCACACACACATATATATGCAAACAAAACACCCGCACACACAAAATAAATAAACAATTAATTAAAAAGATAAAATACTTTGGTTTCACTCTTTAGTCTTCTGCTATATAACTTTGGATCTCGAATTTTTAAAGGAATTCCATTTGCGAATGCAAATTGGGAGATTTTAAATTTGCGTTATTTCTTTTCATATGATAATGAAATATTCTACTTCTGTTTAGGACTTTTCAAGATAGAATTCCCAGTAAAAATTTGGTTTAGTTTATGTCAGCAGGGTGTCTGTCTCGTTCAGTTTCCTCAGCGGTATTTGGAAGTCCCAGCCCCTTTTCCAGGGAGGTAACACTGCTGTTCACTGTGTCACGTTCTGTCCGTTCGTATCTGGGCTCCTCTCTGCAGTTCCGGGGTTCTCCAGGTGGTTATGTGAACATCGGTTATCACTGGTCTATCAGACATTTTTTATTCTCATGCCTGAATGTAGTCCCTTCCTTTTATTTGTTTCCCTGTGTTGCCCTGGCTGTCTTGGAACTCACCTGTAGACCAGGCTGGCCCCGAACTCAGAGATCCACCTGCCTCTGCCTCCTGAATGCTGGGATTAAAGGTCTGTGCCACCATGCTTGGCTTGTGGCTTCTTATTAGTGTCCTTTCTTTCACGGTCTGTGGAGAGTGTTGAGTGGCCTACTGTCCACAGGAAGCTGGATTTATACTAGCCTACTTTATTGGGAGGGACAGGGAACAGGTTGGCTGCCAGCCTCTACAGCGCTACCCCACAGCAAATAGACCGCTTCTGTGTGGTCTCTGGATATGGAGTTCCAGGCACTTCCTCCCAGGGCGGTCCCTATCCAGCGTCCCCTGAAATACCTAGAAAAGGACCATTGCTTCATTTACTTTGAACCCAGACACCCACTCCTGCACTTGTTAATTATCTATAAGGCATCAGAGAATATATATAAGAGTCTGGTCTTGAATCATTAAATTTCAAAAATAAAGACATAATAGCTCCTTTCCATGAACTCCATGTCCAAACAGAGACCACACACAAGTGGTCTACTTGCTGTGGGGTGGTGCTGGAGAGGCTGGCAGCCAACCTGTTCGGAGTCCCTTCCAATGAAGAAGGCTGGCAGCTTCCTGTGGACAGTAGGCCAGTCAGAATTCTCTACATTATAAGTAAACTTGTTTTTAAAGATAAAATATTTAGGTTTTTTAAAAAAATTATTGAGGTAAAATGAATGTAAATTTACATCCCAATGATTTTGTGTTAATTTTAGATTAAGTATACATACATGGTTATGCAGCCAATCTTCAGAACTTAAGAAGGCTAAAATATTATTATTTTAATTATGTATGTGTGTGGGGGTATGTGTACATGAATGCAGACACTCCCCAGAAGAAGAAGTGTTGGGTGGGCGCCCTGTAACTGGAGGTGAGACCCCGGAGAGCAGTCTTCCCTGAGTGTCGGGAACCTAACTCCTGGCCTCCACAAGAGCCTTATGTGCCCTTGAAGCCAAGTCATCTTTCCTGCCACCTCTAGGACTTCCTTTGATCTTGCAAAGGCGAAAAGCATTGTGCCCATTCAACAGTAGCTCTCCATTCTTCATCTCTGGACCAGTACCGTTTTACTTCCTGCCCAAGACTGACAATTCTAGATTCCTCAGCCGAGTCAGGCTGTCCAATAGTTGTTCTTTGTGACTGACTTCCCATAACAGAACATCCTCAAGGTTCATCTGCGTTTTGTTATGAGTCAGAATTTCCTTCCTTCTGGTTTTTTTTGAGGGGGGGGGGTGTGTTAAAATATTATTTTTAATTAACATTTTTATTTATTTTACATACCAACCACAGTTTCCCCTCCCTCTTCTCCCTCCCCCCTACTCCCATCTACCCCCTCCCCATCCCCTCTTCCTCCTCCAGTCAGAAAGGGGCAGGCCTCCCATGGGCTTCAACAAAGCATGACACATCAAGTTGAGGTAGGACCTAGCTCTTCTCCCTCCACGAAAGGCTGGTTGAGGTAATCTAGCATGGGGGACAGGTTCCCAAAAGCCAGCTAAACTCCAGGGACAAGTCTTGATTTCTCTGCTAGGAGCCTTACAAACAGACCAAGCTACACAACTGTCATCCACATGTGGAGGGCCTAGGTTGGTCCCATGCAGGCTCCCTAATTGTTGGTCCAGAGTCCATGTGCTCCCGCATAGCCCCTCCCTCCATTTGCTTACCAATTACCTGACAATGTGAATTTCGGTTGTGTCTCTCTTTGTGAATAAAACTGCTGTGAACTCAAGTACAAACATCTCCTCAAGAGCCTTGTTTCAGCTACTTCCTCCCTGTCTCGATAAGTTTAATCTCATTTGATCCTTGTTAGAACATCGTGAATTCAGTACTATTAATATCCTTGTTTTACATGTGTGGAAACCGAGGCACACGGAGGTTATGTAGCTTGCTAAATTCCTGTGGCTCCACGATCCTGCTGAACACCATGCTGCTATTTTCTTTTTCTCTGTTGGTTTTTCTCTATATCCCTGGCCGTCCTGGAACTCGCTTTATAGACTGAGCTGGCCTTGAACTCACAGAGATCCACCTGCCTCTGCTTCCCGAGAGTACTGGGATTAAAGGTGGTGCCACCACCACCCATCTCATGCTACTGTTTTCTAAAGGTGAACCACCCCCAAAGTCTTGTACTAGGGGATGAAAGACGAAAAGATGTTCATTTGTCTGTCAGTTCAAAGTGAGAAGCAGGCATTAATTTTTGTCATGTACCATCTTCAGTGAACAATGCGGCAAGCATTATATGCCTGGGGCTGGACAGTGTGGCTCAGGGGTTAAGAACACTTGCTGCTCTTCCAGAAGCCTGGAGTTCAATCCCCAGCACCCACATAGTGGGTCACAACCACCTGTAACTTCAGTTCCAGGGTGTCCACTGCCTTCTTCTGTCCTCTGGTGCAACCAAACACACACACACACACACACACACACACACACACACACACACACACACACACAGCCCTTTCTAAAAATGAATTAATTCATGATATATATATATATATATATATATATATATATATTCCAGATGGATTATAAAATTGAGAATTACCCAAATAATTCAGAAAAGCATCCTGCTTTTTGAGTTGCCTTTCAAAACTAAAATTTACTCTGATAATTGCTTTGATGCAGTAAAATGCTAAGTCCATTTCATATTTTCAAAATTCATCACAATCTTGATTTTCTGTTATATGAAGGCAAACAAAAGAAGGTAGGAAGAAAGTGAAAAGAAAGAGTGTGGTCTGGGAGACCCTTAGGACACAGGGCTCCTTGTTTAAACCATTATTATCTGTTACTCATAAGATATTTCTTATACACTAAAATATCCTGCATAAGGATTTGAAACATTACTGTAGAAAAGAAAAATGAGGCTGAACAACAGACTCTTCATAGTTCAGCCTCTGGTGAGGGTAAGGGAAAGCACTCATGACTGTCACCCCCAGGGTTCGTATTCCTGGGGCTATTGACTTGACTGTGTCTTAACATGCATCTACCTCCTAAATGCTTCTGCAGTATCAATCCCCAATTCTCTGGAGAAATGTAAAAAATGTGTTCTGGGAACTGTTTTTTTAATGGGTTGTCTATGAAGTAAGTGTGTGTTGCATTTATCTTGATTTTTTTTTCATTTTTTTTTCGACTTAGCTGTTCATTGAAATCATCCATCTTCCTTACATCTCAAAACACGGCTGTATTTTTAGAATCAGGAAATAAATATATTTTTGTTTCCTGCCTTCCAAAATAAAGTATTGGAATTGTTTTTCTAGGCTAAATTGTATTTTGCTTCCTTTTAAATTTCCTTTACCCACAGACATTTTTTCAGTTAGTGCAAAATTTATACCCACCAAACACATTTCATTCAAAACATACATCATCGATAACAACAGCAGAGCTAACCCTGACAAACATTAACCAGACAGATTCATTTACATAATGCACTTTTTGTTTAAAAAAAACCCCTTTGCCTTCTCCCAGGAATGGTTCCATATCTGGCACGTGGGACCTATTGTAGTCTGATAACAGCTTGGGCAGCCCCACATCTATGGCTTTTGGAAGGGTAGCCAGCATGGTCGTTCTCCTGGCCTATCTCTGTTCACTGCCAGAAGCTTTGCCTGCCAGATAGTCCATGTTCCTCACATCTCTAATTACTAGGGCACGCCCTACACACACACACACACACACACACACACACACACACACACACACACACACACACACTTATAAAAAGGGATTTAGTAGGGTTCCTCATATAACGAGAGGCTGAAACCTACAGCAGACTTCTGTGGCCCCTTAGGAAGTCTCATTGCCCTTCTGCATACTCCTAGGGTGGAGAATCTAGTAGTTACTCAACCCAGGAATCCGGGTGCCTCCAAAGGAGACGTACAAGCAGTGCAGTCTCAGCCCAAGGCTGAAGGCTTCCCGACAGTCATTTGAGTCCACAGTGAAAACTAAAGAGCCTGGAGTGTGAAGTCAGTGGTGGCTGCAGCAGTACACTCGCTTGCTCAGGAGGAAGGGCGTGGCACCCTGGGTGGCTCCCTCCTCCATCTACCTTTATGTCATCCAGACCCCAGCCTATTGGACAGTGCAGCCCACAGTCAGAGTGGGTCTTTCCCCTCAGTTGCTGTTCCACTTGCCAATGGTCTCTATAAATACCCTTCCAGACACGCCCGGAAGTATGCTTTACTATGTGTCTATATTTCTCAAATTAAGTCAGTAATCAAAACTAACCATCACAATACTAATCATTGTGGTTTTATTAGGATTTCCTTGATAAGGTAATTAGTGGTGCTGAACATTTTGTCCCATAGCTGTTGGCCATTTGCATATCTTCTTTGGATCAATGTCTATTCAGAGCTTTTAAAATTGAGGCATCTGAGTTTCCTATATATTCTGCATGTTAATCCATTTTCAGATGAATATCTTATCAGCCATCTCTTCACACTGTGGCTTGTGTCCTTCACCATGAAGAAGCTTTTCATGTGAGCAATCTCATTTGTCAGGGTCTTGCTTTTGTTGCCTGGGTCTTTCTAACCACAGGAGGAAAGATGAGCCTTCCCCAAGGCTGACTGATTTTTGTATGTGGTAAGTATGGATATCATTTCAGTTGGTTTGCGTAGGGGAGACCTATCTTCCCAGAGCTGTCTGTTGAAGATCTTGTACTTTCTCCAGTCTTGTTCTTGGTGGTCTTGTTGAGCATCAGCTGACTGTCCATATGTGAATTATTTCTGGGACCTTCATTGTGTAGCAGAAATTTAGATTTGGACAATTCTTTATAATTTCCCTGTCTCCAGATCTGTTCTCCTACACCTCTGCCTCTATATTTATGCCTGTATCTGTTTATACATATGGAATACAAATGTCTTCATATATACACTATGTATTTATATATAGTTTTGGAATCTTTCTAGACTATGTTAGGGAAACTATTCACCTTTGCTCCTAAATGCCGCACCATGTATTTGCTGAGCCCAAGGAATTCCCTTACATAACTTAAATACACTCGGAATGCTCATTGAGTTTTCGTACTGTTATTATCTATAATCCATATTTAGATGCTATCAGGTTTTTCAGTGAGTGCTGTCTACATCCCCTTTCTTCCAGTCCAGGATCCAATCCGGTAGCATGCACTGCACTTAATCACCAAGTCTCCTTATTCTCTCTCAGTCTGCAACAGTTCCACCAACCCTTCTTCCATCTTAGCATTTTTGAAGTGTGGAGGCCAGATACTTTGCAAAATGTTCTTCAGTTGTGAAGCCAAGGTGCTTTGTAAATCATTCTGTGTGTGTGTGTGTGTGTGTGTGTGTGTGTGTGTGTGTGTGTGTGTGCACTCTCCTGTGTGAGGGTGCATGTGCATGGGTATATATGGAGACAAGAAATTAAGTCAGATGCCTTCCTCAATCACTCATCACCCTATTTTTTTGAGACCAAGTCTCTCATTGAATCCCGAGCTCATCAATAAGCTAGGCTGGTTGGCCAGCAAACCCCAGGGCTCTTCTAGTCTTTACTTCTCGAGTGCTGGGATTACAGACATACATCACCACACTCAGCTGTTCAAAAGTGTGGGTTCCAGAAAAACCCAACCAGTCAAAATGCAGAGTTATGGAGCCCAGTCACAACATATACATCAACAAAACACTCTGGCATCTAAGTGAGGCTCAGGGGACATTTCAGAAGAGGGGACAGAAAATTACAAGAGGAGGAAGATCAGGGACTTGGCTGAGATTGTGTCTTCTAGTGATGCCAGACACTCCACTGCTGTGGGATGGTCTGTATGTCAAATCTGTTGCTCTGATTGGTCAATAAATAAAACACTGATTGGCCAGTGGCCAGGCAGGAAGTATAGGTGGGACTAACAGAGAGGAGAATTAAGGGAACAGGAAGGGAAAGGGAGACACTGCCAGCCGCCACCATGACAAGCAGCATGTGAAGATGCCGGTAAGCCACGAGCCATGTGGCAAGGTATAGATTTATAGAAATGGATTAATTTAAGCTGTAAGAACAATTAGCAAGAAGCCTGCCACGGCCATACAGTTTGTAAGCAATGTAAGTCTCCGTGTTTACTTGGTTGGGTCTGAGCAGCTGTGGGACTGGCGGGTGACAGAGATTTGTCCTGACTGTGGGCCAGGCAGGAAAACTCTAGCTACACTCCACCTGTAAAGTCTTACCAACATGGCCATCCAAACAAGAGCTGGACACCAGCAAACATGCCAAACTGGGTGGGCAAAGCCCACGAGATCTCACCCCTACACAAAAAACTACAGGCAATCAAGAAAAGGAGCGGCAGAGGTGGCCCATCCCAGGGAAGAGCACACCAACTGGTTGTCCAGTGCCAAACATCAGCCCTGAAAACATCCATACAAATAACACTATATGGATGCAATAGATTACATTTAGGAATATATAGGTGTCTGCAAATACACATATGCATGCAATCACAGCTAATGAAAAAAAGGCCATGAATTTGAAGGAGAGAGGGGAGGGGGCCTATGAATGGTTTTAGAGGGAGGAGAAGGAAGAGAGAAATTTTGTAATTAAAATACAATCTTAAAACTAAGCAACAAAAATTAAGGATAGGGCTGGAGAGTTGCTCAGTGGTGAAGAACACTTGTTCTTACAAAGGATCCAGGTTTGATTCCCAGCACCACCATGGAGGCTCACCACCTCCTCAGTCACCAGGCATGCATGTGGTGCACAGGTGTACATGCAGGCCAAAAATTTATGTATATTAAATAATAAAAGCTAAAATAGAATTAACAAAAATTAATGATAGCTATAAAATTACGTGTGTGTGTGATATAATTAAAATCACACACACACACACACACACACACACACATACACACACACACAAACACACAGAGGTCCTGGGAGATTGACTTCAAGTCTTCATGTTGTACAGCATTTTACTCACTGGGCTATCTCCAGTCTCTGTTTGTTTTTAGATGAGCTGTTAGTATGAAGCCCAGGTTGGCTTCAAGGTCATGATCCTCTTGCTTCAGGCTCCAGGTGCTGGAATTACAGGCAAATGTCCCGATGTCTAGAGAGTGTTGTCATTTGATTCCCATTTGTGATTAAAATTTTGATGTGTTTAACTAATATCATTATCAAACATATGAAAACTTACAAGGAAAGTTCTTAGTGTAATGGTTGCTACCTAAGCAGAGCTAATATAGTCCTTCAGCTCTCTTCTTCCTCAGCACAGCCACCCCACCAATGGAGACACCTGGATGGCCAAAGCAACAACTGCCTAACACGTTGATTTCAGATGCTTAGATTTTTACATTCTAGTTATTGTGCTTAATCAGAAAAGGGGAGTCTATATTACTTTTTAACATTTTATTTGCTTTGTGTGTGTATGTGTGTGGGTGTGTGCACGTCATGTTGCATGTGTGAAAAAGTCAGAGGACTACTTGTGGGAGTCAGTTCTCTTCCATTGTGTGGATTCCAGGGACTGAACCCAGGCTGCCAGCCTTGGTGGCAAGCACATTTACCTGTTGAGCCAGAGCAATGGATCCATAATAAGTTAAGAACTATGAGTTCCTGTGGGATGAGGTCCTTCTCAAATTAATTACACAGTTTATACCGAGCTCTCCTTTGCATGAGGCAGAGTAATTGATGGTTGTCCACAGTGGGATGCACTTTGAAATCTGTCAGAAGGATTTGCATATTCTCTATGAGCCAGTGCTGTGGACCTGAATGGCTAGGGACAGCTAAGAAATCTGGGCAAGCAGGACACAAAGAAAAGTGACTGCCAAACTTTGCCAAGACAGGGTAGGGCAGTCCTTCACATTTTCCTGCTTCTGAAAAAGGCCTGTCAATATTCTAGACCTGTAGACCAAAGATGGATGTCCAAACATTGCAGAGAAACTTTGAGTGACTGTCCAGACAGCCTGATGTCCCTGTCATTAGGTAACATTTCATCCTTCTGAAGTCTTTGATGGAGTTAAAGACTAGATAGTCATAGTAATAATTTTTTCTTAGTTATGATAAAAGGGTAAATTAGATATAAAACTTTTAGACTCACCAAGATAAGATGGATAATTAAATGTTTTCTCTGATTTTATCAAATGCAAATAGACTGGATATTATAACTGCAATTCTTGCTTATTAACCGTTTTGTTATATGTAATTTTACTATCTTAAAGTTAAAACCTTCCTTTTTGATTAGACAGAAAGGGGGAAATGCTCTGGGATGGTTCTTCAGTATGCTATGAATATGTATTTCTCTCATTGGTTGATAATAAAGTTGTTTTGGCCTATGGCAAGGCAGGATAAGGCTAGGCAGAAGAATCAAAGTAGGACTCAGAGGAAGAGGGACGGGCTCAAAACAGACACTGAAAGCCACTCAAGCAGCAAGATGTGTAGGGACCAGTAAGCCTCAGTCCACGTGGCGATACATTGATTAATAGGAATGGGTTAACTTAAATGTAAGAGCTAATTAATAATAAGCCTGAGCCATTGGTCAAACATTCATAATTAAAAATAAAAGAAGAAGCAGAAGTGGAAGCGGAAGAAGGAGAAGAAGAAGAAGAAGAAGAAGAAGAAGAAGAAGAAGAAGAAGAAGAAGAAGAAGAAGAAGAAGAAGGAGAAATCCTTCAGCAGGTTCCTCCTTCAGCGAGTAATCACCCATCACACCAGTGACCTGACTCTCTCAGGTTCCAGAGGCACTTCATCTGGAGGATGAAGAGGATGTCTACAGTGTTTGTGATGCTACTGATGCTCACTGTGTTCTTTTAGGAATCACTGTCAACTGGGTCATTGTTCTAGACCTTGGCTGTGAGGAGGTAGAAGTATCACTGCAGGGCAAGGCAGCTGGTCCTGCCAACTCATGCTAAAAATAATTCACGGCAATCACAAACCCCCAGAGAGCCAGCTTTACATTCCTTGTGCTCCAGGTTTGGGGTGAACAGCGCATTGCTCCCCTCCCCTGCCCTCTTCTATGGCTGGCTAGCTATATTTCTCATTTGTTTGACTTTAAACAAGACCAAAGAGGACTTCAGCTTTTCATAGCTGAAAATCAGCTTTTCAGGTTTTTAATTCATAGGCCCCACCAGCATAAACACTGTCGGGTTAGTGGTCATTATAACAGGGCTTACTCTGTAATTGCCTTGGATGGGCATTGTTGTATTTATGTGCCCCTGTCTTTCTCAGTTGAAAATGTGACCTAAGTGTCCACAGTACATTAATGGAGCTACACATAGTAAAGAGATTTCTCGAACTACAGAGTCATCTCCAGGCTTCCCACTTTTCTGTCAGTTTCCTCACCTCAAAAACAAATTTGTAAGATGCATTTCATAGTCTTTTGGAGAACAGCAGTATTTCTTCCCAGGTTGAAGTCAGTCATGCCGAGTTTACCATCAATCAATGACACAGCTCCGAAAATGGGACATCTTAGGGACACTTCACCCCAAGCGGCGATGACAGTGTCACAGACGTGAAGCTGGGATACGGATGCTGCAGACGCCTCCGGGAACCGTCTCTCCACGTTCATGGAACCGCCTCTCGCTCCTCTTTGTGTTAGAACAGAAAAGATGCCAATCCCATTAAAAATATTATGTAGGGACCAGTTGCTTTGAGCGTGAGGGGCTTCTTTGGAAGAACACTAAAAAAGCAATTTAGGGAGCATGAGGCAGTCCCAGAATTGCTAATCTGGGAGCAGCAGTGGAAGGTTTCAGCACCTCCCCAGTGCTGCAGGCATTCTCTGAGAGCTAGCCAGCTGGACTTCTCAGCACCTGAAAATGCTAAATTTAGGCAGGTTTGGTGGCCTTTGTAAGGCTGCAATCTTAGCAATGGGAGGTGGAGGCAGGAGGAAGCAGTGTGAGGCCGGACTGGGGTTTAGAGAAAGATGCTGTGTCAGACCAAACACCAGTCATCGAGGGAAAGATCATTTTCTGTATCTTAGATCTAAAACCTTCCTGCTTCGTTTTAATCACACCATCTAGATTCGAACAATATAGAATCAAAGCAAACTAGAATGCTACACACACACCCACCCACCCACCCACCCACACACACACATACACACACAGACACACACTTAAAATATTAGGTAACAATGTGGTGGTGAACCTGCCCAGCCTGGTGACAAGGCCTGGATATTGTACTAGATGCAAGGGCACCTGGGAGCCTGGTGGGATTTGCGGACTTCAGACAGAAGCTCTCATCAGAAGCCATGCTGTGGTTGGCTTTGCTGGTGTCTTTATTTCAGAAAGAGCCCAGCAGGTGAAGGAAAAATAGTAACAGCTGAAAATGGGACCCGCTATAATAAAAAGTCCAAGCCGGTTTTTTTGGGGTGGGGGTGGGGGGGATGGGTGGGGCATACTGTAAGCTGTGTTTCACGGTAGTCTTCCTGTCATAGGGAATTTTCTTTTCTGCCTCCATTTTTATCTGTCCCTCGGGAGAGCCTGGAATGATCCGTCCTGTTCTGCCGTTGAGCCTTTCAGGCCCAGGCTGCTGCTGCTGCTGGCGGCTGCAGTCTCTGCTAGTGCCTCCTGCACACACAGGGTGGTGTGTGCAGTGGAGGAATGACCAGGGAGCACGATGAGGGAACAGCTGTCTGTCACATAGTAAACAGCGCCGGCTGCAGCTCAAGGCCAAGCCCAAACACATGGTGGGCTGCAGGGCTCCTGAAAATTGAATCCTTCCTCATAGCGCCCTACGCGATCAAATTACATCACAGGAGCTGTGTGGGAGCTCCGACCTTCATCTTTATTTTACTTTGTGCATTTGCTCCTGATTTTAGGGATGATAACCAATAATAGCAAGCTGGAAGAGCAAAGGATTTGGATACAATATCTCCACTGAAACCTCGCTTGGGATGGTTCATGGGCTCTCACAGAATTCAGTTGTTTCCCATAATTTGAGGCCCACGATGCTCAGAATGAATGCCCTTATCCCAGACATTAATGAGCCTTGAGCCTACCTTATGGTACTGTCTATTCTATCCCCACAGGCTGGACAAGTGAAAGATTAAGGTCACTGTATGTTTACCGGCTGGTGGAAAGGACTGTAAAAGAAAACAAACTCCGTGCCTGTAGAAACTAACTGTTTAGTCATTCCTGAGCCCCGATGTGGCCAAAGCAGCCTGTTTACCAGGCTTTCCACACTGGCTGCTTTCAGGACTCTAGGAATCCTGGCGATTAATGCTTGCTTAGGGTCGTTCCACCCACTTAGCAGGGAGATTCTTCCCATCAGCTATGGTTATTGGCCATGGTTTTTTGTGCCAAACACTCTCCTAGGTTCTTTGGAGAATCCTGAAGGGAGTGGAGGCCCTCATTAAGCTGCCAGCTCTCTGCAGCAAATGGACAAACACACAGACACCCGTAAGTGTTGCGGTCAGAATGCAAAGCAGGTTTTCTCTCGAGAGGGTTTTGTCCTTAGCATCAGATGTGTCTTCCATCGTCAGGGGGCCAGACACCAGGATGCTTGGGACCTAAATCTTAGTATTTTTTTTTTCTTCTGGTCCTAAAAAGTAGTAATCAAAGCTTCTGATTAGCAAGCAAACAACACAGCTATCACTGATAAGTAGCAATGCTCCCCAACATCTGGAATAAAGCTTGGATCTGGCAAAGCAGCTCTTCCCAAGTATGTAGTGAAAACGCTCGGTTTGGGAGCTAAGTGACCGGAATAGCAAATGGGGGGCTCTGAAGATAGACTAGGAATCTGTGATCCGAAGTAGCCTTGTCAACCTATTACTCATTCATTTAATTAAGAGCCACATATTGAGAATCCTGGTCTAAATGTTGGATGTTTAACATTCAGTGCTAGGAGATGGCTCAGTGGGTGATGTACTTGCCATGCAAGCATGAGGATGTGAGTTCAAATCCCCAGAGGTCACTACTGATCACTGTAGTAAGTATCCGTAATCTCAGTGTCTAAGGTGAGATGGGAGGGTAGAGTCAGGAGATTCCCAGGAAGCTTGTGGGACAGACAGCTCGGAGCACCTGGGGTGAATAGCAAAGAGAACCTACTTCAACCAATGTGGGAGGCAAGGGCCGACGCTCTAGGTTGTCTCTGTGGCACACGTTCCTAAACACACATGTTCTCTCTGTCTCTGTCTCTCTCTCACACACACTCATTCACTCATGATTAGCAGGTCTTTTCACAGTGAGTTCACAAGAATATATAATGGGTGGATGGTGATGCTTGGGTGCAGGGCAATGACTTTGAACTTCAAAACCTCTTTCCTCTACCTCCTAAGTGTTAAGATCACAGGTGTGTGACATCACACCTCTGTGTGTGTGTGTGTGTGTGTGTGTGTGTGTGTGTGTGTGTGTGTGTGTGTGTTGTTGGGGATAGAACTCAGGGCTTCCTGCACGCTAGGCAAGCCCTCTACCTGCTGAGCTACGCACCAGTCCTCACTTTTGGATTTTATAGCTGAGTACAAACAGTTGGCGGCTCAACTGCTCCTGAGATTACTGGGATATGTGGATTTCGAGGGATTGTTCTGTTGTTAGATCTGAGTGCTGAGGGTCATAGAACTGAGGACTAAGATAGGCTCCTGCTGTTGCCTGGAATTCTGAAATTTGAGGCAGTGAGATTCTTGGGCAGGACCATGAGGGGGCTGAGTGTCTGTGATAAACTGTATAGGTGATGCTGACCCACTTCCTGCTGCCTTGTGACTGTAGTGTATATGATTGCTGATGCTGGCCCACTTCCTGTTGCCTTGTGACTGTAGTGTACAAGTCACTGATGCTGCTGACCCACTTCCTGTTGCCTTGTGACTGTAGTGTACAAGATCACTGATGCTGGCCCACTTCCTGTTGCCTTGTGACTGTAGTATAACAAGTAGAGCTGACTTTGGATTTTCTCTGGTGGCAGGGTACACTGAAGATTTAATGTCTTCCCGTCCCCTGGCCCGTGCCCCCCCCCCCCCCCCCCCCCGCCCAGTGACTTACTGATAGATTGTGGTTGCCCTCATCCATTCTCCGTGACTGCAGGTGCTCTCCAGGCTACTGGGCTGTGCTCTTCAGGCCACTGGGCTGTGCTCCCCAGGCCACTGGGCTGTGCTCCCCAGGTCACTGGGCTGTACTCTCACTCACCCAGAGTGCTGTGTGTGTTACAAGCACACCACCACCCACTGACGTCTTCTCCAGTTTCACATCTTGATTTTTTTTTTTCTCTGAGATGCTAGGTAACTAGTCAGCTGCAGCACACAGAGTTTCGTGTCCAGATCTGCTCTGGGGGAAATCAGCCTTCGAAAACAGTTACTCATTCATTAGCTTCCTGGAAACTAACTAACCTGGGACTAGATGGGAATTCCAGGCAATTCTAGACACCTGGTGCAGATACCCATGACTCCTCAGCCAATCCGGTTTCTTCTCTTTGCTGGACCAAAGCAAAATTTAAAAAGGTCCATCTGTGGATGGATTTTCATATTTTGAGGGCTTGTCCACACCCTCCTGCTGAACAGAGCAGCTTTTCAAAATTGTGACATGTAAACCAGCCACGTTATATTCCATGTAGCCTTGTCTTAGATACAGTATGGATGGATCTAGGAGTGGGCCTAATGGAGGCTCTCATTCACTCTGACTCAAACAGTATGCCCAGGGTTGTGGAGATAGCAGTGCACAAGGTTGATCTGAACATGCAGTGCTTTTGGAGATGGTAGCAAGGTGTGGGAACCGGGAGGTTTCAGTGGCAGGAACCGTGGGAGGCAGAGAAGGCGATGATGGGAAGGGAGTGTGAGGAGAGCCTCAGAGATCCGGAAGCAGGAATGAAGAGCAGTGAGGCTGTAGATGCTGACATCTCTAGATTCCGGACCCACAGACCTGCCGGTGAAGAGGCGGCAGGGGAACAGAGTTATTAAAGCAACATGGAATGAATGCCCAGGGCCGCTGGTTTTCAGACTGAAGCTGGTTCTACTGCAGGTCCTGCTGGTCTGTGGACTCCCGCCTCTGGGTTCTTATTTTCTTGTGTATTCTCGTCGTTATTACAATACATCTTTATGAATGATGGCAAACTATGAGTGGATTTCTTTTCGTTTTAAAAAACTAGCACAGGAGATGTGGACATGAAATTCATTTCTCAGTTTCATTAAATAAAGAAACAGGCTGGTTGTGGTGGTGCACACTGGTAGGATTTGCTGAAGGTGGCAGAGGCAGGAGGATCACAAGTTCTAGGCCAACCTGGGCTACACAGTTTTTAAAGCTGGGCAGTGGTGGTACACGCCTTTAATCCCACCACTCAGGAGGCAGAGGCAGGGGGATCTCTGAGTTCGAGGCCAGCCTGGGCTACAGAGTCGCAGGACAGCCAGGGTTACACAGAGAAACCCTGTTGTGGAATATTATTTTAACGAGACAAAGTTGTGCTACATTTGTTTATGCTGCAGAATATTACTTTAACTGTGTAAAGGTTTGTTACATTTGTTTATGCTGCATTTGTTTAATAATGTAAAGATGTATTGCATTTGTTTCACCTTGCCTGCCTAAGGTACCTGAATGGACTAATAAAAAGATGAATAGACAATAGTTAGGCAGAGAAAGGGCTGGCAGGCAGAGAGAATAAATAGGAGGAGCAATCTAGGAGAGGGGGAGAGAGAGAGAGGGGGGGGAGAGAGAGAGAGAGAGAGAGAGAGAGAGAGAGAGAGAGAGAGAGAGAGAGGATGAAGGAGGAAGAGGAGAAGGAGGAGAAGGGGGAGAAGAGGAAGGAGGGGGGAGGAGAGGGGGAGGAGGAGAGAACAAGGGAGACACCCAGGACCAGGCAGGCAGCTGCCAGCCAGCAGACACTAGAAACAGTGAAAATAAGACACACAGAAGGAAAGAAAGGTAAAAAGCCCCAAGGTAAAACGTAGATGAGAGCCGGGCGGTGGTGGCAGCGCACACCTTTAATTCCAGCATTCGGGAAGCAGAGCCAGGCGGATCTCTGTGAGTTCGAGGCCAGCCTGGTCTACAGAGTGAGTTCCAGGATAGGCACCAAAACTACACAGAGAAACCCTGTCTCGTAAAAACAAAAACAAACAAACAAAAAAGGTAGATGAAGAGAAACAGGTTAATTTAAGTTAAAAGAGCTAGCCAGAAATGAGCTTTAGCTAGGCTGAGCATTCATAACTAATAAGAAGTCTCTGTGCCATGATTTGGGAGCTGGCTGATGGCCTAAAAGAAGAAGCCTGGTACAAAACACTGTCTCTGAAAACCAAAACAAAAAAGAAACGACAACAACAGAAGCCAGACTCAGGCAAGGAAGCCATTTTGTTGTTGTTGTTGAAATAAAAAATCTCCATCTTTGCTTATAATCTTCCAGGAGCAAACCCTAGTGATTTCACTTAGTGCGAAGGGTCTGAAAAGCACAGCAGTCTCTCGAGTCACATGTAGTTTCTGAGCAATCATAAAGTCCTGACTAACTTGCTAGCTTTGCAGGGGGCTGGTCCATATTTATCACTGCACTGTAATCTTCCTTTTTCTTTTCCGTTCACTTGCCCTGTGCTGCTCCAAACGCATATCAGCATCACCTGGAAACTGTCTGAGAGCCCCCCAGGAGAGTCCATCAGAACCCTCAGAACCAGGAACTCAAGGGTGAAATCATCCCAATTTGTTTTGATGGGCTCTCAGGGTCACTGCTGTGTGCTAAGAAACTAGACCTGTTTGCAACATTAAGTTATTTCTGTAGATCGCCGTGGCAGCTTTTTTTATTTTATTTTTTTAAATTTTTTATGTGTACGGGTGTTTTGCCTGTGTGTATGTCTGTGTACCACAGAATGTCTGGTGCCCATGGAGGTCAGAAGATGGCATTCCAACTTTCTGAAGCTGGAATAAGAGATGGTTGTGAGCCAACCTGTGGGTGCTGGGACTTGAACCTGGGTCCTCTGAAAAAGCAGTCAGTGCTCTTAACTGCTGAGACAGCTTTCAAGCCCGGCCTATCCTTTTTCTAAAAAAAAAGTATATAATTTAAACAGGTCTCTCTCTCTGTTGAATGTTTATCAGGTTTTTAGTTTTGCAGTTACTACTGATGATGTGTTTGTAGGAATGTGCTTTTCTGTGTTAGGTCCACTACATCTAGTGCTAAGTGTTTAGTAACTTGCTCTCTAGAAGAGAGAGAGAGGGAAAAATGACTTTTTTCTAGGTTTGCTCATTTCTATTGTGTAAAGATCCTCACTGTAGCTGATTTCATGGGACCAGCACAACATCATCAAAGATGAAGCGGGAAGAGATGCAGAGTCAGGAAGAGACAAGCGCAATCCATTCTCTAAGTCATTACAGGGCCCCTCTTTCAATTTTGCTTCTATACATTTAAGCTTTAAGTCTGGAGCATACTTGTTATATTTAAATGTTGGGTAAGTGGATTGCACAGTGAGAGCAGGATTTAATTTTGGGGTAAATGAAGGCTTTATTACCTCATTCCACTTCCTAAATCTCAGTAACTTTGATCAGAAAAAAAAACAACCCCACAAAGGTACCTTAAATTGAGTCTGTATTTGCTTACAATACATTATTTCGATATCACTCTGCATCATACACTGTAACAAATCAGACTATTTAAAAACAGGCCATCTCAACATAGCACTTTATGGCAATAAAACATTTTGCAAATCAACTTTATTGCTCCTCTCTGAACCTCAAGAGGGAATAGATACGAGTTCCCCGTTTTCACAGATGAAGAAAATAAAACACACAGACATCTTCCAACTTCCACAGAGTGTGTTAATGGAGACACTGGGACCACGCCTTGAGTCCTGGCATTTCCACTCATAGTTTATTAAATTATGGTTTCTGAAATATGAGTGATTTCAAATGATTTAAGTAGCTTTGGTCTGCAGGATGGCTACGCTGTCTATGGGCACACGGCGCCAGGCTTGAGGACCACTGTGATGCTTGCCATGCCCCTTATTGCTAGCTCTGGCCTGCCCATGCTCTCTGCTGAAAGCACTCTTAGAGGGCGGTTCACAGCTATATTCCATCCCCCCAGAACCTAGCTGCAGCAGTCCATTCTCACAGAACATAGTTGACTGGGTTGGTGGTACATGCCAGATGCTGGCATGGTTCACCAATGAACTGGCTTGTGACCTAAAACAGGACAATTATACTCCTCCCTAGGATTTGGAGTGATTAGAAAATCAGTGGAGGAGCTGAAAGGTAAAAGTCATATAACACTATGCCGGAAAGGCATCGTGGACTGTGAACAAAATCAGGAGAGCAGAAATAACCAGCGGCAGACTGCTTGGCTTAAAAACCAGGCACAGTAATTAGATAAGAAGGCATTGAGAGGGGAATAAATCAATGTCCGTGAAAAATAAACACACACCCTGGGAGACAGACCATGTAGCAGGAGCGATGAAGAGAGCAGCAGTTTCTGAGGCGGCTGTGGTGATTGGCAGGTCTCCAACTCCCACCCGCGAGTGCATGTCCCGGCTCGGCTGCAGGCAACAGGCACCAGCGGCTTGGTCCAAAGGGAGTCTGTAGTCTCTACACACGAAGTCTGTGGGCAGCCGAGGCCTGCAGCAGAGATCCACAGCACCAAGAAGGCACCCGACGACGCCCCTCGCTTTCGACTTCACCAGCCTTGACACGTAGTCTTTGTCCCCGTAGTTGTCCAGTCGTGACCTCCAATAGCACATTCACCTTCATGCCAGAAGAAAAAGAAAAGGACCAGGAAAGAAAAGTTTTTATACGTAAGAATTAGGAATGCGTGCAAACGTTTTCCCATTGGCCTGAATGATGATAGGAACTCCAGGGAGCAAAAAGATGAATGAGCACAGCTTGTCCTCTCGACTTTTAGCCTAACTCCTTTTCCCTGCAAGGGTGAAACGGGGCATTAGGTTAAGACGTAAACGGGGGCGGGAAATTAGGTAAGCAAACTGGGAGTGGTTTCCGGTAGCCTTAGCTCTACACCTCTACCACCTGGTGAGCTTGAGCGAATCTTGGGCTAAACTAGAGCCCGCCTGAGGTGACCGGTGTATAGCTGCCCTAGGCGAAGTGATTTCAGTTATTGGTTATCACAGTTGTTGTTTTTCTCTTTGAGTAGATATAGTTGACTCATTTACATGAGTGCTATCATTTCTTTTTAAATTTATGTGCATTGGTGTTTTGCCTGCATGAGGGTGTCGGGCATCCTGGAACTGGAGTTACAGACAGTTGTGAGCTGCCCTATGGGTGGTGGGAATTGAACCTGGGTCCTCTGGAGGAACAGCCAGTGCTCTTAATCTCTGAGCCATCTCTCCAGCCTGAGTGCTATCATCTTTAACACCCTCTAGCATTAATTGTTGATAGAAAAATGTGGAAATATATCATGTTATGCCAAACTAACTTATTTTTTTGAATCAGCCTAAAATGCTGTAAGGCCTTTAGCAGATATTTATTTAATAAACTCTCTTAATGCCATTGTGAAAAGATTATGGGGTTTAAGTTGAAGGCAGTTGGGACAGGTAATATTCATGGGGGGAGAATAGAGAGCTGGTTCAACACATTGACCAAGTCTACTGACAAATGTTGGCTCAATGGAGAATGAGTCTTGAAGAGGCAACAACTACCCTTGGCCTTGTCCTGAGCAGTGTGGTGACTAGGAAGAAAGCATGGAAGTTCTCTGACACAGATGTGGAAGGATGGCTGCTGGTGATGGGCAACAGAATAAAATGCATAGGCAGAGAAGAACCAACTGTGCACATGTACTGCACAGCAGAGCGATGATCTGGCTACAGAGACACTCAGAGGAGAGAACACAGAAATGATGCACTCAATCCAAGGCAGCTGCTCGAAGCATGATTACTTGCCCCTCTCTCTTCCATAACGTACTTAGTAAACTCATAACCGAGGTGGAAGCTAGCCTTTAACTACCAAACCTGTACAGGTTAGCTGTATGCAGCTGGAGAAACACTACCACAGGGGGAAATCTTATTTCAAATTCATCATCAAATTGGTCATTTAATACTGTCACGCCTAGAACCCTCTAACTGTTCCTGGTGGCAGGGGGCCTTTCTCTGTCGCACTCTTGGATGCATCTGTCCTACATCTCTCCCTTTCCCCGGGCCTCAGAATCATCCCTCTTATTCTTCTCAGCTGGCGCTCTGTTTTCCACGTGACTGACACGGTCCAAAGCCACCCGGAAAGGCCCTGCACAGCCTTCTTCTGTATCTCCCCATCTCTCAGCATCTCCACCTGCAAACACCGCCCTCTTCCTCATTACAGCCTATCCCAGACTCCCGCTTTTACTACGGCCCAGAACACACGCTTTTGCTGCTCTTATGTTGCTCCAACAACCCTCCCCTGCTTCTCCCACACTGGCAGTTAGTACCTCTCTACTGCACAGTTCCCATCGGCACAAAGACGAGCCTATCCGTATTTCCCGGACCCTTTGCAGCCGTGGATGTGGTCTTCTTGTCACTCTTCTGTTCCTCTCTGCACAGGTGTGCATTCACAGATGCTCTGCAGAGGGACCGCCCCGCTATAGAACCTTGGCAGCCCCTGGAGGGCTTTTCTTCGTGTCATCCTGGGTGCCCCCCCTCTTCCACGCTGGGGGTTCTTGCTCTGCAGTGACTTCTGGGAACTCTCCTAAGCAGTGCCCTGGGCCGTCGGGGGAAGCTCTCACTTGTCTCTACATTCTCAGAGCTCACTGTGTTGTCTGCTTCCTAGTGTCTCAACTCCTGTTTCCCGTACCCTGTCTAGGTGTTAGGCGTTGAAGATGGAAGAGAAAACTGGTCCTGATGCTTCATCACTGCCGGAGCGGGAGGTCTTGCACTCTTTCTCCGCCCACTTCAGTGAGCATCCTGCCCTAGCACATCATCCAGTCTGTCTTCGCCTTCATCCCCATCTTTATTTAGGTCGGGAAGCTCAGTTCTTAGACCTCATTTACTTGACCTGCCAGCCACAGTTTGGGGCTGTGCTTTTTTACAAGGTGCCTTTGATCCTTTGGCTGTTTACTGTGTGGACATTTGAAGACTAGTGTCAGCTATTTTAATTAATTACTAATTAATTCATATAATTTGCAAATACTTTCTAATTCTTTCTTATTACCATTTTCATTAAGTTACTCTTTGTTCTTTGACAATCTCACACACGTATATGACGCCTTCTGGTCACTCTCACCCCACCCTCTTTTATCTCCCGTTCACTCTTGTCAGCTACCCTATTTTCTACAAGTCCTTTTCTTACATTCATGTCTTTTCATTTTGTGTTGTGACCCACTGAGTTTAACTAGGGCTGTCTGTGGTCCGTGGGTTTGGAACTGTGCATTGGAACCTGGTGGGCTTACCCATAGGATACAACAGAAGACTGATCATCAGTAGTTTTAGATTCCTGTTTCCTTCCGATTTTATTCCTCATCCACCAGAAAACCTCTGACTCTTCCCTTGGAATTCCCCAGAAATAGGCAAAGAGTGGTGGTGCGTGCCTTTTTTTAAATTAATTTTTTTGTTTGGTTTTTGAGACAGGGTTTTTCAGTGTAGCCCTGGCTGTCCTGGAACTCAACTCATTTTGTAGACCAGGCTGGCCTCAAACTCAGAGATCTGCCTGTCTTTGTCTCTCTCCCCCACCCCCTGCCCCCACTCCTCTGCACCCCTGGGAATTGGACCATTGGTGCATGCTTTTAATCCCAAGTCTCAGGAGGCAGAGAAAGGTGGATTACTGAGAGTTTGAGGCCAGTCTGGTCTACGTAGTGAGACCCTTTCTCCAAAGAAAAAGAGAAGAAAGACAAAAAAGAAAAAGAGTCTGGCCCTCCTGTCTCCGCCACTGCCACCACCCTGGTCTGAGGTCCCTCATCTTCCTCCTGTGATATGGCAAGACTCTCCCAACTTGCTCGCTCACCAGCCTGCAGGACTTAACAAGAGGGGATCTTTTCCAAAGCAGCACCCAGAACCAGCCTTTGAATCAGATCATTCACTAGCCTTCAAAAGTCGGCATGTAAATACCCACGAGCTCCAGCAGGTCAGGGCTCCCCCACTTTCTTCTCTTCTCTCTCTCCTAGGCACACCCTGCTCCAGCCACGGTCATCTCTCTACTCCCAGAACACGCCATGCTAGGCCTGTCTTCGTATCTACACATGGATGGAACATTCTTTTCCTTGAAATATCCGCTGTCAATTCCCTTGCTTCAAAACCTTGCTTACACATCACCCTCCCAGTGGTGCGTACCCTGGTGTGTTTCTATGACTCAGTTTCCTTCTTATTCTGTAAGTCACTTCCTTCCAGAGGCTCCGAGCAGGAACATGACAAAGGTTGGTTGAGTGAAAGAACGAATAATGTCTGGTATGAAAGTTTATGGAATTTTGGATGATGTTATCAGAATCTCAAGTGCCAAACAAGGAACATGGAGTCACTATGGATGCTATAGTGATAGGATCTAAATTTCTGAACACTTACTATGTACTTTATGTATATTTTATCCATTTATTTAAAAAAAAAACCTTTTTCTTGCTGGGTGGTGGTAGCACACACCTTTAATCCCAGCACTCAGGAGGCAGAGGCAGGTGGATCTCTGTGAGTTTGAGGTCAGCCTGGTCTACAGATCAAGTTCTAGGACAGGCTCCAAAGTTACACAGAGAAACCCTGTCTCAAAAAAAAAAAAACCCAAGAAAAAACAAAAACAAAAAAACCCAACTTTTTTGGCTCTGGCTGGTCTGGTACTCACTACATAGACTATGTTGATCTTGAATTATTGCCAATTCTCTTTGCTCTTCCCAATGATATTATAAGGCAGGTACTCTTTTTTTTTCAATAAAAAAATCAAACAGGAAGGGTAAACATGAGTTCTCCATTCATTTTGCAGTTAATAACTGTAGAACCAGGATTCAAACCAAGCATCAGATCACAAGACTGAGAACTCAGCCATGTCACCAGCATCTGGAGATCTGGAACAAAGTGACTGATTCCACAAACCGTACTACATGACCAAAGGCTGGAGGAAGGGGCATTCTCCTCAGGGAAGGAGCACTCACGGTGACTGACGATTTCCCAGTGTGTTAAGGGAGGCTGCAGAAGGAAGATAAGATTTAATACCACTGTCCAAACAGTGGTTTGGACCCAAGGAGCCCCACAAGGTCATGAATTGAAGGCTTAATCTCCAGTGCAGTGGTGCTCAGAGGTGGGCCCTTTGGGAGGTGACTGAATCCTGAGGACTTGGACCTTGTCACACATCCAAGTGTGTCCAACTTGCTGCCCACTGGCCACATGCATCCCAGAACAGCTATCAGTGTGGCTCAAAACAAAATTTTAAATTTGCTTAGGACTTTATGGGATTCTTTTTTTTTTTTTTGTAACTCAATTGATTAGGTGATTCTTGAATGTGAACTTTGTAGATAATAAAGTCATGTTGCAATATCAAGAGGTTGGTCATGTCTGCTGTGGTGGATTCATAACTTAGTGGGCTTTGGCAACACTTTTGAACCACCACGAGGTTACCTCTCTTATGCTGTGAGGCAAAGGGCTTCTGTGCCAAAACATACTACATTGCCACGGTCTTAAATACAACCTGACCATGCACTGAAGCCCCAGACACAGTGAGACAAAATAAACTTTTTCTCAGATCTTTTTTGATAGAGCCAGGGGGCTGAGTAACACACCAGAGAGGGTAAAAAGTCAGAGCTTATAGTATAGACAACACAAGAGAAGCAAATTGTAGCTTGGTATGAAGAAGACTTTTAAACTATTAGAGATATAAAAAATCAACATGGTCTCCTAGTCAACGTGATTACATTTTTTTTTTTTTTGAGATGGATCCCAAGCAGGTCTTGAATTTACTGTATAGTTGAGGATGGCCTTGAACTGATCTTCCTGCCTCCGCTTCGTGAGTGTTGGGATTATAGGCTGCACCACCATACTCTATGTGGTGCTGGGAATCAAAACCAGAGCTTTGTGAAATTTAGGCAAGTATTCTACTAGCTGAGCTACCCCAGGCTTCCAAAGTGACTCTTTCCCTGTCACTGAAGGTGTATACAGAACTCGAGCAGCCGTTTCCCAGGCATAGCATTCTTCAGGGAGAAGTTGGTGCTTGACTCTCCACCTATGGACTGTCACTCATCTGCCCCATACCTACTAGCTGATTTAGGTGTTGAGAGCAGACCAAGGACAGGATAGTGTTAAGACCAAAACTGCTCACTCAAGTAGGAGAGAGAATCAGATTCTTCCCACGCACACCCCTGTGGTGATATTTTATTTGTGCTGAAATGTGGTGATATTTTATGTGTATGTTAATACACAAAGTTTGCCTGGAGATCAGAGGAAATAGCAAGCCATTAACACAAAAGTCAGGCAATGGTAGCACACGCCCTTAATCCGATCACTTGGCAGGCAGGGTCTCAGTGTGTTCAAGGACACACTAGGGAACAGCCAAGCGTGATGACACACGCCTTTAATCCCAGTACCAACCATAGACCACAACAACCTGGAGGTCTGTACAGACAGGCAGGGACAAGGAAGTAAGGTAGCTGGACTAAGAGCCAATGAGAGGACAGAACAGCAAGGCAATAAAGGCGCAGGTAGACAGGAAGTAGCTCACTTTTGGGATCTGCAGAGCTGGTGAGAGGAGGTTGGTGGCTGTCACTATTTCCCTGATCTCTAAGGCTTTCACCCCTATATTTGGTTCCGTGTTTTTTATTTAATAAGACTGTTTAGAAATTTATCTACACACCCCTCGATGCCACAGGTATAGTGGAATGGGAGAAGGTCCATTTTTATTTCCCAAATGTAAAGGTGTCTTCCCCAGATACAGTGAAATCAAACTGCATTGTATATGTATTTTGTCTCTATCTGGAATAAGGACATACGTTAATTGCACTTACAGGAAAACTTTCCAAGGTCCAGTTTGCCTGAAGTCTGGTTGAAATCATGTAGGTTAATTTGAAAGGAACTCAAAGGGACATGTCTAATTTGAAATACCAGTGTCACAAGCCTCTGGATGGAGACTGGGTAAGAGAGAGCTAGAGGGGGTTTGCCCTCTTCCCCAATCTTCTGGAACTCGAGAGCTGTTCTGTCTTGGTCCTTAGCCCAGCTGGTAGGAAACAGTACAGTGGCTCAGCCTGCTGTTTGCTTGGGTACCAGTCTGATCCCTGTTCAGATTCTACGCAGCCCTCTTGCTAGTTGTGAGAATTAGACCAGACATTTCCATAACTGTGGATTCTTGGCAGGTCCAGTAAGTTCTACTCTGAGGGTGACTTTCAGGTTCCTGTGGAAATTATACAGAGAAAGCCAAGAGTGATTTCATTGCAGGAATGGGTTAGTTCTTGTCCCTCTTCTGATTCTAGGGAGGAGACTGCTCGTGAGTCGTGCCACTCAAAGGGTGACGAGGAGAGACAAACAGCTTGAGATAGACCTAGACCAGGTAGACTCCCTCCCTCCCTCCCTTTCTCCCTCCTTCCCTCCCTCCCTCCATACCTCCATTCCTCCCTTCCTTCTTCCTTCCCTCCCTTCCTCTCTCCCTCCCTCCTCCCTCCCTCCTCCCTCCCTCCCCCTCCCTCCCTCCCTCCCTCCCTCCCTCCCTCCCTCCCTCCCTCCTTCCCTCCCTCCCTCCCTCCCTCCCTCCTGGTTTTATCGAGACAGGGCCACACTCTGTCGCCCAGGCGACTGACTTTTCTGCTTCCCTTGTCCCCACCTCAAGTGCTGGGATTGCAGACATGTGCCACCATGCTTAGTTTGGTGTACTTCTTCTGCCATGTAGAAAATTTCCCCAAGCAACAAGAGGCCTTAGCTACATTGGGCAGTATGTTTAATGACATAGTTATATTCTGGTGCCAGAATTAAGTATCATTGTGGATAAATAACTTGTACTCTACGGGCTAGCACTTTCAGTGGCCCTGTATCCGGCACTGCCCCCAAACTTGCAATAAAGTTTAAGGACACAGCAAATAGAGCCTCAAGTCAAAACTGCCTACATTTCAATCCTGCTTTCCCTGATTGGCAATTCTTGGCAGAGGGCTGGGATGTATCTCAGTGGTAGAGCACCTGTCTAGATAGTGTGAGGTCCTAGGTTCAACTCCATTATCACACACACACACACACACACACACACACACACACACACACACACACACACAGAGAGAGAGAGAGAGAGAGAGAGAGAGAGAGAGAGAGAGAGAGAGAGAGAGAGAGAGAGAGTCTGTAATCCCTCCTATGCCCTGGTGACTTCATTTGTAAAATGGACCACTGGCCATTATTAGCCATTAGTGGTATCTCTGGGTTAGTAACATATGTGTAAGCTTTACAAAGGAACTTGGCATAAAGTAAATGCCATTACAATTTTGCTATTCTTGTTACTCGTCGTAAGTTTTGATTTCTGGGGACAGTGTCATTTGTCCTCACTCCATTACAGATCACTTTTCCTCTGTGGAGGTTGATTGCTCATATGCTCTGCTTTTCTGCCTCCTTCCATTTTTTCCCATCCTTTCCCCTCCCCACTCTCACCTGGAAACAGATGACATCATGACCTTTCCTGCTGTTCTGCTAGGACTCCAATTATATCAAGTCCTTGGTGTATTCACTCATCAATGTTGAAATTATTTGGAACGTGACTTATGGTGGATTGAGACTCAGAGTTCAAGTCTTAAGAAAGAAAGAAACTTCACATTATTTTTCTCTGGAAAGACAAAGAGATTCTGTGGATTCCCCAAAGGAGGCCAGTCTGTGAGCCCCGCCATCCCTGCTGATTAGACAGTCTTTCCTGCTTGCCTGGATGCCAACACACTCTATCCATGGAAAAAGCACCCCCATCTTCTCTGAGCTGGTCCCCAGAAAAAGTAGCACATGGCTGCTTCTGTAGAAGAGCTTTCTGTTAGGAAGCAGACAACCCAGAAATGTATTTAGGACTGCAGTATCTCACAGCACTTAGAACATGTAGCTTTTTGTGTCTGTGTACATTTGAGCTAAACACTATACCAGTTAAATCTATATCCTAGTACTTAGTTCAGTCAGCTTTGAGGATCAACTGTTCTTGCCCATGTAATAGATTTCTTAGAAAAGCTGTTTTTTGACATTATTATTGTTTTTATTTTTTCAATTTATTAATTTTGTCTTTGATAATTCCCCACATGTATACAGCAGATCCTGATTATTGTCCCCACTCTTTATCTCTTATCTCCTTTCCATCCCTATAAAGTCCCCACTCCCTCATCACGACAAGTCTGCTTCACAGATTCAGGACTTTTGGGTTTGATTTGTGATCCAGTTAGTTTAAACAGGGCCATCTGTGTGAGCATCAGACTGGAAGTATTGATTGGAGCCTAATAGGGTCGCCACTGGGTACACAACTGAAGATACCCTCTACCCCCAATCTATCGCTAGAAATGAATAAAAAAATGTGGTGCCTCCTGAGGCTCTCTTCTGTCCATACTTGGCTGTTGACAAATCTATTCTATGTAGACCCAGTTCAGGCATCCACAGCTGTTGTGAGTTTGAGATTTCCTTTTTTTTTTTTGTAAGAAATTTATTAGGAGCTCACACAGACCCCCTCTCATCCCTCCTCCCACTCCCACCCACCTTCCCCCCTCTTCCTCCAACAGGGTAAGTTCTCCCATGGGTGTGGTGGTATTTTACTTGTACTGAAATGTGATTTTAATTGTATGTTAATAAATAAAGTTGCCTGGGGGTCAGAGCTATTAGAGCCATAGCAAGTGTGTAGCGGCGGTGGCGCACGCCTTTAAGGACCTGGAGGGCGGGTACATACAGGCAGTGACGAGGCAGTGAGAAGGCAGAACAGCTAGACTATATAAAGACATACACACAGGAAGTAGCCCCCTTTCGGAGAGCTCTCTTGGCTGAAGAGGATCGCTGAATCAGGAAGGGTGAGGCTCTTAGCTCTGACCTCTTGGCTTTCTTCTCTGAATCGGCTCTGTGTTTCTTATTTAATAAGACGGTTGGTTACATCTACACATGGGGAGACAGTTAAGCCTGGTACATTCAGTTGAGGCAGGACCAAGGTGAGCAAGGTGTCCCCCCATAGGTAATGGGCTCCAGAAAGCCAGTTCATGCACCAGGGATAGATCCTGATTACACTGCCAGGGGCCCTTCAAATAGACTCCGCTACACTACTGTCTCCCGTATGCAGAGGGTCTAGTCTAGTCTCATGCAGTTCCCACAGCTGTAGGTCTAAAGTGGGTGAGTTCCTTTGGGCTTGGTTCAGGTGTCTCTGTAGATTTCCCCATTATGATCTTGACCCTCTTGCTCATACATATAATCCCTCTTGGGCTGGAGACATGGCTCAGCCACTAAAGGCTAGGCTCACAACCAAAAATATAAGAGTTTGAGATTTCAACGGCTATGTCTTGCCTTGGAGATGGCATTTCTCAGTCTTTCCCATGTGTTCTGTCTCATGTGTTCTATCTACCCACTTTTCCACAATGTTCCTTAGAGGGAAGGTATAAATGTCTTCTTTAGGACTGAGCAACCAACAGTCACCTATTCTCAGCACCTTGTGTAACCACTGCATTCACCACCATTCAATGGAGAAAGAATTCTCTAAGGTTGAGAGTAGCATTTGTCTGTGAGAATGAACATAAATGTTCAGAGGGCACTTGAATGCCAAGCCAATTTATTTAAACAACAGGGTTCAACCCCCCACTAGGGCCTTGGATTGCCCTTGCCATGGTTTTTTGACTGGGGTTAACCTACCATATGGATTCCTGCCAGTGGGGTGGTCTTCAAATTCAATAGGAAGCGGCTGATTATCCATGACAGTAGAGCTGCTGTTTTGCAAGTGGGCACATTTTGCCCGGTATGTTGGTCTCATTGTTCAAGGAGTTCACAGCTGGATGAGACAGTTGATGCCTTTTCTCCCCAGAGAAGTTTTGGAACCATGGAATCTAGCAGGCATAGAGGAAGCTTCCAGCTCAGCTACAATTAGAAGAAAATACATTTTTTTTATAGAGTTTTTTTTTTTTTTTTTAAGATAGGATCTCCATAGTCCTGGCTGTTCTAGAATTCACTATATAGGCCAGGTTGGATGCAAACTTACAGAGCTCTGCCTGCCTCTTCCTCTTGAGTGCTGAGATTAAAGGATTGAGCCACCATTCGTGAAAGAAAATTCGTTTTTATGTGTTCTCTTAGAATAACTTCTTAAGTAGTTTGCCTGATCTGTGAGTGACATTTGGAAGACATTGTCCCAACTTTATTATTATTTTTCACTGAGTAAATAACTCTATAACAGCACAAGCAACTCTAAATAGCATTGTTTGTGGGATTTATTTGTAGAATGAAGAATATACTCTCTGGATGCCCCTAATTGACATGCATCTTTTTCTCTAAAAGAAAGTAGGTAAGGGCTTTGTTTTGGGTAGGCTCCACAAGTAAATAGGTTCATATAACCATATCATATCATTAGAGTTGGTGATAGATACAAACAGGCCTTCTTCACGGTGAACTTGTGTTTACTTTTAGAGACAGTCTAGTTGTTGGTACACAAGCTATTAGCTCTTTTTGCATGGTTTATGTCTGATTTCTAGGCATAGCTGATCTCTAGGCAGAGATGATCTCTAGGCATAGCTGATCTCTAGGCAGAGATGATCTCTAGGCATAGCTGATCTCTAGGCATAGATGATCATCTCTAGGCATAGCTGATCTCTAGGCATAGCTCATCTATAGGAATAGATGATCTATAGGTACAGCTGATCATCTGTAGGCATATCTGATCATCTATATGCATATTTGATCATCTATAGCCATATCTGATAATCTATAGGTGTAGCTGATCTATAGGCATAGCTGATCTATAGGCATAGCTGATCTATAGGTATAGCTGATCTATATGCATAGCTGACCTATAGGAGCTTCTAGGCATCTCAGCTGAGGCAGTATTTTCATCATAGTAAATGTTCTTGGTGGTAACATTCCTGCTTTCCCCTTTCACACTGATCTCTTCCCACTTTTGCAGGGTTAATATTTTGAAATAGGCTCTATTGGCCTCTCATCAATTCTAGCTTTATGATGTCCTGGCCATGATCACTAAGCAACTAAATGAGTTTTTGAGAGTTTGCTCTGCAGACTGTAAAATCTCATATTTCCTAGGCACTTGGAAATAAACACAAATGCACGGAATCCAATAAATCTCAGGAGCAAAGCAAGACAATATCAGTGATACAGTAGGATGCTTACAGAACACGCTCTCATTTGGAGATTGGATCTCATTCAAATGATGTGAAGGAAAGAGGTCCAAATAGGTGTTTCCTGTCAATCATGCTTTCTTCCACGTGTGACATGAAGATGGCTCCTGGTCACTGATTGAAAACTTCTTTGATTCTTCCTCCGTGCCAGTACTGGATGGAGGACTTGACAGTGTTCTGGGAAGAATAAGCTGCGTGGCACTTATGACCCTGGTACCTTCCAGACAGTTGTTGAGACCTGGTTTCCTTTCTCTCCCACATGTCTCCTCAGTTCAATCAAAGCCTGGGTCCTGATGGCAGCACCATATTCTCATTTTCTCTCTCTCCCTCCCCAGCTACCTCTCCACCTCTCTCCCCATCTCTAGATCTATGGTTTTAAACAATTATTATTATTATCATTATTAGGTTTTTCAAGACAGGGTTTCTCTATGTAGCCCGGGCTGTCCTGGAACTCACTCTGCAGATCAGGCTGGCCTTGAACTCAGAGATCTGCCTGCCTCTGGCTCCTGAGTGCTGGGATTAAAGGGATGCACTACCACTGCCCAGTTTATTTTTATTTTTATGTGTATGAGTGTTTTCCCTGCATGTATGTCTGTGTACTGCTTGTGTACCTGGTGCCTGTGACAGCCAGAAGAGGGCATCAGGTCCTTTGGAACTGGAGTTAGAGATGGTTGTGAGCCACCATGTGGTTCTAGTGCTCTTAACTGATGAGCCATCTCTCCAGCCCCATGATTTTATTTTAAACTAGTTGTTTTTGGTTAGCATAAAAAGAAACGAGTCACATTATGATATTTCTATGCAGACATCATCATACTGCATTATCTACACCTCCACCTCCTCCCCGACTATGTCTTCCCTCTTCCTGGTCCCCTACTCTTCACAAATAGCTCTTCCTTTAGTGTTCATATACATGCCATTTCCTTTCTTGTTTCCTGTTCCCTTCAGAAGGCAGGCTCTCTATCCTCTTACCATTTCCTTTCTTCTCTCACGTATATATCTACATGTATACATACACACACATACATATGTGTATACACACACACACACACACATATTGTGTTGGCTAGTTTTATGTCAACTTGACACAGGCTGAAGCCATCTGAGAGGAGACAACCTCAATTAAGAAAATGCCTCCGGGGCTGGAGAGATGGCTTAGTGGTTAAGAGCACTGGCTGCTCTTCAAGAGGACCCAGGTTCAATTCCCAGCACCCACATGGCAGCTCACAACTGTTTGTAATTCCAGTCCCAGGGGATCCAACTCCCTCACAAAGGCATACAGGTCAAACATCAATGCATATAAAAATAAAAATTAAAAAGAAAAGAAAATGCCTCCATAAAGTGGGGCCTGTAGGCAAGCCTGTAAGACATTTTCTTAATTAGTGATTGATGTGGGAGGGCCCAGCCCATGGCGGGCAGTGCCATCCCTGGGTTGGTGGTCCTGGGTTCTATAAGAAAGCAGGCTGAGCAAGCCATGAAGAACAAGCCAGTAAGCAACCCTCCTGCCCCCTCGTCATGGTTCCTGCATCAGTCCCTCCCTCCAGATTCCTGTCCTGCTTGAGTTCCTGTCCTGACTGCCTTCGATGATGAACAACAATAATGGAAGCTTAAACCAAAAAAGATGCTCTGGTTGTGGTGTTTAATCACAGCGATAGAAACCCTAAGACAATATTTAAATCTAGATTCTGAATATGAGAGGCAACATGGTTGGTATTTGTCTTTCTGAATCTTATTTCACTTAACAAAATGACCTCTAGTTCCATCCATTTTCCTGTGAATGTCATAATTTTACTTTTCTTTACTGTTGTAGAAATTCTGCCATTCAGTCCATTGACCAGTTGAATGGAGTATTTTGGCATTATGGGCATGGTCTTCTCTGAAGATACAGGACCTCTTAGAAACTCGCATGCTCTTTCTCCTGGGCTGGTCCCCCATCATCCTTGGGCGGAAGGGTAGCACAGCAGCCGCTGAATCAGCGGTGACATCTCAGGTCTGTTCTGTGTCGTGAGTGTACTTTATAGATTTTATTCCTTAATAAACCTTACCTGGCTCCCTACTTCTGTGTCTGCTTCACTTTACCAATGAATAAATGTATGTATGTGCTATGTTTTCTTTATTTGGTCATCTGTTGATAGACATCTAAGCTGTTTCCATATCATGGCTGTTGTAGTTGGCACAGTAGTAACCATTTTCCTGAAGACTCTGTTAGTCTGTTTTTTTTTGTCCCCACTTTGTGACAAAATACTTGAGGAAAAACAACCTATAGTATGAAGGTTAATTGTGGCTCATGGTTTTAGTACATCACTAGCTAGCTGGATTGTCGCTGCTGAGGTAGAGCATTGTTGCAGAGTGTGTGGGGATCTTGGAAACAAGATTATGCTCTTCAAAGACATGCACCCCATATGACTCACTTTTTCCCACCGGGCCCCATCACCTAGTAGCTAATCCAGCTATAAACTCATCAGTGTATGAATCCCTTGAAGAAGTTAATGTCCTAGTGATCTAATCGGCTCTCAACACTGTCACCAACCAGGGAGCCGACCTCTAAAACGAGTCTCTGGGTGGCGTTGCAGATCCGAGTCATAGCCAGGCTGTCTCCTTTTCTCCACCCCATATCTGCACATCGAAACAGATCATTGATTCTGGAGCTCAAGTTGGCTTGGGATTTGGTCTCCATATCCACTCTTCATTTCAGACAGAGACAAGAGTGGTCCCCTGAAATGCAGAGGTGTGGATGATAACAACTTAGGACTGTTTCAACTCCTTGCTAGAGTTTTAAGGAAGTATTTGTCTTCTGTATAAGATGTTACATTTCAAGTGGACCAGGGCCATGCTTGCCTTTTTAACTCTTCTGTATCTAGTGCCCAGTCCAGTGTCTGACACATCAGAGATTGCAGTGTGGCTCTTCCAGGGGAAATGTGAGCAGATATCTATTCACCTCAGATAAGTCTCTGTTGATAGATGAAAGAGATGTTTCTACCCCAGTTTAGCTTAGGGAACTGTAAGCTTATTGGGGTTATTACGGGAGTATGGGTGACTCAAAGGCAGTTTCATTGACTCAAGCTCCCCCACCTCCAGCTTCATGGTGAGGAAAGCTGTGTCTTCGGAGCTTCCAGTTCAATCTGGAGTCAGCTCTACCAAAGAAAGTCACCTCTACCCCAGTAGTTAGATACTGCTTTTATAACTCTGGGGTTGGGGTTGGGACTGGGACTGGGGTTGGGGTTGGGGCTGGGGCTGGGGTTGGGGGTGGGGGTGGGGGTGGGGTCATCATGCTTCTTGTAACTTTCTGAGCCTCCCCAGCCTTGTTAGTTTTGTGAGCATCCTGGGTCTTAGGAACCTTTTTTTTTTTTCCATCCTTCCAGGAAGGAATGTTTGAACTTGGAGGAAGTAGCTGTATAACCCAGGTGTTGAACACATTTTTGTCAAACAAATGAGTAGGGCGATTATCACATGGCTTGGCACACAGCAAGCATTTAGTGTCTGCGGCTATCTGCCTCTTACGTTCGTATCTGTACAAATTCACTCGTATGTGAACATGTGGCATGGTCAGTGGGGATGACGGCTTGGCCAAATATAAAATAATAAATAAATAATACAATAATTAAAAGAAGGATACAGTCTAGTTATTTCTTGAAATTATCGAACGTGTGTGAATTGGCTTCCCACCCGAGCTGGAAAATAATCTTATAAATAAACATGTTCTAATGCGTTGAGTCTTAACGTTTGAATGAGCTTTCTGTTCAGTGGAGGTGGCAGAAAAGCAGACATGTGGTGATATTTTAGTAATATGTATTATTTGAACACATCTAGAGGTTATGGTAAGCAAATGTATAAGCTGTTACTATTTAACTTGTACATGTGGTCTGAGCACTCACAGAATACCTGGCTCCAGTGTGTATTTTAAAAGGAGATCTGGTGTCTTGCCAGGTGGAGGCGAGAGTTTTGATTTAGGAAGGGCTATGGCTGGTTTAGGTTTTGTTAAATCCAAGCTTTGCTTCAGAGCCCTCCCTGACTCCCTGGCATGTGTTGGGACTTTGGTATTGATGGTGAGATGATGAAATGCGGGGGAGGGGCTGGGAGGTGCTAAGCTTCAGCTGCTGGCTTCCCACCTCTGCCTCTTCTCCAAAGGAAACAGTGGTGTGCCTGAAGGAAAGAAAACAAGATTCAAGATCTAGAAAATCAGAGCCTGTGATATTTGCATCATGAGACCATGACTGAAACGTTGAGAACTGAGAAGCGACTCTCATTCAGAGACTGTCTCTGGATCAGCTTGACTCGAGGTTTAATTAAAGTGGTTGACTTCCCTTATCCTGTGCTGCTCTCCGTGTCAGCAGAAAAAAAGATGCATATTTGGGAGATGCTGCATCAACACCGTGATGTTCCAAAGGCGCATCCTCTTCTCAACATATAGACAGATATGTTTTCTTAAACATTAAAGCTAGGAAGATACTTGAAGATGAATACATGAACAGAATGGATAACTGTCACTACCTGGTCACTTTCATCACTACCTGGTCACCTTCTTTAGCTTAGTCAGAGTCTGTCTGTTGGGCTCCATCTTTGAAGAGTTTACTCTGAGGGAGAGTCTGATGGGGCCAGGCGAGCCATGTGCCCCCCGCTAACCATGCAGCATCCATTCTGTGCTGGTGTGCGCCTCATCTTGCTTTAGTCTAGCTCTTAGCACTTACTGTTCTCTTATGCTTTAATAATGCCCGTGGCATGGCACATGATACTCATTAAGTGTGGACTAAATGTTGTTAATCGCTGTAGAAAGGACGCCTCTTAAGGGAATCTGTTTCTGTATAATCATAATTTATAAAGTTAGAATCTATTATGGTTAACTTAATGCCTTTCTCTTCCTAAATAAGAGCCCTGTGCCCGAGGGAAGGAGAGAAGTCAGTTTTCTTTCCCATCTCTCTCTCTCTCTTGCATGAATCCCTGACTCCACCTGCCTGGCAAGAACTCTACCCCTGAGCAGCAGCCCCAGTACCCGCCCCCCCCCCCCCCCCCCCCCAGCCACTGGGGGAAAACTGAGCAGAAATTGTTTGCAAAAGAAGCCATCAAAAACAGGCAAACAAACAGATTGCTTTTGTTTGTAAGACAAGAAAATAAGGAACAAGGAAAGTACCCCTGTTGTGTGATATTTTAATTGTGTTCTGACAAATAAAGCTTGCTTGGAGTCAGAAGGCACAGCCAGCCACTAGCTGACCATAGAGGTTTGGAGGACTGTAGACAGAGAGGAGACAGGAAGTGGTAAGGCAGGCCTGAGGGAGGATCTTGCAGCCCCTTTTGGATGGAGGAAGGGTAGAGGTAGGAAGTGACTGTGACTGCTCCCCTGATTCTCTGATCTTTCAGATTTTTACCTGACTCCCAATTTTTTATTCATAAGATTAATTAGATTAACGCTTCATGCCTCCAAATATGTGAGTGAGTCCTGACATCCTTATCCCTAATCTAGTTGGAACTGAGAATTCCCCTATTCACATCAGTCTTTTTTTTTTTTTTTCCGTTTTTCGAGACAGGGTTTCTCTGTGTAGCTTTGCGCCTTTCCTGGGACTCGCTTGGTAGCCCAGGCTGGCCTCGAACTCACAGAGATCCACCTGGCTCTGCCTCCCGAGTGCTGGGATTAAAGGCGTGCGCCACCACCGCCCGGCCCACATCAGTCTTAACATGGTACTGCCTGCTCATCCACATCTGGAACCATCTTAAGATTTATACTGAAGGTTTGAGAAGGTAAAGTATCTTTATTATACTTCTTTGCATTAAAGTTTTTTGTTTTACATATGTCATAATCATTTCTTCCTATTCATGATCTGATGAAAAGATAGACATGCTTACAGATTTCAAAGTTGAAGCAAATACATTAATACATATATTTAAAAAACAGGTATTAAAATAATGATGTATTAGATGCATATCACACAGCAATGTTTTCTTTCCCAGTTTAGAAGGTTAGACTCATGATGTAAGAAAACATATGTAAATATACACATTAACTTTACATTTATGGGAAATAGACTTAATTTATTGATATGATTTTATGCAAATTATAGCTGTGAAGATCTCTCTCCTTTTATCACTTTCTCTCTTTTATGTTTGATTGAAAAATAAAATCTAGGCTGGAGAGGATGGTCAGTGGTTAAGAGCACGGGCTGCTCTTGCAGGGGACCTGGGTTAGGTTCCCAGCACCTATATGGTAGCTCACAACTGTAACTCCATTTCCATGTGTTCTGACGTGTCTTCTGATCTCTCTGGGCTCTTGTGTTAATATGGTGCGTGTGTGTGCACACACAACATACACATATATAATAAAATAAGTCAATATTAAAAAAGAAAAACAAAATCTAGGGGCCATTTAAATAAGCAGACAATTCCCGAGACTAACTGCAATGGCTGTTGATACACTGCCCACCTGTTACTTTATTTAATTACAGTTTTAAAGAGACGGCATCATCCTGGCATATATGATGCATGGGTGTATCTAGCTGTTGTAGAAAGAGCGAAGGCAAATCCCGTTTTTATGGCTTAAGTTTTTAAATCCCAGGAAGATTTTTGCAGAAGGAGACTGACAAGAGGGACAGGTGGGTATTGGCTCCGACGTGGTGACAAGCTTTCGACCTCAGCTGCATTCTTACCGCAGAGGAGCAGGGAGCAGCTGGCAGCCTGGGAGCCACTGTTCCGCAGATGGAATTCTTGTGGCAAAGAGAAGAATGTCCTAGCTGGCTCCTTGTGCTCCTTTTGAACAAAGAGCACAACTTAAGAGATTGAAAGGGCTGTTTGATCTTAACGGTGGAGCTCTACCCCCCTTCTCTGTCGCGTCTGTTGTATTACAGTTCAAATGATTTATGTTTAGAAAAGAATAGACAGTTTTCTCCATCCACCGCTAGTCTCTGATTCCCTGAATTCAGTGTCTCACCCTTTGCAATCCCGAGATTTGGGAACAAGAATACAAGCAGAGGTCTGTCTAGATACGACCTAAGTCAAGAGAGCTAACTGTGCAGTAGACGATGTTCTTCACCTGAACCTGGAGTTGCCTGTGAGGGCATGGGGGTGTGAAGGGAGCCAGGCCTTTCTCCTCCCATTGCTGGTTTTGTGTCACGCTGTAAGAGCTTCCTGTGCACGTTTGTGAACACTCCAACCCGCTGTAAGAGCTTCCTGTGCACGTTTGTGAACACTCCAACCGCTCTACACACTTGACTGAAGGCTGTTCCTTGGTCATCTGTAGGTCTAGAAACTCTAGAACTCTACTTGAACAAAGGATTCCGAGACCTGGGATTGAGAAAGAGGTCCAGAAGGGACCAGGCACACACTGTGGGCGCCGCTCCCTTGTGCAGTAGTCTACTTGGGGCGTGAGGAAGGATAGGGTGAGGACAAAGAAGAGCCCTATGCATGCCAGTCTCTCAAACTGTGGGTCATGTACCAGAATGTGGAGACTGTGAAAAACTGGGCATTAGCAAACCACCAAAAATAAACTCGAAGTCATTTGCATAATAAATCCCAGTGTTTCTAGCAATGCTGGTCCATGTTCCATCCCCTGACTTCACTGTGGCCTTGGTTCTGAACGTGTACTCCCTCTCTGCCATCACGCCACATGCCGGCTAGTGTTCCTGATACACCTCGACTCAGATTCAAAACTGTCTTGTGAGCTAGTGTTTTTACTGTATGTGCAAAGTTTTCTGCTCTTATAAAAAATATGATGGGCGCTCCTCAGTGGTTAAGAGAATGTGCTCTTGCCGAGGACCTGGATCTGACTCCCAGCACATATGGCTGCTCACCACTGTATGTAACTACATTAATACTCCAGGGGATCTGACACCCTCTTCTGACCCCCTCCCAAGCACCAGGCACGAACACTTGGTGCACAGGCCTACAGTCAGGCAAAACACCCATACATGTGAAATAAAATAAATAAACCTAAGTAAATAAAAACAGCAATAGAAATCCATAATGGTTTAATTATGGAAAACAAATGCTTTATTTTAATTATGGAAAACAAATGCTTCTACTGCTATCCCTCCATATGTGTGTCCTGTTAATGTACCTTTAGATTGTATCATGTTAGAAGGTTCAGTTTTAAAAGCTGATGTTTGGCTTGTTGACTTCAATCTTTTAGTAAGAAAGATGGCTACATGAGCTTTGGGTTGGGATTAGGACAGAATTTCCAATAATTTCTGAGCTAGCTCTAAACACATTTCTGCCATGTTATACTGCATGGCTATGTGAAGTGGCATTCTCAGCCCTGAAGATTATAAAGTCAAACACTGATCAGCCCTGAAAAACACGTTAAGATATTCTATGTCCTGCACTTTCAAATATTCAGACAAGATTTAATACTTTATGTAAAAAAAAAAAACAAATCCATCTCATTAGTATGCAAATTCTCTTTTGTGTTAAAAATGAAATTATTATATATACCAAAGAATTATGTTAAAATAATTTTTATGAGTTATGATGCATAAATATTTGGTTTATGTACCAATTTTATATATTTATTTAAAAAATCTTTTCTTTAACATTTGCTTTTATTTGTATGAGTGTTTCTGTGTGAATATGTTCAGGTGCCTGGGGTCAGAGGGTGTCAGATCCCTTGGAGCTGGAGTCACAGGTGATGGTGGACTGCCTGACGTAGGTGCTGGGAACTGAACTCAGGTCCTCTGGAAGGGTAGTAAAAAGCACTCCTACCTGCTGAGTCATCTTTCTAGCTTGTGTATGAATTTTATACACCTAAATATTATGATCATGTAAAAATGTCTTGGTAGAATGTTTTTTATTCCAACACTTGGGAGGCAGAGGCTCTCAAACAATATGCTTATTCCTTAAAATACCTTGTGAGGTTGGGTGTGGTGGTGCACACCTTTGGCCATAACACTCTGTAGGCTGAGGCAGGAGGATATCTTGAGTTCAAGTCCAGCCAAAGCTACATAGGAGATCCTGTCTTGAAAGAAACCAAAAACCAAACAAAAAGTCACCCCAAACCCTCCCCCCAAATAACCCCTCCCCCCAAAACCAAACCGACCCACCAACCAATCATACAAACATAACCCCCAAACAACAAACAAGACAACAACAACAAAAATGAAAGCAAAACCCAACCAAACAAAACCCAGAACATATTGTGTTCCTCTATAACCAGAGAGGGAGGAGGAGTTTGGGGTAAACTTGTAAGTTACCATCTAATTAAGAACGGCTAAAGCTGGCAATTACTTACCTGGTGTTTGTAGCCCATCTGCTCTCAAAGGAAAGCAACACCGGTAAGAACCAGATAAACTCCTTGCTGCTGCCTGTAACGTATGAAACCCAGCATTTCAACCCGGAAGCCATTCCTCCTTTGTGTTTCTGCAGCATTTGGAAGGATAACTGTACCACCCAACAACCTTTTAGAAAGTTATGTTCGGCAGAGCTTTGGTCTGAAAGTTAAATGGAAACCATTAGTCTAATCCTACAACAACAACAACAAACCCCGGAAAAGCGTTCACTCTGTGGTTGTTTCACATAGACAGTAAACCAGGAGAAGAGCCAATAACTGATGCGAGAGCTCTACCTGCGCTTCCAACTCAGTGAATGTGGATTGAGGCAGAACAGAGTAGTCCTGCTTTGGCGTATCTAACAGAAGCAAAGAAGAAAGAGCAGGAGCCTGTGTTTGCATTACTAATAGAATCACCCCTAAATGAGTGGTTTGCTGTAGGTGACTCCTAAAATGCTAGTAGGAAAGGATATCGATCTTTATTTTAAGGTCCAGGGGGACTCAACCAAGTGGAAACATAGCTCAATTATTGTGGCAACCAGTCACCCTGTTAAAACTGGAAAACCAGGTGTTTAGGAAGAGAATGGCATGAGAGACCGGTTTCCGTCCTGCTGAACAGTCATTCACTGTGAGCACACAGAGAAAGAATCTCTGTTAATGGCATAGACGAAAATAAGAATGCATGCATCTGAATATTTGAATACTTACCTGGGCTGTGAGTCCTTTTGGGATTTCTTTGGAGTTACTACTATGTATAGTCTCTGAAATATGTTTAAGTGGACACAACATGGAAATTCAAACTGGAATTGTTCTGCCTAGGTGTAGGATGGAGTCGTCTTTTCTATATGATAATTTTTTTTTGTCCTGAAGGGATGTTAACAAAAACAAGAGAGAAAAAGAAAAAAGAAAAAGAACAATCAGAGAGTTAGCTCAGTGGTTAAGAGCACATACTGCTTTTGCAGAAGACTGTAGTTCAGTTCCCAGTGTCCATGTTGGGTAGTTCATAACCACCTGTAACTTCAGCTTTGGGACATACAGTGCCCTCTTCTGGCCTACATGAGGACTTGCACTCATGTGAACATAGCCATATACATACACACATGTAATAAGATAAAATCAGGCTAGGTGTGGTGGCTCACACGTTTAATTCCAGCTCTCAGGAGGCAGAGGCAGGCAGATATTTGTGAGTTCAAGTCTAGTCTGGTCTACATATGGAATTCCAGGCCATCTAGGCAGTGGTAGCACATGCTCTTTATCTGATCACTTAGCAGTCAGGGTCTCTGTGTGTTCAAGGCCACACTAGGGAATAGAGACAAGTGTGGTGACACATGCCTTTCATACCAGTACCAACCATAGAGACCTGGAGGTCTGTGCAGACAGACAGTGACAAGGAAGTGAGGTAGCTGGGCTAAGATAGCCAATGAAAAGGCAGAACAGCAAGGCAATAAAGGCGTGGGTAAGACAGGAAGCAGCTCACATTTGGAAGCTGCAGAGCTGGTGAGGTAAGGTTGGCTGGTGGCTATTCCTATTTCCCTGATCTAAGGCTTTCACCCCTATATTTGGCTCCGTGTTTTTTTTTAATCTAATAAGACCATTTAGAAATTCATCTACAGTTAGCACTCTCATTCCGAAGGAAAAGCTTCAGTGAATGTTAGAACAGTGTGTAAGAGAAGCTCAGGGTCAAAGCCCATGGATCTGGGCTTAAAAACAAACAAACAACAAACAAAAATAGTATTACAAGAACGACTAATAAAATTTTACCTGAAAAATGAAAGAAGACTTGTCCTCTTAATTACAAAGTGCAGACCTTTTAAAGCCGTCCTACGTGTTTCAGGGGCAAACCCTGAGTGAATCCTCCCAGCCTGTGCTGTACTGTTTCCAGGTCTTTCTCCTTACACTGCCCTAATACACTGACCTTCTCTTCGCCCTTTCAGAGCCATTTGCCATTCTGTATCATTCACAACATCTCACTCCTTTATACAGCTAGTTCCTTCAGTTCCTTCTCATCGGCAGTCACCTGTTCGTCCCTGGCTCCCAGGTCAAAAAGATAGAATATGGCCAGCACGGAACACTTAGTAGGTTGTGTCTGACTGATCGGCTATCTTGTCTTAAGATATCAAGCCTGGGCTCTTTGACAAAACCTTGCTCTCCTCAGAATAAAGTCTCTAGGAGGAGACATTCTGAACTGGTTTTTAAATGCCTATCACAAAACTTAAAAGTAAATTGTTTTTTGTTTTCTTTGTTATGTCTCTACAATGATAAGAGATGCAGAGGCTGAGTATTGATTGTTCTAGTTGGTGAAATGCATCAAATACTAATGTCCTTTTCAAAGTATATTGCAATATTTGCTGAAATCATCTTATCTTGGCCCAGCTTAGAGTTTCTTTTCATTGATGAAGGTATCCACAGGAGGGAGGAAAGCATGGTGTGCCACCAGGATCTGTTTAGTCCCCTAGGAATAGGGACAGAGAGAGGGGAGAGGCCACAGCAGGTAGTCTGCTACAGAGCTGGAGTTGAGACTGGGGGATTGGATTTGGAGGAGAGGAGAGGGAGTGAGGATCTGAGGATCACCGACCACTTCCCTGACTGACTTGCTTCCATGGCTGGTGGCTGGTGGGTTCCCAGGGAGTGCCTGAGGGAGTTGGCAGCCGAGACAAAGGGATGGGGTGAGGCAGGCTGAGGAGAAGTTCTGTATGGTCCTTGGTAGATGGGGCATAGAGGGAGGGGGTACCAAAGCAGGAGGTCTGCTGCAGAGCTGGGGATGACGCTGAGGGATTGGATTTGGAGGAGAAGAGGGAGAGCCAAGGTCTGAAGATAGCCTACCTGATTCCCTGGCTGGCATGGCAGATGGGTTCCCAGGGAGTGTTGTGTTTTCATTTTCATTTGAATGTAAGAATTTTTAGATTTACTTCTGTTATTTCTTCTGTTCATCATTCGATAGTGTGTTCTTTCATCTCCATGAATGGGTTTGTATGTTCTAGAATTTCTCTTGTTGTTGCCTTGTAGCCCCATTCCACTGTGATCAGACAGAATACATGAAATTATTTCAACTTTCCTGTTTGTCTTAGAGAACATTTCATGGGCTGTTGAATAAAAAGCGTATTCTGTAGTGCTCGGAAATGTTCTGTAGATATCTGTTAAGTCCATTTGAACTATGATACATTTTTTGGATTTTTTTATTAAGACTTTTTTATTCATTTTATATACCAACCACAGATTCTCCTCTCTTCCCTCGCCCCCCCCCTCAGCCTTCCCCCCAAAACCTACCCCCATTCCTTCCTCAGACCAGTTAAGGCCTCCCATGGGGAGTCAGCAGAGCCCGGTATAGGTACATTCATTTGAGGCAGGTCCAAGCTCCTCCCCCTGCTTCAAGGCTGTGCAAGGTGTCAGTGGGCTCCAGAAAGTCACCTCATGCACCAGGGATGGATCCTGATCCTACTGCCAGGGGGCCCCTTAAGCAGATCAAGCTACACAATTGTCTTGCTTATGCAGAGGGCCTAGTCCAGTCCCATGGGGGCTCCACAGCTGTTGATTTAAAGTTTATGAGTTCCCACTGGCTTGTTTTGGTTGTCTCTGTAAGTTTCTCCATCATCATCTTGATACCTGTTGCTTATAGAATCCCTCTTCTCTCTCTTTGACTGGACTCCTGGAGCTCGGCCTGGTGCTTGGCTGTGGATCTCTGCATCTGTTTCCATCAGTTACTGGAGAAAGGCTCTATGATGACAGTTAGGATATTCACCAATCTGATTACTGGGGTAAGCCAGTTCAGGCACCTTCTCCACTATTGCTAGTAGTCTAAGCTGAGGTCATCCTTGTGGATTTCTGGGAACTTTCCTAGCACCCTATCCCCATGATGTCTCCCTCTATTATGGTATCTCTTTCATTGCTCTCCCACTCTGATCCTGTTCCAGCTCGACCACCCTGTTCCCTTATGTTCTCATGCCATAACTCCTACCCTCTATTGCCCCCTTGCTCATCCCCAGTTTACTCCCAGAGAGCTCATCTATTTCCCCTTCCCAGGGCGATCCATGCATCCCTCTTTGGGTCCTCCTTGTTAGCTAGCTTCTTTGGAGCTGTAGGTTTTAGTCTGGTTATCCTTTGCTTTACATCTAATATCCACTTATGAGTGAGTGCATACCATGTTTGTCCTTCTGAGTCTGGGTTACCTCATTCAGGATGATATTTTCTAGTTCCATCCATTTGCCTGCAAATTTCATGATGTCATTGTTTTTTCTCTGCTGAGTAGTACTCCATTGTGTATATTTACCACATTTTCTTTATCCATTCTTCAGTTGAGGGGTATCTAGTTGTTTCCAGGTTCTGGCTATTATGAATAATGCTACTATGAACATAGTTGAGCAAGTGTCCTTGTGGTATGATTGAGCATTCCTTGGGTATATGCCTAAGAGTGGTATAGCTGGGTCTTGAGGTAGATTGATTGCCAATTTTTTGATTTCCAAAGTGGCTGTACAAGTTTTCACTCCCACCCACAGTGTAGGAGTATTCCCCTTGCTCCACATCCTCTCCAACATAAGCTATCATCATTGTTTTTGATCTTAGCCATTCTGACGGGTGTAAAATGGTATTTCAGAATCGTTCTGATTTGCATTTCCCTGATGACTAAGGATGTTGAGCAATTCCTTAAATGTCTTTCAGTCATTTGGGATTCTTCTGTTGAGAATTCTCTGTTTAGCTCTATGGCCCATTTTTTAATTGGATTGTTAGGTATTTTGATCTAGTTTCTTGAATTCTTTATATATTTTGGAGATCAGCCCTCTGTCAGATATGGGGTTGGTGAAGATCTTTTCCCATTCTGTAGGCTGTCATTTTGTCTTATTGACCATATCCTTTGCCCTACAAAAGCTTCTCAGTTTCAGGAGGTCTCATTTATTAACTGTTGCACTCAGTGTCTGTGCTACTGGTGTTATATTTAGGAAGTGGTCTCCTGTGCCAGTGCATTCAAGGCTACTTCCTACTTTCTCTTCTATCAGGTTCAGAGTAGCTGGATTTATGTTGAGGTCTTTCATCCACTTGGACTTTAGTTTTGTGCATGGTGGTAGATATGGATCTATTTGCAATCTTCTACATGTTGACATCCTGTTATGTCAGCACCATTTGTTGAAGATACTTCTTTTTTTCATTGTACAGTTTTGGCTTCTTTGTCAAAAATCATATGTTCATAGGTATGTGGATTAATGTCAGTGTCTTCAATTTGATTCCATTGGCCCATGTGTCTGTTTTTATGCCAATACCAAGCTGTTTTTTACTACTGTAGCTCTACAGTAGAACTTGAGGTCAGGGATTGTGATGCCTCCAGAGGCTGTTTTATTGTACAGGATTGTTTTAGCTATCCTGGGTTTTTTGTTTTTCCATATGAAGTTGCGTATTGTTCTCTCCAGGTCTGTGAAGAATTGTGTTGGGATTTTGATGGGGATTGCATTGAATCTGTAGATTGCTTTATGTATTTTTTTTTTTTTTTTTTTTTTTTTTTTTTTTTTTTTTTTTTTTGGTTTTTCGAGACAGGGTTTCTCTGTGTAGCTTTGCGCCTTTCCTGGAACTCGCTTTGGAGACCAGGCTGGCCTCGAACTCACAGAGATCCGCCTGGCTCTGCCTCCCAAGTGCTGGGATTAAAGGCGTGCGCCACCACCGCCCAGCAGCTTTATGTATTTTTGCACTGGTGTCTACCTATCTCTTCCTCCAATAGGTGCAAGAGGTGTCTGTGTCTGAGGGAGCTGCTCTTGGTCTAATCTGCGCTTGCTGTGTCTGTGTCTCAGGTGGCCACTCTTGGTCCAATCATAGCTCTTAGTCTAATTGGGGTTGGTGGATTCTGTGTCTCATGGAGCCACTCTTGGTCCCATCAGAGCTGGCAGATTCTGTGTCTCAGCAAGCTGCTGAGGTCGTAGGGGGATGGGTGGGTTTGGGGTAGGGAGTGGGTCTTGTAGATTGCAGGGTCCCATGGGGGGTGTTGGTGGGGAAGCCTGCCCACAGGAGTCTTCCCTGCTGGCCTGCAACTGGGGCAGTGATGGGTGGGGGTGGGGGGCACAGGTTGTGCCTCAGGGTCTATGTTCTAGAGGCAGGACTCTCTGGGTAGGAGAAGAGTCACTCACCTCTTGGTTCAATCCTGAACTGTGATACATTTTAGTGAACATGTTTCTTTACACTTGTCAAGATGATTGCCAACTGGTGAGAGTGGGATATTGAAGTTATTACTATTGTGTGAGGCTTAGTCTGTGACTTTATATCAAATAGTATTTGTTTTATGAAATTGGGTGTACTCGTGTTTGGGAAGTGTGTGTTTAGAATCATACTATCTTCTTGATGGACTGTTATAATATGATGAAACTTCATCTGTTCTCATTAGTTTTGGTTTTAAGTCTATTTTATCGAATATAAGAACTCTGACACTTGCTAGTTTCCTAGGTCCATTTACCTAAATTATCTTTTTTTATCCTTTCACCCTATTGTATTTTTTTGTGGTGATGTGCATTTCTTGGAAGTAGCAAATAGATGATTTCTACCTTTTAATCCAGTCTACCAGTCTGTGTCTTTTGATTGGGGAATTGAGACCATTAATATTCAGTGTTATAGTAGAAATGTACATATTGAATCCTGTCATTTTGTTGATTTTATGCTTAGGTTTTTTCCTCTTCCTTTCTTGCTTAGTAGTAGTCTAGCATGGCTTATTCTTCCCTGTGTGGATGAGTTTTTTTTCTTTCTTTCTTTAGTCTAAGGATCTCTTCAAGTATTTTCAGTATAGTCATGATTTCATTTACTAATCATGAAAAGCTTTTATTTTCCTTTTGATTATGACAAATAGCTTTGCATGGGTGTAGTAGTTCTGGGTTGACAGTTGTTGTTTTTTTAGAACTTGAAATACATCTGTCCAAGCTCTTCTGGCCTTTAAAAATTCAATTGAATAGTCTGCTATTATTTTGATGGATAATTAGATATATTTCTACGTGACCTGATGTTTTTCTCCTGTTGCTTTCAATATGCTTTGTTCTGTGTATTTAGGGTGTTATTTACAATTTGAAGAGGGTGGTTCTTTTCTGGTCTTGTCTGTTTGGGAATCTTTTTTTTTCCTCGATTTATTTATTATTTATTTATTTTATTGATTTTATTTTATTTTATTTTTTGCCAAATGCCATTTATTGAAGGAGGGAGGAGGTCTTAAATACAGGCTTACAGCACAATGGGAGAACCCCAGGGGGCAGAAGTTCACTACTGATGTTTTACAATCTTGCATCTAAGGTGTTAACGCCCATTATGCAGGATACACAGACAAGGAACTTCCCTTAAGCATTCAGGAGGGTGGAACCCAGCAGGGAATTAGCATAGGGAGGATATCAAGGTCAAGGTCAGCAATCAAGGCAACAGCTACCCAAAACGGGGGCCAGGACCCTACAGGTCCCCCTTTTACTAGAAAATGAGCTTCTGATTTAGGTTGCGTGGGATATCAGCAGGTCACCTTACCTGTCATGGAGATGCCTGCCCAGGCCACACAGGCACTCTGTCTTAGGTTGGTGAGTGCCCCCAAGGCATTACCTGTCTCTGAATACTCATTATCATATAGGCTCAATCGTGTGTGAGCTACAGAGTTAACTGCTGCCAAAGATCTCAAAGTGGCGCTGGGCTTGCAATCTATGTATCTGACACAGAAAAAACCAACAGAAGTCCTGACCCACCCATAGCCAGTAGGCTAAAGGCAACTGAGCCATTCCCTTCCTTAACGAGCCTTATTGCAAATTGGAGTCCTTGTAAGATGGCATCCCAAAAGCGAATGGATCTTGAGTTTATAAATTTATAATTTTCACCGGGCGGTGGTGGCACACGCCTTTAATCCCAGCACTCGGGAGGCAGAGCCAGGCGGATCTCTGTGAGTTCGAGGCCAGCCTGGGCTACCAAGTGAGTTCCAGGAAAAGGCGCAAAGCTACACAGAGAAACCCTGTCTCGAAAAAAAACAAAAAAAAAAACAAAAAAAATAAATTTATAATTTTCAAAGCCAATTGAACTGTATATAACTATTGAATTAAATTTATCATGCCCAATAGAATGAGAGATTAACTAACTGTGGTAGCTACTTTTGCTGCCAGGGTCTCCACTGTGCTAGCTGTAGTAACCAATTATGAAATGGTAATCCTGTTTGGGAATCTTAACATAATCTGGATTAGCATCTCTTTCCTTATCTCTTGGAAAGTCTCTATTCTAAATATTTCAAAACATTTTTTTTATGCTTTTAGGATGAGATTCTTCTTCTTTCTGTCTATTATCTATAGATTTGATCTTTTTAGACTGTCACATGTATCTTAGATTTCCAACTAATATCTTATTATTATTTTTGCCCTTGTTTGATGATTCCAGTTCCTCTACCTTTTGATCAAGCTCATATATTCTGCTTTTTTTCCTGAGCCATTCTATTGGTGAGATTTTCCACAGAGCTTTCTATTTGGCTTACTATGGTTTTCAATTCCTACATTCCAGTTTGTTTATCTCTGTGTTGAATTTTTCTTTTGTATCTTGTGTCACCTTATTACATTCAGCTGTCACTCAGCTAGTCACACACCGCTTACTACACCCAACTGTTTGTGTTCTCAGGCACTTATTTTCCTCTTAGATTTCTATGAACATAGAAATAAAAATAACTATTAACCGTTATTTTGAGTCCCATCTGTGGTTTCATTTAACTCATTCTCATCAGATGCTGCCATGTAATTTTTGGAGGACTCATAAAACTTTGGTTTTTCATGTTTTCTATGTTACTTTATTGAGGTTTTTATTGATGGGATTTTAAAATCAGCTATATCTTTCAGTTGAAGTATTTGCAATGATCAAGTGAAGCTTGGATGTGGTAGAGTTGAAGTGTGTGGTTTATAAAATTGTTCACAAGTCCAGCAGCTCAGGGGGGCTGGTGTTAAGTCTATATCATCCCATGAGTAGACATTAACTGTGAGAACAACCTTGACTGCTTGGGATCTCCACTATGCAAACGTTGTACCCGGCAACTAACAGCAGTGGCCCTTTGACTTAAGTAATCATTGGAGGATAAAAAAAAAAAATCAAGGCTAGTTTAGCATGCACTCAGATTTTAGTTAATAAGATTAGGATTGAGAGGGAAGTGGTCAGACGAGGATAGGCACAAGATCAACTTTGAAACGAAAATCACTGTGGGTAAAGTAGCTGGGAGGGGAAAGTTGGAATGCTGTTAGGCTTCCAGAGTTTTAGAGATTGTTAGATCTACAGAAGGCTGTAATTGAGAAGTAAAAATGGACACAGAAGGGGAAGAGACATGACAATAGAGAGGAGGTATAAAAGACACGGGTGAAAGGTCTGGCAAAGAAGGCCGCACAGGGAGGGGCTTGAGAGATGGCTCAGATGTTAAAAGCCCTGATTGCTCTTCTAGAGGACCTGGGTTCAATTCCTGTCACCCACTTGGTGACTCCCACATCTGCAAATCCAGTTCCAGGCATCTGACATCCTCTCTGGTCTTTATTGCACTACACGTATGTGGTGCACAGATATAAGTTTGGGGAAAACACCTATAAACATTAAATAAAGATATAACTTAAAAAGAACCTTGTAGTAGACTGGGTGAATAAACACACACAGCTATCCTACAGCCTGGCTGAACAATATACAGATGAATACAAAACTGTCCTAAGATACTATCTTAGTTAGGGTTACTACTGTTATGATGCAAGTTGGGGAGGAAAGGGTTTATTAGTCTTATACTTCTACATCTTAGTCTATTATTGAAGGAAATCAGGACAGGAACTCAAACAGGGCAGGAGGTGATACAGAGGTCACAGAGGAGTGCTACTTACTGGCTTGGTTCCCACGACTTGCTCAGTCTGCTTTCTTATAGAACCCAGGACCAGCAGCCCAGGGTTGCACCACCTGCAATGGGCTGGGCCCTCCCACAACGGTCACTAATTAAGAAGATGTCCTACAAGTCTGTCTAGAGGCATTTTCTCAACTGAGGCTCCCTCCTCTCTGATGGTTCTAGATCATGCCAAGTTGACATAAACACAGCAGTACAGATACACATGCAAAAATGGAGGTTAAATACTAGAAAATAAATAAAAGCCCGCTTGCAGAGTGAATTGCTGGCGCAGCCGCATTGAGTTGATAGGTGAGGTTGTCAAATCCTTCTGGCGCTAGCAGGCTCTACTTGGTGTGGTGTGTGGAGGAATATCTTGGTTTCTGCAGCTTCGGTGTTCACTGCGTTTCTGGGGTGTGGGCAAGAGGGATTTTAAGTCCTTTCCCTACACTCTACTATGGCATCTTCTGGTCCTCTGCATACACTCACCCCACCCCCCCCCGCCCCACAATTTTAATATCCTAGAAAGAAGCCCACGATGTGAACTGGAGAAAGAGTGAGACACATTTACTTTTTCCCATTAGTCAAGAATTGTGTTTCTGTTCATATTTCTTGGTTTTCTTTTGGCACCCACAATGAAACAGATGATGAATATTCTTGGGCAGGCAAGTTTTAATGGTTAGCTCAGAGAATACAAGCATCTCTTGTCTAGGCCAAGATGAGCTGGCAATAGGAATATCCTAGAGAGTTAGAGGAAAGAGGAGTCAGGAGAGGTTTCTTATACATGTTATCAAATTTTCCTTATTCAGTCCTCATCACTAGATCACTAGCCAGTGAGTTAGCAAAAACCAAAACAACAGGAATCCCCATTTCAGAGAGAGAGAGAGAGAGAGATTGAGATTTAAAACAAAACAAAACTGAGGTCCAAACAAGCATAATAAGATTTACCAAGAAAAATGACTTGGTAGGCTAAGCCAAAATCAAGAAACGGCAGATTTCCCTCATACTTGCTGTGTGGCTTAGAGTGGGTCACTGTGCTGTTCATGGATCATTTCCCTCTTGTGGACAAAAGAGCCTTTGAGAAGCATGCAATGAAATGTTCTAGGACTCCCCTTTAAAATTTGCATAAAACACCCACCCAACTTTCCAGTACTTTGGCTAGAGACTCACCTGGTATTTTTTTTCTTTTTCTTTGATGTAGGGAAAAGCAAAGAGAAAGGCAAGAAGGACCTAGGAAGAAATGGTGAAGCAGAGAATGGGAGCTTGAGCGATGTGGTGCTCAGACACTGCTTCTCACTCTCTGAAGGATGCCGCTCCTTCTGATGCCTGGACCACATCAGTCAGGCTTCCCCTCAAAAACAGTCAATATAATGTGCGTAGATGCAGATGCTCCTTAGGTCACAATGACCTGGAGCCTGTTAACATATCATAAATCAAAAACATTATGAAGCTGACAATACATTTAATATACATAGTGCATGAAATATCACAGCTTAGCTGCACATTGTACTGTAGAGTCCTGGTTGTTTCAAAATGACTGTGGGGCTAACTGGGAGATGCAGGTCATTGCCATACCTCAGCATCACAACAGAGAGTGGTATCACAAATTGTTAGGAGGGAAAAAGATCAAAAGTTCAAAATCTGAAGTACAATTTCTGCTGAGTGTGAATTTAGCACCATCCTTAAGCTACAAAATTATAAGTTGAGCCATCAGAGATCAAGAACTATCTGTGGGGGCGCAGGGTGCATACCTTTAATCCCAACACTTGGAAGGAAGAGGCAGGCAGATCTTTGTGAGTTCAAGGCTAGCTTGGTCTACCAGTGAGTCCCAGGACAGCCAGAACTATATATAGAGACTCTGTCTCATACCGCCTCCCCCCCCCCAAAAAAAAGAAAGAAAGAACTGTGGAAATTGGCTTATGGAGACCAAGAACTCCCACAATGTGCAAGAGAGATCCAAGAAAGCTGGTGGTGTAGGGTGGGCTGAGTGAGAACCAGAGGAGCCAGTGAAGTAACTCATGGTCCAGGGGAAAGACCCGGAGAGGGTGCTGGTGGGAGTCCCCAAGAGCCACAGCTATGATGTGTAAGGCCACAAGGTGGAGGTCCTGGCTCAGAAAGGGAAAATTCATCTACTTTCCATTCTATTGGCTTTTGGGCTCTCAGTGGAGTGAACAATGCCCAGGCCTACTTCCATGGATGAAGAAGCATCTCCTTGTTCAGTCTACTGACTCAAATGTTAATTTCCTACAGAAAACTTTACAAAATCATCGAGAAATATTTTGCCAGGTATCTGGGCTGCCTCTAACCCTTTCAAGCTGAAATAAAATATTGTCCTGGTTTCATCTCTATTGCTGTGTTAAAATACTCTGACCAAAAGCAAATTATGGGAGTAACAGGTTTATCTCAGCTTACATGTCACAGTCTATCATTGAGGGAAGCTGGAGAAGGAACTTGAATACCTCAGTGGAGGAATGCTGCCTACTAGCTCATATGTAAGCTTGTGACCAGCTAGCTTTCTTATAAACTCCAGAGTCACCTTCCCGGGAATGGTGCTGCTCACAGTAGCCAATTCACAGTCAAGACAATCCCCTTCAGATATGCCAACAAACCAATCTGGTCCCTCAATTAAGACTTCTTCTAAGGTGACCCTAGGCTGTGTCAAGTTGACAGTTAAAGATAACTAGGACAAATAATAAGTACCACACTTGGCTCTATGAATGGGAAAACCAGCCATTTTGGTTTGCTTGAGATGAAGGAATCTCCTAGGATATGGAAATTTTAATGCTAAAACAAGGAATGCCTGAGCAATAAGCTTATTTCAGTCACCCAAACTCTCTCACTATATAAAAAAAAATCAGCATTTCTCCATTAGGAACGACATGCACACTTCAACTTAAGGGCCATTTGCATCTAAACCACAGATGTTTAAATAATAGACTCATACTAAGTGAGGTGAGAACCACATAGTTTGAAAGCATTTCAGTGTAGCTAGAGTTTTCTCCAGTCCTGCCTGGCCCACAGGACAAATCTCTCTCACCTGCCAGTCCCGCAGTTGCTCAGACCCAACCAAGTAAGCACACAGAGACTTGCTTACAAACTATATGGCCGTGGCAGTCTTCTTGTTAGCTAGTTCTATCTTAAATTAACCCATTTCTATAAATCTATACCTTGCCACATAGCTCGTGGCTTGCCAGTATCTTACATGTTGGTACTCATGGCAGCAGCTGGCAGCGTCTCCTGACTTAGCCTTCCACTTCCCAGAATTCTCCTCTCTCCTTGTCCCGCCTATACTTCCTGCCTGGCTACTGGCCAATCAGTGTTTTATTTATATAGAACGATATCCACAGCATTTCAGCAATCAAAACATGTTAAAAATAGAATATGTCTATAGAAGTAGTAGATCATGCAGACCCTCAGTAGTACAGGTAACAGCCTTCAAGAGTGATGACCTGAGTTCACTCCCTCCGATGTCAATGGTGGATGGAGAGAAATGAGTCTTGCAAGTTGTCCTCTGACCTCCACATACACGGTGTCATATGTGTCCTCCATATACACATTGACAGAAAATAAATGGATGAGGAGGAAAAGGAAGAGGAGGATAAGAAGGAGAAGGAGGAGGGTGAGGAGGAGGAGGAAGAGGAGGAAGAAAAGATCATGTACCAGTTAGAGATTACATAGGGTTGTAATTACTAAAGCCCAGCTTTAAATTCATATTTTCCTTTTACTACCCATATCTTTTGTTCTACAGTTATGTACAATTAAATTTGCATAAATCTGCCCACTGGAATAGACTTCCATATATAGATGGAGACTAATAAATCTATCAAAGACCCCAACAAATGTGAAGAGAAGCTTGGAAGTGAGCAATTATTAAAAATATGTATAAGAAAGACAAGGAGGTATACGTCTATGCTAGTGAGCTACCTGTGATAATCAGCTTACACAGTGGAAAGGATATCTGGGTGTGGTGGCATATACCTGGAATCCTTGGGAGGCAGAAGTAGGGAGCTCTCTAGTTCCAGGGGAGCCTCGATACATAGAGAGACCCTGCTCATAAAAAAAGAGGATATGGGGTGGGATGGGGAGGAGAAGGAGGAGGAGGAGAAGGAGAAATACATTAATCCATATTTTTGAAGATTTCAGTATGTGGTCAGTGCACTCATTGCTTTTGGGTCTATGGTGAGACAGTACAATATGGTTGTGTACATAGTAGTACATGTGCATGTTGAATGCATAGTAGAGAAAGCAGGTCGTCTTGTGGCAGCCAGGAAATAGAAAGATGAAGGGATGGGATTTCCTACACAGTTCAAGGGCAGGCCCTGGGAATCTAACTTCCTCCTACTAGACGCTATGGCATAATGGGTAAGGGGAAAACATCTTCAACATGGCACTCAAACTACATCTACTTCTGATCATACTTTGGGTTAAATAGCCAAAAATTGCTCATTAAATGATGCACACTGAATCACTCCACACACCACAGGTGGTGTTGTGTGTGCCTGCTTAGGGAGTACTACCTGGAAGAGGTTAAAGAAATTGGGAGAGAAGAGAGAAGATCATTTGTTGAGACTTTTTTGGAGGATGCATGTTTAGGTTGTGAGCATTCACATTCTGTTGTATGAGGGAGGCTTCAGGGAGCCTTGTTGGAAGCTTGACACATATGCCTTGGAGTTGAGGATGCATGACTACATACACAAGCCTCAGTAGAAAAAATTGAAGGGGAGAAAGTGTAGTTGGAGTTTTCCTGCCTGGCCCACAGTCAGGACAAATCTCTGTCACCCGCCAGTCCCACAGCCACTCAGACCCGACCAAGTAAACACAGAGACTTATACTGGTTACAAACTGTATGGCCATGGCAGGCTTCTTGCTAACTGTTCTTACAGCTTAAATTAATCCATTTCCATTAATCTATACCTTGCCACATGGCTCGTGGCTTACCGGTATCTTCACATTCTGTTTCTCATCGTGGCAGCTGGCAGCGTCTCTCTGACTCAGCCTTCCACTTCCCAGCTTTATTCTCCTCCTTGTCCCGCCTACACTTCCTGCCTAGCCAATGGCCAATCAGTGTTTTATTTATTGACTAATTAGCAACACATTTGCCATACAGAACATTCCACAGCACTTCCCTTTTTTTTTTTCAAAAGGAAGGTTTTAACCTTTACAAAGTAAAATTACATACAATTTGGGAATTTGGGCGTAGCTTCTCTTACTACTTCCTGCTGTAGGGGGGCGCTGTATCTTATGGGGAAACAAAGAAAATTTTAGGATTATGGAATAGTCCATGAGGGTGTATCGTCTGAGCCAGTTGCCTTCAAACCATTCTGGATGTTGGATCATCTGGGCCATGGTGTCATCAGAGACCTTTCAGGGGGTCTTGGCTGGTCAAACCTGATGTGTCTTAATCTGGAACAAATCCATAGCCTCTGGCTTTCTGTGGAAACAAAAGCAGAGTCTCCTTTCCAAAGTAACATATCCTTATATCCAAATTTTGAAGTCAAGGTACCTTTAAAATATACATTTTGGCATAACTCATCAGCTTTTACAATCAAATGTTTTTCTGCAGTTAAAAATCCCAAAGACAACACAATCCAGATTCTCAGTGTAATATTCATTTTTACGTGGCTTATTTTTTATACTACCTTTACTGTCTCTTTAAAGACTTTATTTTTAAAAACTATTTATTTCTTTATATAACTGTATATATTCCTTTTTCTTTCTCTTTCAAGCCTACGTACATTTTTACACACATTGTAAACTATTACACCTGAATCTGTCTTATTGTGAATCTATTGCTTTAAACTGCAGCAGCTGTGGCTGCTGGCTCCACCCACCTCAGCTTCCCAACATGGCGGTGGTTTACCACCAGCTCTGGGAGCTATTGGGGGTCTATACTTTTAGCCAAGCAGCGTGTAGTCCAGAAACCTCTTTTTTTTGTTTTGTACTAGCGAAGGCTAAATTCACCACGCAGCTTACTGTGCCACTTGCAGAGGCCTCATTCCCGCCATGCTGCAGGTCAAGGGCACACGCTAGGAACCCGCCAGTAGATCAAACTGGCAGCTGCTGCTCATTTGAGAGAGACAATTAGCTCCGTTTTAGAATCTTTTTTCTCAGTTTTTAGGTGGAAACTTTTGCCACCACGTTGGACGCCATTTGTAGTTGGAGTTTTCCTGCCTGGCCCACAGTCAGGACAAATCTCTGTCACCCGCCAGTCCCACAGCCACTCAGACCCGACCAAGTAAACACAGAGACTTATACTGGTTACAAACTGTATGGCCGTGGCAGGCTTCTTGCTAACTGTTCTTACAGCTTAAATTAATCCATTTCCATTAATCTATACCTTGCCACATGGCTCGTGGCTTACCAGTATCTTCACATTCTGTTTCTCATCGTGGCAGCTGGCAGCGTCTCTCTGACTCAGCCTTCCACTTCCCAGCTTTATTCTCCTCCTTGTCCCGCCTACACTTCCTGCCTAGCCAATGGCCAATCAGTGTTTTATTTATTGACTAATTAGCAACACATTTGCCATACAGAACATTCCACAGCAAGAAAGCCATGTTGTTCTTTTACTGGCTGCAAGGCAAGGGTGCAGGGGTTGCCAATTAGGATTTAGGATGAGGGAGCAGACTCACCTTGGGGCCTTCTTAACATTATCTTGCCTGAAGTACTCTTTGGATGGTGAGGGGCCCAACAAAGAGGGTCTGGGACAACTGCCAAATGCCCACAGGATTAGAGTTAAGATTATTAACTCTAGTTGGCTGAAAGAATATATTATAGAGATTCAGCTGTATATTAAAGCTATATCTAGAAAATTCAAGGCATTTTTCTAGAGGAAGCCATATATCAAGGAATATTTGGTGTTATTCAGTTTTTAATAAATTATTATTCAGCTGTCTTCTGCTATGAAATTCTTGTGCGCCCATATACTATCAGGCCATGGCAAAGAGTTAAGCTTCTCAGACCTACTGCTGATCCACTAGGTTACTAACACCGCTGCAGAGCCTAGGAGACAGGTAGGCTGTAGATGCATACATAGCTTTGCTTCTTGTGCAAATGAAACTCAGACCATCCCTTGCCTTCAGGCCTAGTAGCATTGCAGAGAGATTGACTGAGGACAGCAGGGCTTTTTGAATAGCCAGGTGCAGTAAGGAATTCCAGAGGCAGAGAGTGGAGTGGCCAGGAAAGAAAGAACAAGGCAGTTTCTATAGATGGTAGACAGAGCCATATGGCTGGAGAGAAGAGAGAAAGGCAGGGATTCTACAGATGGTAAGGCCGATCTTTTGGAGAGTTTTCTCAGAACCAGGAGTAAGGAGCTAGGAAGGAAAGATGGAGGACGAAGGAACAGGGGACAAAGATGAGATTGAAAGCATAGGAGATTAATTATTACTAGGGCTAGGAGGGGACAGGAAAAGAAGGGACAAAGAAGGTCTGAGGTCAGGATGGAACTGAAGCTGTGTAGATAGACTTTAACCATAGAGAAATAAAGTAAACAGATGTAAGAGCATGGTGTACATAGATTCCTTTCCCTTAGATAACCCCATGCGAGATGTAGCATCTTCCCCAGGACTCTGGGAGGAATCTTCTCAGGGCAGGCCCTTGGGAAAATTCTGTTAATTAACAAATAGCCTTTAACTTATAAAACAAAGGGAGAAGAGTCCAATACCACTGGATTAAAAGAAAATGCTGCCTCTAATCTATACCAAGCTCAAAGTACTCCACAACTGTACTAGCCATGACCAGCATTATTGTGGATTTACCATAATGCACTGTTTCCATGGAAGGTTGAGGAATGCTGATGGGGATGCAGGGAGAGAAGAGGTAAAGGGAGACAAAAGAACAAAAGCCGACCCTTTGTATCTCACCCACTCACCTGTGCCTGGCCTTCCCAACACACACTAGGCCTAAAGGATTTCAGGTTGGGGAAGGGAAAAGGCTCTGTGTAGATAAAGGTTAGATATTTTGTTGACTTGTATACTTAATATTTTAATTACTCAAGTTAATTTCTTGGAACAAAGAGTAATTGGAATCACCAGGCAAATTATGCAAATGTTATTAGGTTGGTTCAAAATTTCATCCAAGGGTAGAAAAAAGAAATGCTTTCTTAGATTGGGTTCAAAGGGACTCGTGTGTGTTTGTGTGTGTGTGTGTGTGTGTGTGTGTGTGTGTGTGTGTGTGTGTGTGTATGTGTGTGTGTGTGTGTTTTGGGGGACAGTGTGGGGCACTGAGTTCAGCCCATTCAGTAATAGATGCATTTGCAAAGTGCTTTTCATATGCTTGATACTTATTCTGTTACATGGGATATGCCTGTTAATGTTCACAGAAACATTATGAACTAGGCACTGCTATTATTGTCATTTTCCAGATGAGGAAATAGAAACACAAAGAGGTTAAGTAGTTGGTCAGGGTCACACACTGACTTCGTTAGGATTTCTTTTGCTGTGAGGAGATACCATGACCACGACAACTCTTGTAAAGATAGAACATTTAATTGTGGTGGCTGGCTTATAGTTCAGAGATATAGTCCATTATCAACATGGTGCGACATGGTAGCACACACGCAGACATGGTGCTGAAGGCGGAACTGAGATTCCTGCATCTTGACCTACAGGCAACAGAAGCGATCTCCTACGCTGGACAATATCTTGAGCATATATGAGACCTCAAAGCCTGCCTCCGCAATGATGCACTTCCTCCCACAAGACCACACCCACTCCAACAAGGACACACCTCCTAATAGTACCACTCCCTTTGGGGGATGTTTTTTTCTTCAAACCACCAGACACACCCGGTGGAGAAACAGAGATGAAAGTTGAGAGTGTTGTTGTGGAGTGCGTACTCCTAACCACACCAGGGGATGCTGTGTTAGCTGAGCGAAGGCTGCAGAAAGATGTGTTGGAACTCCAGGAAAGGAGGTTTTGATGGAGTAGGTGGAGCTTGATCAAGTTCTAGAAGCTTTGATAGCTTGGCAGGAGTGTGCTGAACCCAGCACCTTGTAATTCCCACTGCAACTGGGGGCGAAGTTTTGTGGAACTGGCATGGGTTTTCACCCAAGGAGAACCTTCGGTGGCAGGGATAGTGGACCACCACTTCTGACCTTCAGAAGATATGCTGGGAGAGCGCCCCTGTCTGGCATTTCGGCTCACATCCCACATAATCTGTCATATGCTCGATTGCGTGCTGTTGCTTCTGCTCTGGCCCCCATTACCTCCTGAGTCATCGAGAATCTAATGTTAAAAGCCATTATTTCATTATGGTCCCCTTTCAACTCTAGGAGAACAGTGCATCCAATTTAAAAGATTTTCTGATTGAGTGCCTACCAAATGTCGTATTTCACACATAATGCTCACCTTTGTATGCTAGGACATTAGGCATAACAGCACCAGAATGTTCCTCAAACTATTAGATCTGATTAATTATACTGATAAAGACTTGATTTCCATAATAAATTAGACATAATGGAAAATACATTAATGAAAAAAGTGTGTAAATGAGTTTTTGCAGAGTTAAAATTTTCCAACCTTGAAAAGTTAGAGAACATAAAGTCAGCTTTCTTGAACTCTATTACCCCCTCACACTTTTTATATCACGGCTGTATATGAAGAGCTACTTTACTGCATTAGTGCAAAATTTAATGCCAAAATAATGAGGTTTTGCAAAAGCTTGAAGTAAAAAATTCAAAGAACTAAAGAGGTTTTTTTTTTTTTTTTTTATCTTATTCACAGTGGCCATATGGCTGTAGGTGCCACCCTCACGCCTGTCAGCCGTGAGGAAAAGGTGTCTGGAAAGAGTGAGGAGTCAGCAAAGGAAAGGCAAGAGTGGGAAACTGAGTCAAAATCACCCAAGAGCGGCTGGATCCCTTCTCACTGCTGCGTTCACCTTCCAACTAGTAACTGAGGTTTCAAATGTTGTAAACTCGGACTTGATCAATATGAATTCAGGTTTTTATAAATTAAAAATTTCCACATTATTGTATGTGATGTATTTAAGACATAAATGTTTAAACTCCATGTAAATGGATCGATCCCATTCTGTATGGAGTAGACCAGTTCACTTAAGGATAGTATGGATTTGCAGGGTTGAGTGGCTGAGATGCTCGGGGTGAGTGGTCGCCAGAACAGGGCAACTTCTTAGCAATTCATTCAGTGACACTGGAACTCATGGTAGGGGGGCATCATCAGGGTTTTCCCCAAAGTTCTAAATGTCATAATCCGAAGTGGCCACGCCATCCTCACCCCGCACACTTGCAGTTTCACGCCTTTGACCTTGGAGCCAGTCCTGCTGATACAGTCATTTGCATGTTGAAATAATATTTTGAGGTAAATCAACAGTTCTGTTACTGTGATGCCAGAAGAGTATGCAGTGGACAGTTAGATAATGGGCAATGATTTTGATTCCCATCTTGTGTGATTTTTTTTTAAAAGTGAAACTCACTTTGTAATGTTTATCCTTATTTCTTTCTGTATACACTATCAGATGTCTCATTCATCAGTCTTTTCTTACCAATCCTCAACTACATCAGAATGTCATTTCTTCATAATGTAGATTGAAACTTACTTTCAGAGATGTAACTAATCAATGTTAGGTTGGCTTTAGTCTGTTATTTAAAAAATGGAATACGGGGATAAAAGACTTGGCAGTTTAAGACTCAAATTCCATTGACCAATTGGGAAAGAAACCATTGCTTAATGGGTATTTTTGCTACTATAGATTACGTGCTCTCTCTCTCTCTCTCTCTCTCTCTCTCTCTCTCTCTCTCTCTCTCCCGTTTTTGAGTCAGGGTCTCATTGTATAGCTCTGGATGAGCTAGAACTCACTATGTGGACCAGGCTGGCCTGGAACTCACAGAGATCCGCCTCTCAAGTGCTGGGATTAAAGGTGTGGGTGTGCCACCATGCCTGGCTTAGATTTCTCTTTTTAATTTTTCATAGCAGAATAAAAACTAAATTCTAGAATTAGATTTCATTGGTTTAATTTTCCTTCATCCCTCAATCATTCATTTATAAATAGATGTTTTTAACACTCATTCAACGGTTATTGATATACCCCAAATGGTGACTTCATGTGATTGAAATTGATAGAAAACATTCAGTACTCTGCTAGACGCTTGGTCACAGACTCAGCAAGTCTCCCACTTTACAAAGGAGAAAAGAAAACAACACTGGGTTGTAACTCCATTCATCAAGCTGTAACAAGAACAATAAAGAAAAATGCATTGCTAGGAGCTAAACAAAAATATGATTGTTCTCGTATGCATGGGGAGTTCACATCGCATACGTTTATAGCGCCAAAGGTACTGTCTGTTCTACCACTTTTCTGGTCTAAATTTGGACATTTTTGCTGAAGTCCTATGTAATAGGCACTTAAAAATGAAAAAAAAAACCTTACTCCTTAACATGTAAACAAATAAAGACATTATAAAGTGAGAGTCTAAAGACATGCCTATTTATTTCCATGTTAATGTGAAGAAATAGGGATCTTTAGCCTGTGGTAAATATATATTCATTACTTAATTAGCTTCTGGCTAGAGGGCTTCAGGAGGATAAAAATAGTCTGTGCGTTAAACATGTTTGCTGCAAAGTAAAAGACTGGAATGAAAGCGACCTGGGCTTCACTCTGGGATACAGTAGTAATGACTTGGTCATGCTGCTTTTTCCAGGAATGGCCAATTAATGAGGGGAAGTCAAGTCCACTCTCAGCGCGAGAGTTCAATAAAGAATAAAGTGTAAGAGCTGAAAAAGAAATCAGAACGACATTGTTTGGGAGCACAGATTGGTAAGAAAAAGTCCAGCGCGAGGAATGTGAAGGGGAATGGAAAGAAACAGACTGTTCCATTAAAAAGGTGTTTAAGGGGCTTATTCTCCCCCAGTGTGCACGCACATAAACTCCATTAGTGTTAATAGGACCTAAATGTACGACTGGGGGGAGAATGGAGTGACGCGTGTATGTATGACTGAAGGAAGTCTAGGAGAAGTCAATTAAAAACCACAAAGGGCAGCTTAGGAGGCAAACAGACCTATAGGTGTCTGCAAGAAAGGCATTTAACTTTAATGAAATGCACAACGTGTTTTTCTATTTTGAAAGACCAAAAAAAAAATCATACTGAACCTTTGTACAAGGATTATAATTTGTATTTAAATTAGAATATGAGTTATATAAGGAATTCAAATGTGCTGCTCAATTTTCCTGGTGGAGGAGGAAGGGAGAGAAGGAGGGAAGGAGGAGAGGAGGGAGGGAGGGAAGGAAGGAGGAAAGGAGGGAGGGAGGGAGACAAGGAAGAAAGGGACACACACACACACACACACACACACACACACACACACACACACGTCTTTCCAGGGATTGCACTTTGGACCGTGCACACAGTGAACACATCCTCCAACTCCGAGGGCCATCCCTGGCCCTCGATTTCTTTTTAGAAACCCACAGTACGCACGAAGTAGTGATAAGAATCTCTCAACTGAGGCAGAGACCTTTCTAGAAGGATATTCTGATATTTCTTTGCTGCCCTTTAAAAACAACAATAGGGTTCTTACCTAAGAGAGATATAAAATCAGGCACATTGTCTTTATACGGCTGGAAGTTACAGATGCAGGTTTCCCTGTGAGTAGGCATTGTTTCTAGTAAGCCCCACACTGTTTGGAAGCAGACACGCTGTAATCCTCCACTTACCCCCTCACCATTCCTCGTGAATTAAACAGGGACTCAAACCTTGCTGAAGGAGACCACGGGACCACAAAGGTGGATTTGGAAAAAACAAAGTGCCTCGTCCATCCTCCATTATTGCTTTAAGAAAAATCAAAAAGTGAGTTTAGCCCTGGGAAGTGGTTTAGTACGGGAATGGAATACCTAAGAATTTACATGATCCCTTTTCTAGTAAAAGGAACTACATCTACGAAGAGGGCTACGAGTGGGTTTCTGTCGGATGGATGTAATTAGAATCAGACCTTGGAGGGTCTTGGTATCATACACTGGCAGCTTTAATCTTCGCTCTGCGATGTTTCCAATACTCTGGCGCTGACGTCATAGTTCTTATTGTAAAGAAAAAAAGCCCCTAAAATGCTGTATGATTCCCATTCATGGCAGTTTGGATCATTTCAAAGGGCTCTTAATATTTTAAGGTTTGAATACAGTGAGTTTTTTTTTCTTTTCTTTTCTTTCTTTCTTTCCTTTTTTTTTTTTTTTATGGAAGGCTTATAAAACCTGCACATATAGAGTAGCACCAGGTGACAGAGGGAGCTAACACTGCATGCCTGTTCCAGTATCCTTACCATCACATAGCTCCGCGGAAAGTTCAGGATGGGGAGCCTAAGCAGAATTCATCACGTGCAGTGCAGCGCCATCTCCTTATAGACAGTCCGTGCAAGGCAGTATTCAATTTTTTTTTTTTTTTTGTGGTTTTTCGAGACAGGGTTTATCTGTAGCTTTGGAGTCTGTCCTGGACTAGCTCTGTAGACCAGGCTGGCCTCGAACTCACAGAGATCCGCCTGCCTCTGCCTCCCGAGTGCTGGGATTAAAGGCGTGCGCCACCACCGCCCGGCTAATTTTAACGTAAATACTTCTCAGTGTGGAAGGTGGGGTGGGGAGCTGAAGACTCGGAATACGACTGGAGGTGAATGTGAGTCGTGCCCCCCCCAACAAGGGAACTATTACTTTCTTTCTTCTTCTTCTTCTTCTTCTTCTTCTTCTTCTTCTTCTTCTTCTTCTTCTTCTTCTTCTTCTTCTTCTTCTTCTTCTTCTTCTTTTTCTTCTTCTTCAACATCTCTTCTTTTTAAAATTAATTTTTAGTTATTGTGCAAAATATTGGGTTACATTACATTTTCACACACGTGTACCTTTGCACTTTTCCACGTTCACCCTTCCATCACCTTCTCTTGCCCCAGCTCACCCTGCCCCTCTCCCCTCCCCTCCAAAGGCCCCTGCGATGCTCTGTTGGTGAGAATTTGAGATGTTCGGGCCACTCTGAGCCACAGGCAGCGGGGTCCATTGTCGCGGACAATTTGAAAAACTCTTTGGCAACACTACGTTTGAATTCACATTCCATCTCTACCAAACTTCATGTTGAAAGGGGCTGCCAGTGTCCCGGGGTTTGGTGGTGTGGTGGGGCCTTTCAAATAGATTAGATTGAGTCTCAAGAAAGTGGGCCCATTCTCTAGAGCGTGGTTGTAAAGAGGGTCATCTGGTCTTCTCTCTTCTTGTGCATCTGCCTGCTCACAGCTCCCGAATGCACCCTCACGGCATGATGCCACCTGCCTCACCTGCGAGGTGTCATGGGGACCCCATCAGATGAGCCTCCCTGCCTCAGAACTGTTAGTCCAAAGCCTAACTCTTTATAAGTTCACCAGGCTCGGTTCTTCTGTTATAGTAACAGAAAATGGACCAAAACAGGGAGTACCTATTAAAAACGAACACGCTAAAGCAAGCCATATGAGTTAGCTGTCTCATTCCTCGGTACCCTAGCAGCAAAAACACATAGTTACTAAAAGTCTACAGCAAGTGTGCTATGGTAACAATGTCTCTAATAGAAAAAAAAATTCAAAAACAGAAAACCCTGTATCCAACCCACATGTCCAATAATAGTTGAATGAATAAATAAATTATGTGATGTTGAGTAAATAAACATGCACGTTAATAATGGAAAAATATGAGTGGATCATACAAATGGAGTTTGAGCAGAGAAGTCAGACAAAGAGACCTCAGTATCATTAGGAAGGATGAACTGAAACCAAACTCAAAATTCTCCAGGGGCAAAGGGTCAGAGAATGTGTTCCAAGTCCGGATGGGTTATGAAGATATGTTCCTTGTGTAAAACTTACCGAGTTACACACTTATGATTCTCCTCCTCCTCCTTTCTCCCTCTCTCTTTTATGTTGAATGTGGAATTTGGAGCATCACACACAGTAGGCACACACTCTACCACTGATCTACATTCTCAGACCAGTTTCTGTGAAACCAAACTTACCCTCCCCCACAAATGAATACAACCCCTGTGGAATCTGAGACCTCATTCCATAAAGGAATAACACTGCGAGAGAGCCTTAGCAGGAAGGGAAGACGGGTGTGGGGTGTGGCCAGTGCATCCAGGCTGATTCATTTAGGGGAACAGATGGAACCCTGAGTTATGATAAATAACCATATAGACCAACATTCACAAGACCTGAGGAGACTCGAGCTTGAGTCAGATAACAACCATGTTAAGCCAAGGTCAGATGCAGAGGAGGCTAGGATACTCAAGCTGAGACGTGAGCTGTGGGTCACAAACTATCCAGACTGGCCTGCTAAGCCAGTTTAGAGGACTCTTGTCTAGGGGCAAAATCCTGGAGACACAGTGAGCTCTCTGTAAAAGGTTAGAGAAGAAAATTGCAATGCTTGCCTTTTTTTTCTAAGTCATTTACTCATGTGTGACCATGGCACTCCCAGTTTTCCCAACAATATTCTGACTTCTACATGGAGATCAGGCTGTAACAGTGTATCTGCCCCTCATCCTTTATTTCTCATTATTGCAGGGATTTGAGAAGGATGGACAAACATCCCAGTATATGGTACTTAAGGATTTGCAAATCACAAGCAGTAGTACTCATTTCTCTTTCTCCAGAGGCTTTGAGTCCAAGCTTAAATTTCTGGAATATTCACTGCCTGGGTATGACTGGCTGTCTGGTCTTGGTGTGATTTCACACAAAGCAAGAGGTATGTCTCTGAGGCCTCTTATGGAGTCTCCATTCCCATTGCCCCTATAACTCCCTTAAGACCCCGCTCCAATGTCATCACTCTGAGGGTTAGGGTTTCAACAGGTGACTTTTGAGGGAATGCAATCAGTTAGTCCATGGTACATAAAGTACAGTGGTAAAAACTAGTAGTTATTGAGAACTTGATATGTCTCAAACTTCATACTTATTATCTGCATTGATCTTCATACCTGCCTTGAAACTCAGAAGAAAAGGCACTTAGCAGTGAGGAATAGTCACAATTCAAAGCCAGTTTAGTCTGACTTCCTTTTGAGACCGAATCTTACTGTCCAGGCTGGTCTTGAACTCATGACCTTCCTGGCTCTGCCTCTGGAGTACAGGGCTATAGATATGTACCACCACAGCCAGACGGAGTCTTCTGTTTCCTAACTGTCTGCTGTAAGGGACTCCTCTTAGAGATGGTCCACGCCCTCCTGATGAGAGGTCTCTGACAGAGAGAATGACAGATTTCATTCACTGCTAGAATTGAAGAAGCTGTCACGACACCAGCATGGGGTAGAGTTGTTTTTAACCATGACCATCGGTGACCAATGCCTGCCTTGTCTTCCCATGGTTCCAGAAGTTCTTCCTCCTGTGATTCACCAGTTAACTGAAGCTCTGGGGACCTTCATAGTGCTCCCATCCTGGTGTGGAGCTCCAGCCAGGCCTACCTGTCTCCCACAGCATAGCTCCTACTCCTTTGGTGCCTCTGGGCTGAACTGCAAATCTTCCTCTAGTGATGAACGGTCAGCTTCAGGTGACTCAAAGGATCCTTGAGACCGGAGGGACACTATGAGAACCCGATACTCAAAACCCAACAGATACCACCACAGCCAGGACAAAATGCCATGCTCTGAGGCAGACCTCTTGGTGGTGGCTTTTCTCTGGAGCCTCTGGAAGGAAAACTACTGGGAAGGTGTTCCAGGGGCAGGCCCTCCCACTGACCCTACTGCAGGGACAGAAGGACCACACAGAGGCCATAAGCTTAAATGCCCTTAAGAAGGACTCTGATGAGTGAAGGTGGTGGTGGTGTCCACATAGAAAAATTGGGTGAGCTGGATATATGAGGGTTATGTGGACATCAAAGTCCAAACTTAGTATCCTGGTTCCAAGGAGACGGGCTTGAAAGCTGCATTTATACAGTGCTTTTCATTAGATTTGGAAAGTGATCCATGCTGGGTGTGAGGGATGTGGGGAGGTTGCGGGGGTGGGGCTGATGGGTAATGTGGTGACTTGAAAAAAATGAGGCCCTCCCTGAGGAGGCTGCTCTGCTAAGCTCCGGCTGAGGCTTGCCAGTTGGCAAGGAGGACACTTGTCAGGTCTTCTGACTTACAGAACATGGAAATCCGGGTGTTTTTTTTTTTTTTTAAATGGGAAATCTCCTATTTTTAAAAACCCTGAGTGGGCCAAACCAAACACTTCTGTGGGTTGAATCCAGTCTGTGGCCTGCGATTTTGAGACCTTCAATTTATAGTCCTCGAAAAACATGACATCTCTGTTTCAGTTTGTAAGTTGGAGGCTGGGTATTGGCAGGCTCTGCTCATTTCCTGCGCTCCATCCGGCCTAGCAGGACTTTGGTTTGCGTTTGTTTAGTTTTGTTTTTCAGGACAGAGGTAGTAGCTACACTACCTCCAACTCAGAGATCTGCCACCTCTGCTTCCTGAGTGTGGGATGAAAAGTGTGCGCCACTCTGTTCATCTACTTTTTTTTTTTTTTTTAATTTACACTCATTTATCTCATTCTTAGGCCCAGACGGTCTTCATAGCACACCTTGCATCTTTCACCTGTTTGCACCCTCTCGGTGGCTTCCTGTGATGTTGACGTGATGCACTCATGAGGTACTTAGTGAGACAGTGTTGGTTAAAGAACGCATTTCAAAGCTCAACAGAGGAAACTTGATGCATCACTTGGGGTCCATTCCCCAGGCTCGGTTTGCCAAACCCCACATAACTCAAGGCAATTTTGCGATTTCTACTTTCAGTGACGGTTGACTGCAATTCAGCGCAACTTTCTTTAAGAAAACAAAAAAACAAAAAAAGCCTAACATGGCTGGGGAAAATACAGAAGACATTTTATTAATAACACCAGAGATCTAAGAAGACGGTAAAGAATTGTCTTGAGACCAGGGGGAACATTCCATCATACACTGACACTCTAGTAAGCCTTATTCCAGAGGCCTTGGGCATCTCAGAAGCCAGACATGTGAGTGCAGAAAACTCACGTGCTGTACCCCTCTCCCCCGTAGCAAGCTGGTGACCAGTCTTTCCAGTCCAGCTTCCCTTTCTCATACCTCATCCTGATAAAGGAGATCTGAAGAGAAATGATTCTTCAATCCGTGGTTACTGGAGCTGTTTAAAGCTGTGGGAAGAATGTTGAACATCAACCTGAGTGTATCAGACTCTGGGCTTGCCCTTTCCAGGGTCCTGTTTGGACCCCTTTCCAGCCATGCTCCTCCACTGGGCCAAGAGCATAAACCCACCCAGTTCCTCTGCTGTGCTTCTCCACTCCAACCATGGCCAGGGTTCTGGGCAATGGAATCCTACAAATGGTGTGGAAGCCCATTGCCCTGGCAGGCCTCCATAAGCCCCCTTTTCAGGCCTTCTCTATAAAGGGCATATTTCACCACAGCTGTATGCTTTCCTACATTCCAGAGAGGCACGTGTGTGTGTGTGTGTGTGTGTGTGTGTGTGTGGTGTGTGATGGTAATGTTGGTGTGTGTGTGATGTGTGTGTGTATGTGTGTGTGTGTATGTGTGTGTGTGTAATGTGATGTGTGTGTGTGATAGTAATGTTGGTGTGTGTATGATGGTGATGTTGGTGTGTGTGTATGTGTGGTATGTGTATGTGCGGTGTGTGTGTGTATGTGATGGTAATGTTGGTGTGTGTGTGATGTGTGTGTGTGTGTGATGGTGATGTTGGTGGGTGTGTGATGTGTGTTTGTGTGTGTGTGAGAGAGAGAGAGGGTTTGGGGTGTGTAAAGGTGGAAGTGACTAGATGGGATAGAGGCTGGTCTTGAGGTTGGGTGTCACAAGACCCCGCATGGTGCTTGGGTTTAGGCCTCTGAGAAGGTATTGAAAAGTAACAAACTACTAGTCATTCTCGGAACTTTGTGAAATCATCTAGGTGAGGCTATCTAGATTGGATTTGTTACTATGACAACAGGAGAGTAGCCTGGTCACAATGACAAAATTGTACCTACCACAAAGCTTATACATACATTCTGGATTCCCAAATCAAAGAGAGATTCCTACTCAGGTGCCAGACATGTAACAGATGCATATAAAGTGGGCGGCTTGGGAGACCTAATTCATGTGGTAGCTACAATATACAGTCTACCTGGATGTTTATCTGCAGCCCACTGCCTGAATCAGTCTGATGTTATGCCCTATCCATTTTCAAAAGTTTCTGTAGTTGTTTTTTTGTTGTATTTTTTTTTTTTTTTACTTTTTTGGGGGCCTGCCACCCAGCTTCTAAATAAATACACAGAGACTAATTCTTACTTATAAATGCCCAGCCTTAGCTTGGCTTTTTTCTAGAAAGCTTCTCTAAGTTAAATTATCCCATTTCTCTTTAACTAAATTTTGCCTCTGGGCTTTTTAACTTTTCTATATTCTATATGTCTTTCTTTCCTTCTTAATCCATGGCTGACTGTGTGGCTGGGTGACTGTCCCCTGGTGTCCTCTCCTTCTCCTTTTCTTGCTCTTACCCCTTCTTTCGAGCCTAGATTTCTTCTCCTATTTATTCTCTCTGCCTGCCAATCCCACCTATCCTTCCTCTTGCCTAGATATTGGCCGTCCAACTCTTTATTAGTCCAATCAGGTGTTTTAGGCAGGCAAAGTACCACAGCTTTTCAGAGTTAAACAAACGCAACATAAAAGAATGCAATGCATCACTAAACAAATATCCCACAGCATAAATGAATGTAACACATCTTAAACTGATATTCCACAACAGGTTTCTATCCAATGCAAACTTGCTTCGAGGAGTTTTCTTAATGACATTTTAGAACCAGACAATAGGGGCAAGAGTCAGAACTTGTGTAATACATTAACAATTAGCTAAATATCCCACTAGTAATAGAAAAGAACTGAAGTGAGACCTAGATAACCAACATTAACATGTTTCTAAGAAGTTTACGTGAGTCTCACAAAAAACATTTCTGTCTTTAATAATAATTGTTTTAGGGTGTTGGGATATCATGTCAAATACAGCCTATTGGGAGAACTGAGTAAAATTTGTTTTAAATTTTTTTCCCTAAGAAGCTATTAATCACAGGTTTTCAACCTGTGGATGACGACCCCTTTGAGGGTTCACACAACCCTTTCACAGGGGTCACATATCAGACGTCCTGCATACCAGATATTTACGTTACAATTCATAACAATAGCAAAATTACAGTTTTGAAATAGCAATGAACTAATTTTATAGTTGTGGGGGGGATTGCCACAACATGAGGAACCAAATTAAAGAGTTGCAGCATTAGGACGGGTGAGAACCACTGCTATAAACTGATTGCATATTATAGATCCAACAGCATGAGGGCATTTAAAAACTGTTACCATGACTTAGCTTCCTACCTTATGTTATTGGATAGCTGGTGTAAGTAGAGATTTTATAATCAGAAATTTTGAATGGAGATAGAATTCCCATGACACACAATTAACAATTATAAATTATTTAATTCAGAGTCTTACTTATAGTGTGCTGCCAATTTTGGACAATTGTCACCTCTTTCTAGTTTCAAAATTTTTCATCGATCCAGAGGAGTGGCCTCACGCCCATGTCATCACTCACTAATCCCCCCCCCATAACTAATAATCAGATTTCTGTCCCCATAGACCTGTCTGTTCTAGATATGTTGTAAGAAGCAGTCCAATAACGTGTGGCCATTTGGGTTTAGTTTTTTCACTTGGCACAATGTTTTTTGTTTTTTTTTGTTTTTTTTTCCTAGACAGGGTTTCTCTGTGTAGCTTTGCGCCTTTCTTGGATCTTGCTCTGTAGACCAGGCTGTCCTCGAACTCACAAAGATCCACCTGCCTCTGCCTCCCGAGTGCTGGGATTAAAGACGTGCACCGCCGCCACCACCACCCGGCTGTCACAATGTTTTTGAGATTCATCTAGGTTGAAATGTTTGTCAGCATTTCTCTGCCCGAACACTATTACATTTTATTTAGATAGAGCATTTTCTTTATCGATTCATCCATTGATGCTGTTTGGTTTTCCCTTTTTTCAGTGTAATGTAATAATGCTGAAATAAATATTCATGAACAACTTTCTGTGCAGGCTTGCATATATTTCTGTCTCTCTTAAGGATATGTCTAGGAGTAGAATTGCTGGGTTATAAGAAAATTTAACATTTAATTTTTTTAAGGAACTGCCAGAATGTATCCTCTGTTTTGTTTACTCTGGTTAGCCTTAAGTTCTAAATAATATATTGTATATTTTCTTGCCATAGTTTCATTGACATAGAGCTCATACACTGTAAAATGATCACTTTAAATTGTAGTACCCAATGTTTTTAGTACATTTGCAGGGCTGTGCCTTCATTACTATATTTAATGTTGAAATATTTCAAAAAGGAAACTCCCCCAGAGGAACATTGTATTCCTTTTTAGTCATCTCACATCCTCTCTATGCCTCTAGAGCCAGGTGACAGTTAGTTTACTTTCTCTTTATATAGGGTTGCTTGCTTGAACTAGTTCATGTAAAATTCTTCTGTGACTGGCTTCTTGCAAATAGCCTAGCATTTTCAAGGTTCATCCATGTTGTGGCATATATAAGGTACTTCATTCTGTACTATGGCCTAGTAACACCCGTTGGGTAGACATGCCATGTCTTATTCATTTGTCACTTGACGGCCCTTTGCACTGTTTCCACTGGTTGGTAACTATGAACATTGCTATTATAAAAACACACGTGCACATTTTTGTGTAAACATGAGTTTTGTTTTGTTTTTTTATTCTTTTGGGTGTACACCTGGGAGTGGCATTTCTGGGTCATGCAGTATCTGTGTTTGATCAAGGTGATGGTATTAGGAGGTGGGTCTTTTGACTATTACATCAGGAGGGAAAAACCCTCATGGTTGGATCCCAGAGATTTCCTGTGGTCCCTTCTGCCATGGGAGGTGACAGAAGGAGATGGAATTGCTGCTTCCAGGCTCCATAGTCTGCAGGGTTTTGTGTTTCAGCTCCAACGGACTCTGACATTGAGTGGCAATGGTTATTATCCATCCTTTTGTCTATAGAATTTGTAGTGGGTGTGAAAATGTATTTCCTTGCAATTTTCTGTTACATTTCTCTCTAGTCAATGGATATTGTACACTTAGCCACTGTCTCTGGACCTTCCCTGGGGTAACATCTGTTCAGATTATGGGCCTATTTGAAAAATTAAAAGTAAACCATTTTATGTGCATGTGTGTTTTGTTTTCCTGTGTGTCTGTGCACCACTTGCATGCCTGGGGCCCACAGAGGTCACACGAGGACATCAGATCTCCTGAAACTGGGGTTATAAGCAGCAGTGTAGGTGCTGGGAGTCAAACCGAGGTTCTTTGGAAGAACAGCCCGTGGTCTTAATAGCTGAGACATCTCTTTAGCCTCATGCCTAAATTTAAAAAAAGGATTTAATTCTTTAAATTTAAATGTATTCCTTTAGTAAATGATTTATTTATTTTAATTTATATATATTAGTATTTTGTCTGTCTGTCTGTCTGTGTACCATGTGTGTGCAGCATCCATAGAATCTAGGCGAGGGTGTCTGATCTCTCAGAACTTGGCTTACAGATGGTTGTAAGACCCCAAATGGGTGCTGGGAATTGAATCTGGGTCCTCAAAGCTACTTTTCTAGCCCCTCTGTGCCCATTTAAAAATTGGGTTGTGTTTTTTGTTATTCAGGTTTAAGAATTCTTTGTATTTTTCTAGATGCAAGTTCCTTATCAGACACATGCCCTGGGTTTGGGTTGTTTCAGAATACAAAAGTTCTTAATTTTGATAAAGAATAATTTATCCAGTTTTTCTTTTATTGCTTGTTTGGTTGGTGTTGAATCTAAGAAACCACTAGCCATAAAGAGTTCTGAAAAATGCTTTCTCTCTCTTTCTTTCTTCTTCCTTCCTTCCTTCCTTTCTTTCTTTCTTTTTTTTTTTTTTAGTACTTCCTAATTTGAGTTCTTCCTAAATTTTACTTCTTGATTATTCTGGGTTAATTTTACATTTGGTGTGAAACAGGATCCATGTTTATTCTTTTGCATGTAAATATGCAGTTGTTCCAGCCATGGCTTCTTCCTATTATTTTCACTAAAATTCTGTAAGTTTCCCCCACGAATATGTTTTCTTGCTCTATTCCTGTGTTTCTTCCTGTGGGCTCTTGTATAAGCCTGAGCTTATTCACCCCTGCTTTGGATCTGTGACTTCTGTGCCTATGCCACGGTGCTTACTTCTCTCAAGACATTTGTTTCCGTTTCACTGTTCATAGACATGGTTATCATAGTGTGATGTGTATTTTTCTTTTTGTCTGTTCTCAACAATTATGTCTTATTGCCCATTTCAACCACTTATATCTAGGCCATTTTATAGAGTAGTGGGTCTTATGTAACATCAGAATTAGCTCCCAATTAAAATCACCTAGGGAACTTTTAAGTATTGCCAATGACAGACCACTTCCAGCCTTATTATGCGACAATCTCAAAGGCTGTGGAGCATGTGTCTAATATGCCATCAGGGCTGAGGAGCTCTCCCTTCGGCGTTGCTGTGAACAATCATTTTAATCATTTTTATGAAGCATTCCACTCTGTACCTGTAGCCTCCCATCCTACATCTTACTACTGCCTTGAAGGTCCTACCCACAGCCAATCTCCTGGGAACTACCATCCGTTTGTCTGAACATCGCTTTATTGTCTCTCATACCTCTGACTCTACTTCCTTTCTGCGGCTGTTTGTCTTGTTGATGGTCCCCCGTGGATTCCAGCCCCTACATCTGTGTCTGCCTAGTCCTCATCCTTTGTAAAGGGGCAGTCACATGACTTGCTTCAATCACTGCCTTCCGTGGGAACAACACCATTCCACGACTCTGTTCCTGGGTATGTGACAGAGAAGTGATGTGAGATGTCTATGTGTGAAAAGGCTATCTGAAGAAGGAGAGGCCCGAAGGAGGACCCCAGTGAGCGAATGTTTTAAGTGCGTTGGTTAGGACTGAGGCCTATTCTTTCCTGGGAATGATTTTTCTGTAGCTCTTGGCTCTGTCTTCTGACCTCCCCTTTCCCCTGTGTGCCAAGCTTTCTTTCTTCCCATGAAAGATAGCTTGTGTTTGCAGCTCCACAGTTTTTTCCAGATGCTTCCTGGATGTAGAGGTTTAGCTGGAAAAGTCTCTGTCCGCCACCACCCCCGTCAGCCCTTTCAGCCGCAGCGTTTTTGTTAATAGAGTTTTCTTGGGAAGTTATCGGCCTCACATATGTCTTATTGGCATCTGCTTTCCTGAGGTAAGCTGCTCTGCCTTGGGCTGCCACTGAGTGGACTGAGGGACAGTAGGTAAGCTTCCTGGGAGTTCTGTGCTGTTTTCTGAGGCATCATGGAAGACTTTTCTCAGGTCTTAGGAAAGGCCCCACCCCCCTCCCAACCCCATTTTCTCAGATTGCTTTGTTTTGTTTTTGGAAGGGTTCTGATTTGATTTTGTTCATAAGTCTTTTTTTTTTTTTTGTGTTTTCCTTCTTTCATTTTAAGTCATGAACTCACCAAGCTGTCCAGGCTAGCCTCAAAGTTGTGGTCTTCCTACCTCAGCCTCTGGAGTAGCTTAGACCTCAGCCATGTGTCCCCATGTCCAGCTTCAAAAGTCGTTTCTTATGGTTACTGTTTGTTGTAGGATCTGGGAACCTGGGAATCCTGTAGGACCCAGGAACTTTAATCCTAGCAATTCTTAGCTTCCTTCTCCGTAACAGGCATTCTTTTATGTATTTGACTTCCTTTTATATCTACTGTACACAGCCAGTATTGGTTGTACTGGTACCTTCGGCACGCTGGATGAAAACCTTAGGTCTTGTTTACTTTCTTTGTTACTACGGACTGCAGAGTTACAATGTCCACCTCTCCATAGTGACATCTTCCTTACCACCCCTCACCTAAAGCCTTGACTTAAGACCACTGAGCATCTGTTTACCAGACTTTTCTAGGCTCTCAGATTTTGACTAGTCCTTCCAAACACCTCCCACAATGCTTTGCGTGTTTGTTTTTTACAGGTTGTGTTGGATAGTTTTCTAAAGTGCTTCTGCAAACTCACATCCAACATGGATGAGAATTCCAGTTTCCCATGTTGTTCCTGTGGCCCAGCTTCCTGTTTTTGGTTTGTTCATTCTCTCTCTCAGGAATGTTTTATTTTAATTAATTAATTTATTTTTTTTACAGATTCTAGATGACAGGGTTTTTTTGTCGTTGTTTTTTAACTTCTACATTTTGCAAATATCTTTCCTCAATTCTGTCAACTACCTTTTCACTCATTTTAGTCTTTAAAAAAACTAGCAAGAGCCGGGCGGAGGTGGCCCACGCCTTTATCCCTGTACTTGGGAGGCAGAGGCAGTCGGATCTCTGTGAGTTCGAGGCCAATCTGGTTTACAGAGCGAGATCCAGGACAGGCACCAAAACGACACAGAGAAACTTTGTCTCGAAAAACCAACCAACCAACCAACCAACCAACCAACCAAACAAACAAAACAAAAAAACTAAACAAAAACTAGCCAGGTGGTAGTGATATACCCTTTAATGCCAGCACTCAGAAGGCAGAGGCAGCAGATCTCTGAGTTCAAGGCCAGCCTGGTCTACAGAGTGAGTTCCAGGACAGCCAAGGCTATGCAGAGAAACCCTGTCTCGATCCCCCACCTCAAAATAAACCTAAAAGTAGGAGCTTTAAATTAAATTTATTTTAGTTTATCAGTCATTCCCTCTGTGGCTAGCTGTTCATGTGTCTTGTTTAGGAAACCCTGCCTTAAGCAAGATCACAAAGATATTTTCCTTCTAGATGTTTTTATATGATTATCATTTATGTTTATGTTTATAAACTTTCCCTGCTTAATATTAATCCATCCTTTGAAGAAAGGATTCAATTTCGTTTTCTTCCTGTGTGAGTATCCAGGGTAATTAATGGAAAACCGTCTTCTTTTCTTCCCTTGCTCCGCAGAGCCCTCTCTCTGCCGTTGTTCTGTTATATTTGGAGGGCTAAGTGAACGGCCTGCTCTCTGGCTTAATTTCTGACCCCGAGCAGTAGCAGACTGTGTTGTTCTCTATGCGCTGTAAAATATTTTATTGCCTGAAAGAGCTAAATTCCCAGCTTGACCTTTGCAGACAGTCATAGTGAATTTTTCATTTATAAACAAAATGATTATTTATACTTCAAAAATACACACAATAAAAAGGTATATGAATGAATACTCAGAATAATCACATAGCAAAATATTAGAAATAATCCAAGTGTTTACTGAAAGTTAACAGAAAAGCTGTAAAAATAACAATTGAAACGAAAATGCTATACTACATAATACGATGGATAAATCCCCAAACCATGTCGAGCAAAAGATGCCAGACATATTAGAACATATAATGCATGCTTTTATTGATATGAAGTTGTAGACTAGGTGCAGCAAATAAACATTGATATAAGAGACACAAAGCATTGTTTGGCAGAGGGAATTTCTCAAACAACCCAACAAGTGGAGGAAGGTGGCTCTGAGGCCACTCTGTTCTTTTGAACTAAAGTAAGACTAAAATCATGGTATATGGATGAAAACTCAGTGTAAGAGTGGGTATTGCTCTTGCCTTTCAGTATCTATGGTGAGGAAACTGGCACTCTTAAGGTAATAACAATGGTAGCATCAATAAGAACTGAAGTGTCTACTGCACTTAGTACCTACCAGGCAGTGTTATGCCTTTACACACAGTCCCATTTTTTCTTAGCAAAATGTCCTAATGGTTAGTTAATTATCATCTTTATTTTATAGGTGGAGAAAACTGAAGTACAAAAAAAAAGCAAAGTCATTTATTCCAAGCCTCCCAACTGTTAAGTGGCAAAACTGGGAAATGTCCTTGGTTTCTGGGCTGCCTCAATGACACGAACATGTCTGTATGCACAGCATCACACGAAAAGGTTGACCTGGTAAGTTTGACAAAACATGTCCCCTTGCTTCAATCAGGGTGAATTTTGGAGAAAAATCCATTAGGTAGGTTTAACACTTGGTTATTTAAACTTTGAGAAGAAAATTCACTTACCCCTCCAAATATAACAGAACAACAATCTGAACACTGGCTGCAGAGGCCAGGGAGCTGAGAGGGTATGCGCCGTCCAGATTATTGGATTCATACAGCTGTAAGCCCCTTGCTTAACCGGGCTTGTGCAAATGGGATCAGTTCCTTGATCTGCCTGAAAGGGAATTTATCAGCTGTCACTCGGAGCCAAATACTTCTTTTCTGCTCGTCTGCTCTGAAAGATATTTATAATTTGTTTGTGATTTATTGAAATTTGCCTGGCTAGAGAGAGACAGTATCTTGTAAGCTCCAGTCCTCTTAACTCTCTCCAGCTTCCCCATTCTCTTTGTGAAACTGCCTTCCTAGGAGACGACTCTGTGAGCACATGCAGCTTTTAAAAATGGCACGTGATGCCATGCACAGTTTATTCCATCATTTTCTTTATTAAGACACTTAGAGGTTACAACAGGTGGTGCGGGTGTACAAAGAAAGGCAGAAATCTCTGCGGGTATGTGTGCTCCTGTTGGATAAATTTGCTGGGAACCGTGGCTAAAGCCAAGGTTCTAGAAACTTAGTCTCAAAAGTTAATGACATTGAAAGGTATTTTTAACCCAAACCGAAGTCTTTTTTTTTTTAAATGTAATTAATACCCACATGAAAAAAATATAATGTGATTATCCAAGCAACTCTCATATGTCAATAATCTTTCTAAACACACAATACACATTACACATGAACGATCCAAATTTAGAATATGTGTAAATTTCTTACATTTACACGTTATATCCACTACCAATCAGTTTCTTGAGGCATTAGGAACAGATCCCACCTTTTTAAATTATCAAGTGACTCACTGTCCATTCAACCGTTTCTTCCATTTTGTGGCTTTTGTGCCCCGTCACTCCCCTTTTCACTTTATCTTCTTGCCATGCCCGTCGGTCAGAAGTCTCATTGGTCCCTCATACTTGATGACCTGAAGATTGGTATCAATTATTCCCGCAGCGAGACGAGTTCTGGGTCAGACGGCTCTGTCGAGAGGAGCAAGGAGGAAAGTGTCAGCACAGCTGGCTGGCTGACTGTCTTTGAGTTGTGCCATGAGGAGGCATCAAGAAAACAGAACACACCCTTCTCGGCTTAATATGTTTCTGTAGAGGGCATCCTGATTCTGCATGACAGGAGAGAAGATATGCTCTCAATTCTTTCCTAGGCAATACACCAACGTACAGACAACGTACAAATCCTTGGGGTGCAGGGACTCAGCATTACATGGCTTGTTAGACTTTTAGGCCTGAGGGTGGTTCCAGGGCAACGTCTGATGCTGTCTGTACAGAGAAAGACTGTTTCCTTGTGATTTTGATTATTGTTATTTTGGCATCGGAACATATAACTACAAACTTAGCACGTTAAAAGAGAACAAAGAGTGATTACCGTTCCAGTGGTCAGAATTTCTCAATTCCAGGTGTTGGCTCAGAGGGCTGCTTTCCTTTGGATGGTCTAGGGGAGAACCCACTCTACTCCTTCTCCCTGCTTCTGGAATAGAGGCTTTAGCTCCTCTTCCATCTTCAGAGACAGCATTTGCACCCAGAACCCCTGTTCCGGTCGACATCTCTCTTCTCTGAAATCCTGTGCCTGTTTTGTAAGGACCCTTGTGGTTACATGGAAAATCTTCCCATCTTAAGATCCTTCACTTCACTTACAGATGTTTTGCCACTTACAGGTTTTGGAGCTTGGGGCATGCCTCTCTCTCTCTCTCTCTCTCTCTCTCTCTCTCTCTCTCTGTTTCTCTCTCTCTCTGTCTCTCTGTCTCTCTCTCTCTCTCTGTTTTCATGTGCACAGTGTTATTCTTTCCATCATAGCCCTGATCATCAACCAGCTGTTTGCCTTTTACTGCTACTGATGCGAGCCATAGGCAAATTGGAGTCCACAGAACCATAGAATTTTTAGAGCTATTTTAACCTTTTCTTGTTTCTTTCTCTATGTAAAAGTCAAAGTAATGATGCTCTGTCAACTCTATAGAACAAAGTGAGTTCAGACCACAGAGCCTTGTTGATCCATGCATTCTTTGAGCTTGATGCAGAGAATCTTCTGGGTCTTGAAATCTTAGTGCTAACGGCTGGCACATTTCTGAGCTATCATACCCACCAAAGACATAAAGCAAATCTAATCCTCTGGATAAAGGTCTCAAATCCACAGAATTCCAACTCCATCTCTCCACTGAGATCTGATCATTCTAAGAGCTTACAGGAGATGCTGAAGGACCCTCTCGCGGCCAGCTTCCACAGAACACGACATCATGCACTTGAACTGTGTGCTCTACTGTTGGCATCCGAATGGAAAGTGGTTTTTGTGCTTGTCTGAACTGAAAGATCCTTATTCTCTTTGCATATTTCTAGAAACTGGCATGCAGAGGGATAGCATGAGCAATAAGTCTGGTGAGATGGCAGGTATTGGTGGGGATGTCTCAGACATCGAGGTCTACAATCTGAAGATCACAGGATGCATTGGAGGAATTCAGGGAAGCATTGAAAGGAGGGTGAGAAGTCAGGGCAGCTCCTACTCAGAAGGGAAACGGGGAGTGAGCAGAGTTTGGAGGAATAATGTAGGTTATGTTGTAACTGCTAGTGAGATATGACTGTCAAATGGTGGGCTGTATGATTCCGAGGATCAGGAGGCTTGGATTTGGTGTATACATTTATTGGTCTGCAGCTAAAATACAGTAATTAGGAATTTTACTGGAGAGAGTATAGTTAGGAAAAAAGATAGCATAATACAGGGACTCAAGGAGTGAGCAAACCTTGAGAGGACTGGCTAAATGTATCAAGCATTGAGAGGATCACCACTGCCACCACCCACCAAACAAAAAAAATGAGCAAGGGGGTTAATAGGACTATGGAAAGAACTGACATGCTCAAAATTTTGGCTGGAGGTATAACTCAGTGGTAGAGAGCAGACTTAGCTTGGATCAATTCCCAATACACGCGCGCGCGCGCACACACACACACACACACACACACACACACACACTACTGAGTCCATTTAGTGTTTCTCATATGTATGTATATGTATTTGGAGATGACCACTTGAGGCTGGTCCCTGAAGAAAACTAATTCTTCTCCAGCAGCAGTTATTGCTGGTAGCTCTTCCTCTAGGCATGGGACCTTGTGCAAGCTCCACCAACCAGGTTGGCATGTTGACTGGTATTGTTGTTCAGGTCTTGAGGTCTTGTTTAGGCGACCACTTGTTGAGATTTTATAGGTGCAGCCTCCCTGTCATGTCTAGAACAGTCTTTCTTCTCTGTCCTCTCTCTTTATCCTGGGTCTCTCTTGGCACACATGAGAAGGAGCTGCTCAGTGCAGCATTTTGTTCATTGATTACAGTAGTGAGCAACTACTTGAGGTTAGCGTGGTTACATTAAGGAGGGTAAGAAAACCACGAATAGTTTCTTAAGGCAATAAGGAAGGTCTTTTGGAGGAAGAGTTCAAGTTATTGTTTCGCCAAAGTCAATTGGATGCAAAAGTGCTACTTGTTATCAATTTAGGGGGAAAAAAATCCCATTAGAGACTTTGTAATTTGATCCAGAAGGAATACCAAGCTGAGAGTCAAGGAAGAGGAAAAATTGACTTCATTCTTTAGCTCTTTCTTAAATCCCGAGAAATGTGTGCCTCAAGCACTCCCCCTTTCAATCCCACAAAACAGGGAATCAGGAAAACACATTAGCACCCTAGTACAGAGTAGGAACCCAGAGCTGCGGGGAAACAGCATCAAGACAAGAGGAAACGGGGGAGGGGCGAGAAAACTTCCCCTGTCGCTTGGAGAATCTGCTGCAAGGCGTGGGAAGGAAGGGAAGTGGGGAAGGTACCCTGCAGACGTCAGCCAGACACTTTGCCTCTGGGCATGTGGGAAAGAACTGAGGGAGGAGGGAAAACATCGCACGAAGGCTAGGTGGAGGAGCTCCTGCGGCTGCTTCTGAGTGAGGATCTGGAGGGCTGGAGCGTTCTGCTCCCGTTCTTCCCTTCTGGAGGCCATTCCTCCATTTTTAAACCCAAATAAAGAGGGGGCGCTGGGCTAAGCCGGTGTAAGTCACTCGGCGCAGCAGACCTCGATTCGGCCTCTGGCTGAGGCCGGAGAGGTGGCCTTAGGGGACGCTGAAGTTACACTGTGGCGGGCGGGGAAGGGTCTCCAAGCTCCTCTCCAATCACGGCGGCTGCTGAAGCTATTTGCATATATTATGCTAATAGGGACCTCCCGCTCCGCTCCCACCCGCGCTCCCGCCCTCTCGTGGGTCCGGGCGGGCTGGGCGAAGGTGAATACATTATGCTAATAAGGAGGCTCCTGCGGGAGGGGGCGGGCCGTGCTGGAGGCGCGCGCGCACGGTCTCACACGCGAGCATCCCGGGGTATTTAAGGCTCGCACACGGGCGGCTGCGGAGCTACTTCTGGGGCCTCGCGGCTCGCGATTGCTGCTTGGGTCATTGGGTTCTCCCCTCTCCTCTATCCCTCTGGCCACCCCTCGGGGGCCGCGCTCTCGCCGCGTCTCTCTGCATTTCTTTTTCCTGTTGGCCTTGAACGGATCCAGGTGGGAGACAGGTCGGCGTGTGAAAAGCCCCGGAATAGGTAGAGCTAGGCAGACAGACGCAACAGGTCGGAGCAGGGAGAGGGGCCGGCGGACCCTGCGCCTCCGCGCGGGGGGGGGACCACTAAGGAGGTGTCGGATCTTGAGGGGTCAGAAAAGCTGCCCTGGTGGGCTTGATTTCAGCTGTGACCCCCCCGGCGCCACACAGCCCCCGGCCAGAGGGGGCTTTTCACTCTCAGCTGGAAGGGGAGAAAGAATCAGGAGGATGGTCCACGCCTGCTGCTGATCCGGACGCCGAGCCAAGCTCAGGTCCACCTCCGAGCGGGGGGGGGGGGGGGGGGGGGCTCCGACTCCACCAACTAGTTGTGCAGCCGCGGGGACTGAACTTTGGAGGCACCGGCCCTTCCTCTCCTTTTAAGATAATTGGAGGAGGTAGAGGGGCTGAAGGCGTAAGGGAGGCCGGCGACCCCGCCACGATGTTGGTGAAGAAGCTTGCAGGGAAAGGAGGGGGACGAGAGCCTGGATCAGAAGATCCGCGCCCCTTGGGACAGCGTTGTGCCGGCACCATGGCCTCGTGCGCGGCCCTGGCGACCCTCCTGTCAGTGGTGGCTGTGGTTTCTTGCTTGTATCTTGGGGTGAAAACCAACGACCTCCAAGCGAGGATTGCTGCTCTTGAATCTGCTAAAGGAACCCCTTCCTTTCGTCCGCTGCCTGACACCCTCGATGAGCTGAAGGCTATGGTTCAGGAGAAAGTGGAGCGTCTCTTGGCACAGGTGTGAAAGGCTGGGGTATTTTGCACGTGGGTAGTATTTTGCACAGGTGTGAGTCCTGTATGCAGGGCTAGTTTCAACCCTTACTGTCTACAGAGTCGGCTTGACTGTGGGTGCCGAGTATGGTGTGTGTGTTAAGTACCTTGGGTATTGACTGATACCGAGTCTGTAGCTGAAATCCTCCCTTACTCTTCCATAGTGCTTGCATGCTAACCATATATGAATGTCTAAAAGAGGGAAGGGAGTTCTGGATAGTGGGAGTGTGGGGAGGAACACTTCATTTTTTTTAGTTTTCTGGAGTCTCTTGTGATCTCTCAGTTCTACGGAGAATATTCATTATAGACATAAGATCTCCTATCTCTTTCCCAGGTAAAGGTTAGAAAAATAAGTGTTATTAATATACCAAAGGTAATCATTAAAAAAAACAATTCTATATAGATTCAAAGTCATAAGTTTCACCCTTCGAATCTTTTCATGTTCAAATACGTCAAAAAAAGTTTGATATTTGGCAAAGGATGCTGTGCAGGTATTGATGAATGTAGAGCCATTGAAGTTGAGAGTTGAAAGGAATCACATCATCTTCAATCAAGGTTGGTTTCAACTCAAGTTAGGGGCTTTACTTCCAATAGAGAGGCTGTTTAGCAGTTGATATTCCCATGCATACTATTGGCCACCATGTTTTCAGACCTGCAGTGTATCACTGCCAGGCTTTTGCACTGACTGTCTATGCTTGGGCTGGAGGAGAGGGTGGTGGGAATTGAAGACCTGAGAAAGGTATTAGCCAAACCCTGCAATCCTGCTACCACGTCAGTGGTCATTGTCTTATTTTAGGACTTGGATTCTGTTACTTTTTGACTAGAGTCCAAGTACCTATGTAAATATTCCTTATACAAGCTATCGAATGCTGGTAAAGCAGGCATGTAGCCAGAGAGTCCCTGAGAGTCCATTTCTCTTCAGTGCTACTGATGATTGTGTTAATATACCTCTGCTTTTTCCTACAGAAATCCTATGAACATATGGCTAAAATAAGAATCGCAAGAGAGGCATCTTCAGAGTGCAACTGCCCAGCAGGTAAAATAGACCTCATTTAGCAATGCTTCCTCCACAGCAGAACACACACACACACACACACACACACACACACACACACACACACACACACGGTCTTGTGCTGTCAAGTCTACCTGTAATAATAGTAAAGAAAGAATGCAGGCCCAGCCTGCTTTAATAAAACCAACATGCCTCAGTCCAAAAGATGGCAAAAAAAAATGCTAAGTATTATTTTATGCAGGATCCTAAGGTCTGCTATGGGAAAGTGAGGAAGCTAGAGATGGTCACCATGGATAATATGGGCAAGATGATATACAAAGATAGAGTTCTTAGAGTCACAGATCCAAAGTCTTCCATGATCTTATTAAATAATGTCAGTTTTTTGTGTGTGCACCATGTGTGTGAAAATGACTGTTGAACTCTTAGGGTCTGAATTCCCTGGTGTCTAATGCTCCGACAGTGCAGGTTTGTTGCCTGCCTCTGGCGTATGACTCCATGTGTAAATCACCTCTGCTCCCTCACTGGCTTGTATTCTGTCCTATCAAAGAGACTCTCTCTCCTGTCTCACAGCAGAAGACCACATGAAGGCTGTTCTTTATCTTGAACTCCCATTCCAAACTATTGCATTCTCAATGACCTCTCAGGATGGGCTCTTATCTATTTACTGTATTTGTGGGCAGTTTTAGGGAACCATGTTAATGGCATTAGCTAAGAGAATGGGGAAGAGAGACATCAATGAGTAGCACCCCCACACCCCATCCAGCCAGGGTAATTGTAACTCCTTTCACAGATCTCTGAGACTCAGTTTTTATCTGTAGATTTAACAATTTAAAAGATCTTGGATGATGGTCATCAAACCCCATGAGTGTTAATGCTTTTTCAGATAAACACTGTAATGCATTTATAAACATTTAGTTTCTTTTATCAGACATGCAAAGTGATTCTTTTACATTTTATTTCATGTTCAAGAACATGATACTTATTTATGTAGTTAGGTGTTGCATAGTTCCATTTGGTCAGATCACACTGTGCTGTGTAGGATAGAGGTCTTATAAGATTACATCATTTATTGATATTATAGTCATTTCAGTTTATGAAGTGCAGTGTATGAAATTGTCTAACAACACAATTCTCCCTGTTAAGTAGTACATGACTGTATATGGAAAGGCTAGTTCTTGTATTTTCTTAATATCCTGATTTATTTTTGATATGGTCAACACAGCTGCCATCTTTTACACATCAGCTTAAAATATGGACACCAGGTTGTAGAGCATACACATTTAAAGGAAACTTTTTAAAAATTACATTTAGTGTGTGTGTCCATGCCCGCATGCACACGCCTATGGCCATGTGTGTGCAGTGGCACTTGTGTGGAAGTCAGAGGGCAACCTGCAGGACTTAGCTTTGTAATGCCACCAAGTGGATCCCAAGGATCAAAGCCAGGTCATCGGGCTTGGTGACAAGGGCCTTTCCCCACTGAGCCATCTCATTGACCCTAAGCACAGCAATTATATATCCGATTACATTGTTCACCATACTGCAACCATACTTTTTTCAAATAAAGCCTTTCGATTAGGAAGACACTGCTTTGGATTGATGGTAAAGACCTCTTATTCCAGTTATGCAGAAGGTTGAGGCAGGAGGAGTATGAGTTCAGTGCATGCCAGGGCTACAACTTGTAAGACAGCCTTAACATCAGTAGGTTAAAGAAAGATGTTTGGAGATCTTGGTGTAGCTCAGTTTTAGAACACTAGCCTAGCATGTGTGAGACCCTAGGTCTAACCCCACAATACACAGGGGAAATTTTATATGTTATATGTGAATATTTGACAATTTAAGTTACCTCTTTTGTTAGGAGATCAAAGAAGGAGTTAGCATTTGAACATGTAGCTTTTGTTCTTAGTTGTTTTGAGTTGGGACAGACCTCAGAAGTCAGATATTTAAGGACGTTACATTTCCAGCAGAGGATTAAACACATAATCACCTCAACACGTTTGGGACTATTTAAATTCTAAGACACCTGGTACTGAGAGTCACTGACCATACCCTTCAGAGTCCAGTACTTTTGGTATGTAATGTTTTGTTAACTGTATTTAAAGCAGTATTTCATTCATTGGATTCTTATTGAATTGGGTAAAAAGTTGAAAAGTAACCTCTACTGCTCTGAATTCTATTTTCTGTGAAGATGTCACTGCTCATGATGTTTAATGTAACTTAATTATCACTTGATCTGGAAGAAAGCTACCATATTTAAAGTTGGACTTATGTTATCTCGGAAGATAACACTGGAACACTGGAGTGTTTTTCAGTATAACATGACAATGTAAATGGGATTTCCTTGGCGTTTTTCTTTCTTTTTTTTGGTTGGCTCTATGTAACAGCTGCTTTACCTCCTCGTCACCACTAGAGCCCCACATCACATCAGTTTTTACCTGGCTTCTTGAGCAGCAACTCTTGAAAGGTGTACGCACCTTCCAGTGCATGGAACCAAATAATCACTGTTCTGGAAACACTCCCTTCTGCTTGGATAATAATCAGGCATTCTAAAAATAAAGATGTTATATCCTGGAGAGAAGGATTTTGAAATATTGTCAGTGAGATATTGTCTTAGGGAATGAGTAGGCCAGCCAAGGATTAGAAGAGGATACAGCACTTCCCACCTGGGTTGGCTCTAGCTGTGGTCTACAGTGACTAAGAATTGTCACAAAGACATCTGTTTGCAGGACAGAGCTAGACAAGTCTGTGACCTCAGCTCAGTTCCTGTGGACAGATGCCCACCCCTTGAAGTTGACACTCTTGTTGACAGTCTCACTAACAGAGCCAAAGGCTGATAGCAAAAAAGTTATGCTGTGTTGTTTGTGTTCACTCTCAGTGCTTTTGATAGAACATGGTTCCTGACGGGTTGGTCCAGGTAGGGTGTAAGGAAATAATAACATTTATAGTTTGTTTGCTTTTGTTTTAGTCACGGGAAGGGGTATCTTGGGAGAAGGATGAGGTATTTATTGAATAGTTTCTTAATCTAAGAAATGTACTCTCTAATTTTCATAACAACTCGGAGAATTAACTCCAAGTGATCTACTTTTATAGATGAGGAAGAAAATAGTTAATGTACTAAAGTCAAGGTGAGGATTCATGTTGGCATCTGAGGGAACCGGAAGTCCATTCTTGATGAGGAGTCAAGAATGAGCATTTAGAGCAGAATGCCTCTGGACTGGAATCTGGATCTGCTACTGATAATGTGTGACCTTTGTTGAACTAAAGAACCAAGTGTGTTCCATTTCCTCATCTGAAAACAAACACACACACATGCATGCACACATGCACACACACATGCACACACATACACAATCCCAGAAAAGGCTTTCTCACAGGGTGATGGTTTTTGTAATCTGTTTGATTTTTAGTGAGTTGTGTGTTAAGTTGTAGTTGCTATCTTTTATCTTTTTGCCTCCTCGATACTCTGCAAACACTTCACCACTAAGCTACACTACTGAGCCAGACTCTTAAACCTGTTAATTTTTCTTGCTATTTAACTCTAGTGGACAGAGTTACATGGTATAGGTAGGAAAAGAATCTTTGAGATATCTTCTCAGAACCCAGTGTTTAATTAATGATGAGCCTTGACTAAAACTATGGTTAATTGAGCAGATATGTATGTAAATCACACACATAGGTAATCATACTAGAGTTTCTCTTGTTGCTGTACTGGTAACTTTTTTTTTTTTTTTTACAGATATTTACATTAGTCTCTTAAGTTATTTTTATCAACATTACAGGGAGAACTTTGGACATTTTAGGTGAAGTGTGACTAAAGAACACAAGGCCTGGGCTTACTTGAGCATGAATAGTCAAAAGTATCTTTGTAGTTTCAATATCAGATATTTATAGACAGCTTACCTGTCTGACTCATTTCAGACTTATTTTTAGTAGCTTTACTGAGGTATAATTTATATTTCACCCATCTTAAGGTTTGTAATAAATCTTTATTTGGGCTGCCATCCACTGCAGTCTAGGTTTAGATCGTTTTTGCCTCCTGACAGCTCACATTGACTTGTGAACTCAGGAGAACCTTTATTTTAGAAAAGTTTTGCTTTGGAGAGACTCCAGAATAACGAACAAAAAAACTTATACATCAAAGCTCTGTTTAGCAGAGCCCTTGCCTTAGCAGTAGCGGGGCCTGGGAGATCCAGCTGGTGTTTGGGGCCTGGCCTCTATAAAGCTTGACCTTCACATGAGAGAATAAGTTGGCTCATTCTGTGGATAGAATTTTGCCTTGGGGTCTCTCTTGGTGCCTTACGTAAAACTATGTATAAATCAGGCATGTTTGCAGAAGATCCTCTATGTAGAAGCTGATAGAGAATGGTGGGAGCCAGGCAGCCAAACAGAAGAGGTTAGACCATTATTTTCTGAGGCCCCTGAATACCTTCCCCCTCTACGGAAATGATTATATATGAAGGAAGAGTATGTGTAAGGAAATTGAGGAACCTCACATTCTTAACTGTGACACAGGCACAGGGGTCTGGCTGAAGGACATCGTTTCCCATGGTTTCAGAAGAACCTTAGATTGCCTTTCTTATATAAAGTATAGAAAACTATTTCTTACTCATATTTCACTTGGACTATATCCTCCTTTTAAAGAGGCTGCACCATAAATGGAGTCCATCAAGTAAGAGAGTCATAGTGTTTAGATCTTAGTTATATAAAGGAGCATCAGAAGCAGTTTGTAGACCATGAATGCAAATGCTTAAATATTATTTAATGGGAATGACAGACATTCTTCTCTTGTAAGACTAAACAACACAGTGTGACATGCTAGTACCTCCAGGCATTCATGTTAAATTGTTTTGGTTCTAATGAGAACAACAATTTGGGTGTGGCACTTTCAGTTGGTCTAGTAGTGACAGCTGGCAAAATGCCCCAGTCAAAGGACCAAGGAGAAATTGCCTCTTGAAGCAGTGCTCTTGGGTTTAACTTCCTGTTTGCCGCTCTTGTCTGTAAATTAAGAGGCTATTTCTTTGTATTCTTTTTCTTAGTAAGTCCGTGTTTTGATGAGCTGGGAGTTATCAGAGAGAAAGGTGTCAATTCTTCATGGAGCTCAGTTCACTCTTGCTCATTCTAGCAAGAATGTGTAGGAACAAGTCCTCTCTTAGGGCTGGGATAACCTACTCTGCTTCCAATGGACAGACTTTGTCACTGTGTGGAATCAACCCCACGGTGTTGTGGAAAGGAGGGTGATTGCATTGTCATTGTGCGGAATCAACCCCACGGCGTTGAGGAAGGTCGAGTCTGACTGGCAGGGTTAGTTAGGTCTGGGAATGAAGAAGGAATGTTTGATCAGCATCAGGATTAGGTAGAGGGGGGCAGGCAAAGAAACATGCCAGAATCAGGATGACTCTGCAGCTGGGGGGCATTTCCTGCCACAGGGGCATTCCCACTAGACACTTAGCCAAGTAGCATCAGCCTGTTATCTTGAGTGGAAGCCATCCAAGAATGATCACGAAAAAGTGTTTTAGTTCCCTCCTCTGCCTTTATAAACATTACTTGGTAGTTTGATGGAAGCTGAGAATGTGAAAACAAGGTGTGAGTCAGTCTGGTCTAAACACAGAAGCATCCCCACCCCGCCTTGGTTTGCCAATATGGGTGAAATTTCGGGCTGTTGTTTTACGTACCATAATATTTAACACTTTTTGCCCCTCCCCCCAATTTGTGTTTAAAACAGACTGTGGTTTGCCCAGATGCCTGATTTCCAGACATGGATATTTATTGGTATCTTTTGGGATTTGTTCTGCAATTCTACACAGAAAAAAAAAAAAAAAAAACCTGCTTAAAATTTGACTTTATAAAGGAGTCAATGCTAAGAGTGGGATGCTGAAGTTAAGTGGAAACTCTGTAACAAGGCAGAAGTGAGCGCTTTTCATTGGTGTCCTATATTCCTGTTGGTGTCCTAATCCCTTCAAATGACTGTTCTGTAGGTCACTGGATGATAGAATCCCTTGAGGAAGTGGCACCAAGTGGCAAGCACCTCCTCTTTGTGACCACAAGGGGGAGGAACTGAGTTAAATAGCAGGACACGCCCTCTCCCCCCAGCCCATTCTGCCTTTTCCTTTCCCAGTTACATCCATTGTCCATTGACATCCATTTCTTGATTTCTGTTTGCCACAAAAAACAGGAGGAAGCAAGGAATTTCTGTGAGATTTGAAGATTGCAGTATCTTACTACATTCGAGATACTTCAAATGAGCATATTTTTCCTTTATTTACACAAAGTCTTATGTAGTTTAGGCTATCCTTCAAATCAAAATGTAGTAGGAGATGACCCTGTATTTTTGATCCTTCTGTCTCTACAGCCCAAATGCTATGACCACAGGTGTGCACCATTGTATTTGGTTTTGTGTGATGTGTGTTAGAAAGCACCCTATTAACTGAGCTGTGTTGCTAGCCCCAATTTCACATTTATTTCAGGCAGAGTTTGGCTGTTAGTAGGTAGGTTTACAGCTATGATCTTTGGGCTGGTATTCCAATATTTAGAAAAAAAAATGAACTAAATTGAATTGAATTTGTCCAATGGGGATTTTAGCTTCAAATTTCATAGACTCCAGAACAATCGAGGATTGCTGTCAAGCTGCTGATGTCGCTGTCTCTGGAGTGTCTACCTCAGCCTCAGTCGAACGCGTGAGAATTGAAGCATTCCTATTTTGCCCTGTATTTCTTTCCTTAGTCTTATCATCAAATAGTCTTTTTTTTTCCCTATAAGGGCATGGTTAGTAGATAGTGGCATTAGTTGTTAGAAATGCTAACATTGTGCTCATTTGATTACTAATAATTTAGATTTTTAAGAGTTCCAGTGTCCTAGATTATAAGAACGTCTGCCTTTCTTTACAACATTTAGGTCAGATTCTACAACCTGTTTTGGACTCATCTTTACATAACACACATGCTCATACACATGTACACATACACAAAAAATAATACATGTAAAACAAATTAAATGTGCTGACCACTTTTTAAAAGATTTATTCATTCATGAGTGTGTGTATGTACATGCATGCATGTGTGTATGTGCGTGTGTGCGCTCGTGCTCGTGTGCGCGCACATGTGCATTCACATACATGTGACTGTCCACAGAGGCCAGAAGATAGTGTCATATCTCCTGGAGCTGGAGTTACAGGTGGCATGAGCTGCCTAATGTAGATGCTGGGAATTAAACTCTGGGTCTCAGCAAGAGAAGTCAACGTTCTTAACCCCTGAGTTCCCTTTCCAGTCCCCACATTTTAAATATGTGGATAAAACCTTTCTGTTGTCCATCATTTTCTTCATGGGGCCCTTGGGAGCATCACCAAAGAATCTTTGTAACAGGCTTCATTTGGGGCCACCAACCAACTCCCATATCATGACATGGAGACTTACTGTTAGTTATGAATGCTTGGCCTTATGCTTGTCCCAACTAGATGTTATAACTTATTTTAACCTGTTTCTCTTCATCTATGTTTTGCCTCAGGGCCTTTTGTCTTTCTTTCATTCTGTATGTCCTACTTTGTGTCTGGCTGGCTGGCAGCTGCCTGTCTTCTGACCCAGGACATGTCCCTCTCTTTTTCCCTCATTCTCTCTCCTCTCTCAAGCCTAGATGCCTCCTCTTACTTATTCTCTCTGCCCACCAGCTCTGTCTATCCCTCTACTCCCTAGCTATTGGCCGTTTAGCTTTTTGTTAGACCAATCAGATGCCTTAGGCAGGCAAAGCAACACATCTTTACATTGTTAAACAAATGCAGCATAAACAAATGTAACACATCTTTACATTGTTAAACAAATGCAGCATGAACAAATGTAATACATCTTTACATTGTTAAACAAATGTAGCATAAACAAATGTAACACATCTTTACATTGTTAAACAAATGCAGCATAAACAAATGTAATACATCTTTACATTGTTAAACAAATGTAGCATAAACAAATGTAACACATCTTTAAATAGTTAAAGTACTATTCTATAACAAATCTTAGGACTCTATGGAACACTGTTAGAAAAATTACTCAAAGTGCTATCTATGGTCAGTGTCACACTGGAAGCTCTTTAGAAATATACTGCACTTGTCAACACAGAACTCATCTCCAGAATTCCACACTAGAAATGTTTCTAGAAGTGATGGAGTTAAATTATAGAGAGAAATGATTTGAACAGACATGACTATCCTTTTGAATTTGCGTATTAACATGGGTTGTAGAGTCCATCAATGACAGTAAGACTCTCTAGAAATTAACAGTATTTTGTCCAATAATGGGTGAGACTTGCAGTTCCTTTTACAGAGAAAGTGTCAATCTGTGTCTAGCCCCACTGTAGCGAGTGCTGCAGAAGGGACATGGAAAGAGGGTCCTCTGTCTGTCTTTGAAATGAGTGTCCACTGCCATCAGCACTGTTGGCTGCTGTGTGAACAGCTGGTTGTGGACAGTCATTTGAATACAACGCCTTCCCCAGTAGTCTTGTAGGACACGGAGTAGAGCTGTAAGTCAGTGGTGAGTAATTTTTCTCTTGATAACGTAATTCTCAAATTATGGACTTCAAGGAAGTCTAGATGAGAAAATAAGCCTTAATTTTTAGCAAGCTGCGTTACTTCATGAGAGAAGTCAGTTATCTACAAAGCAGCAAACATGGGACAGTGATCAAGCAAGGAAGGCTAGAAAGATCATATGCCAAATAAAGGCATGGTAAGCTGCAAAAAACAAAAACAAAAGCAAAAAAAAAAAAAAAAAACAAAACCAACAACCAACCCCAACTCTGTCTCCTACCTTGGCTTCCCCTTGCTGCAGCGCTCTGGCCTCCCAGCCCAGTTTAAACAGTAAGCCCGCTCCTACAATTCATGAGATGCATCTGGAAGTTTTTAATAAAAGAAAACCTCTAGCATTGAGAAATGACATCCGTAAAGAAACTGAGGCTTTTACGTTCTTGTATTGAGTTTCCTTCTGTGCAGAGTTATTTAAGGCTCTAAATTCCAGCTACTTCTAAGGATGGGTTTCCTGAACATTAGGATTGTTCTTGCAATCAAGTTCTGAATGAGGAATGCAATGTATACTGGTAAAATTTATGCTGCCGTTTTTTTAAATATAAAAATGGCTAATTTACTTTTATAGTAAAGGATATACTTGGATTGAGAGATCTGGGTATATTTTGCATTTTTCTATGTAAACCCACAATGAATTAGACTCAGAGTATGTTTTACTTTAAACCTTTATATTTTTTTCAGCAGAAAACCCTTGTTTCTATCAGCAATAGTCAGGAAGAAAGCACAGACAGGAATTTTATAATCAGCCGCATAGCGCCCCGATGTGTATCGTATATCACTTCCTCATCATTTTTAATTTATTACCAGTCTGCACTTTTGTTTAACTGTAATCATGTGCTACTAGCATTTTAAACAGTTACACTGGCTGCACGCTTGTGAGATGTGATGAGATTAATAATCTTAGTTGGACTTCTGAAAGCTAGGAGTAAGAACAAGCACATGCCTGGGCAGAGGAGTGATGCTCTGTCAGATTCTCAGTGGAACAGTGTTGCCTGAATAGGCTCTGCTGTTGGAACAGCACGTGAAATTACAAAGACAGAAGACTTCACTCCCTATTCTGGTCAGGCCACTCCATTTTTTCTCTCTGTCCTTGCATAAAATAAACTCTTACCTGCATCCTTTAGTTTATTTAGTGTGTGTGTGTACACCTGAGTGCAATGCCTGCAGAGGCCAGAAGAGGGTGTCACATCTCCTAGAGCTGGAGTTACAGGAGGTAGTCAGCTGCCATGTGGATGTTGGGAACTGAATCCTGGTCCTCTGCAAGAGCACTATGTACTCTTAAATGTTAACCCATCTCTCCAGCCCCTCCCCTTTCATTCTTCGACTGCCTTGGTCATTGTCTGGTCCTAAAGCCTCTAACCTTTCCTGGAAACAGCTGTATTTATGATCTAGTTCAGCAGTACTATCACGGAACATCAATATCAAACAGCAATGGTATTCCCAGATTTCGGAAGGTGACAGTTTTCTCAAAAATTGTTAAAAGGTAATTTTCAAAAGAAGGGGGAAATTATCCCTTTCTAAAAGGAACATGGCTTCAGGATCTTAGCTCGTTAAGAAAGGAACTAATAAGATGTCATAACCATTCAAAGGGAAGTTCACAGACACCTATAGTTCAGAAATGAGAAATAGATGTATACATGGAGGTAAAATGGACTAGTCCACAGTGAAAGAGGGAAGTCTTTTGCACTGGCAAATTACCTATCTATAGATGAGAGTTTATTTTACTTTGACATTATTTATCTACAACTTACTAAGTTATATGATGCCTCCTGGAGAATCAAGAGTCAGACAATTAGGAAGGGTGTGGTCTGAAGAGTTTCTTCTGGAGTACAATGTTTCCCTTACATTTGTAAAGCACCGGACTGGAAGCCATACTTCAAAGGGTAGGCCAGTGAAACAAAGCTGAATCCCTTGGTACTGTTTACAGCAGTAATGATTATTTATCCCATGTTCTTCCATGTGTATGAGTTATATGCTGGTCAAATGCTTTCTCATTGTTGTTAACACCAGTTATGTGAAGGACAGTTCCTTTTAGCTTAGCTTACATACTAAGCTCATACAGGTGCTGGCTGATTGGTGTGCCTGCATCACAGGTACAGCTTACATACATGGCCTTAAAATCATAACCATTCGTTTTAAGTAGAAACCACATAGGAAGACTCAGCTTCTTGTGCTTAGGGACTAACAAGTGTTTCCAACAATGTGAATGAAAGAGCTGCTTTTGCCCTGTGCTTTTGGAAATTATGCCTGGGCAATTACCTTCTCCTTCCCCATTTCTGTGCTTCCAGAGAACCATCTGGATTCATAACAGTGGTCAATGTAGAGGTCTAATGTGAAATACCTAGAAAGGCAAAGCATAATGACACAGTCCTTACTCATAATAGATTTTGCAAGAAACTACTTTATGATTTGAAAAATATTTGTAAGCGACTCAATTCCAGGCTCCTTATATTCTCCACTGATTATATTTAGCAACAGAGTGAACACAATATGTTTTTATCAACTCTGTTATTAAATTTAAATTTTTTAGCTCATAAATGATATTTGTTTCATAATAATCTACAGAAATTCTGTCTTCCGTTAGTAAATGATGTGGAGAGAAGCAAATCCCAGTTATTTCTGCATAATGTTGTTGAGAGTCTTGCTGGTGGGTAATTCTATCAAGAGGAGAGATTACCCTGTGGAAAATTCCCCACTATTTACTATATGATGCTCAACCTTGCCTTGTGTACTCTATTTTACAGTATTTTCTTGGGGGGTGGGCAGGAAGAGCTTATCAAGAGACTTTTTCCCACCAAATTTCCATCTATTTTATAAAACAACGCTAGCCTTGTTAGGATATATTGGAATAATGATTATTCAATAAGCTTTAAGCTGTTTTTGGTTTCACATGACTTGGGAATTTGCCAAAAATTGATCCAGTGCTTTTTTTTGATGCTGTGATAAAAATGCTACATTTAATGCTGCCACCCTTTAATACAGTTCCTCATGTTGTGGTGACCCCCAACCATAAAATTATTTTCATTGCTACTTCATCACTGCAATTTTGCTACTGTTATGGATCATAATGTAAATATCTGACCTGCAGGATATCTGATATGTGACCCCCAAAGGGGTCGTGATCCACATGTTGAGAACCACTCACTGTGCTAGAGCCAGAGAGGTGGGAGGTGGAGGTGGACAGAACTCAGTGGATTTTTTCATCACTGCCTTTTCATTGCCATGAATCTATTCATTAGCATCCCTGGGCTTGTCGGCATGCCTGTGATTATCTCACTTCATTTTCCTTTGTATGTTATCTGAACTGTGTTCCTCAGAAGACCATTAGTTTTTGAAATCAACAAATGTTTATGAAGAAAAAGTCCCTCAAGGTCAAATAAGTGAGAGGCTTACTGAGATGAACAGGATAAGCAAGTTATTTATTGTGACTCTGTAAAATAGGCAATACAATGTAATTGGGACATATTTTTCCTTTCACATAAAATAATGTGGCTAAGATCAAGGAGTTCCATGCGCTGATAAATGTTGTCTACCACACAAATGAACTGAGAACTGTTTAAGAGGTTTGTATAATTTAGCTGAGGTTGTTCAAGCATAGTCAGGTGTTTCCCTGTTAGCCAAAGTATAGCTTGAAGATGGGGAAGGACGCACACAAAATGGAGAGTGCTGGAGTTGCTGTTCCAGCTGAACTGACCACAACAGGCAAAACTCAAAGGCTAGGCTGTGGTGTGGGGAGCACTAGATAAGGGCACCCTGCTGTCAGGCTAAGTGTAAAACCAACTCAAGTGCCTTCAGGTAACTCGTCTGGGAACTTGGCCAAGGAAAGCAAGTCTTGATTCATATGTAGTCTGGTCTAGAGGCCAAACTTTAGCCCCTAGTTCAGCGTGTAGCTCGGCCACAGAGGTTCCCCACATCAACCATACACATACCTTTCATTTTTGAGGAAGAACGGATTAACACACTTCATATAACTTTCTTTGGCTTCAACACAATTATCCTCCTAAATTAATGCATTCACTTTGCCTTGAGATACATTTCAGAATAGATGACCTATTATGCTAAGAATATTACATATTTCTTTTTAAAACCTGTGCTCTTCATCTTTGTTTCCTCAGTGCTCTGTCATAGATGAGCAACATAAATAGAATTTAAGTAGTAAGTAGAATAATTTGATACAGTGAGTATTTAATTTACATCAAAGCCTTTTACATGGGGTCTGAATCAAGCAATCTGGTAATAGATAACTTAATGAATTTTGAACAAATGCATTTGCTCAAAACTTCAAAGAAATATCTAGAGAACACAGCAAACAACATTTTTAATAAAAGTAGCATAATAAAGGATGACAACATTCTTTCTTATAACGGTAGTATTATACTCACCGTGAAAACCTCGCTAAATATCTGTATGATATTCATGGGAATTATTACAATTTAATAATTTGTTTTTTTCCTTTTTGTTACACATTTATACTTTTTTTTAGATAGGGTTTTACTGTGTAGCCTTGGATGTCCTGGACCTCATAGAGATCCTCATGTCTCCACCTCCTGAGTGCTGGGTTGAAAAGCATGAGTTACCACACCTGGCTATTTCAATACTTCTCTAAGTAATTTTGCAGTAGATAGTCTGGTGCCTAAGTCTGTGTGTATGGCTGCAGTCTCCTGTAAGCATAATTGCTGACTAAATGCTGTGGCTGTTTTCATCCTGTAACACATACAGTTAAACTGAACTTAGTGAGTGAATGAAAGTACTGATTTTACAGCACCCACAAACTGTGGTGAATTCTCCAAGGGTGTGAGATGGTTCTGTGGGTAAAAACACATCCCATGAGAGAATGATGACCAGAGTTTGATTTCTAGAAGGGGAGAACTGAATCCTGGAAGTTGACCTCTAGCCTTCTCTATACTTGTATATACTCATGCACACAAATGCATGCATACAAGCATGTGTGTGCACACACACATTAATAATAATAAATGAAATAAAAATGTGAAAAGACGGTGTAGCTATGGTGTGAAAGACTCTAAGTCACAAAGATTTATATTTATTGCTGCACAGTTTATGGGAACTAGCCTAGAACCATGGAACCATTTTCATTAACAGATGACATGTAAAGAAATGTGTATATACAGAGCGGAATAAAATTTAAGTACTTTGCTAGAAAATTGATTGAACTGAAGATCATTGTGATGAGTGGAATAAGCCAAACTCAGACAAATTCTCCATGTTTTCCTTCATGTATGGAATCTAGATTTCAACTGTATCTACATATACAGCCTGAATGTAGGATGGTGGCTCTGGGGATAGAAAGGATTCCAGCAGGAGAAAGTCCTGGAGACTAAACATGAGTAAAGTATGTGATGTACATATGTGACAGTGTCACAGCAAAACACGTAACTGTGTATAATGAATACACATTAGTAACATACTCCCCAAGTCTGCCCGTTCTTGTAACCTTTTATGTCAAATCAGTATGTCAAAATGACTGTAGAGTGGGAATAGTTTTGTCTTTTTTCCTCCATTTATTTGTAGCAATCTGAAGTTGTTTCCATCTTCTGGCTTCTGATGCTTTCTTTTTTGTTCTATAGGAGAAAATATAGCTGGTCAAGTGCAAAAGTGTATTTTAATTTCAATAATCATTCTTGCGGTTTAGTCTTGAAGGCTTTGTAGGATCTTGGGTTTCTGTTTTTTCTTACATTTAGGGAGTTGGATTTAAAGCTGAGCCATAAATCCATCAGCATCCTACTGAGTGTTCTAGAGGAGCTGAAGGACTGCTCACTGGGAACTTTATTGTTCATATTAAAAAAAAGATGATTTCATTGAGGGTTGGACTAGCTTTAAAAACACACTTGAAGAAAAAATACTGTTTGAATCATCACGTTCCCCAGAAAGTAGGTTTCTCTGCTGCTTGTTAGTTGGAATGTTGATGACCTTTGCCAGCCAGCTAGGAGAGTCTGTGGTTGTGTTAACATTATTGCTATATTAACATGGACTGTAACCCAGAGAGGGCGGTTGCTATTCTCAGGGTGTTTTTGAGGAAGAAAGTTTAGCATTGTAACTAGCAAAAGTCCTATTGCTATAAAATAAAGCGACAATCTTAAAATGTTCCTGTGTAGGATCATTCCTTAACATTGCTTCCTATTAACTGGCTGCCTATAACCTTTCCATTGGCTTTCTTGGAAATGACCAGTTTAGCAGTTACTAAATACACATTTAAGAAGTTAAAACAACTAATGAAAGCTTTCCACCACATTCATCTACTAGGCTTTTAGCTTCTATTAACTTTACTTTTTGGAAATCTGTAATTTCCTTCTGGTTAAGTGAGAGGCACATTAGGAAAAAAACTTTAATGTGTCTTTTTTTTCACTGTCTGAACATGAAATCTCTTGCAACTCCTGGTCCTTGAATCTAAAAAAAAATTTCACTGGAAGTTGTATAAGTAAGGCAGAAATTGAGATAGAAATGCAAATTAGCTATAACAAAGTAGGGGGTTAGTTTACTTCCTAAGGTATGAATGTTTCTGTCGTGCTGAAATCAGATTGTTGACCCCTAATCCCCAGGGCATTGGTACTAAGAGCTGAGCTTAATTTTTTGTCACTATTAGTCCTTTAAGGGAAATTAATGTCATGTTCAAGTTCTGAAATTCTTCATAAACCTAAGTGAGGCTAGAAAGTTCTATGGGGGGTAATATTCTTATTTTAACTACAATCTTAATGGAAGGCATTTCTCCCCAATTAGTCAGACCTAAAATCTTAGTAGCGTATTACAAATTTTCAAAAAAAATACATTTCTTATATATTTAATAGCATATTTAGTTCTTCAGAATACTACAGGAGTGGGTAAAAAGCTCATAGACTCTAGGAATAAACTTTTTACAGGAAAAACATATAAAACATTTCCCGAGGAATTATAGGACTCAATTCAATAAAATTAATAGCTTAAGGCTAGACTTTTTTCTCTGAGACTGCCAAGGTTTTCTTATTTCAGTATACTATTTCAACCTATAGGAAATGTGAATGCTAGACAGGATACAGTCATCGTGCATTTGCAAAGTTATGTGTGTGCTTGCTGTCTGGCTAGTAGGTTATACTGGGTTTAGACAATGTAGATCATATTATATTACTGGGCTGCTTCAAGGAGGTGGCCTGGACCAATGTGTTTGTTTAGCTCAAGTTTGTTAAAATAACAGCACATATTGAAGTTCTAAATGCGAGAAATAATATTCAAGGAAAGTTGCAGTATAACAATAATAAGATGCACTAGTGTTTTTTGGGTTTATGTTGCTGTCAAGAGACACCATGACCACAGCAACTATTTTTTTTCCCAGACAAGGTTTCTCTGTGTAGTTTTGGTGCCTGACCTGGATCTTGCTCTGTAGACCAGGCTGGCCTTGAACTCATAGAGATCCACCTGCCTCTGCCTCCCGAGTGCTGGGATTAAAGGCGTGCGCCACAGCCCAGCCGACAGCAACTCTTATAAAAGAAGACATTTAACTGGGGCTAGCTTACAGTTCAGAGATTTAGTCCATTATTTTCATGGTGGCATGCAGGCAGACATGGTGCTGGAAAAGGAGCTAAGAGTTCTACATTGTGATCTGCAGGCAACAGGATGTGAACTGTGTCATTGGGCATAGCTTGAGCACAGGAGACCTCGAAACCCACTCCCACAGTGACATACTTTCTCTAACAAGGCCACACTTCCTAATAGTGTCATTCCCTTTGGGATCCATTTTCTTTTAAACAACCACAAATAGTTAGGCCGAAATTTTATTTATTGGACTATGGAATGAGGGGTGGATAGATAGAATTGCTGTTTGATCATTCTTCTGATTCTCAAGATGTTTGCTTGTGAGTGAAATTTTCTCATGGCCGCCAACAAAGACTGTTATTTGTTGGGGCGAATGACAACAGAAATTTTCTTGGGATATTATTCTGATAGATATGTAGCACAAATTCAAACAGTTGCTCTGTTTTCTGAAGAGGAAATAAAAATGTTTTTACATCTGAAGATTTGGTTAAGACTGCCACCCTCCTCCACTCCATCCCCTGCCTTGGTTTAGCCATGCCTTCTGTTCTTCAGCCAGGTTGTTTCCTTGAAGTGACTACTTGTTAATTTAGTCTTTTAAGACAGTCTCGGTATGAATGTGAATACGATGATGATGTCTTTACACATGAGTTCCTGTCTGGTTAGATACATTGGTCATTGGGAAGACAGGTTTCCCAACCCACCTGTCCTTTTCTGCAGCATGGATGGAAGGAATGGGGAGTGGCCAGTGCAGTGTTAGTAATGAACTGTTCCTGGAACACAGTAGGTACCATGTCTACTGTGTAAGACAAAGTCTGAATCATGTACGTGGTGTTTTGTTTAGTTTTAAAAGAGTAGTTCTAGAGGAGGGCACCAAGCAAAGAAAAGCATCTAACTCCTGCTGTAGGAAAACGAGCCAAATAAAATGGAAATGGCTTGAAAAGACAAGAGCCTAGAGATGGTGGTGTTACGTGATGCTAAGAAAGCATGATGGTTGCCTTCCAGTGCAGTGTGGGTCATTTCTGCTGCAGAGCATAACTTTGGTCCAGGAGTAAATGGTAATTGGGAACAAATCTCTAATAAAATAAGAGGGTCCAATGTTCTTTAAAAATGGCTTCCTTTTGATCGAAGCACACCCATCCCCTAGAGAGTTCAGTGATTATGAGTATAGATCAATTTCTGCCTAGTCCACACTTACCAAGTTCTACCATGGAAATAATATATGACTTAGTTTTAAAACCTTTGAAATTTCCCTTCTCTTACCTCTACTTCTTTGGAGACCCTTTCATTGACTTCTTCAAGGTGATGATATTCTTTTATAATCAGAAGATTTGACATACCCCAGCTTTGTAAGAACCACCCCATCAATTTAATGGTTACCTTGTATATGTCAGAATCTGTGGGAGTTGCACAAAAAAAGACTTCATCTTTGTTCTTGAAGGTTTTATCATGTGAGGACATGCAACAGTAATGAAGTGTGGTCAGTTCTATGAGTAGTAGATATGGAGGAGAGTGGGCCATGGAAAACTTTGCAGAACAGATTGGGATTAATCATGAGCAATGTTGTTTGCTCACTGGGTTGAGGTATGAGTATGTTTGAGGAAGGATGACAGGAAGGCAAATGGCCACTCTTGCCTAAGATAGTAGGCTCTTGGCATTTTTCTACCAAGTTGGTGGTTAGACAAATTATAGGGCCATTATAATTCTACAGCTCTTCTCAGTGGTTGCCTTTTAAACAAGTGTGCATAGAGAAAACCCACATTGTATGCTATTTTAAATATTGCCTGGGTTGAGTGGAAATGGTTACATTTGTTAACATTTCTTGTAGAAAAAGGAGACAGGAATATTCAACTCTTTGGAAAGATGTCTGATGCCATTAAAGGGCACTTGTTTCCATCTGGACGCTGATTTGCTCCCTGGTCCTCTCTGTTTCGTGAAGGCATTTCTGCACGCGCTATGGTTGACCACACTCATTGCTCTCTATTCCATGTGACTAGATGGTACAAAGATAGTCACTCACATCTGTGACCCTGTTTGTCCCAAACACACTAGTCTTCTCATTAGGACACGGTCGATCATCTAAGTCTAAATCTTATAAAACTTGGGAGAGATGTAGTTTGAGATGAGATTTTGTGACAGACAACAGTCAGTTCAAAGCCTGCTTGGTATCAGGGTTGAATAGAATGGTCCATAAGAAGATCTCATAGGGGTTCCTTTATTAGGGAAAAAGGACAGATGGCTTTCTCCATTTGAGGTCGTACACAATGCACAATAGATTCAGCACTTGCTTCCTAACCATGTGAGTGACAGCTTCATGAAGTGAGCAATTCTTTCTTTCTTTCTTTCTTTCTTTCTTTCTTTCTTTCTTTCTTTCTTTCTTTCTTTCTCTCTCTCTCTCTCTCTCTCTCTCTCTCTCTCTCTCTCTCTTTCTCTCTCTTTCTTTCTTTCTTAATAGATCTATTAGTGTGACATTTACTCATTGCTACTAGACTCAGATGTTTTGCTGGTCCTTTTGTAGAGTGACAAAAAAAGATTGGGTAAAAGATTGGTTCCATACAGAGGGCCATTGTATGTGCCTTCCTTGTCAAGACCAAGTTTGTGTTTTTTAACACAATCAAAGGGAAGTTCAACAACCAATACTTCTGGGTTTTAATTATTTGTGACAATTTATAACTAGTGGGTTTTGCTGTGCTAACACATACTGACATTTTCATAAAATTAATTGTGATACATTAGACCAGAAGATTTTTGGTATAATGTACCAGTAACATTTTTAAGCATTATAACTTGGTTCTGAGCCAGTCTATTTAAGTATCAACTATATTAATTTATCCTATTGAAGTTAGCAATTACTTTCAGGTTTTATATACAACGTTAGTTTTCCTATTAGTCTTTTCAAGAGTGTTGCATATAGAGTTGAACTTTATTTTTTATAATCAATTTTATTATTTAAGTTTAACTAATATAAAACCACAAAATTATTATATTAGTGGAATATCATAAAATATTTAGAAACGTGTGTGTTGTAAAATACTTAAATGTGCTTATCTCTTCCTTTATTTCTTTATGGTAAAAACTGTCTAAATATTCTCTTTGGTTTTTGAAAGTACAGTGATTTACTGTGATCTATAGTTACTATACTATGTATCAACTTTTTATTCTAATTATAACGTAGTCACAACTGGTCTAACTTCACCCATCCTTCCCCTCATCCTGCCTAGCCTCTGGCAACTAGCATTCCACTCTCAGTTTCTGTGGGAAATTGTTAGTTTAACTTTAGAAGGAACTCCTCTGAATTCTTGCACTATTTTTTTCTTTTTAGACAAGTAGTCATCTATTTAGCCATTTTAAATGTGTCTATTTGTTCTCTGGGATAAATTTAGTTGATTTTCTAGATAGTTGACAATATTATTATAAAACATTTCATGAAGGAGTCTTTATTATGCATTCATCATATGGAAGGTAATACTCTGGCTTCTGTAACTAAATTAGTTTGTAAAAATGATTTTTCTTTCTGTAAAACAGTCTAAAGTTAAAGCAGTAGCTGTTGATTTATTAGAGCCATATGAAATCGTGTGTTTTTATTTTCAATTTTTGCTATGTTTTAGTGCAGTTAGCTTAAAAATTTGAGATGGAAGTAACCTGTATAAGTAAATTAGAATATTTTTAACTGAAGAAAAGTAGATTTAGAGCTTTTGATTATGAATATGTTTTAAGTCAAGGGATAAATAGAACATTAATTATCAGGAAAATAAAAGATGCTTTGAAAAATTTAGGCTGGTCCATTGTACAGACAAAGGAATATACTGAAACACACAAGTTTTCAAGTGGGTGGTCCCAACTTTATGAGCTATGAATTCTCAGGAAAAGGCCTGGGCTTTGTGTGTCATGTAATTCTGCTTTGTGCTACATAAGAAGAAAGGTCCTTTAAAAGATGGTTTCTCGCCGGGCGGTGGTGGCGCACGCCTTTAATCCCAGCACTCGGGAGGCAGAGCCAGGCGGATCTCTGTGAGTTCGAGGCCAGCCTGGTCTCCAAAGCGAGTTCCAGGAAAGGCGCAAAGCTACACAGAGAAACCCTGTCTCGAAAAAGCAAAAAAAAAAAAAAAAAAAAAAAAAAAAAAAAAAAAAAAAAAAAAAAAAAAAAAAAGATGGTTTCTCTTATCTCCGCATTTTTTACAGCACAGAATTGATCTCACAGGAATTATTCCACTTGATTCCTGTAGCAATCCAGGCCCAATATCTGGTTGGATTTATTATAGACACCTATACATAAGAAGTCAGGTCCCAGAGCTAACACCATCTGCCCAGGGTAGAGGTGATGGTTTCTTCTTATCCAACTCTGTAAGGATGGGTTTTCTGCTGATATGCAATGATTATTAGCCTTAGAGTGAATTGCTGATCAACAGAGACAGATGGTCGTTAGCACATTGGTTACTACTGGAAACCATGAGTCAAATGCACCTATTTAGACATGACAACCACAGAGCACACTTTATTTTGATAACCTGCATCTTCTCTGTGTACATTTCTGCCTGTTGTTTATGATTTGGCAGCTCAATTTGCTCATGGTTTTTAGTGCCACTTTGGTCCTTTAAAGCAGGATCGTGGAAGTCTCTATCTACCACTTTAGCTCACTTGAGCTAAATTAAACGTTCAATTATCAGGATCTAACTTAATAAAATTGAAGATATGTTTATTACACGATTGAGTTTTAATTTAGAGATCTCATTATCTTTTATTGGAAAACTTCTATCTAGTAATTCAGACAGTTATTTTAATTTTCTTTAAATATAAGGGAGTTTGGGAAGCACAAGGTAGTTTGGAGAGCCTATGGCTACAGGGGATTATGAAGTAATACTACATGTGGTGTGTACTAGACTCTCTGTCTTCATCCACTTTGTCATGGACTTCACGCAGACATGTAGTCTGCCCCTTCCCATCCTTCCTGCCCCTAATGAGTCTTCACAGGACATACACCAGGACGCTTCTCAAATGCAGAGCTTGTGTTCTGCTTCCTATGCTCTTTGGAAGGAGGCCAAGAGGACCACAACCTGCCTTTTCTGTTCCACTGGACACAACACTTGTAGTGTTCAGCCACAGGAAGTCTTGATTTCCTGAGACTTGCTCTCTTCCTGCTTTGTTTCCCGTCTGGAATGTTCTGCACTCTTTCTCTGGCTTGCAGATGCCTCCCCATCTGTTATGACCTGCTCAGATGTCAAGTTCAAACGATAAGCCTTCTTTCCCTCTGGTCTTTCAGGTGTATCTAGAAGTACTGTGAGGACATGATATAGTGCTCTCCATAGAAATGCTATAGAAATAATTTATATCTCAATAGTTATTAGTTATTTCTGGGAGGGTCCAGCTTCCACAGTGTCTCAGCTGTAGTACATGCTTAGTATTCATTTAATTAAAAAAATCTGCTTTCCGAGCCCCTTATGAAATGTTGAAGAGAAAAAAAAAAAACAGTATTAAATGACAGCATATTACAATGGAGAATTTGGGGCTAACCTCAGCTACCACTCTCATAATAATCTCTGTTCTATGTCCATTAAGTCAATGGAGTTGGATCATGTGACTTCTAGTCTAGCCATAAAGTTTGTCCAATGTAAATCCATTTGCTCGATTTCAGTAATGGCACATAGCAAGTGTACATGTTAATCTGGAAGGAGATCCCTTGATTCTTGTTGTGATTTTTAGAGTCAGGGTCTCTCATATCCAGGTTGGTTCCTACCTTGCTGTGTAGCTGAGGCTGGCTTTGAACTCCTGAATCTTCTTGCCTCCACCTCCCAAGACTAGTATTATGAGAGTATGCTACCAGTCTTAATTTTTTTTTGAGACAGGATTTCTCTGGGTAACTACCTGGATGTACTAGAATTCTAACTCATAGAGATCCTCCTGTCTCTGCCTCCTGAGTAATGGGATTAAAATCATGTGCCACCACTGCCCAGCTTGATTCTTAATTCACAAAACTTTGCAAAAATATTCCAAATGTCAGTTGAACAAAAATTTATGAAAATAGGTTTACAATAAAAAATACTGTTAGAGTTTTGAAAGATTTGGGGGATTTTCCTTCAACTTCTAGAAAAAATATAGATGAATACTGTAAAAGTTATTCTCCCCCCAGTTCTTAAGCTCCACGTTAGAATTTGAAGTACAAAGGAAATCATCAGTATGAAAAATAAGCATGGTGTTGAAGGTTGAAGTTTTTTATATAAAGTACTCCCTGGGAAGATGCTGGTTTAATTTCTCTTCTCATAGTTCATGGCATATGACTGACAGTCAGTAATATTTAATGTAATGAATTACAGAGGCTTAGGAAACCTCGGGTCCTAAAGAGCAGATCCAAGATGGTAGATGGGATTTTCACATTACTGTGAGGACAAAGCAGGAGTTGACATGGTTGATCTCTTGGGGGCGATCCATCTAGTACTATATTCACCTAATTTATTTTAGCAAGGGAAAAAACTTCTTTTTAATAAATGCTTCTTATATAAGGTCTAAGAGCAAGGAGGCCAGAGGAAATTGTATAATTCTGAGCTGGGTAAGTTAGAATTTAGTGCATTATATAATTGGGTGGTTTTGGCCAACATGATTTTATTGGCATTCACTACATTTACATTTTGGCATTGCCTTTCCATGTTAATAGAGGTTTTTCATTTAAGTGATTTGAATATCACTGTTATAAAATAGTATAATATTCATAGTCAATGCAGAATAATGTCACTATTTTCAAATGAAGTACCATTGGAGCAACATTGAAGTAGAATTGGTTGGGCCAGTGGAAGAGGCTCAGGCTTATCCAGACAGAGTTGGTTGGAATTCTAACCCCACTGCTTACCACCTTTTTGGTTTGGTGAGTTCTTAAGCCTTTCTAAGGCTTCATTCCTAAAATCAAAATAATTATACTTGCTAAGAATGAGAAATAGCCCCATGTTCCAGAATCACCAAGCAGTCACTTGGAGACTGTGCTGGACTGTATTTTTCAGAAAGTTCCAGGAAAGAGACACGTCCCCTGAGGGTGTTTTGGTGATAATGGTGGGTACCTTTGTGGTAGTGGTAAGAAAACTGCACCAAGGAGCCCAGGAAAGGCTCCTGAGGGGAGAGAGTAGTCTTAGGAATGGGCAGCTTTGGGAACTGGGCAGTTTCTCCTGCTGAGCTAACCCCCACCTTCCTGCAAGCCTGCACTCTGTTAATGTCAGGACCGGTCTTCCTGGAGCATAGCGGAAGAAGTTCTAATTAGCACGTATTCTTTATGTTTCAAACATAGGCAGGTACCATGACTGTCCCATAATCTTATTTTTTCATTAATGACAGAATTGTTTGTGTATGTCTTTACCTCCACATATTCATTTGAGAATATTTATTTATTTAGGTTTTTTTTGAGACAGGGTTTCTCTGTGTAACAGTCCTGGCTGTCTTGGAACTCTCTTTGTAGACCAGGCTAGCCTCGAACTCACTGAGATCCTCCTGCCTCTGCCTCCCAAGTGCTGGGATTAAAGACATCTTGTTATTTTTTATTGTTATTTTCTTTTTATTGAATCTATCTTTTGTATTCTGTGTTCTCTTCCTTGTTTTTAAAATTTGTTCTTTGAGAATTCTGTGCAAGTATGTTTTATTGTATTCTTTCCCACCACACAGCACTTTCTAGATCCTTCCCTTCTCTCTACTCACCCAACTCCATGTTCTTTCTCTCAAATCGAAACAAAAAAAACCCCAAACAACAACAACAACAACAACAACAACAAAAAATGGGAATCCAACTGTCTTGGCTAACTATGCCTGTGCATAGCCTGCCCTGGAGTGTGGTTGATGATATACCCAGGTCATTCCATTGAAGAAAACCAATTTTCTCTCTCCCAGCTGCTACCAAGTACTTATACCTTGTTGGCTAGGAGTTGGACTCTGTGCCCACTTTCCTCTTCTCTGTGCTGAGGTTTTGTCGGGCTTGAACCTGTGTGCATCTTGTACATGCTGTAACAGTCTGACTTCCTATGTGCATCAGCCCTACTGTGTCTGAAAAATGATGTTTCCTTGAGGCTGTTCACCACCTCTGGGTCTTGTCTTTCCTTCCCCTCTTCAGCCAGAGATCCCTGAGCTTTCAGGGGGAGGGGTGGATAAAAACATCCCATTCAGGGCTGAGTAAAAAAGTCTCTCATCTCTGCATACTGCCTCAGTGTGGTATGGGTCTCTGTGTGACTTTATCCTCTGCTGCAAGGAGCTTCTATATTGAGGGTTGAGCAATGCACTGATTTGCATGGGATCCCAGGTTAATTGGAAATGAAAAAAAAAGTTAAGGAAGCATTTCTCCTACCCCACCCCAGTCTAAACTGTTTATCTACTCCGAGGAAATCATGGTGACTGATGCCTTTAGGAACTTTACTAGTGGTGGCCCATGCATGCTGTATTCTGTTGTTTACACATGGGGATGAAAGTCTTGGGTACTGGATAGGACCTTCCGGTTCTTGTGTCCCTGAACAAGGATTTTGACAGGGACACACATGGATAGTAGCAGAAGAGAGTTTAAGGGAGAAAGTGCTTTAAAGAGTTAAGTGGGCCAGAACTGGAGAAAGGTCAAAGACTCAATGAAGACATCATGGGAATAGGAAGAGGCAGGGTGCCAGGGAAGTTCTCAGGAATCCACAAGGATGACCCCACCTTGGACTACAAGCAATGGTCCAGAGGGTGCCTGGACTGGTCTACTCTGGTTACCGGACTAGTGAATACCCTAACTGTCATCATAGAGCCTTTGTCCAGTGACTGATGGAAGCAGAGGCAGAGATCCACGGCTGGGCACCAGGCTGAGCTCTGAGAATCCAATGATGAGAGAGAGGAGGGATTCTGCGGGCAGGGGACATCGAGATCATGATAGGAAAATGTGCAGAGATGACCAGCCACACTAGTGGAAACCCATGAACTTTGGGCTGATAGCTGTGGAGCCCCTATAGGACTAGACTCGGCCCTTTGGATATGGCAATACACTTTCAGTTGGGATGTTTATATCCCAGTTATGGGGCTTTGGTGATATTTGCAAAGCATGTATTTTTTTTCTGAGCATGCTCTATACTTGTCAGCATTGGAGGAGAGGGCTCTCTAGTCTCTACCAACTGAAGCTTTCCATATATGGATTTTGGTCTAACTCCTGTTCTCTCCTGCCACACCAAGGTGCTTGCTAAAATGAGATAATAGTCACCATTTTCCAACCTCACAATAAAGTGATTTACAACATAAACTACTTATAAGAATTGTGATAAAATGGGCACAAATACTTTCTCTAACAATATCCTGAAGGGGGAAAAAAAGAAAAACGCTTAAATTATTACATACTTATTATAGACAATCCAAATCTTCCCACTTAGGCTGTTGCCTGCAGTGAAAATAACATCACTTAGTTTTCTTTCTTATACATTGAAAGCATGCACAATTTGCTTCCAAAAATGATTTTATTGTAGTCTAGATTTTGTGGTAAACTAAATTAGATTTCTTCCTAAATAATTTCTTCTGAAGTACAAATTTACCCCCTACTAGTAAAGTGATCTTGATGAATGAATGTTGTAACTAACCCAAAACATTATGGGCCACATCAGATCATTAGAGAAAAGTCTGATCTAATGAATGCTCCCTTGGGCAAGTTTATGTAGTTATCAATAAGACTGTATATAGTACAGTTTTATACTCATTGGAGAAAGCAAAGAGTTAAAATTTCCATTAGATTATTATGCTGGGAACCCACAGTGGAATTCTGTTTTGTTTGAAGAGTGGCATTGAACATTTTCTTTTAACTGGGATATTTTCTAATTTCTGAGATTTTTGTTGCTTTTTGGAGTCCTGGATCTTTACAGATATGACTGAATAGGAAGGAAATGGTATTTTGAAAAATCTTTTTTAATGTTTTATTTTATTTCATGTGTAAGTGTTTCTGCATGTATATATGTACACTGTATATGTGCCTGGTACTCATGGAGGCCAGAGGAGGATGTCAGTCCCCTTGGATCTGGAGTTACAGTTGTGAGCTGTCATGTGGATGCTAGGAACTGAACCTGGCTCTTCTACAAGAGCACCCAGTGCTCTAACCACTGAGCCATCTCTCCAGCCCTCTGAAAAAAAGTTTTTGTGCATGTCCGCATGTGGATATGTGCATGTGTGAGTGCCGTAACCACAGAGTCCATGAGGGGGTGTTGAAGCCCTTGAAGCTGGATATACAGCTGGGGTATGGGTCTCCTGATATGGCTTTTGGGAGCCCAACTTGAGTCCTCTGTAAGAGTAGCATGTTCTCTTGACTGCTGAGCAGTCTCTCCAGCCCCCTTATTGATCTTTCTTTTCTAAAATATGTTTTTAATTGGAATAGAATCATATCACTTTTCTGCCTCCTAACATCTCAGGAGGCAAGTATTTGTCCTGGAGCCTCCTGGAGAATGCAGTCAGGACTGCTTTGAGACAGAGCTGTTTCTCTGCTCTAGAATTTCTCTTTAATTACCTCAAGCTCACACTTATCCTGTGTGGCACTAATGTTACAGGTAACCATTACACTTGTTACTTCTGAAGCGAAGCTCTGTAAAACATGTTAAAGAAATGTTTGGAGGCCATGTTAGTTTTGGGAAGGATGGGAAGGGTAGGCAAAGGGGCTGAGAAGAGAAGAGGGTTATGTATATATGAGAAGAACTGAGAAAGGCTATGTAAATGCATAGGACTGAGTTGTAGTGTCTATTGTTTTAGATGTGTGTACCAGAGCTTAGTGGCACAGCACTTGACTAAAATGCACAAGGCCCTGGATATGATTCCAAGTACTGAAAAAAGTATACCAGTAACATTTGCTGCTTTCTTTTGTAGGTTGATTCTTCAGAGTGCTCATCCTCTCAATTTTGACCATTTCTTTTTTTTTGAGACAGGGTCTCTCTATTATGTAGCTTTGGCTATTCTAGAACTTGCTAAGTAGACCAGGCTAGCCTTGAACTCACACCTGCCTCTGTCTCCCCAGTTCGGGGATTAGGTGCCATCAGGCTGTACTTCTATACAGTTCCAATGATGTAAGAACACAGACATTCTATCTGTTTAATGTATATTGTTATCAGAGCAAAAGTACATATAGTATAAGTATTTGTTGTCTTACACATTTATTTTAGAGGTCAAACTGTAAGGAAAATGCCACTCTTGGTTAAAAACCACTAAAGAGAAAAAAACCATTGTTGACTTGTTTGAAGTAAGATGCTTTCTAAATTGTGATTGTACGTAGGATTCCCAGTACAGAGTTTTGGCCTGGGCTGAGTATTCTGTGTTGCTTCAGCTCTGTTAACAAAGGGTTAATAGATTAGATTAGGGAAAATGAACAAATGGAGTGCATGTTGGCCCTGAAAACTTTAGCATTTTCCAATTAAATACCACACGATCAGTGAGCTTGGCTCAGCTTACTAAATCATGACTTTCTCCATCTTGGTGACATGGTTAAAATTGGAAATGTCAGCTCTGTCTGAACAAGAATATGATCCATGGACTTGGACCTGAACTTCAATTTTCTTTATTGCGAGAGGACATTATGAGTAGATTAACTAGAAATGATGAGGTCTACATCTTGACTTTATTTATCAAGACTGGGTCTACACTGGAAAACATTTACTTTCCAGGTGACATTGGGCTCTATAAAAATCCAATGAAGTTAAATAATTATCTGCGATCAGAGGTAGAACCACATGGTCCGAAATAACAGAAGTCAGAGCTCATTAATGTGACTTGTGAACCCGTGTGAGAGGACTGTAGACATGGCATAGCTAAGACACCATTTGTCTTGAAATCTCCCGAGAGACTTCTCTCCGATCACTAGCCCCAGTGTCTTCCAGTGGACATCTCAAAGTCAAATTCAGAATGTCTCAGACTGAGTGTATCTCTCCCTACCTAGTCTGCTCTCCCCCGTCTCTAAGCAAATGGTGGTCCTGGTCGCAACAAGCCTCTTCAACACTGTTCTTACCCCCCTCCCCCAATGAGTCTTCACTTGCTAATCCCCGTGCATTCGCCTCAGTTCCTCACTTTTGTCCACTTGGTTTACATTGACCTCTGGCCTGTATCCCTTGGTTATGGTAACACCCAGGGCTTTCTCCTTCCCAGTGCTTCCTCCAGCCCACTCGGTGTACCTCAGTCAGGGAGTCCCTCCACAACGAAACCCGTTCAGACTGGTGAGGGTGACTTTTTGTCACCCCGTCCCTTTCTCCTGTCTTAGTTCATTTCCCTGTTGCTGTGATAAAATACCATGACACAAGCAACTAGAGGGAGAAAGAGTAAACATTTCTATCTTTTGTAACCATCTTCTGTGCAGTTAATATTATTAGACATCATCTCAACTCCTCTATGTCTTTACCATGAGTTGCTTATTGTGACCACCCATTTTATAAGCCCTTCTCCCTTAAAAATCAGAATGTTTATCAACCCACTAACCAACTGAGCTAACCGGCCAGGCGGTTTTGAAAAAGTAGTACATCTTCAAGACAAGACTTCCTTGGGAGGGGAAGAATAGAATTATTAAAAACAATATTAGCTGTTTGTATATGAAGTAAGTTTCAAAAATCTTTACTCCTTTCCCTCCATACCCAATGTCTAAAATTCGATCCATTGTTCTCCCTCTTCATTTTGACACATAGCTCTTCTCTTAGTTAAGGAATCAACTTAACGAAAGCATTTTTCCCCTGTCTACTTTCGTCTCATACTCACAGAATCAAAGACATTTGAAAATCTTTATAGTAAGGCAAGCACTTGAAAGACTACGTCTTCAAAATGGTGGTGTTGAGAACACAGGCACCTTTGAACAAGGAACCCAGTTAAACCTAAGAGCGGATTTCTCACCTCTCCTACTTTGTACCCCATCAAAGTGGGTCACTAAGTGGGGATTCTGGCTTACCGAGACTTTTTTTTGGGGGAGAGTTCATTCATCTCCTGTTAGCCGTACACTAACTCTTTATTTTTAGGACTCTTATGACATGTGTGATGAATGGATGGCAGGACAGCCTCTGGCTCGTCTTGCCTTTTCTTTCCCCTTCTATTATTTTTTTGCTCTTTTGAAACTAGCATTGCTTAAATGGGATTAAATGGGGAAAGATGCCCCAGGTAGTTATGAAAACTGGAACTATTTGTATATACTAAGTATTGTTTATGTGAATATAAATACTTAGATGTATAAACATGAGTGCATGCCACATGCCTGGGTTCATTCTTGGGGGACTCTTGAGTCCAGATTTGGGGGCATCTGAAGCTATGGGTGAGACTCTGTTGCTGTAATTTAGTGTGGCATCCTTATTTCACCAGACTTGCCTTCTGCAGTGAAAATTGATGAACCTGACCTTTGGGCTTTATTAATTAAACCAAACTAAAGAGGTAGGAGAAAGAAATGCTGGGAGTCACAGTGATAGAACTACAGCTCTCATGTACACACCTTTTTTGTCACCATGGCAACAAAACCCCATTTTTCTTATAACTAAGAAGTATCAATAGTCTATTTGTAAGACGCAGATGCTGCTTTGCAGCCACAGACATTTTAAATGAAAATTTTCTGAAGTTTGTGACGTATTTTTTTTTTTTCTTTTTTTTTTTTTTTTTTTTTTTAGGGAAGATGGTTTTAGCATTTGAAAGCTGCTTATCTGAAAAGCAGTTTGATTTCCTTTTTCACACGTGAATACCATGTGTGCACACGGGTAATCAATAACCTCCACTCAGATATCTGTATCTACTCTGTGGAGGGCCCCACTAGAACAGGGAGAAGGTACACGGAGGAGGAGTGAGTTTGTGTCCACACAGCATTAGCCAGGAACATGAAACATAAGGAGCTTATGTGTGTGAAAGAGGTTTGTAGGGGTGAGGGAGATATCTCAGTCAGAATGCTTGCCACACAAATGTTAGGACCTGAGTTCGATCGCTAACATCTGTGTAAAACTACAGGCGTGTGGGACCTATATTTGTAATACCAACACTGGTAACCTAGCCTACCTGACTAGCCTTGCGTCTTAGTGAGAGACTGTCTCAAAAACAAAGGGAGTGATGCCTGAGGAAGAATGGCACCTGAGGTTACCCTGTGGCCTCCATGTGTCCCTGCACACATAAAAACGTGCACCCTACCTCCCCTGGAAGAAATACGTAGACATTAGTGTGAGATGAGAATATAGTGTGATAAAACTTTATGCACCATAAACTGTAAGTACCTCATGAAAAGTGAAGATGAAAGTATAAATGAAATCAAAACCAGTAGCCCATAATAAGCTTTAGCTTGACAGTTCAGAGATGATGCTCTGGAAAGGTCTGTAATTGGGCTGAATTTTGAATGATTCTACTTAACAGCCCAGTAGCTTGAAAATGAAAGGATCTTTGAAACAGAGGAAAGAACAAACGTTTGATGTGCTCGAGAGGCAGAAACTGGACAGTCTGAATTATAGTCACAGCACAGTGGTTCAGAGGACAGCTTTAGAGCCATATCAACTGGACTCGAGTCTGGGCGCCAACACCACTACTTTATTGTTGTGAACATTGATTTTAAGGCATTGTACAATAGTTATCTGAAAAGGTAATAATGAATTGTATTTTCCTGTAAGCTTAGTAATGTAATAATGGTAGTTGATATATTACTGGACACTCATTTAACAGTGCAAACATTGTTTCAAGTATTTTACATATTTTCTTAGAATAACAGGTTAGTACTATTCACGTCTACTTTTCGAATGATAAACGGAGGTACAGAATAATTAACTCATGGAGTTGACTAAGGGCCATGGCAGGGAAGAAAAGACTGTAAAGAAGAGTGTGGTATGGCTAGTGAAAAAGCCCTTCCAATTCTGCCATAACTACACCATGGTCATGACTCTTTGGGAGCTCAAGCTGGAGCATGTGAAGTATGGTTTGTCCAGGGTACAGAATGGAGGCGTCAAGCTCAGCTCCTGTAGCTGCTTGGCTGTGAAGCACGAGCCAGCAGCAGGACTTGGGGAGGAAGAGAGAGAGGGAGGAAGAGAGAAAGGGAAATGCAGCTGGGCTCTGTCGCTTATTGCGGAGGGAGAAGAAAGTATCAGTGCTGACTTCAAGTTGTTTGCTGTGGTGAATGGCGAGCTCATTAACAGGTGCTCAGTCTGCCCTCAGGGTAAACTCACTTCCCGTTAAGCATTAGCTTAACATTTCCTGGCAACCTTATTCTGAAATTCTTTTTCCTTCCTTACCGTTGCACTTTGGTTCTGTTCTTCTCACGTCCCCCCTTCAGTGTTCTTAACCATACACTCTTCGGTCTCAATCAGGGATGGATTTCTTTTATTTCACACAGTCATATTATCACCTGCCCCCTTTCCTTTTGCAACAGGGATCTCATCGTGTAGCCCAGGCTGGCTTTGAACACGTGACAGTCCTAATCCTACTGCCTCAACCTCCTGAGTGCTAGGATTTAGGCATAGACTATCCATGGCTTTATAGACTGGATAAGCTACCCAATTCCCTTGAATCCAGACACTGCACAGCTTCGTGGAGGGAGAGAGAACTCTCCCCAGATATCAACAAGACCATATAGATTGTGGAATAATAATGTGTTTGATGTTATTTTGCTTGTGTGTAAATGAGACCAATACTTACTTAATGGCGTTATTAGGAAAAGGCTCCAAACACCACACTCCTTTGACAATTTTTCCTTGCTTTTTTGTTTAATTTCCTTCTGGGTAATTACTTCTTAGTTCAAGTTGCTTTCCTAATGGGGTCTCTTTCTGCGTTAATACATGTAGTTACAATTTTCTTTTTCCTACCAGATGTGAACAATACAGCATCATCCTTCACAGATAACTAGCATAGTGTTTGACTTTATGTTTTAAATATGGAATGAATTAATATGCTAAAAAATAAGATACGAACTACAAAGAGATGAAACAATAAACTGGTTTTATGTGAAATGATCTTCAGATTGGGGCTGAAAATTTATCTTCAGGTTGGATTCCAAAGCACAGTATGAAGACAGGCTGTGGGAACATGATCTATGAAATGTAAATTTTCCAACCCCCTTATATGTCTAGAAATTTTATTTGTACAGATGTTATGAATGATATAGTGCTTCATCTTTTTGTGTAGCAATTAGAGTAGGAATTTAATTTGATTATACACATGCCATTGAGGAAAAAACTATCTCAGTAAAATACTGACTCATACCGAATGATATGAGCCACTTTTTTTTGGTAGGTGAGCTGAGATAAAATTGCTAACGAGAACTGGTCAGTGTGCTAGATAGGTGAGACACGGGAAACTTGCTAAAGGAGACTTAGCAAGTTGTGGTCAAGCTAGCTGTGTTCTTGTCAAGGACTGGGAAACCTCCCCTGGTTCAGGTTACCTTCTTGAACTCTACCCAGTATATTTTTTTTCTAAATTCACTTATGTATTTTAAAACTGACAGGTAAATTTCACATATTTCTCATGTACAAATGATGTTTTGGTGTGTGTGTATGTGTATTTGTATGTGTACAATATATCCATACTATGGAATGGCTAAATCAAGCTAATTAACATATGCATTATTTTTACATAATTATCATTTTTGTGGTGAGAACATTTAGCATCTCTTTCCCAGTGTCAGAATGTAGACTAGGAGGAAACTGAGGCCTGGGGACTTAAAGGGACTTAGAGGGGTTCACCCAGACTCCTAGCAATGATGGTGTCATTATTAGGTCCTTTTAAAGCCTGGAACTTTCGCCAGTCACCATTAAAGCTAAAGAATTAACAAAGGAGGCTTCTGGGAAACTGGAGAGACAGCAGTAGTAGGACTGGTCACTAAACGATCTCATACCCACAATTGTTCTCTCCACTCCATATTTCTTACAAAATAAATTGAAAATCGAATAAGCCCACAAAAATTCAATCATGGTTCAAACATCCCAGTGAAATGGATACTTCTGGACTGTGTGTTCTATTGACACCCTGTACACGTATATCCTACTGGGGGGCATCATCCTTGGTTTGAACCGTATCTCCAGGGTTAGTTATGGCCAACCCAGCTGCAATTGGCACAGTCACCTGAGATAAATGTTATCTGAATGGAGGTAATTCAACTGTCTACACATTTTCTAAATGAAGACAAAACTTCTTACTCTTTAGTTACCAATCAAGTTTTACTTTTCAAATGATTGGAAACATTTTGTTTTCATGTGGAAGGTGGTAACCTCAGCATTGGTGCATAAATGATACGAAAGGGTTCTCTCCCTTCCAAACTCCAGCTGGGGTTTCAAAAATTTCATCTGAGATCTTCTGAAAAGTACTCATTTGAGTTAACGCAGTCAGATAACAGAGCAGAAGAGGTTTGAGACTGTAGTGTGTTCCAGAACCAGAGGAGGTTGTTTTAGAGTGAGTAACGGTGAGGGAAATGTGTATGAGAAAGTAAAACCCTTTCAAGTCTCTGAGTGCTTTAATTGAGATGAACTTACTTGTCATCACTGCTGTCTTTATCAGTATTCTATTGCTGTGGAGAGACACCATGACCAGGGCAACTTATAAAAGAAAGCATTTAATTAGGGCTGGCTTACAGTTTCAGAGGTTTAGCCCACTGTCATCATGGCAGGGGTCATGGCAGCATGCATGGTCCTGGAGAAGTAGTTCAGATCAGTAGATCAGTTTTACAGGATCTGCAGTAGTAGATCAGTTTTACAGGATCTGCAGGCAAAAGGAAGTGAGAGCCACTGGGCCCGGCTTGGACTTTTGAAACTTCAAATCCCGCTCCCAGTGCTCCCAGTGACACACTTCCTCCAACAAGGCCACACCTACTCCAACAAGACCACACCTCCTAAACCCTGGCAAATAGTGTCACTCCCTGATGCCTAAGCATTCAAATATATGAGTCTATGGGGGCCATTGTTATTCAAACCATCACAGCTGCTTGACTTTTCATCAGATTCTTATCTTTTTTCTAACTTAAGGGGAAAAAAATGAAAAGCTTTATAGAAGTTTGGCACCTTAAAATCATAAACGCTTGGGTGGAGGGATGAGCAGTCAGTGGTTCTCATTTGGGAGTTCTCATGCAGAGAGGAGTCAAGGAATTGCATCTGAGAGTTCTCCAGATTGTCTTGCAACCACCAACGTCCATCCTCCTTCCTGGCAGGAGTTCCTCCACATAGGCACTAGCCATAGCTTTGGGTCAACAGTTAATACATTTGGAAAGAACCTAAGCCACAAGGCCTGTGAGCTTTGCATCAAATTTTCAACTTCAGTGGTGTCTGGGTTTGCTTTAGTCATGTGACAGGTTTTAAGATTTAAGCTTTAGTTTAATCAGGAGAGTAAGGAGTTATCCTTGAGGCATAGGAGTTTAAATATTATAAGGGAATTATTTATGAACAGAATTGTTCTTCATTGCAGTTAAACTGAATTTTTGTGAAATTTTAGAAGTTATTTTTTTTATTGCCTCCAGTGGCAATTTCTTCAATCAAATGAAAATTCCAAAAGGAAGAGACATTTTCCCACCCAAACAAGCTTTTATTTATTTTAACATTTTAGCTGTCAGAGTTCACAAGACAACACACTTTTTTCTTGTTTAGTGTCTCCAGTTCATTCCTGATGGGTGACATCTTACTAATCTTGCATTTGCATGAGTGATTTATTTCGGAACTATGATAATTTTGTAAAATCCCTTAGCACAGTGCGCATGCTCCTTAACAAATGCTGTTTCTCCCTTTTTACTTTTTTTTTTCCTCAAGAGATGCAGAAGTCTTGTTTGTTGGTGATGTCACTAGAATTCAGGGACTTGTGCATTTTAGACAAGTGCTCTACCACAAAACTATGTCCTCAGCCCCAAAGAGCTTAAAAATTTTAAGTGTGAAGACATCGTCAAAAATCGAAAATAAATCTCCCTGTAGGGCATTGTGTCATTCTCAACTACATTGATCAGAAAATAATAATAGTTTTATTAGAAAGATTTCATTGAATTTATCTCAATTTGAGCAAAAAAATATATAGATATAGTAGAAGATGGAAAAACAAATATAGCCTTGCTCTTTTGTCCAAGAAGTGTATAATGCAGGATAAGTGAAAATGAGGGACATACATGCAATATTTAAGCTTAAACAATTGAATATATGTGTATACACATAAATGTGTACAAACCCTGGCATATGTGTTCACAGCACCTTGTTACTGATGTTACAAAAAGGCAGACCTGGGAGGCTGCTGAAGAGCTTTGCCAGCTTTAACTTTAAATGCGTTGTTTAATTCTCCTTCAGCATCTTTTGTTTAAACAAATGAAATAGACAACTGCAGTAATAATATCTTACCTTCCCTGTAGTTCTGTTTTGAGAATCAAGGTAAATATTGAGAATGAAAGTGCATTTGAGCTATACTGTCCCTTGTAACTATTAAACGTGACAACATTGAAGAAATGCAACACATATTCCTTCATAGCTGTATTGGCACAAAATTCAGCATACAGAATTCAGCTTTCTACTGAAATTCACCAGGAACTTTAGTCCTTTTCTTCTTTAAATAAATTATACTTTTAAAATATCCCATAAACACAAACTTTTGTTGAGTATGGTACAAAAATATTTTAAAAAGTTGGACATATAAAGCAGTCATATGTATCTGAGTCTCATCCATCTTTTGAAAAGGATTACCTCTGTTCAAAAGAGCCAGGAGGAATATATCCTTCCTGCCTGATTTCTTCAAGCTGGGGCATGAGTCTTCTGTCTCTAGGCTCTGGCTGTAACCTCTACCATTATTAGTTCTGATTCTGAGTCCTTGGGACAGATTTGAAGGATGCTACCCCTTTCCTGGATCTTCAGCTTGCTAACTGTGGATCTTGGGAGTTCCCAGCCTCCACAATCCCATGCCTATATCCTTTATTTAGATTTTTTTTCTTGTGTCATAGCCACTGTGTTTAATACAGGTTTGACATTAAGAGTAGTCTGGAAAAGCTAAATGTTGAGGAGGATGGTCTGGACTACTTTTGGGTTTCCAGAATCGCCGCTCTCATCAGATTGGACTTAACAAGGTTATAGACTCTATTAAAGAGAAGGTATAAGTAAGTTACATGAAGTGTTTCAAATGCAGATGGTCTCAACTCCTGCTGTACTCTCTTCCTCCTGCTCTGTGCTCGGGACTTCAGAATGACTTTCCTATGATCAACCGAGAAAGGGTATTTAGACATTATCTGAAAGTGCAAGGCTACAGCATGTCAGACCTTTCCTGGGACATCCATGAAGGATATTGGTGAAGGGAAATCATCCCAGTGGGCAGAACCTTGAGCAATGTGCCTGGCTGTACACTTTGCAAACAAGAAGAAATGGCCAGATGTGCGACTGTATACATTCATGAGCTGTAGGCAATGGCTCGGTTGAGCTGTTAGGGACGTAGGATGGAAGATAATGGGAAACGTGGTCACAGGGAAATTGGGAGCAGGTATGCATGTGGATAGGCCTCTTAGAATGGGCAAAATGTCCCAAGATATTTGCTCCCCATGTGAAGGTTTACAAAGAGTGGTCTTGGTAGAGGATGATACACATAATCAAGTGATGGTTTTATTGTTGTGGATACTAGTATATCTTTTTCACTACCACACCTGCTCCTGCCCATTGAGCTCTTTAATGAAGCAGCCATTGTGGCAAAGGTGGAGATTATGCATGGGCTTCAGCAATATAGACTTCTATTCACCAACCCATTGCTGATTGCCCAACCAGTGAGCAGCAGAGATCAGTCCAGAGTCCCTGCTATAACTACATTCCTCAGCTACTTGGTGTCATATTGGTTCCATTGGATCCCTTCTGTCGTGGAGGAACAGCATTATGTTCTTCTGGAGTTGACATTTACTCCAGATAGGGTAAATGTATCTATCCTGCTCAACTACTCTTTATGAATTTACAGAATGCGTTATCTTCCACTGTTGTATTCAGAGAGCATTGTTTCAGGTCAGGGACTCACTTCAGATAAGATGCTGGGCAAGTCACTGTTTGTACTATGTCTTCCGTCATCTGGAAGCTACTGGGATGATAGAATGAAATTTGAAGATTCAGTTACAGTGCGAGCTGGTGGCAGTGTTTGGCAGTGTTGGGCAGTGTTTTCCAGAGGTCCTCAGCACTCTGAAGCAATCACTGTATGGCACTGGCTCTCCCATAGCCAAGATAAATGGATTAAAGAGTCAAGGGTGGAAATGGTAGTGACACTCCCCACATTATTACTAGTGACCCGCTAACACAATTTCTGCTTCCTTTTCTCATGACCTTGTGTTCTGCTGACCTAGAGGCCCCTGTGCCTCCGAGAAGGTTTCAGCCAGAAGACACAAAACAACAATGATTCCATTTAACTGGCGGGTTAACTGCTGCCTGGCTGCTTTAGATTCCCCACGCCTCTGAATCAACAGTCAAAGGCAGTTGCTGTGATGAGTGGGGTGGATGACTCATGGCTGCCAAAAGAAAACTGGATGGCTGTTTCACCATGTCTGGAATGGAGGAGGTCTTCTGGGGTATCTATACCAGTGGAAAACTATAACAACCTGATTCAGTTCGTTATGATACTACTTCGTTCCTCTCAAACATGAAAATTGGGTTCACTTTATTGGGCAAAAATCCTACATCTAGCTAATATGGTTGTTGAGGTAAAGGGGAATACACAGTGGGTGGTGGAAGAAAAGAATTATAAGTGCCCAGCTATGAGAAATAAAGATTATAGTTGTCATTAGTATTTTATTTTTATTTCTTTAATAGTATTTTTTGAAAATTTTATTTTTATTTTATATGTATAGGTGTTTTGCCTGCATGTATGTCTGTGCACCACATGTGTAGTGAGTGCTTAAGGAGGCCAGAAGAGGGTGTTGGGTCTCCTTGGAAGTAGGGTTAAAGATGGTTGTTATTCACTATGTGGATGCTGGGAATTGAACCTGAGTCCTTTGGAAGAACAGTCAATGCTCTTAAGCTCTTAAGCTCTATACAATTTGCATAAATATACTAAGCAATTTCTTCTCAAACTCTGATTATATAACATAAGATATATTAATTTTTTATAGACATATATTTATAGTATTAAATATTGTTAATTTTACTTATAGCATTTAAATTATGGGATGTCAGTAAGGTGAATATATGCTCAAGGACTGTATCTCCCTTGAAGAAGGGCAAATGTGTTGTTTATATGTAGGGTAGATATTATATTAGGTAGAATTATGATCTTGCTGTTGTCTATCTTTGCAGGCTAAGTATGGTTTAAGAAGATTGGTATACTGCCGGGTGGTGGCAGCGCATGCCTTTAATCCCAGCACTCGGGAGGCAGAGGCAGGCGGATCTCTTTGAGTTTGAGGCCAGCCTGGGCTACAGAGTGAGTTCCAGGACAAGCTCCAAAGCTACACAGAGAAACCCTGTCTCGAAAAACCAAAAAAAAAGAAGAAGAAGAATGGTATAGGTTAGCAAGAGTTGATTGATGTTTAATTTGACATATCAATTTGACTTGATGTGCCCTAGTACTTGGTTAAACATTATTTGTGTCTGTAAAGACATTTTTGGATGATAAATTTTGAATCGATAGACTGACTAAAGATCACAGTTTGAGTGACTTTCGTCCCACCCATTGCAATGTACAGACCAGCAGAGAAAGGGAGAGTTCATTGCCTCTGCTTCTGTAAAGGGGCACGCGTCTTTTCCTGCTTTCGGGCTGAAACTCAGACTGCAGTCTATAGCATCAGTTCTTCTGGCGCTCAGGCCTTGGGACTGATAATTGGCTTTTTACATTCCCAAGTTTGCTGACTAAAGATCTTGAGATTTGAGACTTTTTAACCCTGTAATTATATGAGGCAATTCCTTATAATGAATCTTTCTCTATTTTCATATGTGTGTTTCTATACAGACATGCATACATATGTGTGTTTTTATGTCTATACATATATTTCCTTTGGTTTTCTTTGTCTGGTAAACCTTGACGAATACATGTTACGAGTAGTTTTACCTTCCCCCAAATCTTGTATCTTAGGGATTCCATGTTGCTTCAACTAGTCTGACTCTTTAAAATTCATACTGATGAATATTGGGCCTATTGTTACCTTGTTTTGGAGCAAAACTATCAGTAGGCATTATGCGGTTTTACAGAAGAGAGTGAAGTTCATATTACATGCTCAGGGCACAGAGCAATATGAGCATAGGGCCTAGAATCCAGGTCTCCATGCTCTTCCCGTTATTCTTCTCACTGTACTTCACCCTGGACTACTGATTCTTCTTCTTTCCTCTTCTTCATCATCATCATCAAAAACAACAACAAAAGGATTTAAGTCCTACCTCCAACGTACTTGGTTCATGTAATCCATATAGGTTCAGTATATTTGCAAATCATCAGGATTCACTGATAAACCAGAGCACCGAAGCAAGTAGGGGCAAATAAGCAAATTTTTATGAATTGTAATTATAAGTAAGTGTAACTTTAAATGTTGTCAGAAGTACAACAACCTAGTTTCCTTGCTAACAGCCATTTTGTTGATACAGGAAAAGTAGATATCTCATTGGGTCTGTTTTAATTAATGCACAAGATTCAGTAGTAATTAATGTTCTAAAGAACTTCAAAACAGTTCACCTGGAAAGTTTAAGTAGGTCATGAATATTTACTGCAGTAATTTTTTCTGTTAGAAGACTCTTTAATACATGCAAGGATGGAGTTCTATCTTGAGCAAAACATGCTAGGTTCAGTGTTATTGTTAGAGAAGTTGTGATCTTTACTGTGGTGCCCTTGTGGATGCCTTTTTGCTTATTTTCTCTTTCCTTTTAGATATTAAAATTGATTGTAGCTGAGAGGCTAAGGCAGGGCATTCATCATCAAGCATCTGATCTATATTGGGCCGAAGCCCACAGGAGCTAGTTCACGACTGCACTCATTTTACAAGGAGCTGCATTAAGCTCCAGGGTATAGGAAGATAATGGGATGTTGTAACAATACAAATCTTGGTTTTTAGCTACTTGTAGTTAGAAGTTGATGAAGTCAATAATTACAATGTTCTTACTAAGTTCTGCTCTACAACGGAGCCACAAATAGAGTGCTGTGAGAGTTAAAGACATTACATTTACCTAGGAAGGCTTGGAAGCCTCCCCAGATGGGTTGGCATTTGAACTGGGGGCTCTTGTAAAGGTCAGGCTATATTTGAGCAAAGATATAGTAGGAAGGTTTCTACCATGGCCTAATAATTAGTAAAGATGCCATTCCTTATATGACATCTGACACTTAGTAGGTACTTAGTAAATGTATGCTCAGTAAGTGCACATACCACATAGTTGTCTGCATGGCCTCGAGCTGACTGTTTCTTTTTTTTCTTTTTCTTTTTGGTTTTTCTAGATAGAGTTTCTCTGTATAACAGTCCTGGCTGTCCTGGAACTTGCTTTGTGGACCAGGCTGGCCTCGAACTCACTGAGATCTGCTTGCCTCTGCCTCCCGAGTGCTGGGATTAAAGGCGTGCACCACCACCGCCTGGCTTGATTCTTTTCTTAACCTCTGTTTTCCACCTCTTAAGATCTGCTCCAAGTACCCCTATCTAGAAACAATTTTTCCATCAACGAAACCTTGTAGGGTGTCTTTTGATGGTAGTTACTATACCTGCCTTGGTCCCAGGACTGACTAATGTATACTTTCCATGTGTCTTTCTTGGTTTCCTCTAGTTTTGACTTCAGTTTTCTCTCCCTTGTGAAATGCAGATGCTGGCTCATAGGTGATTTAATAATTTTACAAAATGAACAAGTTAACTATTAAAGATGTTTCCCAAGGGGAATTGAAAGGAGAAAAAATACCTCAGTAGTGTCAATTCTGTATAAGATTAACTTGGAATATAATTTAATCCTAACATGAGATTTTGAGATTTGCCTAGTATTGAGAATATTTTGACTCAGTTATAAAATATAGATGTGCTAATTGGCATAAATTCAGTAGGGAAGTTCACAAGCTATAAACCATTCCCGAAAGGACAAGAATACTCTGAGCTCTATGGCATGGAAACACCCATCACTGACTGGAACACCATTTGCTCTTTTTGCGTTTGAATATCCAGTGACCAGAATCTCTTTGATGAATGTGAAAGCCACCTCGTGGTTAGAGCTTGCCTTTCCTTGATTTGCCGGCACTGGCAGCAGCAGCTCTCTAGAGCCGACGTGATTGACGCTGTACAGACAATTGTTTGCACTTCACATCTCTCCTAATTTTATGTCTAGGTATTGGTGCATGCACGTAGTACCTCAAGGACAACTGGAATGTTGGTCAATAGAATCATCATTTTATTTTAAAATGTGTATTTTGTTTTTAGGTTTGACAGGTGTGTGTGTGTGTGTGTGTGTGTGTGTGTGTGTGTGTGTGTGTGTGTGTGTGTCTTAGTGAACTTAGTTATTTTCATACTGATTATCCTCCTTCATCTTCCTCCACTCCTACTGAAATCTTTCTTCTTCCCAACAGGTCTTCCTGCTTTCATGTTATATGGAGTTGCTTTGTGAGCATGCGTAGGTGGGAGGTTATTTACTGGAGCATGGGCAACATATTAGTGGCTACACCAGTGAAGAAAGGGACACTCTTTTCTCCCAGCCACTGTCAGTTGTCATCGTCCCTGAGGGAGGCGTGGGAACTCATGAATTCTTTCATCCGTCCACCCGTTCATTATTACTTGAAAAATGTTAGTGAGCCACCTTATGGAATTTGAAATAAATGCTGTGATAGTGTCTATTTTCATGGTTTAAAAACATGAAAACTGACACTTCTTTTGCCTGTAATATTAGTTTCTTCATTTGGGGTATTATTTAGGCTTTTCCAGCAAAATAGTTTTTGTATTTAATAAAAGAAAAAGAGCACCAACAGATCAAATACTAACAAGTCCATAGCCGTCAGTTCAGCCTCAACTTCTGCATTCCTTTCTTGGCCCTGTGACCTCTCCATCAGCAAACCTAACCCTGACCCCAACCCTCAGGACTAGTTGTGACCATTTGGTGGAAACATGTGGTTGTCTCTAGTCGTGGTGGCAATCTAGTTGAAGCCAAAGTCATATTAGCTGAAGCTCTATTTACTGTGCTGTGGTTCTTAGCATAATGCTTCCAACTTTTTCTTTAAGAGTCTATCTTACTATGTACTACAGTTTAGGTCACTTATGTGCTTATCTGAGACTTTGTGTTTGTAACTACCAACACTCTTTAGTTTCTTAGCACCCGAACTGAGGTTAATTAACAGTTCGCTTTATATTACTAATTCATAAAGTAGCTGTGAATTGGTCTATGTCTAATCTAGCCCTTGCATCCCAGTGTAATCTCTCTCCTGGTTTGCCTTTCTCACATGTCTGAATCCATGTTGTCTCTTCTCGCATTCCTATCCTGCACATATGTCGTGGGGGTACCCCTCTTTGTTATTTCAGGGGAGTTCTCTGTCATTGCTAGGTTGTCCAGCTTGTTCTTCTCAATAGATGCTTTGACCTCCAAAATAGACTGTCTTTCCCTTCACCCCAATCAGTTGCCTCCTGAATAGTAAATCCTAACCCGGGGTGGGGGTCACATTTCCAAAGACCTTGTAGAGTTCTGTGTTTAGCTGCAGCAAAGTCAACCCTGCTGGTCTATGGCATGCTTTCTGTTTCACTCAGAAGAGTTCAAGTTTTTGCCCACTGGGTCATTAATAATGGGCCTCCCTTCACTCTTAAAATGATCTTGGTTTGGGTAACAAATGTCACAATGATGTCACCTGGCCTCTTCCTAAGATATGATAGCAGCTCAACTGTCAAATTTTGTCTTATCCATGTGGGATATAGTGCAATACGAAGAAAAATCTGATAAAATATGGCAATCCAAGCGACTAAGTGATTTTTGAATTCATGGCTCTTTAAACAGAGATAATACAAATAATGAGATCTGAAGTAGGCAGATGAAGACTGAACTGTTTTCCTAAGGCCCACAGGCTGGGTGTTACATTCAGTTTGTGTCATGCCCTTCACCAACTACCACGAGGCAGCTCATGGCCTACACACTTAAGTTTGAGTGTTTGTGGTTTAAATACTTGATTATGTAAGCGTGTTGGGTGACTATATTGCTAATGGAGCTGTAACCAAGTCACTCAGATAGAAAAAGATGACTGTTCTGAGAATTCTGCATCTCAGGCTACTGTTTCAGTGTGTGATCAGATAAATGCCTGACCTGTGCCACACAGCTGAAAATGGCCAGGTCTGGGGAACGGCTTGGGGGGGGGGGGGGCGTTGTTTGTGAACTGAAGGGTAAGTAATGTGCACCGTGGAAGTCATAGCTCCTTTTATCTCCACTTTGCCAAATTCTTTAAAACTGTCAGTTAACTGCAATGGGGGAGGGAAGAGGGCTCTGTCAGTGAGTTTTGAACACACTACACCAGTGGAGCTGCTCCACGGGCACACAGACACAGCACCTGTCTGATGTGTTCTGGGACTTGGTGGATATTGTTATTCTGCACTCTTAGTGTTTCAAGGGATATCAATACAGTGACATTAAAAAAAGGAAAAAAAAGATAATCCACAGCGGAGAATCAATGTTTTTTTCTGCTGTGCATTTTCAATACACCTTAACTTTGGGAGTTAGTATCTATTTTGAAGGCTGTTTTTCGTGATCAGGAAAATTTTCTACTGTTTTCTTTTTTCCTATATCCCACTACTTATTCCAGAAGAGGTGGGGAGGGTGATGTGTTTGTATGTGCGTGCGTGCGTGTGCGTGTGTGTGTGTGTGTGTGTGTGTGTGTGTGTGTGTGTGTGTCTGTCTGTCTGTCTGTCTGTCTGTGGTATTGTAAGATCAACACAGGGCGGGGGTGGTTAGTAGAGCCCAGGGACTCCTTTATGTAAGAAAGAGATCCATCTGTCAGAACTTTTGAATCTTTGTTGTTTAATTTCATTGTCTCTGGTAATTTCTCATGTAAGCTATTGAACATGAAAATAGAACCTAATCTAAAATGTTAGGGTTTCTTTCACCTATTTTCAATTTTTAAATGATTTTCAACAGTCAGTTTTTATAGGTAATAGACTGGATGTTGAGAGGCCTCATCCCCTTTCTTTCTTTACCACCACTGCTCCCTGTGACAGGAAGACAGTAATCTGGTCCGATTTAAGGACTTTAGAGTGAATATTCCATTGCAATATTAAACAGCTCCCCTTTCAAAGAGATCTTTTCAGAGCTAACTTAAGTTCTTCCTCTTGGAATTTAAGGCTTTGGTCCTGCCCTCATCACAAAGACCATCTGGTCACTAGAACAACTGATCAAATACCTTAAGAATGTCATTCACTCATCCGCCAGTGTTCCTTTAACCACACAGAAGAACCCCAGTTCCTTTCATCTTTCCCGGTAGATGTCATTCCAGCCCTTTAATCATCTTTGTGCTTCTTTGCTATTTTACCAGAGTCAAATTTGAAGCTTCTTCGTTGTGTTCAGATTTCAAATCTGACCCTTTTAGGGTATGGAGTAGCTATCTGATCTACCCAGGCTCTTGCCATAGCTGCACCGGAAGCCCTTCTCATTCCCAGAGCCGAGCTGCCTGGTCCCCTCCCTCTCCATGTTCACAGAGGAGTTTCTTCTAGATGTGTTGATGGCATGAAGACTCATGGACTCGGAAAGAGAGGAAGGCTCAGTATTGAGGAGCTATTCCTTCTAGCTTCTACTTTCTTTTCCTAACCATGTTAACCATTCTTGTTCAGTTTATCAACAGAATGGCTAGTAGAACAAATACTTTAAGTTTTATCAGAAAAGACTTTGCAAAGTATTTAGAAAAGGCTTTTTTATAGCATAGTAAAAGAAGTTCAAGGAAGAAGACAGAAAGCTGTAATTGTATTAGAGCAGTGGTTCTCAACTAACACCCCTTAACACAATTCCTCATGCTGTGGTGACCCCCAACCATAAAATTATTCTCATTGCTACTTCATAGCTGTAATTTTGCTACGGTTATAAATTGTAATGTAAATAGCTGTGTTTTCGGATGGTCTTAGGTGACTCCTGTGAAAGTGTCATTCAACTCCCAAAGGAATTGTGACCCACACTCGAGAATCACTGTGTTAGAGGGATAAGCCTAAAGGAGTGATGTGGGGTTAGAGGAGAAACTAGGCATGTGCTCCAGGAGTGACTGTTAGTTCTCACATCTGCAGACGCAGAGATAACTACTTGGGCTGATGGATAGTGATTGACTTACCTAACCTAAATAGATGAGACAGACATAGGTGGGCCTGCTAAGCTAAAAACAAACACCTATTATGCTGGCTAGTTTGTTTGCTCTCAACGATACACAAACTTTGAATCATCTGAAAAGAGGGAGACTCAGTTGAGAAAATGCTCCCATCGAATTGGCCTGTAAGCAAGCTTATGGAGCATTCTCTTGACTGGCGACTGATGTGGAAGGGTCTAGCCCATTGTGTCTTGTCCTGGAGTGTGTAAGAATGCAACTCCAGGAGGAGCAAGCCAGGCAGCAGTGTTCCTCCATGACCTCTGCTTCGGTTCCTGCCTCCAAGTTCCTGTCTTGAGCTCCTGATTTCCCTGCATGAAGGACTTGAGGCTGGAAGCTGAAATAAACACTTCCCTCCCCAAGCTGGTTTTGGTCAGTGTTTTGTCACAGCAATAGAAAGCAAATTAGGACACCAATTATGTGTTAAAAAAAAAAAACCTCTAAGAGTCTAGAAATAAAAATTTTACTGACAAAATGTGAGTCACTGCTGCTTATTTTCATAAAAGCTTGGTATCTAAAGGCAAATGATATCAATATTAAGGTCCCTTTTACTTGGAATGTGAGGTTTATGTAAGACAGGAGGGGGGCTGGAGAGATGGCTCAGTGGTTAAGAGCATTGGCTGTTCTTCCAAAGGACCTGGGTTCAGTTTCTAGCACCCACACGGCAGCTCACAACTATCTGTAACTTCAAAATCCTCACACAGACACACATGCAGGCAAAACACCAACACATATAAAATAAAAAAAATTAAAAAGGAGAGGAGAGACATCTAAGATAGTATGTAACTTCTGGTCTACTGGGATTGTCCAATCCAATCTCCATCATTAGAACACAAATGTTGGTTAGTCTCTCAGACCGTAAAACCACCATTCATAATGACCTTCAACCTCATCCACTGACTTCTTGAAAAACTTTGACAAGTTGTGGGTTGGTATGTGTGTTTATTGGAAGGAGTGAGGGCGAGTGTGTATATGTTAAAGTCTTAATTCCGGCATCACTGTTGGAATCTTTGAAAAGTGAGGCTGGATACTTCCAAGCAGACTGGGCTGCTGGAAGAGTTGTTAGTGGGACTGACTCCTTGTCAAAGACTTCAATGAAGTACAGGAAATGTGGCTGCGAAACACAGCAGCTATTGGCATGTTTGTAGAGAAACAGGATGAAAAAGCATGTGCACGGAAAGCCATATTGCACTTTATGAAAATTTGGGGCATTGAAAAATTGGACATGTTGCAGCTAGATGATGTGGCATTTGTGTAAGGTGAGGCTTATCAGCTTCTTATCTTCCCTAGTCGGGGCTCCCAATCTTTGCATTCAGCTCCTGCTACAAGCTTGGTGCAGTGTAAGTAAAGTGAAGCTGTGGTGTGGTGCCTTTCTGTCAGCTCCTTTTCCCCACTTAAGTGCAACAGAAGGCTATGATACTTGTAATAAAAAAGACTTATGAACACATCAGGAGTCTGTACAGACGAATTAAAGTCATGGGGGTAGCTGACTGGGGTGAGGCTGGGGTTACTGGGTTCTACTAACTCGACTTCCACAACAAATTCTAAATGTTTCCTGTGCGATAAATTAGAAACCACTTGCTTTTAATGAAGACCATCTGCATTGCCAAGCATTCGGGGGGGGGGGCGCTAAAGGAGTGCCACCATGGGAACCGTGTCATCCCCTTGACTCATTTGTTCTTTTCTGTGGGGAAAGGGGTCAGGCAAACGGTTTATTGATTTGAGTTAACACGTGACTTGGAGTTAGCACATAGTTGTACCACCATCCTCACTGAGCAGGTGAAATGATGGTGAAGTATTCAGTAACCATCCAGAAAATAAGGTCATCCCCCCATATATATATATATACACATATATATACACATATATATGTATATATACACATATATATGTATATATGTGTATATATATATATGACATGTTAAAAATTTCACAACCATTCTTGATTATTAAAGTAAGGTGTCTGTTGTTAGTTTAGGGACTGGACAAAGAAGGTGAAAATGAGGAGACGTGGAACGCTATAAAATGCAAGCCTTCCATGCAACACTTTGGAAAGAAAGAAGGCATTTAAAGGCAAAAGCAAGGTGTGTTGGCAGAGCTGAAAGGGAGGCCCTTCCAGAGATGATCTGAGTCCAGTGGATGTGATGAGTGTGTGGACTGTGAGCTTAGTGTGATGATTGCATATCTCAGTCTTTACGTTCAAAGGTAAAAATCAAAACAAAACAACAGAAAACAACCCAAAATGAACCAAAACTTTGGGTCCCAGAAAGGCTCCCTTTTCTTTTGTTCCCTTTTTTTTTGTATTGACAGGATGAACACCAAGGTAATATACTATCATTTGACAAGAGTAAGAGGCATTGTGTGGTGTTGTGGAAGAATTGATCTCGATTGAAATGAATAAGCAATAACAATTAAGCAGGAGAAGGAAGGAAGAACTGTCACGGAGTTATTTGTTTGCACTTATTTGTTTTAGAAAGGTTCCACACTTTACTAAAAAGATGAAAGGATGTGTAATGATTGCAGTGGGATCATCAAACCACTGGGAAGATAATTTACTGTGTCATCTCATTTTATCTCTCCTGTGATCTCTCAGGGAACTATTGGTATTGTCCTCTGTTTCACAGCTTTGGAAACTGAAGTAGAGAAAGACTACATCACTAGCTTAAGTAGCGACATCAAGGTTTGAAGGTGGAATCCTGTTGTCACTGGGACATCATTGCCTCTGGTCATAGAAAGCAGCAACTCTGATATAGAATCTACAGAACTGGGAAAAATCCCTGTCCAAATGGAAGGACAGCATTGGAGGTCATTGTTCCGTAGGTGATACCTGGTACTGGCATTGAAAGAGGGTTCATTTGAACAGGTTTTAATAAGATGTTTGTTCCCGAGAGTTTAAGAGTGCCACATTATTCATTCAGCAATGATGGAATTGCTTTGAGTAGCTGATTCAGATATTGGCATGAAACTATTTCTTTTTTTTTTTTGGTTTTTCGAGACAGGGTTTCTCTGTGTAGTTTTGCGCCTTTCCTGGAACTTGCTTGGTAGCTCAGGCTGGCCTCGAACTCACAGAGATCCGCCTGGCTCTGCCTCCCAAGTGCTGGGATTAAAGGCGTGTGCCACCACTGCCCGGCGAAACTATTTCTTTACCAATGCACACTCTACCTATGCAGAGCAACCACACGTACATGTTCACACCTCCCCACCCCCGCACAAGAAAGCATAATCACTAGAGATAAGATTTAATGAGAGAACTTTCTCAAAACCCAGAAAAATTATTTCAATATATTGTAGGACAACAAATAAGACTTTTCTAGAAATTAGTGACCTAGAGGGGACTCAGAACAAAATGCCTTTTTAAAGATTAGAGTGATTGGAGTTTAGCAGTCAACTCTATTTGTGCTAGACTTATCTATTGGGCATGATTTATTCCTTTCCTACGGTGCTCCTTGGAGGAAGTGACTATTTGTGGTTGTACCCACAAGCTCTCTGAGTGCTTTTAAGAATGAACTGGAGAACTCATGAGTGTTTGGGGAATATTTAAGACAAACCCCAAAGTTCAAAAAACAGTTTTCATTTAGAGAAAAATCAATCTTAGCTTCTTATAAATATTTCTGGCTTTATTCATCATATGTATTGAAAATTTCTATGTAACATTAAGTTTTATAAATGTGCAATGGAAGATTGGTGAAGATACCTTATTTATTTTTAATTTTTTTTGTAAAGGGAATTGATTCTCCCAAGTTATACTGTAAAAAAAAATTCAAGTGGTGTGTGTGTGTGTGTGTGTGTGTGTGTGTGTGTGTGTGTGTGTGTGTGTGTGTGAGATGCCTGCACATGAGTACTCAGTTGTGTGTGCTCTTGCAGAGGAAGATGTTGAGTGTCTTTATCATACTCTGCCTTGTTCTTGTGAGAAAGAGCCTCTCACTGAACTGAAAGCCAGCCAATGAGCTCCCCGGATCTGCTTGTCTCCATCCTCCAATGCTGAGGTACAGGCACATGCAACGGTGCCCTGCTTTTTATGTGGGTGCTGGGGATTCAAACTCAGATCCTCATGTTTGCGTAGCCAGGGCTCTTAGCCAATGAGCCATCTCTCTAGCCCCAGTCATGATCATTTTCGAACTGTCATTTCACAAGAGGATGCAACTTCAATTTTCTGGTTGGAAGTGTTCAAATTGTTTGATTAAAAACCACATTAAATAGTTGCAAAGTATAAACAGTGCACAAGCAATCAAGGTTACATGTTAACCAACTGTAGTGAAGTTAACCCAGCATTGTTCTTGTCACTGGGAGATGCAGAGAAATATGAAACAATCTGCACCATGAAAATGGTTACACCTTGTGCTAATTGCCAATAGGTGCCATCTTGAGGTTATAGTCACACATAACTTTGCTGTCCATAAATATTAAACATCATTGCTATAGAGGAAATTATAACCAAGCCCGCCTAAACAATCTGTGTCAAACAAGAAGTTACACTTAGACCTCATTGCCCAGTGTGCTCCATAGATGAGGTTTTGCCAGTGTTTTGTTATTAATTTGGGATATCTGTGGTAGATTCTGTGTTGTTGCATGCTGCTCTGGAGGCTGACCATTCAGTTTAATGGACAGCTAATGATTGGACAGATCTTAAATGCTTTGAACCAATAAGTTTCCACTCTTGCTGATGGCTTCTGTATACATGTGAGTCTGTTAGGGTATGCCTTTAGTTCTCTGGCACTGTGCAGTTCTGGTTAGCCCTCACTCGTAGCTCATGTATTACTTCGCAGACAGAAGTGAGAGATTAGGCACCCCAAGGTCTTTCCTGGGTGGGTACACAGGCCTACACATACAGATCGTCAACTATATCTGCAGAAATATATTTATAGCCGAGGATATTACATTAACCATATTTTTTATTAAGTTTTCTTTGTCATCCTCTTCTTAGCCCCAAGTGGCCTCACTGCCGTAGACAGCTATGACATTGAACAGTTGCTGCTGATCGTTCTCAACAATTGTCCTTGGATACAGCTTCTTCATCCAGTGGTCTCTGAGCCAGGTCCGAGAAAGACAGCCCAGAGAGCAAGTTTCTCAAGATGCTGCCAGACAGATAAGCTAGGAAACGTGCCTGGGTGGTGAACCCTGGAACCTGCTGGGGTCTGTCTGGTGACTGTCCCGTTCCTGGCTTCACTACTTCCTTGGTTTTAAGGCTGATGGTAACAATGCTGTAACAGAGTGGGAAGAGGAGAATGGGAGTAAGATGAGCTAAAACTTCTTATTCTTAAAAAAAAAATCACACTGTTTCACTTGAGTGGATACTGCTTACATGTTACAGCCATTGGCCAGTTACCAGATTTCTGAAAAAGTTAACTTAGACATTTTTTTTTTCTAGTTTTCTTATTCCCTTTATGGAGGAGTGAATTTATAGAGGTCTTTATTTTGTAATTCATTTGCAGTCTCTAGTGTATTTATTTTAAAGTGAGGGTGTGTGTGTGTGTGTGTGTGTGTGTGTGTGTGTGTGTGTGCGCGCGCGCGCGCTGTAGTTAATGAGGTGGCTGCCAATAAGAACTTGGGCAATACTCCCTGGTTTCTTTCGACATGGTCAGGGAGGGAGGGAGAGAATGAATGACCACGAGAATAAACAAATCAGCTTCCAACTCCAAGCAAACCAATTTGACCCAGGCTTACCCTTCCTTGACACTCTAATTAATTAACTAATTAATGGCAAAAGAAGAAAATTCTACAGTTAGCTAAGTTTAAACACCTGTAGATGATGGGTGCTGGAGAGTGAAGGCTGTCGGTCAGGGTCACTTCTGTACACGAGGGGAATGTACAATCTTGAAGTAGAAAACATTTCTCAAAAGCTGACACAGCACTTGAGACTCTTACCCAAGGTGAGACTTCTGTTCTTTCTCTCACTTTTATTTATTCAAAGATACTTTTTGATGAGGGAAGAACATGACCATGGTCATCCCATAAAATAATTCATCCACAGAAGCTTTTACCCATTATTTTTCCACACATAGTATAATCAGCTTAGCACGGGGTGCCTCAAAAAATAGTGTAGGCAATAGGTCGATTGTTGGGAACAGTGTGTAAGTAGGAAAACAATATGCATTTGAAGCTGAGAAGAATTCTGCTTTGTCTTGTTACCCAAGCTGGAGACCCTGTTGAGTTCACTGTTATATTTGGAAACAGTGGCTGTGATCTGCAAAGCTTCAATTATTCTGTTGCTAGAAAACAGTGACAGGTCTGTACCTATCAAGTGCTATTAAGTATAGTATGTTACATACTTTGGTCCCTGGAAACTTGTAATAATTACTAACTGCAGACCATCCCATCATGAACAGTGGGGCTTCATGAGCATTATTTCCTGTTGGGGGCTCATTTGTTAGTCATTCTTCACAGTCTCAGAGAAGTGGATCAGTGTTGTAATTATGACCTTAGTTCTCATGATGAGTAAGTCGAGTCTCAGGAACATGAATCACATGACTAAAGGTCCACACTTAACTCATGCTAGGACTGGGCTTTGGGATTGATCCAGTGCTCTTACAGTGAACTTTCTCAAGCAAATGGAAGTAAGTACAGTTCTTCTTAGAGTCAGGAGAAAGAAGGAAGCCACTGACTGTCACCAACATTGCTGCTTCCTGATGCTCCTAAGGTAAGACACTTTTGCACTAGCTGAACGAGAATGCCTGTGGGTGATAGGGTGCGACAGAGAGACACCCAAGTGTAACTGATGTGGAAGGACAAAGAGCAAGAGAGACAGAGCATGCATGTATTTATTTGGCAGCCTTGAAATATAGTGGCCAGTGTGCTGAGTGCAGTGGCACACATTTTTAATCCCAGAACTCAGGAAGCAGAGGCAAGTGGATCTCTGTGAGTTCAACATCAGCCTGGTCTATATAGAGTGTTTCAAGTCAGCCAGAGCTACATAGTGAGACCCTGAGTCAAAAGAAAAAACACAGTGTAAGCAATATATTTATTAGGTAGTTAATTGTAAGAGCGAGTGTACTTTCATTAGCAGCACATTCTTTCGTTTTGCTAAATGAATTGGAGTGCTTTCTAGAACAGTATTATGGCCTGTCAATCAGCTAAATTACTACCATGACCTCAGGTCCTTGAAATCAAAATGTGCAGGTAATAGTCATATTTGGGAAGGAGCAAGTCTCCCTAACGGGTTCACATTTGGTCTCATTCCAGTATTCCAGACTTCCTCTTTTCCAGCGTAGATAGCAATTACCACTTTTTGATGTGGCTTTGAAATTTTAGAACAGAACTCTTGTGAAGTGCATCAGACATTCTTGGACTGTTCTCAGGACATTCTTCTCTCAGATCCATGGAGCCAGCTGCTCCTCTGCCTTAGTCAGTCAGTGTTTTGTGATGCTTGTAAGAATGTGAGTATAATAAAACACAATCTCAGACATTGGTCCAGTTGCAGCTATTTTAAGGAGGCGATTATAGCAAAATGAGACACTGATTTATAATGTATTGTTCCTTCTGGCCCGGGGCAAATTGCATGGTTTGCCACAGAGGTGGCTGAAGTATATCTCTGAGAAAATAACAGTCTATGAATGTAGCTTCAGCACAATTCAATGAGCATTCTCTCCATGTGCGTGCTAACAGAATGCCGGCTTGTATCTCGAAGTAATTATTGGTTAAGGTTATTGATGTCTTTTTGGTAGCTGACCAAGTGCATTGAAAGGATGATACAGCTATTAGCACAGTTCAATATAAGAGTCCTTCCATCGAAGACAGTTTTATTGACACCGCATACCCCAAACCTAAATCAGCATTTCAGTCAGAACTCACCGAAGTGTGGTTTGGCACCAGTACTTCCTGACTCAGTATCTAACACCATATTGTATTATTTATTGTCTGAAACAGTATCACGGAACTCTGTCCCCTCCTCCTCCCTCTCCCAACCCCTTTTTGACACATCATGTTCGAAAATTGAATTGTGTGATAATTCAGTGCATCGTACCACAGATCCAAAGGGAAGTGCCAGCATGGGTCATGATATGTTCTCTTGTTCACAGTGGGGCTTTGTCGACACAGCATTGATATTTGTAGTGAGGACATCAAGGCATGCTATTCTACTCATATCCATTCACTCTGCAAATTGATGGCCGCTAAAACTAGGTGACTCCTGAACTTAACAGAAATAATAATTGGGTTTTTTGGTGATGTCTAGGCCACCCCAAGGAGTAAGACAGTGACTTCAGAATTCTTGGACATTATCCACTGCCAAAGAAACATGCCTTGAATAATCACATGGAAGTATGGTTAGTGTTAGATAATGTGAGCAGTAAGACTTGTTTAGTTTTGTATAAGAATTTCCTTACTTTGTACAAAGGGAAACAAAGTTAGCCGTTTTCTGATCACATGTTTAGTAACTAGAAGAGCTAAGTTTTGGGCCAACGTTTTATGAATTGCAAGCTCATGCCTTTCCACTATGCCACACTGCCTTTCAGCAATAGAGTCATGTATGTCAAGCAGTGCTGAACCAGTTCGGAAAGTCCCATGTCGTTTGGCTGATCCGGACCGTTTGCAGGAGTTTGAACTGGCGTTTGTCCTGATAAGCCCCTCCTGTTGCGCCTCTGCCACACGCTTCCTGCTGTGCAGGAAGCCACCGTCCCACTGCAGTTGTCTTTCCTGGATTTCTTTGGGAATTTTTGTCTTCTTTGATATATAATATCACACACCACAAGTGAGAGTGTGGCGCAGCTTGAGATTAGTGTAAAAGGAGACAGTAGGGGCAAGAAATCTTCAGTGTAAAAATGAGGACACTGACCTAAAGAACTAACGTTAGGACTTTTGCTTTCCAGATTTTAAAGTCTAGAGAATGGTTTTCCATGCAAGAGTGGGGTGAAGTTTGTGCATGTACTGGGCTTGGAGAACTGGAATGGAACTGGTAAACTGAGTCACAGTTTAAGGCCCTGTGAATAGTTTCACTGATTGGCCTCATTTTCCTTCTGTCGGTACCTTGAGCTTGTATTTTAGGTAATAGATACCCACTTCCTCGTGAAAAGTTTTACTTTTATTTCATATGTGTGGATGTTTTGCCTGGTTATCTGTGCACCATGTGTGTACATTGCCATGGAGGCCAGATGAGGGTATCAGATCCCCTGGAACTGGAGTTACAGTTACATTGATGAATTTTGTAGCATTCTCTGTGTACTTAAACACTCCTAATCCTAAGCATACATGAACTAAGGCGGCATTAGAAAAATCTGGTGAAATATAGCAACTGGCTATTGTCATGAGGCAGGAAGGATATTAATCACTAAAATGGTACAGACTACAATACCTATGGCACAATGATAAATTTTATTGCAGCATTATATCATGGAAGTGGGCCTTAGAAAATGCTGGGTGGCATGTAGCAAGTGGAAGATGTGGATTTCATGTTATTGGCATGGCATTGTGGATCACATCAGGGAAAGAGCCATTTTTATTACTCCTTAATTCTGTACTCACAGCTCGACTACTTGAAACAATTTATCTGTAAGCTCAAGTCAATACTTAAGACACTTTCCGCAGAGATGGTCAGACATGCGAAGTAGCGCAAAATTTAAATTAAATTAACGCGTCACCATGACTACACTCTTCCCTTCATGGCTCAGGCCTTCCATTGTAAACAGTGTTCCTTTTGAGATCCAGTTCGTGCCGTGAGTTTTGAATTTTTGGGTGTACTGTCAGTGGCTGGGCTGTTGAGACAGTCCCAGGCTCAGTGCTGTGAAGCTATCCAGTGTGCCCTAAGAGCAGGGAATCTGTAACTGCACCTTACAGAGATGGTCCATGTGTTAGATAAGCATTCTCAGGTCCTAAGCCATGTTGCTGGTGGTGAGTTCAATGCAGCAAATCAACCAAACACAATGTGTGAGGTGTTTTTAAGTAAGAGAGACACACATAAAACAGTTATGTATTGAGCAGTTCAGGAACACAGGGCCAGGGGCTACAGGAGCTTCACCCTTGAGTTCCCCCTGGCACAGTGGCTCAGTGTGCAAGCCCAAGGTTGAAAATTAACAAAGATAAATTACAGTGGAGCCACAACACAATGCCTCCCCAACAGGCAGGATTGTTCCAATTCAGCTCTTTAGGAATTCAGATTCATGGGGGGCAAGATGTGCCCCACAGCTTAAAGGTTCTTTGTTGTTGTTTTTCAACTAGATGTCTTTTCTAGAATTTTCCTTGAGCATTTTGTTTTATCCCCACTTCTGAATTTCAGTACGTCTTTAGGCCTATACTGTAAGTTACTGTATAATTGTACAGAAATGAACATGCCGTCTGTTAGGCAGTTGAGTTTCTACAGAGTTTTTTTTTGTATAAAGGATAATGCAGTTAATGCAAGGGGAAATCATTCATAAGCTAACATAGATGAAAAACATGTCCCTGCATTGTAGCTTCTGGTCTTTCGAGAGTTCCACAGCAACACTGAGAACTTTCACGGACTGTGTTGGGAACGGATGGTGGTTCCTGCATGCTTGGCCTCTGAATGAGGAAAGGTTCTGTGGATTGCTGGGGCAAGTTCTTACATACAAGAAAGGGCTCCCTGAAGGTCATTTCCCCCTTGTTCTAATGGCAAAAGAAGGGAGAGAAGACCTGTAGCTCTTCCCTTGATGTTCACAGAAGGCAAGGCATGATTAGCAAGCATGATTGAACAATGCTTGCTATTACATCCAGAGATCCAATGGTTGATTGCTTGGTTTTCATCGATTTGGCACAAACTGAGGTCACATGAGAAGAAGGAACCTCAGTTGAGGAATTGCCCCTGTCAGATTGTCCTGGAGGCATGTCAGTGGGGCAATTTCCTAATTAATGATTGATGTAGGAGAGGCTGGGCCGTTGCAGGCGTTGCTACCGCTAGGCGTGTGGTTCTGGGTTACATAAGAAATCAAGCCGAACAGGGAATGGAAAACAAGCCAGTACACAGCTTTCTTTCATGGGTTTTACCTCTGCACCTGTTGGAGATCCTATCCCGATTTTCCTCAGTTATAGACTGTGACCTGATCTTTTAAGCCAAATAACCCCCCCTTTCCCCAAGTAGGTTTTGCTTAGTGTTTTATCACAGCAACAGAAAAGCAATTGAGCACAAATGGACCTTTTCATAAAGCAATAAAAATTCAGTTTACTGAGAACAGTTCTTTGTGGACTATTTTTAGAAGCAGTTGTCATGAACGAACCGATGTGGTCATTTAGCTGGGGAGACCATGTAAGCTGATTGTTCTGTCCCTTAGAGTGTGGTTCCAAGGCCACTTGCGTCATGATCAGCTGAGGCTGTGAGTATGGCAGATCCCATGGGGACTCAGCTCAGAATGACTCAGACAGAGTTTGGGAGTATGACTCAGGTGTCTGTGTTTTAGAAAGACACCCCCTGTCCATTACCGATTGAGAATCATTCTTTGGAATTGGTAGAACAAGGGCGTCTATTTTAGTTCAGTAAATTATATTTTTTAGACAAAGTAGATTTCATAGTTTTATCTGTGCACCTCTTGTGTGCTTGGTGGTGTTGGAGGCCAGAAGAGGGCATCAGGTCCCCTGGGACTGGAGTTACAGATGGGTGTGAGCTGCCATGTGGTGCTAGGAATTGAAGCCAGGTCCTCTGGAAGAGCAGTCAGTGCTCTTAACCACGGAGCCATCTCTCTAGGATCCTATAACATTTATTTATTTTTAAACTTTTATTCTCTCACACGTTACATCCTTACCACAGTTTCCCCTCCCTCCACTCCTCCCAGTCACTCTCCCCACCTCCTCTCTCCCCGTCTCCTCCAGATCCACTTCTCCTCTGTTTCCCTTAAAAAAAAAAAAGATCAGGCCGGGTGGTGGTGGCGCACACCTTTAATCCCAGCACTCAGGAGGCAGAGCCAGGTGGATCTCTGTGAGTTCGAGGCCATCCTGGTTTACAGAGCAAGATCCAGGACAGGCACCAAAACAACACAGGGAAACTCTGTCTCAAAAAACAAAAAACAGACAAACAAACAAACAAAAAACCCCCAAAAAACCAACCAACCAACCAAACAAACAAAAATCAGGCCTCCCAGGAATATCTACTGAACATGGTCCAACAATAAGACTGGGCACAAACTTTCATATCAAGGCTGTGTGAGGCAACCCACTGAAGGAAAAGGGTCCCAAGCACAGGCAAAAGAGTCAGAGACACCCCTCCCACTCTCCTTGTTGGTAGTCACACAAGAACACCAAACTATACAACTGTTAACATATATGTAGAGGATCCAGCTCAGATCCATATAGGGTCCTTGTTTGTGTTTCAGTCTCTGTAAGCCCTTATGAGCCCTGCTTAGTTGATTCTGTGGATTGTGTTCTCATGGTGTCCTTGACCCCTCTGGCTCCTATAATCCTTCCTCCCTTCCTTTTGTGGGCTCCCCTGGCTCTGCCTAGTGGGGCCTTTGTCTGTGGGTCTTTGCATCTGTTCTCATCAGTTTCCAGATGATGAGGTCCCTCTGATGATAATTGAGCTAGGCACTGATCTATGAGTATAGCAGAATGTCATTAGGAATAATTTCATTGACTTTTTTTTTTCCAGTTGTGTTTGGTTCTCTCCTGTCTCTCTGAGCTATCCTGCTTCTAGTTTCTGGCCATACAGACAGTGTCAGGCGTGGGCTTCATCTCATGGCATGGGCTTCAGATTGGACCAGTCATTGGCTGGCCACTCCCACAAGTTCTGCACCACCATTACCGCAGCACATCTTTCAGACAGGACAGATTGTAGGCCAAAAGTTTGGTGGCTGGCCTGATGTCCTAGTTCCATTGCTAGGAGCCTAGTCTGGTTATAGAAGGTGACCAGTTTGGGCTCCATATTCCCCATTGCTTGGAGACTACTTCAGTCACTCCAGTAGATTACAGGGAGTTTCTGTTGCACTAGGTTTCTGCATTACTCCCCAAAGGCCCCCCCAATTCCAGTACTCTCCCTCTGTCCCTCCCTCCCACCCGATCTCTCCTATTTTCATACCCACCTGCCTCCAGTCCACCCACAAAATCTATTCTATTTCCTCTTCCTGGGAAAAATATTTTATTTCCCCTTCCTCGAGCCCTCTTTGTTACTTAGCCTCTTTGAATTTGTGGATTGTAGCATGATTATCATTTAACAAGTTCATACATAGAAATAACGCACTTGATCATCTACACCTCCGTTTTCCCGTTCCCATCTGCTCTCCAAACATCTGCTCTTCTCCCTCCCTTCCTTCTTCCACCCTCCCCTCCTTTCTTCCTTCTTTCCAATAACCCCCTGAGCTTGAGTGTGCTACATGCACGATCTTGGGCAACCTATTAGTGGCTACACCAATAGAGAAAAATGACTCCCCCTTCCCCAGAGGTGGTTAGTTGCTTCTCAGTTGGGGTGGAGCCTCATGAATCCCTACCTCATCTATGCTGGAAGTATTGACTGCTTACTCTTGTACAGCTGTTGTGCAGGTAATGGCAGCTACTATGCCTCCATGAGTGCAGTGGCCATGCCATGTCCATAAGATAGCATTTCACAGCTCTCCTCCCCATCTTCTGCCTCTTATATCATTTCTGTTTCCTCTTCCAAGATGTTCCTTGAGCCTTGGAGGGGCTGAAATAGGCTGTTAGGTCGAGCACTCAGCCAGTACCTCTTCTCAGCACTTTGACTGGTCATGAGTTCCCGAGCTGACTGTTGCCTACTGCAAAAAGAAGACTGTCTGACAGACCGAGAGCAGCACTGCCCTATGGGTATAAACACTAAATATTTAGAAGGCAGTTGGACAGCATGTCTGTTGGGCAAACACAACAGTTAAATTACCCCTCAAGGGCCCATGAAATGCTCAGCCATGGACTTTTGAGTGCGTCTACAGTAACCAGCATGATTTCCTTCCTGTAGAGCAGGCCTCAAATCAGAAAACAGTTGGCTTTCCCATAACAGTCATGCCATTATTGTGTTGGTGGGCATTTCTTTCCTGGCAAGTCAGTATTAGGGCGTGCAGGGTCTACTACTGGATATATCAGTTGATCTTTCTTCCCCAGTATAATACCTTTCAGTATGATGAAAGCTAGCCAGCAGAAAGTTTCCAGTTCCTTTCCAGTTTGATTTCTTTTTGTGCTGCCACCAATATGTGTTGTGTCTTTAGCGATAGGGTCTTTGTGGTAGGCAAAGAAGAGCAATCAGATGCCACAAAACTTGAAATAACCTCTTAGTTTCTTTGCATTGGTTTATACATGATACACCCCCCCGAAGGCTAAAGAATCAGCTTCCATGATCCAGTAAGGTCTTTAAGTACCTTTACACACACACACACACACACACACACACACACACACACACACACACACACACACACTTGTCGTTATTGTTAGGAAATCAGTTTGATTCCAGTGATTGTTTAAAGCTAATGAAAGTAACTCCATTTCTTCCCAGATTCACATAATACAGCTATTGAAACAATAAAGTAGATTTGTAGGCAGTCTGTGTAGCAGAGAGTTATTTAAAACAATGTAGTTTTTTTGCGTTCAGCTGTGTAGATTTATATAATCTTGAGCCCAGGACTGACAACCTCCTTTGGGAATACGTCTGGTTTATAGCTGTGAAGACAACATGACCTTCTTAAACTCTCTTGGGTCACTGAGGAAATAGCTGACTAGGTGTGTGAAGTGAGGATTCTAAATCCTACCTTTAGCATTAAAGTGAGGGGAGATAAAGTTTATAAATTGAACAATTAAAATGTTCTATTAATTATTAAGTTAGTATTAAAAATATAAATAGCCAAATAATAATTATTGCAAACGTAAATTCTTATAAGTAATTTATAGTTGCCCCAAATTTATTACAGATTTAAACTTGTAGGTTGTCAAGTTGCTTTGAACCAGCTTTTTAAAAATAAAATTGTCCAAATGTTACTATTAGAATTTAGGTTAAAGAATAAAATAATTTGGCTTGGTGTGTTTATGTGTGCCTTTAATCCCAACACTGGAGAGGTAGAGGATGGCAGATCTCTGAATTTGAGGTCAGCCTGGTCTACAGGGCAAGTTCTAGGCTACCCAGAACTACATAGTGAGACCCTGTACTTCACCACCCCACCCTCCCAAAAAAGAAAGAAAGAGTAAAGTTATTGGGAGCATGACATGACAATAAGTATGTAATTAGGAATAATAATTGAATGTATGGTTTTCTTTGAAGATTGGGTTAGATTCTCTTGAAATGTTCGTGGCCATGACATTGAAAGTCACACGCCTTGAAAAGTTCACCATCACACACTTTCAAGGGTTGTAATAGCCAATAACACTGGCACCTCTCTGTGTCTGTGTGAAAATTTTATCTTATTTTTGAGAGGGATACATGGCCCTGACAATTTATAACACCCAGGAAAACTAACATAACATAACCTATTGAAGGGTGAAGGGTTTACATTTTCAAAATGATATGAGCTCATGTATTCGGTAGGTAGATCAATAAGACAGAGCAGCTAGGAGGAGAGCTAGGGTTTTAGTAGCAATGGCTGAGAGCTTTTAACAGAGGTGTGAAGTTGGTCCTTTAATAACATTGTAGCACCCTCAGTGCGATGTTACAAATAGCTTTAGTTAATAAGAAACATTAACAGAGTTGTTCTGTATCTATGCCTCTTTCTAGCTCTCCTCTCTTGTTATAACATGTATGAGTATCTGTTTTGAACAATAAAAATAAAACAATTCTACAATGTATTTTAAAGTCAGCAAAAGCTTGCTGTGTTCATACATTTTTTATTGCTTTTGCAAACATTCACTGTGATGAAACTTGTCATTTCAAACGAGTTTAGTCATATAAAGTGATTCCTACAGGTATAGATTTTAAAAGCCGAGTCCACACTTGTAGAATTCATTGAGAAACTATGAATTTTCATTCTATTCAGACTGGTAGTTGACAGACTCGAAAGGTTTCGAAACTGCATTTTCAGTGAAAAATTTGTTCATACAAAGGGCATTATAGGGCTTTAAATTTTTGCCATACAACTTTTATCAATCCACTCCTAATTATTTAGTCCTGATTTTCATGAGACATTGGCTGGGCTGGGAAGCCTGCTTTGGGGGAAGTTTCTGTTCCTGACATTTGCTCTCACATTTGGTTTACACACTACTTAGTCTTGGTTCTATATTTCAGCTGCAAAACTTTAAGGAAAATTATCTGTGTATACCAGTAAGATGTTTGTCTGCTTACATTCTTTCCAGAGGAATTATAAAGCAGAAACCTCATAAACAACATGACACCGAGGACAGGAAAGGAACAATATCACAGGGAATAAATCACGCTTTGTTTGATAACTAAAGAGAAAGAAAATTGCTTCCATCTGTTCTAAAGGAATTTGAATTTAGTTTCTAAAATTTAGATTTCAATAAAGTATTTTCGGGGTCTCATTCTATTATCTGATCATAGTGAAGTTTTCTCTTTGAGGTTGAATTTGATTGCAATACTGAAACATATTTCTGTGTGTTTCCGGCATCCTATTCAGTATAGTAGAACTAAGTGCATGGTAGTCAGGATATTCCTATATTTGATGCATGATAGAATTAATGTAATCTTCAAATCTTCATTTAAAATGCCATTAAAATTCTTTGCATTCCATGGGATGAACCACAGAGTGTCTGGTGCAAATCTTTTAGATAGTCTTTGTGTCTAGTTTGAATCGCTTTTGTTCACAGGGCTCTGTGCTGCCGGGCTGTTTCTGAATATCTCATCAGCTGAGATAAACCACCAGTACCTAAAGTGAACTGGATGTCTGCATAATCTCAGGAAATCTTCAGGTTCAGAAATATGGGTTCACTAACAAGCAAAATCAGTCAATCTTTGAAATAAAATGTAATGAACAAATAAAAGAACCACAGTTCATATGGCTGACATCATACTAAATGTCTTCCAGAAATGAGGGGTTTTTTCATAGTGAGCTCGCTCTCTCTCTCTTTTTGTCTCTGTGTGGATTTTTTCCCTATAGAATACACAAAGACCCAATTGATGGAGAACTCAAAACAATCAGTGGCTATGATATTAGCTCATTGCTTTTATTAGATTAAAAGTATGGATGTAGCACTCCATACCTTCTAGCTTAATTTCTGACTAGAAAATGAATCACACATAAAGACTTCCCATCATATTATTGAACCCAGATACAAATAAACATGACAGTTTTTAGATTATAGTAAGCTTAGAAATAAATATGCAACTGTTTTTAGCACCACTTTTTTTCTCTAGCAGGGTACTAAATAAGTTGATTTACTGGGTTCTAAATTGGCCTTTCACATAATTGAATACTGACATATGGATGGTGATCTCAAGAAGATACCAAAATGATGGCTATTGGATGTCCATTTTTCCTCAGGCATAGTCTTGGGAGTGCTTGTCCTAGGAAGCATGAGCTCCCTCAGCTCATGGGCTCTGTCAGAAGTAAATGAAAAATAAGGATGTGGTACAGGAAGATAAACAGGCAAACAAAAACTCACGTTTTTTCTTTTTGGAGCAGTATCACAGAGAGCTGTGGTCTGTGTGTGGGGGTTTGGAGGTGGGGGCTCAAACCTGGTAGCAAGAAGGCTTACATTGTTTGCTCTCAATCTTCTTTGTATTTCTTTAACAAAAAAATCCTCATTCTCTATGTGACCACTGGCAGTAACTTCCCCAAAATACATGCCCTGGAGAAGAGAGCAACAATGTGAATTGGTGGCAAGTATTCTTGACTCGAAAGAAACCTAGCCATGTATAACTGCACACCAGAGTTTTCTGTGGTCTCTGTTTTATCACTTGTAAAACAGAATTTGTAGATGTAGAATTTGCACAGTTTATTTCCATTTATTGTATTGTGATTTGGTAATTCTACATATTTATATTTATAAAATAAGCCATCCCCGCCTGGTGCACCTGTGTTCATACTTGCAAATTCCCAGATGGGGCCCATAGCAACATTCCCAGGGAGTTTGTGTTAGCTGTTGGTGATCTGTAGATAACCAGGTTGAATCCTTGGAACACATTTCTAGTATAGTAAACAGAGTTTTATGAGATGGCTATCATTGGGTTCAGGCATTCTAACTAGGGCCTTCCTTTGTCAGAGAAGATAATACAGGAAGAATTACCACTAGAGTGGTAACCCACATATCTATTTTAGGCTTGAAATACAGAGTACAGAGTGATATCATTAAATTGAAAACTGTCACAGAGATTGTGAAAGCTGACTTGACTTTGTTTTTTCTGAAGGAGTACAGGACTTACATATCCACACATACTTCTTCAAAAGGGTAAAATTTATTTTTTATTTATTTTTGAGCAAGCAGGATGAAAATTGATGATATATATGCTAAGCTTAAATCAATGAAAGTTCAAAAGTAAGCACGTTTCCAACACGTTCCCAAAGTTAGGATGCTTATGTGGTTTCTGGCATGGGAACTGAGAAAACAGACTGTGTTATTTGAAAAGGACATGGCAGGATGACAGATTATATCAATGTCTACACAGGGGCTGGATTGTCCTGAGTGTGTATAGAATTGACAGCTTAAGATCTTCCTGGGGCTACCCTCCTAAAGCTGCCTTACAGAGTCATGTTGGTGCAGCTGAAAAGCAGGAAAAGGAGGCAATTGATTGTGCAGAATTTTTATATTTTAGTAATGCTCTACACTAGCAGTCTAGCTGTAAATCAAGTCTTGTTCATCAAAAAACTATTGTGGTGTCTCAAATTACCTCTTGTTAAACATAAAAAACCCAGACGATAGGATTTGTCCTAGATGTGAGTACCCATCCTCTAATTCCTGACAGCTGAGCAGTGGTTGTGCCGCGTGCTGGGTAGTTGACAACATGAGCTGCTGTCAGTTACCCATGAGGATGACCACCCTGGGAATAGTGTGCTCCTCTTAAGGAAGATGAATACAATATAGACGTAGGCTGATAAGCTCAGAAGCCAATGACTAATACAGAGCTGGCTCGTCATTAAGCAGCTATGGGAATTAGATGGTGCCATGTAATCTGTATGTAACCAGAACCATGGACTGTCACATGCCATATAAACCCAACTGGATGTTTCTGTCATCTGCTGCTTCATACTTTTTGAAGTCGCAGTGTTTCTAGATGCCAAATTATCATATTAATAGTATCTTTTCCTTAGGGTTGTTTTATACTTAAATGACTACAAAAAGGGGGAGGGGATTTGCACATGTCTGACATATAGCCCTTAAGATAGCTATTATTATTATTATATTTGGCATATTTCAAATATATTAATATACAACCAAAGGAACAAATAAGATTAGCATTCAAATATGTCAAAATGAAGAAAGCCAAATCTTATGTCAATGAAATATAAAGGAGACCGATTACTGCAATCACTTTGTATGCAACCATTCTAGACACTACATTATGATGATTATTATTTTTAAATTCTGGCGGCAATGTTTCCATGAAGGCTGTTTCCATGAATCAAGAAGGCTGTTTCCATGAACAGGAGAGAATGTAAATGGTGGTTACTGTACCTAGCTCTCTTAAGATACGGAATGTTTTTTCTGTTAGAGAAATGTCTACTTAAACATTTGCCCACAGTTAGTTGGACTATTTATGCTTTCATTGTAGATTTTTAAGAGTCCTGTATAGTTCTATATATTTTCTGGTAGTGTCCTTTGAAGCACCAATGTCTGTAAGTTTTGAGGGAGCACAGCTCATGTACTTTGTCTCAGTGTTGCTTGTGTTTCTGGTATTATGTCTAAGGAGTTTCCTAATCTGGAGTCATGAGAGTTTGCCCCTGGTTTTCCTTCTTAGGGTTTTGTAATTGTGGTTCTTAGGTCCAGACCTATGAGCCGTTTGCAATTGCATCTATATGTTTCAGGTAAGGATTTAACTTCATTTCTTTCCCTATCAATACTTGTCTCTGCACTGTTTTAATAGTCTTGGTGCTCTCGTCAGAATTAGTTGATCATCAATTTAAGTTCAATGTCTCAAGTCTGGAGTTTTTGTCATGCAGCTCCACTTAAATAAGAACAATATTTTCCTCAGGCATTTCACAACTCCTCTTTTTATATGTCTCAGCTGAAACTAATTTAAAAATATTTAAAGATTTATTTTTTATTATTTTTAATTATGTAAGTATGTGAATCTGTGTGCGGCTATGTATGTATCAGTGTAGGTGCCCTGGGAGGAGCTGGAGTCTCTTGTGAGCTGCCCGACATGGGTGATGGGAATGGAACTCAAGTCCTTTGCTAGAGCAGCACATGCTCTCCACTACCGAGCCATCTCTCTGGCCCCTGAAACTAATTGTCTGTTAGTTCAATAACCATGATCTTCCTTACTGAGCATTCATAAGTTAGCCTTCTATAGAGATGTTGGCTATTACAGTCAGAGGAAAAATATTCATGCGAATTGGAGTTGTTCACGCTATCACAAGAGAGAGAGAGAGAGAGAGAGAGAGAGAGAGAGAGAGAGAGAGAGAGAGAGAGAGAGAGATAGCAATTATAAGTCCTTTGTGTTTATAGCTAAGTCAGAGAACTAATGGTAATATACATTTGATTTTACAGAATAGGAAAGATGGCGTTGAAGAGCATTTTTTTTGTTGTATTGATTCAAATAATACATACTAACGTGGACACTGTTCACTGTACTAAGTCATAGGATGCAGTAGTGAGTGAGCGGACAGTGACTTCTGCCCTCTATTTTATAGGTCTATAGGACTTGTTTTGTAGGTCGTCTGCCCCTCAAAATCCTGATGAGAAGTGAAAACTTGGATAACAGAGAATCAGTTGTTGAATAGTATGAGAGGGCTAAGTTTAGATTTTATGTGGATCTTTTCTCTTGATCTTTCCGCAGAAGAGTGGAATGTAATTTTCCTAGGGATGTTGAAGTCTTTCCTGTAACCAATGACTGCCCTGCATAGGAACTATGCACTGTCCTTGGATTTAAGATGCTTCAAGGTTACTTCTGCAGAGATATTTTTCTGGAAAGTTTTGTTGTGATTGACACAGCCCAGATGTGAATCATGAAAGTCATTATAAACTTGACCTTGTTTGATGGTTTGCTTATTGGCTTCTAGAATAAAACCAAAAAGAAACCATGTGCTTTAAGAAAACAAATGTTTGTTTTGTAGAAGACAAAGCAAGTTTGTTGAGTAGCTCACTAAAAATGACCTCAGTTATCACCCCCAACTTCCCGTAGATGATACCTGCTAGCAATTGTTTAATTTAAGGTGAATGAATCTGCCAAAGGATTTAGAAGCTCTTTTAGAACTATAAAATTCCTCAGTGTAAAGAGATAAAATTTGCCCAGCTAAATGTTGATTGCAAAGCAGTGCCTCGAGTTGAGGGAAGAGTCTCCAGCCCCGGGCAGATTATGGTATAGTTAGATTTTCTTGTGTATCACATTAAAGCAAAAATTATAGACCACATGTGTTTCTAGTCTAAAGACCAGATTAAACCAGAAGGGGACCTGGCATGGTCTTTCTCCTCTGATGTGCCAGCCACGGCAGAATGGAAGGGTACCAGGACATTCACTGGGCCTTTAGTTGGTGCCCTGTCTGACATCTTTGACTCCAGTCCAGCAGTTCTGATGGTCTTCAGCTTCTTGGAGCTGCCTTTGTGTTTTATTTCATATTGACACTTTGATTTCCCAACTAGCTCGCCTTTAAGATACTACTTTTGGGGCAGATTTTATTTTACAGTTTTAAAAGATTTAATTTTTGTTGTGTGTTTATGTGTCTGTGTATGTGTGGGTTTGTGCATGTGAGCACCGTACCCATGGAGGCCAGAAGAGGGCTTTGGATCTCTTAGAGCTGGAGTTTTAGTTGTGATAGATTTTACTTCAAAGTTCCATTGTTAGGTAATATATATATCTTAACAGTTGTAAAATACTTTTATTAGATTTTCTAAAAAGATATAATCTAGGTCTCTGCTTAGTCTTTTAAATTTTGCATAAGACAATGTATATTGCTTTGGTTTCTATTTTTAGTTTCCTATAATGATCATGTATATAATAATTCTATTATCTTCTTTTATTCTCTTTTCCATATAATCTCTCTCTTTCCCTTCATTATTCCCTATGACCTACCCCTACATTACCCCCCGCACCAAACACAAACACACTATTTTAATCTGTGTTCCACATATGAGAGAAAACATTCAATATTTTCTCCCCGAGTCTGGCTTATTTCACTTAACATAATGATTTCCAGTTCCAGCCACTTTCCTGCAAACGCCATAATTTCATTTTACATTATAGCTGAATAAAATGCCCATATGAATATGTACCACATATGGGGACATATACCTATGTATCTAGGCTGGTTCTATTTCCACACTTTGTGAATAGTGGTGAAGTAAACATGGCTGTGCAAATATTTCTGTTGTATGTTGACTAGATGTTAATTCTGTTTGTGTGTAGATGGCAGGACTTTCTGCCATTCTGCAGGACTCTCTTCATGCTGATGGTTATCTCCTTTTCTCTACACAAGCTTTTCAGCTTCCTGTATTCTCATTGGCTAATTCTCAGGATTGTTTTCTTGACTCTAATATTAGAGTCATTTCCAGATACCCTTTGCTCGTATCTCTGTCTTGAAGTATTTTTACTCTGGCAGTGGCAAAGTTTTAGGGCTTTGATGAAGGTCTTTGTTTCATTTGGAATTGACTTTTATGCAAGGTGAGAAATATGGGTCTAGTTTTATTCTTTTATGTGTTTTCCAAACACCATTTGTTAATGAAGCTTTTTCTCTGGTGTATTCTTTTGATTCTTATTTTAAAGATTTGGTATAGCTGTGTAGGTTTATTTTGGGGTCGTTTTTTCTATTCCATTGTGTGTTTTTGCTATAGTATCATAGTATAACAGAAAATGAAGTATGGGAGACATCCAGCATTGTTCTTTTTGTTCAGAATTGCTTTGGCTATGCAGGGTTTCTTGTACTTCTTTGTGAATTTTAAAATCACTTAAAAACATCTAATTTATTTTTATTTTATGTATATGAATATTTTGCCTGCATCCATGTACATATTCCATGCATGTGCCCTGGTGCCCACAGAAGATGGTGTCAGATCCCATGGAAGTGGAATTACTGATGTTTGTGACCCTGGAATTGATTTGGGCCCTTCACAAGGGCAGGAAATGCTCTTAACCTCTCAGCCACCTCTCCAGGCCCTAGGATTACTTTTTCTAATTTTGTAAAGAATGCCATAAAGACTTGGATAGGGATTGTGTTGAAAATTAATTTTCACAACATTGGTTCCCCCTATCTGCGAGCATTAGATGTCTCACCATCTAATGTCTTCAGTGTATTGAAGTCTTCATGCAGAGATGTGTCACCAACCTGATTATGCTTATTCCTGGGCATTTCTTTCTTTCTTTCTTTCTTTCTTTCTTTCTTTCTTTCTTTCTTTCTTTCTTTCTTTCTTTCTTTCTTTCTTTCTTTCTTTCTTTCTTTATTTATGAAGCTATTGTGAATGGAACTCCCCTCCACCCAGATTTCTTTCTCAGCAAGTGTGTTTTATATATACACAGAAAAACTGCAGACTCTTTAATGTTGGTGTTGTATCTTGTTTCTTTGCTGAGGGTATTTATCAGGTCTAAAAGTTTTCTGGTGAGCTGTATAAATTCTTCAAGGTATAGGGTTATGCCACCTGCAAATAAAAATAATTTGACTCTTTCCATTGCTATTTGCACCTTTTTTATTTTTCTCTTATTCCTAGGATCTCCAGTACTATAGTGAATAAGAGTGGAGACAGCACCTTTATCTGTTTCTCAAGTTTAAAGGAAATTAATGTAAAAACTAAAAACTTTAAGAACTGTAATATTTCAGTCTTGCATGTCTGGGTCTGTGCATCTCTTTTTAGAGAACTCTTTTTATCGTATTGTTTTTATGACATCTTCCAACTTTCTGTCCTGTTCATTCTGTTGTCTATAAACAATTCTTTCTCGTCTGATAGGGACCCATGTGGCGGTTTGAATGAGATATGTCCCCTATGGGCTCATGGATTTGGACACTGGCTCTCCAGTGGGTGGTGCTGTTGGGGGAGGCCGTGTAAACTAGGAGATGCAGCCTTTTTGGAGAAAGTGAGTCCACTCATGGGGTGTGAGAGAGGGAGGCAGGCTTCAAGGGTTTGTAGTCTCATCCCACTTCTTTCTCTGTCTTTGCCTTCTCTGTGTAGATGAAATTGCAGCCAGTCAGCTGAGCGTTTCTGCCAGGCCTTCCCTACCATGCCAGACTCTAGAGCTCTGGAAATGTAAGCAAAAAACAGAAACCAAACCAAAACAAAATAAACAACCTTCTTCCTTCCATTGTTTTTGGTCATGGTGTTTTAGCACAGCAACAGAAAAGTAGCTGATACATGCCATTCTTCCTATGAAAAAGTGAAGGCTAGTTCTACCCTTCCCATTACTCCAGCCTGGTCTTGGTTCCTTCTATCTCAGAGGATGTGGCAACCTTGATGTTATTGTGTGCCTGGGGCTATTTTCTATTAGTAGTGTGCTCTCTCCCTTTCAAATGTTTGCTGTTGGGGTGCTTCATTCTGAAACTCAGCATCCATGTGTTGAGAATGCCACCCCTTGCTGAGAGCTGGGGTGTAGTACAGGTGACAGCGCTGGGCAGCACTCCTCTGATTGCCAGAATCTACTGAGAGCCATCTGGGTGAGCCCTCTCAGATGTCCAGCCCAGTCAACCCTTCAAACGCTGAAGCCTACCTTCCCGTGTTGCTGTGTAGAGGAGCATCCAGCTAAGGCTGCAGGATTGTTAAAGGTGGTCACAGATTGTTCTCTGAAACCACTCACTGACTTTCCAGGAGGCCTGTTAGATAGCAACACCATGTCCTGATCACCATTCCCCCTCATTCTAATAGGCCTTCCTGCTATTAATGTCTTTCTGTGTGTCATGACTAGGAGGTTCCTATTAAAATGTTAAGACAGCAGATAACGTTTGCAGAAGAGGAAACTGAGGCCCAGGATGAATCTCTCCAAGGTCAAGCCAGCAGCGAGTAAATGTTTGATAGGTATGAAAAAACGATATTCCTTTAACCACTGTGGTATTCTTCATGTTCAGTCATGGAAAAAGAGCCAGATACACTTTTGTGTTGCCTGAACTGCAGGTAGAAGCCCCAGTTGGATACTGGTCTTCCCTGAGACTAAGGAAGAGGTTTAAAAAATCCACAATGAAGTGTTTGGCATAGTCAGAGGATCTGCAGGGGTGGGGATGTCTCTAGAAACCTACATTCTAATAAAAGAGCTTCTCATTATTCTTAGGATCTTTTAAATTGAGCTATATAGATTTTGGATCTAGTTCACTTTGATATGTGATGTTTTTATTTATTTGCAAGGACTTTTAAATTGTAAAACTTATAAAATTAAAAAAATCTTTTGAAATTAAATATTTAAAATATTTTTAAAAACACACTCTGGGTTTGTAGAATGGGATACCCATTATGACAGTGCTAGTTTAGGAAGAGCATGGATGCTTCCCTCTGCATTCATCAGCATCTGTTCCTCTCAGCATCATCCCAGAGATCCCAAATGAACAGATAGTAAAGAGACTAGGAGGTGACTTGAAAAGCATCTTCTTCCCACATGGTTGGCTTTGCCTGGGGCTAGTTGAAATAGCTGGGAATAGGAGAGACACTGATAACCTTGATTAATAGGAGGATTGTCTCACTAGAGATCGATTGAGACTTTGTAAGTGAAAAGCAGTGTAGGCATTTTTATTACCTAGGGGTGATTAGAAAGTTTGATTCAGTTTTCATCTACGGCAGGAGAACAACTTGACCTACTGTATAAAATTTATAGATAGTGGGAACTCGCTGTAGTTGAGGCTGTCTGTGGAAAAAGTGCTGATGAGGGAGGGCAACAGGATCTAATTTGCCATGAGAAGGGAAAGGAGGCAGAAGGGTGGTGAGGAGGAGCTGAAGGGGCCAGAAGGTGGGCGGACAAGATGGAAGTGTAAAAGCAACACAAAGCTTTGTCTGAAAAAGCCATGCAACCTAATGCTGTGTATGCTAATAAAAATTAGAAATAAATAAAAATAAAAGAGGGACATGAATAATGATGTCACTGCCATATTAAACTCAGACTATGGTCTCTCTTGGAATAGAAGTGAAATTTGAGAATTTAAGAAAAAGAAAAGTGTGTTCTTGAAAGAACCAAGACTCTCAGAGGTTCTAGAGCATCTTGTGACAATTTCAGTGTGAATTACTATCGTTTGTCAATACGAGCTGGAGTTTTAAACTTCTCACCCTGTCACTTGGACTTTGTTCCCATAATTATGCCATTAACCGAAACTTAGCTTTTAAGGTGACTTTTTGGGGGGCTTCTTTCCTTTATGTTGAAATTTATTCTTTCCCTTTCCTAAATTGGTTTATCACTGAGCTATAACAAAACTGAAATTAATGTCTGAAAAGTGCCATACAATATATCTCAATATATTCATGAGAACAAGTGTTTCTTTTGAAACTAGAGCCTTGGTTGAGAGTAGGAACACACTTGGAGTTGGGTATTAGATACATTGTATGGGAATTCTATAGTTTTCATTGTAAGGATAATGATTCTTCTTTATAAAGGCTTTTGAAAGAAAACAAAAGACATTTAATGATGTCATTACTGATAACATTTTTGATTGTATTTCATCAATCCTGTATTTTTCTGAAAGACAATAAAACTCGTTGCCACACATCTGAAAAGAAAGTGTATTGGTAAGCCTTTTGTTTTATCTTAGGTCTTAATGTCTTTATATTTTAAAAAGAGTGTGATGTGGATGAGATTTTCCTCCATGACTTTACTAGCTACAGTCAAAATCAGTATGCCAGGAAAATTCATTACCTTCTGGGATGATCTCCTCTCAGCTGTTCAATACAATAAAAATAAAGCCTTTGCCATTCAGTATTGTTAGATGATTAGCCTCACCTGCTTTTGGAAACTGAAATAGATGCTCGCTTATTCTGAGTATGTGCAGGGCAATATGCCCCCATTGCTTTGGGGCCGTCCTCTGTCACATGGAATTATCATTTAAGTGGTTAAACACAGTTGTCAATATTTATTCAAAGTCATCTTGCCTTAACAACAAGTACCTGATAGATAATCCATGAAGAGTTCTGTCCATGAAACACACTCAGATAAACAGGGGGAAGTATGGGTATTGTCAACTGAAGTAATGAAACTTCATGTTCAGTTCTGAGGGCATTGCTGGGGGTCCCCTATTTGCTCAGTCCAGTGCTCACAGCAACATATATAAGTATAAGCAACAGTCTGGGTTCTGTTCATCAATGGGGATGGAGAAAGCAGAGTGGAAAGTGACCAGTTTGGACCACTTTCTATTCTGTTTGTGATAGTTCTGTTACACTTGATGTTTTCCGTTGCTTAGTCTTCAGGAAATCCAGTTTGGTATCATGGAGAAAGCTGTGTGGACAGGGGTGCCTTCTCTCTCTGCCATGGAAATGAAGTGTTTGCTGCTGTCCTATGTAACGCAAGTTTTTATCTCTAATAAAAGAATACATGGGAGGTTTTATTTATTTTTTATTCTTTTACTTTATGTGAAAATTATGCCAGGTAACTTTTGGAGTGTTCCTGATTTCCAATTACCCGAATGACATCAAAATATGTAACGTTTCCTTATTTATAAAAAACTCTTTCTTGGAGAAAGCATCTTCCTTCCTGGGTTTCAGGGTTCTGATGGGAAGCATAAGGTGATGGCTATAAGCTTCAGCATGTGGCCCAGTATCTCCTGAGAGAAAAATCTCAGCATGTGTTTGGTGAATGACTGAATGTCAGCAGAGTGTGAGAAGTGGCTTTATTGTTTTCGGTGTCCTGGGTTTCCTCTGTTCGGAAGCATGAATGTTAGGTAGGCGATGGAATCTACTCTTCCAGTGAAAGCAGTGCCTTCCCTATACTGATATATGGGAAATAAAATTCAGTACCCACAACATTTGACTGCTCCCCTGGCTTGGTTTTCTTAGCATTGTGCGTTACAGTATAATCAGCAGAGGGGCGACAGAATGAATTCATGCATGGCTGCTTCTGTACGGCTGTTAAGCAGCAGGGCTACCAGTGTCCATCACTAGGAAAAGTGCGCTTACACTTGCCTGCTTCAGAGAGCAGAAAGGCTTCCTACTGGTTTTGGATGGAGTTTGAAAGGGTTGTGGGATGCAGGAACTGTGCTTCCCTTGAATAGGCCTGTAATCTCAGCCCTGGGAAGAAAGTGTGCTGGCAGCCACTGTGACAATGTCACCTTGAACAATTCTGCAATAAGGCATCATTTAGTACTGTTACAGTAGCATGTGTAGGGTTAGACTGACTTTTTTTTTTTTTTTTTGGACAGGGTTTCTCTGTGTAGCTTTGTTCTTTTCCTGAAACTCACTCTGTAGCCCAGGCTGGCCTCGAACTCACAGAGATCCGCCTGGCTCTGCCTCCCGAGTGCTGGGATTAAAGGCGTGTGCCACCACTGCCCGGCTAGACTGACTTTCAACCTAACTCTAAATGCATATTTGTATGAATTATAAATTAAGCATACTTTTTTTGGAGTTTATAACTTCTCCCCAATATCCTGGTGATTTTCAAATGAACAATAACCGTGATTGTCACTAGTCATCAACTCACTGCAATAGGATTAGCGAAGATTTTGAGTTGTGGCAAAATGATTAATGATCATCACATCAGAGCAATGGTTCATTTGTTGTTTCTATTTTCTTCCTCGTTATCTAAACAGATAACTCTCTGTCTCCAAACCTTCCAATCAAAATGCCATTTTGAGGAATTTCAGTGCAAGTTGACCTTCAACACCTGAACCATGTAAGGGTTTTGTCAGTGAGAAGAAGCCTCAGGGACATGCCACACAGAGCTACACACAACTGTCCAGCAGACCTGGAACGATCTCTTACAGTCCACCCAGGCGGTGTCCTTACCTTACAGCCCCGTGGCTCTGTTCCAGGAAGACGACAAGACAGTAAAGCGTCCCCCACCCAGCAGCCCCCACAGTTAACTGATGATTGGATACAGGGTGCTTGGATTCAGCTGTGGCCCATGCACACTCAGCGGGCTCTAGAGGCAGCTACCATTCTCAATTACTAATTTCTTTGCTTGGCAACTTTGTAAGACACCATGGAGAATGCAGCTACCTTTGGGCGCTTTACCAAAACGCAGAGAAGTGTGATAGTTAGCCCCAGCATGAGGCTTAACAGAGTGCTAACCAGGGTCACCAAAGGGTAGCATGTCAGGCTAAAGGCTGCATATAATAGACTAGATTGACAAAGTTGCATGGACTTTTTTTTTTTATAACTAATAATTATTGTATCTACATTCTTTTCCAGCATTAGATACCTAAAGCAGGTTTCTGCACATGACTAAAGAATGCCAGCTAGGCCGGGCGGTGGTGGCGCACGCCTTTAATCCCAGCACTCGGGAGGCAGAGCCAGGCGGATCTCTGTGAGTTCGAGGCCAGCCTGGGCTACCAAGTGAGTCCCAGGAAAGGCGCAAAGCTACAGAGAAACCCTGTCTCGAAAAACCAAAAAAAAAAAAAAAAAAAAGAATGCCAGCTAGAACCTCATTTGGTGGAATTCAAGGGCAAGTCCAGCTGATCCGATAGTCCTCTGGGTCACTGATGTATTACAGCAGACAGTAGACATGAGGGAGCTGTCATTTGGCCACAGGGCTTTCCTTTTCCCACTTTATCCCCTTCCTGGTTCTTGCCAAATCTGCTTTCCATTTGAAGTTGATTGAAATGGGTCTCACAGTTACACTGTCAAGCGAAAGCCCTGTGATTTAGAGAGCCTTCTCTTCATTTCAGTTGGTGCAAGGACTTGAAGTCGTTTTTTATTTTTTATTTTTAAATCTGGATCCTTTTAGCAGACTGGAGATGACCAAATCAGCATCTGATTTACCCACAATTAATGGAAAAGTGTTGTCAGGTGCATGAGATGAAATTTGTGCTAGAAAGGTGGTCCTTTGGTGCCAAAGTTTGTTGTAGGTAATGACCTCTCTGGGGTGCTCAGACAGTCCCTGGAAAACATTATGAGGAATTATACCAGCTTAGGTTTGGCTAGACTCGTTTCTTCTAAAAGCACAAGATGCTTCAGCATGTAGGTCATCTCATTTGTCTTCATAACACCAGTGAGAAGTAGCTTGTGGCAGGTGTAATTACCTCCTTTTTATGGAGAGAGAAGATCAGGAGCAGAGGGGAACCAGAGCGCCACATAATGCTGGTGTTTTATTGTATTTTTCTTTCCAGATAGATGAAAATACCTCACAAACATCTGAATTCACTGGTACACAAGTAAGATATTGACGACAGAGGCATTGTGTACAGTGGGAGGATAGTAACCATTTTGTACCAAAGTGACTTTAGTGAAAGCCATGTTTTGGTTGTATCCTGTGTATTACATGTGTTTTTTTTTTTTAATCCAAAGGACTATGAATGAAAAAGAATTTGTTCTGAAAAATGAGTTAAAATAATCTTAATCCCTAAAAACTGGGACTTTAGCTTTGCCTAGCAGTATAAAGCAGAACCAGATGTTGTTTTCTGGGGGAAAGCAGCCTGACGTGAGCGCTTTGGTCATGGAATCTGGGGTTGAGTCAAACTTACAGCATTCTTATATCAGAGATGGTGTGGAGAAAAATGATGTAAAATTACAGAAGAAGTGGGACTCTGGAGAAAAGGTGTTTGGTGAATTAACTATACTGTCAATAGGCTTTGAGTCATAGTTGAAGAAAGTGTTAGGTGACACTTTATTAGAGAGGATACAGGTGTTTTTCTGGGAGGGGGGCGGGCAACAGAAAATCTGTAACTACAATGACAGTCAATGTAGGAGTCTATAGAGTCGGCCATGAGTCGGGGTAGGTGATCAGAGTGGCTGGCGGTTGGACAGTGGCAAGAACACAGGGTCTTTCTGTCTTTTTTAAAATACAGTTTTTAGATTCTAGGCTTTCCATTTTATGGTCTCAAATGACTACTCTTACATTTCAGTCAGCGAGGATGGGGAGAAGATGTGGAAAACATTTCAAATTCAAAGTGCACAAACCACAGTCCAACATTCCAAGCTGTGCCCATAGTCTGTTGGATAAGATGGAGTTGCATGGGAAGACCTAACTACCGAAGAGGCTGGGGAAAGAGCTACATGCAGACAACTCTGTGCATAGCAAAAATGTGAAGGGCTGAGCACTAAGTCAAGGAGAAAATGGATACAGGAAAGGCAGCAGTTGACAGCACAGGAGCACTGGGGAAAAATATATTATCTGCTGTGAGACATAAACCCGTGATCATTCTCCAGCAGTGGTTCTCCACCTTCCTAACGCTGGGACCCTTGAATATGGTTCCTCATGTTGTGTGACCCCCCCCAACCATAAAATTATTATGCTACTTCATAACTAATTTTTCTACTGTTATGAATCATAGCACAAATATCTATGTTTTCTGATGGTCTTAGGAGGCCCCCTTGAAAGGGTCATTTGAGCCCCCAGGTTGAGAACCACTGTTTTAGAGCTAAGCACTATCCAGTCTCTTTCCTGGATATTATGACTGGCAATTGGGTGCTCTAGTGACCCTGTTGAGACTCGCAAAATAGCTAAGGTTTTAGGATAATGAATTATGCATTTCTTACAAGTAAGCCCATCACTTTTTCCCGTGCTCCTCGATACTTTGCGTTGGAGCAATCATATTGTCAGAAGGGAAACATCTTAAAACACACAGTAAGTCCACCTTCCAATTGTGAAGTAGTAAAAATTGAAGTATAGTATCTACTTTGTAATATTAAGTAAAAGGTATCCATTGTGGTGGGATCAGATTTATCATTTAGCTGCAAAAGACAGTGATGAGAAAAAAATCTCCACTGAGCTAGAGTACTAAGCATGTAGGCATATATTTGCCTCAGTGTACTAAACATGTAAGGATATGTTTGCCCTTATATTTTTTAGGTATTGGAACACTTTCTAGAAAAATAAATTTCTTCAGCATACCTCAAACAAGTTTTCATTTATAGGAAAATCCTGGTTAATATTGTCAGAAGGTAGTCATGCTGTATCCATAACAGCCTGTATTTTTGCAAAATATATTTTGGATTACTTTTAACTCTGTTCTACAGTAATTTATCCGATGGAAGTAAATACCAACAAAGCAGCCTTTTTTTTGTTTGTTTTTTGTTTTTTTCTGAGGTTACTCAGTTAGTACTGAGTATAGATAGGGTTTGGGAGTATAGTGAATGTACTAGGTGGAGAAGGGAACTGAGACTTGGAATTTGTTCCGGCTGTGACTGAAGACTACAGAGCTGGAAGGAAGTAAATATTCAAAGACACACATTTCCTCTTGTAGTTCTTGTGTTATGGCCAAGAGATCAAGTAACTGTTTAAGTAGGAAGCAAATTGAAGAGGTTTTGGGAATCCGACATTCACCAGTGACAGTCGAAGCTGTAAAGGGGGTGAGGTTGTTAGAAAGAGAGGAGAAGACCAAACCCAAGCAAATCTAAGGCACACCCAGGGAGAGAAGAGTCAGTAAAGACACCGAGAGCACCATAAGGGAGACCCTCCATCATATGATTTCAGAGTAAGGCATCACAAGGGTCAGGGCTCGTAATGAACATGGGATTTGAAAGGAAAAGTTTTAAGATGATAATGAAGGCAGAGAGCCGTGGAATTGACAGAGCTCATTGGTGGGGTTTAGTCCTAGAAGTCAAATGGAGAAGAAGCCAGGAGTTCTATGGAAATGTTGGCAACAACAACGAAAGTTTCCTCAGAGGCATAGCAAGATCTGAAGGTGTACCACCAGCCTGCAGGGTGTGGTTGTGGCCTGAGAGGAAACACTGCAGAAAGATGGCAGTGACTTGAAGGGAAGGTGGAACAGGTGACCCTTTCAGGAGATTCTGCCCCTGAATAAGCCAGCAGCTGTGAGCCATTACTGGAGGATGTGTTTGCCCTTTGGGAAGCTTTTTCCTTTAATATATGAAGGCATATATCACTTATTCCAGGCTAAATTATTCCATATACTCCATAGTGCCCAGATCTCAACAGCTTAAGACTAAGGTGTGTCTTGGTGACATTTCACGTTTGTTATGTAAGGGCAGCTGGAAGTTTTCTACTGTTCACTGTTACTCTGGGGGTCGACTCATGGAGCAGCCTTCATCCTGAGCATTTTCAGTGACCCTGGCAAAGGAAAACCCCACAGCAAACTGCACACTAGCTTTTGAAGCTTTCAAATCCATGTGACTTTCAGTTGCTGTAATGTGCATTTCACTGGCCAACTCACGTCACATGCTACCATTTAAGGAATGAGGAAGTTTAGTCATACTATTGCAGGAAGAGAGCTGATCAGAATGAATAGAAACACCCCTCAGGCTTCTCTAGGAAGTGCACTTGTTTGCACTGTTACACTGATTTTCTAGTTATCAGAGTATTGGTGTTTATTTCTATAAAAGTTAGGCATTAGTTTTTTTCTTTAGAAAAATAATCCTGTATTCCAACTTCGCTTTTGAGGGAAAAATTGGGTCAAACACATCTCATTTCCATTTACAAAGCTATTTTCAGACGTACAGTTCTATTTATGTACCAGAATACATGTGATGGTGGGGGAGATAAAGAATGAGTACATTACATTTTTACCAATTATCATTTTAAAGTTAGCATGATGATGAAATTTGTTAAGACATTTTTATTAGAATCAATTGACTAAAGACTCTTTATATCCCTTCAAAGTCCTGGGTAATTCTCTTCAAAAATGGCAAATGCTCTAAAAAAGGGAGTGAGGAGACATGAAGCAGAGGCCTGACTGCCCCTCTGTGGCCCGGATTCTCAGGCTAACAGTTCCCTCCCTCCAGCCGTCCCCTCTCTGTGTACAGTATCTGCTGCGATCCCTGTAGGGCACGTTTCCTTAGTGTACATTCGGTTCCCAGTTGCACTTCATAAATTCAATGCAGGGAAGTGTTTCGTGCAGAGAGTAAGAGCCATCCTTTATTAGCCTGGGTTCACAATCCAGACTAATCCCAGGAATCTGGCAGACTCTTCACAAATGTACGTATTAGGAGTCTTTAGGGAAGCACCCAGACAGTGACAGCATTATTAGGGATTTAAGCTGTAAACCATTTTGAGTGTGGGCATGACAGGAGTAGTAGTTAATGGATTTTGAAATATTTCTCATTGCAGCTGAAACAGATTTCTCCACAACACGGTTGCTCTCACTGTGAGAAAGCAGTGCTTCAATGTGGGCAAAGAATAAAGTCAAGGTGTCATTGTGTGTGACATCCCTGTCCCTGATGGCCTCTATGCACTTCATCAGCCAGTCTATGAGATTTTATTGCTCAGTGAGTTTTACCTGGTGATCAGTAAATTAGAAGGAAGAAAAGGAGCCCCCCTCTCTCTGTGCTGTTCTGAAGTGTTCCAAGGGAACACTTAAAGAGAATTAAAATCAAATGTCAAGAAGATTGCCAGTGAGATAAAATGGAGTGTTCTGAACGTAGCATTAATAGCTGCACACTAGTGCATAGTATTAATAGCTGTACCTGAGGGTTGTGCGGGTGTGAATAGGTAGGGTGATGTTAATAAAATACTTCGGGGAGCTAAGAGGAGATGAGTGATTTCTGAAGAGAGCCTTCTTGACCAATCAGCGCTAAGCTAAAAGTCCACAGAAGTCAGCACTGCCAGAGCCTGTGTCCAGAGTCCAAACAAACAGGGTAAGACAACCCAGAAGAGACTGGAAATGATAGGAGCGTGTTGCTGTGGGAAAGCACAAGAACTAACCGTGTGAAGATGTGCACAGGCCCGGATGACCGGGAAATCTTGTTGTTGAGGAACGTGTTTGAGGAAATGTACGGGGTGAAGGTTGCTGTCATGACAGCTGCAGGTCCATGTGTGCTCTGGGTGATCTTGGTGTGCCCTGGTGTGCCATTCTGCTGATACTTGTGAGTTACTTCATTTTGGAGCATATGAAATACTTTGTCAGGATGTGTAACTCCATTACCTGTTAAATCACTCTCATTCAACCTGTGACAGCACTCGGTATGTTGTTAGGTATTAAATCAGCAATTATTAGCTGACTTCAAAGACACTGGGCTCATCTGTTGGCCTGGTATGTTGAGTGATGTAAGAATTTAGAAATAGCCTACATAGTGTTCCCTTATGGAAACAAAATATAAATGTTTGAATTTGTATGTTGCCCATGAATATGTATAAATTTTAGTGTGAAATTTAAAAAGATTGTGCTGTGACCTAGTAGAGATTGCATACCCCTACAGGGCTATATCCTTGAAGCAAAGTGGCTCTTCCAGAAGACACTGGTTGCCAAAAGCTCTTCAGCCAGGGTGGGACTTTATGATCTTTTCTCCAACCCATGCTGGTACTTTGAATGGCTTGACTTTGTGTATCATCACAGCTGCTTGTGAGCTCATATATGTGATATCCCTGCCATATCTCCCCCCAACCCCCCAGAAAGAATGTTTAACTGCAGACATCATTCACTACTTGTGGCTCTTATGCTTTCTGTCTCCTCTTCCATGATGATTCCTGAGCCTTGAGGAATGGAGTATGGTATAGATGTCACATTTAGAGCTGAGCATTCCACATTCCTTTATTCTCTGCCTGTTGATCAGTTGTCAGTTTCTGTGTTAATCACCACCCACTGCAAAAAGAAGCTCCTCTGATGAGGGATGTGAGATGCAATGATCTGTGGGCATAAATATAAGAATTTGTGGAGCAGTTTAATAATGTTTCCATTTAGCAGAAAAGTAGTAGTAGTTTTTCTCTAGGACCAATGACCTAGCAAGTCACAGGTTTGTGGCTCAGTTAACAGTACCAGGCATGAGTTCTGTCTTGTGAATTGGGCTTTACATCCAATAAGAAAGTGGTTGGTTACTCCACTATTGCACGAGTGAGCATATCATGTCAGGTCAGTGCTTGTAGTGCACAGGGTTCTTAACTGGGTAAGATGGTTGAATAACTTTATCCGATAGTAGCATAAGCAGAATCTTTTAGCACTGTGCGAGCTGGCCAGAATGGAAAAAGCTTCCAGCTTGATACCATGACCTACTACTACTCAAGTCTGTGGTGTTATCAGCAGCAACGGTCCTATTATCAAGTTCTGGGGGGTAACCAAGTGCAATAGCAACAGTCAATAAGTTTTTTTTTTTAGAGGGGGGTCTTTGCAGCCTCACTGATCCACAGCTTGAAAAGAGTTAAACCATACCTGACAATGGGCTTTTTGTTTGATAGCCTGTCTAGTAGAGGTATTGCCCTCCTGTAACAGCATTGAATCTATCTATCTATCTATCTATCTATCTATCTATCTATCTATCTATCTGTCTGTCTGTCTGTCTGTCTGTCTGTCTGTCTGTCTGTCTGTCCGTCCGTCCGTCCGTCCATCCATCCGTCCATCCGTCCGTCCATCCGTCCACCCACCCACCCACCCACCCACCCACCCATTTATCCGTTTATATATATATATATTTTGGTTTTTCGAGACAGGGTTTCTCTGTGTAGCTTTGCGCCTTTCCTGGGACTCACTTGGTAGCCCAGGCTGGCCTCGAACTCACAGAGATCTGCCTGGCTCTGCCTCCCGAGTGCTGGGATTAAAGGCGTGCGCCACCACTGCCCGGCTTATCCGTTTATATTTTAGGAAGCTTCTACAATAGAAGGTTCCCATATGGCGTCTCAATGGTCTTTAGTGTTATCCTTGCCTATACGTCCTCTCCTATGGTGCCTTCCCATCTCCCGCACCATTTTACCTTTCCTGTTCCATCATCACCCCTTCATACCATCTACCTTCAGTCTGCCTTGTTTTGAGCTCCCCATCAATGGTCCCTTACTGATTTGCCGATTTCTATTGGTACTCCAGTTTAAACCAGTGTAGATGTAACAGTCTTATTAAATAAGAAATGCAGAGCCAAACGCAGAGTTAAATGCCCAAGAGGTCAGAGCAATAGCTAAGAGCTGATACTAAAAACCCGTTCTTACCCTTCACTGCTGCTGCCGTCCTTCCCCTCAGAAAAGACCTATTTCCTGTGTGTCTGTCTTTTTATTGACTTTCTGTTCTGCCTTCTCATTGGTTGTAAACCCAGCCACATGACCTCCTTGTCACTGCCTGTCTATACAGACCTCTAGGTCTCTATGGTTGTTATTGAGATTAAAGGTGTGTGTCTCCATGCTGGCTGTATCCTTGAACACACAGAGATCTGCCTGTCATGTGATCAGGATTGAAGGTGTGTGCCACCACTGCCTGGCTTCTGCTATGGCTTCCTATTAGCTCTGACCCCCAGGCAACTTTATTTATTAACATATGAATAAAATCACATTTCAGTACAAATAAAATATCACCATATAACCAGTATAGTATTCTTTGCTGTATAGAAGCTTCCTTTTTTTTTTAAATGAGTTCCCATTTATTAATTGTTGACCACAATGCTTGCATTATTGAGGTCTTGTTCTGAAGTCATTTCCTGTACCCATAAGTTAAAGTGTATTCCCTACTTTATCCTCTAACAGATTCAGAGTATTCGATCTTATGTTGAAGTCCTTGATCCATTTGGAGTTGAGTTTTGTTGTTGACTAAAAGATAATGATCCAATTTAACTCTTCTACATATAGTTACCCATTTTGACCAGAACCACTTATTTATTTAAGATGTTTTCTGTTATGCATTGTAGCTGTGCCAGTCAGTGCACGTAACAACTACAGCATGGATCCATGCATGTTAATGCATTTTTATGCATACAGGTATATGTACATTCATGATATAATGTGTGGAATGTTTTTATTCTTTCATATGCTACAAACTATGAGAGAAATTTCTTTGTGCTTAGATAGCATACTTCAGAAATTCCTTCAGATATGTACTATGAACTTAACAAGGACAGGAAGGCCAGCTGGTTCAGTTTCCTTTGGATGCTACGATGGTGAGTTGCCAAAAGTCTGAGGTCTCTGTAATGGAAGTATAGCCACCTGGTCTGGCTGATTCCAGAATACCGTCCACTGAGAGGCTCTTTGCGGAAGAAACAAGAGTCCAAATCCATTGCAGGAGGGAAAGAGTCAACATTGACTCAGTAGATCGCTTCCTTTACTTTTGTTGCTGTTTCATAGGCAAAACAGAATAGCACAAGGCTGTGTAAATGAAATAAAAAAGAACAGCGGGAAGGCCTTTTGCTGAGAGCCAAGCCTACTATACCACATTTACTTCCTTTGTGGACTACAGAAAAATGAGAACCATATGGGGTAACTTGTTGAGATGATTTTTGTTCTGTACTTGATTCTTGTTATGAATTTGTTGTCAGAAGCAAACATTCTGAGTACTTCTTGGTGGGTGCTTGTGGGTTTGAAAACATCACAACATGTGAGATACACTAAAATGCAAATTCTATTTATTTTCCTTGGCTTCTGTGTGTCATGGTTTGTTCACTATGACAGTCTGGAAAACAGTAAATTTTAGCAAGGTCTTAGGTCTAAGTCATGAACCTCATTTTGGCAAAGTCTGGTAATGAGAAACGGACTTGGCTCTTGTGTTCATGCAGCTCATATTATTGGGCTTACTTTCTTAGGCTGTTGAAGTTGTAATAATCTATTCAGGCACTTCCTAATGCATTCGTTTTTGTTTTTTTTTTTAAACTGTATATGAAATGCCTGTTCTATCAGGCAGACAGATTGAGATCTACTAAGATAAGTATGTGTGTATAGCTGGTATTTGTGTCCGTCCCAGTAGTTCCTCTAAGAATGTGGTGTAACAAGCAACAACAACATTTCAGTGACAAAATAGAAAGCATTTAATCAAGCTCATATGTCTTTGGGGCAGCTGGAGGCATACACATCTAGACCGTATTTGTCTAGGGCAAAGGGCTGGTGTTACTCTGATCTACCTGCCTTTCTTTCTGGGACCAGTGGGCTCAGCCTGGCATATTCTTGTGGAAATGATAGAAGTGTAAGAACAACAGCCCAGGCATACATGTGCACAGCAATGTTTTGAGAGAGGTGTGTGTCACATTATATCTGTTGGCTAAAGTATGCCACCTGGATACAAGATGCAGAGAAATACTCTTTCTCTTTGCTGGGAGGAGTTGGAAAGCTACCTGGCATAAAGTGCATGTGTACTGGGAGCTGTGGAGAGTTGGGTCCATTGCCGTAATCTGCCAGGGGGATTGTTGCATGTTTTCATACTCTTGGAGAGAACAGAATATATAGGTCATATGGGCTGATGAAACCAAAGGAAACAGTTTACGCAGTAACTCGTCTCAGTCTGTTGTTGTAACTGAGCACGTAATGCCTGATTATATGTCTTTCTCCCCTTACTCTTCCTGTGTTGTGTGGGTTGGATGGCCTCTCCTTTATTCACCATGTTCTTCTGAGCCTCTGGAATAGGTCTGAACATGGAATCTCAAGAAATATTTTTGCAGTGAATTAGTGAACTTTACCAAAATCCAGGCCTCTTCCCCAAATCAATTGGGTGACAATTGATTCAAAACTTCTACTGAGCACTTTTGAAGTGTGTGGTAGTGTCACTGGGACTGAGTGGGATGTGACACTGTGGAAGAAACAATCTCCCCCGTAAAGAGACAAGATATGCATGCGAATGTCCATTTTTAACTCTCTTTGACACACAGTTTTCTGTTTACTGTCTGTTGACATTCCCAGCCGGGTAAGGAGCCAATGATTTATTCTAGTTAGGCCGTTCCTTTTTATCCACCCAACTGAGGTGCCGTCATGAAGGGCTCTGAGTTAGACGTCACTGAAGTCCTCGACACGCTTCCATAGTCACCCCAGGGCTTACCACAAAGTGCTCATTCTCAAAAGAGGAAACGGTCTGAGTCATAAATCTTGTTCCTCAGCAGTGTCTTGATTTCTCAATGATCCTGTCTCCCATTTGGTGGTTCCCCCCAGCGACAAGAAGGCTCAAGGTGATCATATCTGAGGACTGTGATCTCTGGCTTCTTGTTGGAGGGATAGCCTGGCTGATTCTGTAGCTTCTGAAATAAGATCCAAGTGAAGGCTGCTGTCTTCAATTTTAGGAAACATGGTTATAGCTGGTGCCTGTTGGGGCTCAAATGTGAGTGTTCCCCAGGAGCAGCAGGAAGCATCCTTACTCTGGGAGGCGAACACAGACTTGGAGAGGGCAGAGCTCTCTGACTGAAGTTGTTACAGCAGCAGAACAGGGTGTAAAGAGAAGCTGCTGGTGGAATCACCTTTGCGATTTGCTTCTGTGGGGTGATTTCTTTCCTTATGCATTCTAAGGGCATGGCCCATTCTAAGGAATGAAAGTATAACACGTTGCTCTTGCTTTTCATGATCTGAGAACTTCCATAATGGATACCTGCCCTTGGGGAAGGGCACTCTGGTTTTAAGATTTTCTTCATGAAGAGAAAGATGCTGGAGACAAAAAGGCAGAGGGTACAGAGGTCGGAGTACTCAGTCTTTCCAGTGAGTACCCGGGATGCCCAACACTGTGTGTTGGGTATTGTTTTCCAAGCCTTAGCGAATCCTTAACGCCAGAAAACTGTGAGTTCTGAGTACCCATTTCATGAAACCCCTGCCCATTCATATGTCTTAGGAGATGTTGATGCTCCTCCTGGTGTGTTTTAAAATCTCTCTCACCCTTCATCATCATACTGTGTAGACGAATTTCTAAATGGTCTTAATAAATAAAAAAACACAGAGCCAGAAATTTAGGTTAAAGCCTGAGAGAAAGATCAGAGGAACAGGACAAACCATGATCTAACCTCACCTCACCAACTCCACAGCTTCCAAAGAGAGCTTCTTCCTGTATGCTCACATTTACAGACCTTTTCTGTTCTGTTCTTTCACTGGCTGTCTTAGCCCAGCTACATCACTTCCTCTTTCTACACAGCTCTGTCACTGTCTGTCTGTCTATACAGACCTCCAGGTCTCTATGGTTGGTACTGGGATTAAAGGCGTGTGTCACCATGCTTGGCTCTGTTCCCTAGTGTGGCCTTGAACAGACAGAGATCTTGCCTGCTAAGTGACAGGATTGAGGGCGTGTGCTACCACTGCCTGATTTCTTTGTTTACTTAAAATGGCTTGCTATTTCCTCTGATCTCCAGGCAAGCTTTATTTATTAAAGCACAAATAAAATATCACCACATTTTAGCACAAATAAAATATCATCACAGTATTGACTAACTTTGTCTATTCCTAATGCCAGCTTCTACCTGTACAGGATGGCACTAATGTTTAGTATATTCCCCAACAGTCTTACCACATATAAACACCTATGTGTTTGTATATATGTCCTGTTAGAACTAAAATTTAATATTTTAAAAAAGCTGGCTTATTTTTTGTTAAACCAGTTTTTTCAAGTTTTCTAACTATGCCCCCCCTTAAAGACATCATGGCAATCAGAACCCAGTCTTGACGACTTTACTTCTGTTCTCACTGCTGTCAGTTGGCATTCCCTGCAGCCTCCCAGATCTGTCTCAGATCTTCATGTGCAAGGACTTGAGAACAAAGTGTCACATCCATGTTGTCTCAAACAACATAAATGTATTTTCTCATGAACTTTGGGGGAAAAGTTCAAGCTTGGGGTGTCATCCATTGGTCCTTTTAAGCTTCTTATCTGGTAGCTGGCCATCTGCTCTTTCTGTCTTCTCATGGTCCTTTTCTATGTTTCTGTTCAAGTTCCATTTTCTTATGAGGATGTTAGTCAAATCAGATTAGGATCTAACCCAGTGATCTCATTTGAACTCAGTTAGCTTGTTAAAAACCCCATCTCTGCACACCCCAAACAGATGCATTCTCAGATACTCAGGACTTGCAGTTCAGCATGAGTTTGGGGGACAAGACAATAACCAGTCTGTGGCACTGCCTGTTCCCACTGGGGAGTGTTAGTCAACTTCCTACTTTTTGCCTGAATTATTCCAGTTCTTCTCCTCTCTAGCAGGCTTTCTGCCTTTGTTCTTCCACCACTATGCTATGCATGACCCTGGGATTCATCTCTTAAAGAAAGGTCTGTTTTCATCAGTGCCATCCTGGTAACTGTTAGCTGACGTGGCATCCTGAGCATTGAGATTTCTGAGCATCCACTCAGGCTGTTCTGTCCTGCCCAGGTTTCCTGTCTCAGCCCCTGCTGATGGGATTGCCTCTCTCTAAGCAGGTTCTGTATCTCTCTTGCTTTTCCCATCCCCCTCTCATCGCCTCTGCCCTTTAAGACTCAGCTTAAGTGGTTATTTAACTTAGGGAGCCGCTGGACTCTCCTTGCTAGGATTAATTTCCCCCTGACCACTATTCCTATTGCATTTGATTTTATTTCTCTCAAGAAGGAGTCCCAGACTCCCGTGATTATAGTAATTTCAATGACTCTTATCTCTGGTTCCAGTGCATAAATTCCTTTAGCATAGAGATTGAATCTTGCGTTGCCTATGGTGCGTTCAGATAGTAGGTAGACTAGCAGCTCTGGCTCTGAGGGAATTAGATGGCATTCCCCTGCTGCCCTGCTTAGGTCTGATGAATTCTGGCATGATTTTTAAAATGTAGGCTACTGCTGCCTTCACAAATGCGCCTCAATGTTCTTACTGCTATGAGCAATCAGTAATGGCTTTGAATTGTAATCTCTCTGTTTTGGAACTGAATATTAGATCTATAAACCCCAAATGGCTGAAGATCAGGGGCTGAATGTGTTCCTTGTGAAAAAATGGGGGTGCCCTCAAAGCCGAAGGTGATTGGCTGAAGTGACGGGCTTTGAGGGAATGTGGCTGAATACAGGGGGCTGCTAAGCCCTCGGTTGTCTATAGAGGCTGCTGAGCTCTCTGTGTTTTGTATGTCCCTTTCTTGTGGGTGACAAGTACCAAATCTCTGTGGCACACAAGGGAGGGAAAATAAGAGTTTGGGGTTCATGGCCTCAGCCATTTGAATTTGTCACTGTCGTCAAACAGCACCCGCCCGCCAACACACACACTTTGTATTGTCCCTCTTGGTTTCCCACACGGAATGTGTTTTTTCCAACCTGATGGGCAAATGCATAATTTATTTCATCACTGAATTACTGTGAAAGCAATTGTTTTCCTAATGCCTGGAACCAATGTAAACAAAACCAAGAAGTATGGCTTGTGCGCTTATTGAAAACACTGTTTTCTGTGTGCAGCACCAGCAAGCTGTCTGCTTTGCTCTGGGAGAGTGATCTGGTGTGTATTAGCAACCCCACAGGAGGACGCTGAAGAGGCTGCCGTCTTCAGAGCGATAGGCTGAGTGCCCTTCTAGAACCGTGATTTCAGGTTATTGCTGTGCCTTCTCACGAGGAGCAGCAGATGAAAAGATACCACTCTGAGCTCCAAATGCCAGGCTTGTTGAGTGCACCCAGCTTTACTAGCTGACTTCAAGACCTACAGCTTAGTAAAAAGAAAAGGAGCTGGGAACTGTGAGATAACGGAAGATGAGGATTTGCCATGGTGCAGCGTCAGGAGCTTCGTGCATCTCCTGCTTGCAGCATCTTTCCTGCATCTAAAGGTCACATTAAAGGATGGACCTGCACAGTCTGGGCTGGATAGTCATGTGATGATGAAGCTTTCCAAGGATGCATTTCTCAGAACGTAGCTTTGCTGTGAAGCATGTACAGTCATCCCTCCATAGCTCTATGTTCCTTCCATAGCCACAGACTCAACTGTGGATTGAAAATATTAGAAACAATTTGTATCTTAATTGAGCATGTACAGAACTTTTAGTATACAATATGTCGACTGTATGTAATATTTACGTGTATTAGATGTTATCATTGAGAGACAGTTACAAGAGACTTGAGCATCTGTATATTTTGGTATCTATGGGGCATCCTGGAACCAATCTCCACAGGAACTGTGATAAGAGAGGTGAAAGATATATGTATATGTGTGTATCTACATATGTATATATACACATGCATATATATATATACATGTATGACTTATATAAATGTATACATATTTCTGTGTAGGCAGAGAGAAGAAACACAGGATCCTATTTATTTAAAAAAGTGATAGTATCCTATTACAGTAATTTATACAGCTTCTTTTGTTCCAAGCGCTTTGAAAATGGGCCCCCAGGCAGTGGGATCAGAACCCGTCCCTAGTGCAGGGCCAGCTTTTTGGAGCCCAGTGCAGGGGGGAGGGGCTTGGACCTGCCTCAACTGAATGTACCAGGCTCTGCTGACTCACTCAGCTTGGGAGACCTTGCCTTGGGGGAGGTGGGAATGGGGGCTGGGTTGGGGGAAGACTGGGGGGTGGGAGGAGGGAGGATAGGGGAATCTGTGGTTGGTATGTAAAATGAATAGAAAAATCTCTTAATAGTAAAAAAAAAGAAAATGATTAAACTAGTACTGCATTTTTTTATACACAGTAATGCCAGTGATTACCCAACATTGTACCTTAAGAGATTTTTTTTTTTTTTTTTTTTTTTTTTTTTTTTTTTTTTTTGGTTTTTCGAGACAGGGTTTCTCTGTGTAGCTTTGCGCCTTTCCTGGAACTCACTTGGTAGTCCAGGCTGGCCTCGAACTCACAGAGATCCGCCTGGCTCTGCCTCCCGAGTGCTGGGATTTTTTCTGTAACACTGATCAAGTTACATTGCCTCATTCTTTATCGTTTGTACCTCTTTCTGTAGACGATCAGTGGTTTCGATCCATGAGATGGATGAGCACAGTTTGAGTCCAGCTTCTGGCTACAGAAGACAGTAAAGTATTCACTGATTCAGTTCATGACCTGGGCCTTTCTCAGAGATATCCTCTAATCAAATGAATTCCAGGGAACAGACTGTACATCTGGACCACAACAAACATTATATAAATGTTTCTTCTTCCCACAATTTTGAGGGACCCAGGATTGTACCCATGTAGGAAAGGCTGCATTTTGTTTTCTTGATGTAGCGGTCATGTCCTATTTTCAGAGGGTGGGTTAAACTACCCTCCTGGAGTGGAGCTCTTGAAAGGACAAATCCAGAAGGGTTCCCGTGTATTTGGTGATTTGTGTGAGTGTGTGTGTGTGTGGTGTGTGTGTGTGTGTGTGTGTGTGTGTGTGTGTGTGTGTGTGTGTGTGTGGTGTGTGTGTTTTGAGTTCTAAGAATTATTGAGACTACTAGAACTCTCTTGGATCCTTGACATCCCATTTTTCCCCTTTAAATTGTATCAGGATGCTTTCATAGGCAATATAGATAAATACGATAAAGAGATTGAATTTTGCAGCAGTTAAGATGGCTGGTAATGATTGCTATGCAAGCAAGACATCCTTAGAACCTGTGTCAATGCTGGGTGGGTGTGGCTAACTTGTCATTCTAAAGGGAGGTCGACAGGAGATCCAGAGCAAGCTGGCTAGTGACACCAGCTGTACCTCTGCCAGGAAAGAATAAGGTGAAAGAGTGATGGAAGGAAATTCCCGCCAGGGCCTTCACACACTTGCACATGAATACACACATGCACACACACACATATATACACACACACACACTCACACATACACAGGCCCACACATATGTGAACAATTATGCGTACACCACACACACACAAACAAATGAAAAGAAAGAAAGTTAAGTCTGGCATGCTTTCACAAGTAAAATTAATTAACTTTAAACTTAGCTCTTTTTATTTTCTCCTTTCTGGATTTTTCTACCATTTACATCGTTTTTCTTCATTTAAAATTTTATTTATTATATGTGTGTGAGTATTTTACCTGTGTGGATGTTCATGCACAACATGAGTTCCTTGTGCCCATGGAGGTAAGAAGAAGGTATCAGAGTGGCTAGAATTGGAGTTAACGGCTGTGAACCATCATGTGGGTGCTGGGAACCAGACTCGGGTCCTCTGTAAGAGCAGTAAGTGCTTTTAACCGCTAAGCTATCTCTCCAGCCCATTTATTTTCATACTCAGTTCTAATGCTCCCTAGTCCTTTTATGTTGCGGAAATGACTCAATCAGAGAGGGGAAGCAGTTTCTCCGCAGCAGACAGCGAGTCTGTAGGCTGTGAGGAGGATATGGGTGTGGTTCTTCTTGGTCCCACCAGGAGCTGGAAGGTCAAAAGAGCAAGGACAGGTCCTGGCAAGAGAGAGGCTTCATTGCTGTTCTTTTCTACATTTGTTAGATTTTCACAAATGCCAGAAAGATCCTATGTTGCTGAAGTCAGGCTGCCAATCATCAACTGAGTGGCTTACACAGCAGATGTTGGTCTTGTTCCGGTTCTGGAAGCTGGACACTGTCCAGATCAAGGTCCACTGGGTTAGGTTTCGGGAGGCATCCCTCTGGCGTGCACTGGACTCCCTCTCACTGTACTCAGATGGCAGGAGAAGAGCAGGCTGGCTGCTGTCTCTTCCTTCAACACTAAGCCCATGAGATAAGTGCTCACCTGACTTCATTGGACCTCCATCCTTCTTAGAGGCCTGTCTCCAAAAACATGCAGGCAAGAGAGGTTAGGGCTGCAGTATATGAATTTTGGGGGAATACATTTAGTATCACAGACCCATAGATATGTCTTATTATCAAGAGTATGTATTGGGGGTATATAAATTCTTTATTCGAAGACAGTATACAGAAATTTAGTTTTGTATGGTTGAAGGATTTTAGGTTAGAGATGGATAGGCCTGGGTTTGAATGTTTTGTTACCTCCTGCTTCTATGGCCCTGGGCATGGTGTTTAGTCTTCTTGGGAGTGTTCTTATTTATAGAATGGGCATGCTATGCCTCAGGACTATTGCACAAAGTGCCTTGCACAGTGATGTTTATGTGTTAAGGACTCAGTGTATGACAGTGGTCATAATTAGTCTAAGGACTGTATACTCAGTGCAAGTGAAACTATCATAAGCAAGTATTCTTCAGTCCTCAGGAATGAGAAGAAAGTCTTAGAGGGAGTAAAACTGTTATTTTTAATTGTCTAATCAGCATAAACAAAACACGGATACCTTTTAAACAGGCTTAAAAATGACTTTCCTTAACCATAACAAGATTCCTTACTGCTCCCAAACTTTCTTCTTTTCTGCAACACTTTGCATTGTGGAACAGGTCAGTTTATGGAGGTGAAAATTCCCCACTGACTCATCATCCTCTGAGGCCCCAGAGGGCAGTCAGGATCAAGATGCAGGCTTTACCCACAGAAAGACTTAATCTCCACCAAGAAAGGAGCTTTGGAATTGCTTGAGTTGTTGAATAAAGAATGAGCTTCCTGCCCAGGCGGTGAGTTCCTGGTCTGCACAGGGACCACTTGGCAGAAATATGGTGGCGGAGTTTCATGCAGTGTTGGGATGCTGCTAGCTGTGACCTTAAAGATCTCTTCCCCCTTTCTGTGATTCTAGAATGTCACTGAGGAAGTCACTCACTGTAGGGAAATATTCACAAATGGAAGTTACCTCAGCGACTGGCTTATGGTGACTTAGAAAATAGAACTCTGATTGGCTTATTTGGGCAGCCTTGGAACTTGGACGTCCTTTTGGAGCGTTCCTTAAGTCAGGGCTGCTGACGCTGACTTTGGAGCTAAATATAGTATAGAAAGTACCATTGTGCATCCCACTAGGAGCCAGCCCAGCGGGCTAGCTCCTTACCTTGGTGTCTCGCACTTCATTAGGCTCTGGACAGGCTCCTTTTGTTCGATGCCAGCACAAGCATTTCAGTGCAGATTCAGGAAATGATGAGGAGATAAATGAATGCTTCCAAGGAAGATATTAATGGAGTGTTAATGCATCTCACTCTCTTCCCAGAGTGGAATTCTCCAGAGGGAGTTTGGATTTATTGGAGTGAGAGTCCATCCCTGCCAATAGAACCCTTAACTTCATTTAGCATCAAAGTAAACACGTATATTAATTAAAGTACCTGGTTTAGTGCCTCCTTGTAAGCAGAATTCCCTGAAAATGTCTATCTGGAACAAAGCCACATGCTTACTCAGCCATGAGGCCTAGAGCCAAGAAGAATACCATTGCTTTCCCAGCTCAGAAGTAGCAGACAATAATAACATTGTGTTCCCCAGGAAGAAGTATTTTAGACAGCAGCATTTTCTTCACAAAACAGGCTTCCAGAGAGATTTGTGAGAGGACTCTTGAAGGAGTTTCCGGAGCTCAATCTCATTTGAAATCTGGGTTCCGTTTTAAAGGTATTAGTAATATGGGTTTATAAATATTTAAGTCTAAAACCTAGGTTATTCCAAACCATTTCAACTGGAAATCCCAATGTTGTTTGGAATATTTTAGCTGTCACTAAAATCCATGCGGGGAAACAGACACAGCAGCAAGTATGTTGTACATTTCTTGAAAATTTTGCTTTCAGCTTAAGTATTTTTTTCTAATAGCAAAGGATGCTTTATTGCACACTGCACGCTTTTGCATTAGCTACTATGATTTCCAAGATGCAGAGAATCCGAAGTCTTCCTCACAGTTTTGATCTCTATAGAGTTGAAAAATGAAATCCTATGCCTGTTCCATGAATCCTTTTCATAATGAAGTTTTATATTTGAACACATTGTGAATAAGGGGAAGAAGAGAGAGGAAACCACGGAAGGCAAGTGTGGGAGTTGGTAAAGCACAAGCTTCGCTGCTTCTCTGCTAATTACAAGTGACCATCCTTTGCTTCCAGGGCTAGAGATATGGTGGGTGAATGGGAACCTATAAGATTATTGCCATCGTTTTCTACGGTGCAAAATTTTCGATGCCATCTTTCATTTCTTCCTCTTGTCTTTCATCCTTTGTCTGTATATTTTTTTAAATTTTGTCCTCCCACCCTACCCCAGATTTGTGTGAGGAAGAGTGGGAACAAAGAATCGAGTCCTTAACTGTCTTATGATCAGGATGCTGATGGATATTAATGATTGGACATATGCCACCAACTAGGACGTTCTTTGTGATAGGTATTCCCAAAGCACAGGCAAAAAAAGTTTTGGAATAATCAGCAGTTAAGTAGGACAATGAAAGGTTTGCATAAAGTCGGCTGATTCTGGTGTTTTGTGATGTGACCTTTATAGTTCTCAGAAAAGCAGCGTGAAGCTTGAGAGGCTAATGGGAAGTCGTTCCTCTTAGAACATGAAGAGTTTCCTGGCTCCAAACCTGCAATTTGTCCTGGCACCTGCTGGGGTGGACACCGGGACTCTAAACCTGTTTCTCATTCTAATAGTTTTGTGCTGTGACCTAAGTCACTTGCTCAGAAAGTAAGGAAACTCTATAAATGTCTGCCATTCCAGTTTTGTCTAATTGGGGAACTTTATACATCTCACAATACGCCGTGTATTAAGTCAGGGCAGTTTTGAGACTCCAAGAGTGTCTATTTACCAAAGTCTGGTCAGTTTTCTGCCTGTATCTGCCTCCCATGTTGCCATTGCTGGACTGCAGTTGCATGCCATTGTGGGATGTTTTGGTTTTAAATGTGGGTTCTAGGGGTTCAAACTTAGGCCCCAATGCTTGTAATGCAAGCACTTTAGTGGATGAGCTCTAGCCTGAAACTGTTTTTTTTTTTTTTTTTTTTTTTCTAATGGAAGTAGGAACCTTATTTACAGAAAACTTGATTTTGACCCTTTGACTATTCAGTGCCCTATAATACAAAACCATTATTTCCCTAAGTACTTGGCATGAACAAGCTACTCAGTTATTACAATAATTCTGCATTGTGGGTACCACTAAATAGCCTCATTTTACAGATAAGAAAACTGAAACAAAGAAGGGTTAAATAACTACGCCAGCACATGCTATCTAGAACATTCTACTGAATAAATAAAGGAGTGAGTCAGTGTGCTTTCTTTCTCTTTTAGACAGTAGGTAGTCATCACAGCTGGAGAATTTAAAGCCCATGGAAGAGTGACTTTCAAAACAAAAATTAGTTGAGCCATCAAATATGTATTTCACAGTCACTGTGGACAACATTGCTAAAGGTCTTATATTGGGATCATTTGTGTCTACTTTCCAATTAACCTTTTAAAGCAGTGTATCTGCATTTTAATCGTCTTGAACATCTTGTCCTCCAAATAATTCCAAGACACATTCAAATAAAGGCCTTGCTCTATCTGACCTATTCCAATATATTTATGCCTCTAACCTTTATATATACTAAGAGGAGCGTGAATGTTTTATCCAGACAGCATGGTGCTTACTGCAGTGTGGATTTAGTTGATAAAAGCCCTCAAACACAATGATTAAAATATGCAAATCTCTTTATAATAGGCTGGCTTGCCATCTCTGCTCTTGGAAAATCCTATTGATTTTAGATGTGAATCATTTGCCATTAAATTTTAATTCTTAACTAACAGAATTTTCCAAACATCTACTTAAAAATAAAGACAGTTTAGTCTTTTCTAGTAGACTCCCAGATGTCTAAATTCTACAGAAGGCCCCACATTAACAGAAACACAGCTGAAAGAATTTTGGGCAGAGATGTGAAAAATGAATTTATAACCCAAAACATAGAAGTTGCCTATAAAAACTGATGTTGCAATGTTTCTGTGGCTGCTTGTTTCTAATAATCTGTGCAAAATAAATTGAGATAAATGATTATGTACTGATGTGGAAACTACCTTTCCCTACGCTGGCGGCCAGGTTCCTAGGCAGGAGTTGAGTTTCTGAACTCCAGAGAAATCCAGTAAGGAGCAAATGTTTGGGATAATGAATGCATAGCAGGGGTCTCAGATGACCATGGGGTGGACATGCATAGCTGAGCTGCACAGGGCTTTTGAATCCAGCAGCTCCGATGGGAGCTGCCCAACAGTTGTCCTGTCAGGTGCAAAGGGGGAAGGGGGGGCTCCCACAGGTTGCAGGGAGGGCTGTCTGTGACCGGGTAGAGAGAGGATGTGCTTCCCTTGCCAGCTGGAAGGAATCTCAGAGATGCCGATCTAACAGAATGAGTGGTGACTTGTCACCTTGAAGCTCTTCCTGTCAATGGTGCCTTCAGACCAGGAAGTGAGGATCATTGCTTTTGCATTCTTGTGCCCAATGGCAGATAAATGTACCAAGGATTTTAGACAACTCTTTCTTTCCCCATTTTTAGTTTACCCCTTTGGCTTTTCTCAGTGTTGGCAATTGAACCCAGGTCCTTGCATGTGGTAGGCAATCGTTCTAGTTCTGAGCTGCATTCATAGCCTTTTCTTTTTCCTCCTAGAAAATACAAGAACAACATTACTTAAATGAGTATATTTCTTAGTGGTACTATTTGAATGAATAGTATCATACATTCCTATTAAGTCGTTTCACTTATATATATGCGCATATATAAATTGTTTATTTGGCTTCAGTCTGAAGACTCATGGGAGATAAGTTGTCTAGGTCTTTTGAAATCTATTGTTTAGATGGAGAGATGGAGACTTGGAGAGATCCATTTGTCCTTAGCCTTCATCAGAGCTAACAAATGCAAGGTCACATGTAAGTCAGAATCACTTGGCTCCATGTTTAATTCATTGTCCTTTCAATGCAAGGCTACATATACATGAAAAGTTGTGGCTATTATTTTTCTCTTAACTTTCCAGGGTTGAGGCTAAAAGACCATGTTTTATAAAACAAAACCTTTGAACCACATTTTATAAGCCTTTACCTAACAAAGTTGAGAAGTTTTTGAGTTTTGAATCCTTAGGGGAAAGTTGCTTGGCAATCCCTCCTTTTAGGAATGTTTCAGATGTTTGTATTTGTTATACTTGATTTGAATAATTGGCAGGGGGCTGTTTCTAGGATAGAACATAAACTACCAGAATTGTAAGAAGAAGCGTATTTAAATAGATAACCAAATTAAGGCCAGAAATTACAATTAATACCTCTGCAATGTAAGTATCTTCCTTTACATATCAAAAATGAAAAATCAATACATGTGCTTAATTCACTTACTTGTTCATAAATACTGTATTTAAAGCACTATTCAGAGTGTGGCAGCTTAGGCCAACTTGGCCTTCGCTGTCCCCTACCCACTAAAGATTAACATGGCTCCCTGCTCTTCTGCATAATTTACTTGGTTAATTTGGATAGCAGTTTGCAGTCACTGGTGTTTTCTGTAGAGGGACCCACAGAAGCAGATTCAACCAGAGCCATAATTGTACAATGAATCACATTACCTGGCAAATCACTAGCTCAAGTTTTCAATTATTCACAACTGTTTTCGTTGGGAGCTCTGGCATACCCAGGTTAGCGTGGAGCTGGTCAGCCAGGCTGAATCAAGCATGCTGGGAGAATTCTTGTCCTGCCAGGCTTGTCGCCTCCTGTTAGCTCACAAGATAAACTTGGCCTGGAACTCTTCCTGGCTGGGAAGTGTGCAAGCAGTATTGATAGCAGATGGTGCCCACTGCATTTGGCTGAAATGTTCTTCATTAAATAGAGAAGTGTCCAGGGATGGGGGTTGCTTCAAAGAGAAGACCATTGGATAGAGATGCTGTGGTTTACTTTGGTCCCTGGGATAGCAAAGTTTCTCTTTTAATATTTTTGACTGATCCATTTCCCGAGAGGTCCCCAGATGCAGAGATGGGTGGATGGCACCCTAGGATGGTGTTCAGGGTTTGTTGGGCTCCACTTTGGAACCCTCAGCACTTCCTCTTCAGCCCCAGTCACTCTGCAGATGCTGAACACAGGGCTCTGAGTGGGATGTGCCCACTTGACACAGCAAGGCCCTGACAGATGGGACTTCTGATCGGAGCCAGTAAACATTATGACATTCCATCCTTAGTGTGCACAGGAGAGAAGATGGTTTTCCAGCTTAGAAACTCCATTTTGTTTATTTGTCTAGATCAGGAGACTGATGTACAGAGAGCATATCTATGTCAGTTTCCTTGAACTTCTGTGATGAATCATCAGCATCTTAGTTTAAAACAGACATTTGTTGGCCAGGTGGTGGTGGCACATGCCTTAAGTCCCAACACTTGGGAGGTAGAGGCAGGCAGATCTATATGAGTTCGAGGCCAGTCTGGTCTGTAGGGGGAGTTCCAGGATAGTCAGGGCTGCTACACAGAAAAACCCTGTTTCAAAAACCAAACCAAATCAAATCAAAACAAAAAACTCACCACCATTTGTCCTTCGTAGTTCTACAGGCCACTTGTCTCTGACCTAAACATGAGGAGACTACATTGATTTCCCCAGCTCCTTGCAGCTCCAGGAGGTTCCTGGCCTTCCAAAGCAGAACCCTGGTCTCTGTCTCCTTCTCCACTGTGTGTCTCCTCTTCTGGCCAGATCTGTTCTTAGTCTAAGCAAACTTCATTGGATTTGGGGCTACCTGCTTAATCCAGAATGTTCTGTTCTTGACAACCTTCACTTAGATTTATCTGTAAAGATCCCCTCCCTAAATGAGGCTCATGGTTATTTCTTCATATGGGATACTCACTGAGTCATGTATATTCATTCTCAGTATTTTAGTTCTCAGTTGAAAAGATATTAGGCCCGCAAAAACCGTAGGTCTGGATTTGATACAAACTATTTGCTTTGCAGTCTTAGAAATTTGGTGTCGTTTTTCATGAGCCTGCTATGAAGAGAAGCTTCTAGAACCTTCCATAGGCTTTTCTGGCACTAGGACTGCACACTCAAGCTTGAAATGATGCTCTGTGTGAAGGAAAGGCTATCTGGCTTGGCACTGAGCAGGTAGCGGTGCTACTGGTGGACCTGCTTCCTCTTCACTCTGACGTGAAGGAGAGATGTTTGCTACAGGAGGGCTAGGCACGCAGCAGCACTTTGGCCCTGGGTGGGTAAGAGCATCAGCAGTTTCTTAGTCATCTGTCCTCACAGCTGCAGGCGGAGGACACCACCTGCAATGCGGGGCCACAGAAGACATGGAGATAGATTCGGGGTCAAAACGAACAGCCCCAAGACAGTGAGAAGCAGGCTTTGGAGTATCAAGACGGAGAACCCTAAGGTAGTCTTGCTTGAACAACTGTGAACTGCCGGGGAACTGAGACCTGTTTCTCAGGGATGTGTCTGGTCCCGTGATTTGAAAGGACTGCTTGACTGTGGTGCTTTCTCTACTGGAAAAGAACGGGAAGGAGGACCTGAAGATTCTAGACTTTCCTGGGTTTTGCTGGGTGTCAAGGCAGCACATACAGCCTTGGCTGTAAGCTTTGCACCTCGATTACTTCTTATGACTCACAGACTCTTGCTTTTGCAGATACAGAGCTGAGCATGTTTCTCACAATCACCAGGAGCACTAAGGACAATGAACTTTCCCTAGTTGTGTCTATCACAAAATACCTGACAGAAATACCTTAGGGAAGGAGGAGATAATTTGATTGATAGTTTGCACATGCGTAGTTTGGGCAGGGCAGGCATGGCATGACTGGTCACATTGCATGTGGTTGGGAAGAGTGACGGATGCTGAGCTGGTACTCAGCTGGCTTCCTCCTTTTCCCTCTCTTATTCAGTCTGGGATCTAGTCTAAAAGATGGTGCCACCCACATTCAGGGCTGGTCTTTCTTCCCTGGTTAAACTTCTTTGCCTTCACAGACATGCTCTGAAGCATGCCATTTAGGTAACTTGGGATCCAGTCAGATAAACGGTGAAGATTAGCCATAGCACTAGCCCACAGACAGAGTGTAGCTTCCTGATGATATTCGAGTGTCTCTCAGCATTCAGCCTTCAATACTTACACACTATAAACTGAAATGATGAACAGATAATGTTCACAAGTGACAATAATTAAGTGCTTGAGCAGTGAATGTAATTTTGACCTGTTTGTAACACACTGAGTTCTTACTTGGGTAGGGTTCCTTGAGTTAAAACGTCCACGCTGGTGTTTCTGCAAGTTCAGGTTTGCCATTGGGTGGCTCAGAGAGAAGCTCACAGGGAATCCATCACTAATTTCATTGTAAAAAAGATGGCAACCTTGTATCCTCTCAAGTGCAGTTAAATTATACTTGGCTTTAATACAAGTCAATGCATCCCAAGCCATATTTCTTATAGGAAGCTGACCGTAAGGAATTTGACTTGTTAAAAATTATCTCACATCTCACTGCATGGTCTTTACCATGTCCTCTTTTAAGAACTCTGACGACGTCTAGTGGCACCTTTATATGAAAGAAGCTCTAAACAGAGCATTTTATACAGTGATGCCTATAGGACCGCTGATTAACTAACCACCCTTGTCGATTTTACCCTTTGCACAATGTCACGTATTTGTGGATGGCTGCCCAGGAAATTGTGGTAACTGTTTCGCCACAAATGAAGTTTATCATGTAGGTTTGAATTTTCCCAGCTCACTTTAGGTTTAGTGAGTGCTTAGCAGAGGAGGGGCAGCTGGATCGAAACATCGCTGCTCTCAGTGCTAAGAGATCCAACTGCAATTTATTCAACTGAACCGCATTAAAGACAATTTTCAATTTTTTCCACCAAGAAAGGACTCTGGGTCTTATTATGCCAATCAGACAAACAGGAACAGAGTCATTAATTGGGAAGTTGAAAGGGATTGTGCCAAAGTGGTATAATCAAGGTGGATTGCAATCAAGATGAATTATAGTCTATTGTGTGCAGGATACTTAGACGCACAGGAGGCATGAGGGATCAGATTATGGGCAGGCCATGGATTTGTAGAATGGCTTAAATCAGTGAAATTCATCTTCAGGGCCCAACTGAGACCTTCCTGGCTCAGGCATGCTTCCTGCCCCCACTCCTGCCCGTGGACTTGTGTCCGGCCAGTTGCTTTCTCCTTGTTCTAGCTGATGATGTTCAGATGTATTCGCTTGGTGAAGTATCTGCTTCTTCTCTTGGGCTGTAAGCTCCGTGAGGAAGAGACTGCAACTCTCACCGTCCATTAGCACAATGCCCGGCACAGTAGATGCGTGTTGTACAGTGAGCAGACGGAGGAGGTGACCTTGCCGGACTTACTCGGCTTGACAATGCCTGCGACTCTTCTGTCATGTTCTAGTCCCTGGAAGGGAAATGGGGTTTTACTTTTTAATAATTTATTTTTGTGAGCATTGATTGGTGTTTTGCCTGCATGTGTGCCTGTGTGAGAGCATTGGGTGCTCTGGAACTGGAGTTACAGACAGGTGTAAACTGCCGTGTGGGTGCTGGGAATTGAACCTGGGTCCTCTGGAAGAGCAGCCAATGTTCTTAACTGCCCCGAGAAATGAGTTTTTAAGCCTTCTCTTTTATATTCATTCCTCAAGATTTACAAAGATTGGCTTTGTAAAACACAAGTCCTTATCCTCTGTAGAGACTCATTTATTAGTCTGGCTTATTATTATCATCACCATCACCATCATCATCATCGTCATCATCATCGTACTGAAATGCTTGAGGCCAGGCAACTTATAAAGAAGAGAGTTTTAGTTAGCATGTGGTTTTGGAGGCGACAATCCAGACAGTGTGGTGCTGGCTCTGGAAGGGGTCCTCCGGCTACATCATCTCACAGCGAGCAGCATTACGGCAAAAGCATGTGATCAGATGGTGTGAATGGAATCCAGCAACTGACTAGGACCCCAACAGTGGTAACCATTAATGTACCCTGAGGGCTCGTTTCAATTTACTTTACTTTAGCCATTAACCTTCTATTAGGCTACATGTTTTAAAGATCCTGATATTTCTTAACATCACCACATGGAAGACCAAGCATCCAACCCATGATCTCATGGGAGCACTTACTGATCATATCTGGACAATAAAGACCTTACTAACTGAGTTAATGTGATCCCAACAATCATGATTCATTATGCTCTTATCTCTTTCTTTCCAGAAAGGTGTCACGTGGGCAAATCAGATAGCTGAGCATGGGCAGAAGTCAACCATCCCATCAGAGGCAAAGCCAGCTTTGAGCCTGGTCTTTATGGACCTCAGATAACTCCATACATTGTTTCTGTGTAGTATAAAAGTAGGGGCTTTGTAATAGAAGTGTCCTGGGTGTTTATTCTGTGCAGGAAATAGATTGTCTTTGTTGTGCATATTTTCAAGTTGTGGGGCCATCATTGATTTTACAAACATATCGAATAGCAATAATATTTTAGATAATTGTCTGAAGTGCTGGGTTTTTAAGGGAGACTAAGACATAGTACTAGGAAAGCTCAGGGAAAAAATGTATAAATAAAAAACTTTGATTCAGGGGGTTGGGGATTTAGCTCAGTGGTAGAGCACTTGCCTAGCAAGCACAAGGCCCTGGGTTCGGTCCTAAGCTCCAGAAAAAGTAAAAAAAAATAAAAACAAACAAACAAACAAACAAACAAACAAACAAAAAACCCCCTTTGATTCAGGGCTTTTTAATATCCCTACTCCTTTTTCCTTTGCGGTGCTAGGCCTTGTGTGTGCCAGGCAAGTGCTCTACCCTTAGGCTGTGTCCCCTGACCTTTCATGGTTGTGTCTTATTCCACAGGGTCCCCTTTATGTTTTAAGGAGAGAAAATAAAAGTAGTCTATACTGTAGCTCAGGCTGCCTAGCTAAATGCAGTCAACTGAGTTTGTAAGTCAGTACAGATTTATTTCAGAGAATTCAGGGCCCACAAATCTGAGATCAGAGTTCCAATAGGGCCAGATTCTTGGTGAAAGCTGTTATCTCCTTGGTTCCTCCATAGCCGCCTTCTCGCGGCCTCACCCAATGGATCTTCACAAGAAATCACCAGTGCCATTCAGGAGAACTCCATTCTCATGACCTAATTTACTTTCAAGGAGTTCACTCCAAATATTTTCACATGGGAAATTAGAGTCACAGCATATAAAGTTTTGGGAGGTGGTGAGATAAGCATTCAATCTGTTTTGTTTATTATTCACAGTTTAATTTTTTTACTTAATTTTATTGATTCCTTACAACTGCCTAATATTTATTAGTACATGTATTTCATGTTTATAAGTCAATGAAGTTAGATGAGAGTCGAGAGCATGGAGTGACGATCAGGGTGAACTAGCTGCCTGAGTTGGCTTTGCTGCTGCTGGTGCCGTGTGATGACTCTTTCCACCTCCTGCTCAGCCTGCTGGTGCTGCCCACATGGCCTCTTGCTGGAAAGAATGGCAAAGATACAGTGTGTGATGCATCTTGGCAGGATTCGCATCCTTTTATTAAAATACAGAGAGTGTGGAATATGAAGCAAAGAGAACATAACCAGTACTAACTTACTAGTCATTGACCGTGGCACCTAGGATAGACCAATGAAGAGAGAAACTGTAATTTTCCCCATGGAACTCTCATGTGGGAAGTGTCAGTGTATGTCTATAAAATATACAGTAATTAGAGAGCAGTACCCAACATCCAAGGAGCTGCCAATACACAGTCGTCACAGAAGAGTAACATGGGTTAGTTAGGTCTCCAAAAGCAATCAAAAAGCACATTTGGACAAGATTGGTGGAGAGTACTTCCTTACTCAGTGCTGAAAAGCTTGCTACCATCTCTAAGCAGTTCCAAAAAGGATTGTTTACAAGTAAATACACCATTGTGCTGTACTCATTTTAAGGAGCATTGTCTAGTCTAATTAAAAATTGGAGTAAGTTTTCCTTCTATTTATTCCTGTATACCTATCCATCCATGGGATTCTTATCCATCTAGGTATAAAGGACCACACCATTCAGCTGGGTGGTAGAGAATTTTCCTAGTATATTAAAGGCCCTGGGCTTGATCACTAGCATTGAAAATAAAAGCTGTGTCCATTGACAGGAAGTAGAAATGAGTTCAACTCTTCTTACTACTCAGAGGTAGTTTTATTTTTGTATCAGTGAATTGTTTGACTATGCACAAACAGCAAGGTGGATGTTCATCCCTGAAAACTGTGAGTTGTGTAGCCTGCACTAGGAATAATGAAATTAGTTCTCTCCTGTGTTAAACAGAAGGATCTGTAAGAGCTGTTCGTTATGGAATACTTTCAGAAAGACCTGGAATACATTTCCTACTTGAAGAATTACACATTTTAGCATGTAAATAAAATGCATCTGCAATTTTAATACTTTAATCATACCAGTCTCATTGCTTGAGTCTAATTTCCTCCTAGCTTACATTTTTTTCTTATGGGAGTTAAAATATTATTCACCAAGTTTTATGCATGATCCTTGCAAGTCAATCCATTCTAGTAAGATGATATGTTGATTCTGCTCTGAATTAATGCTCATAGCTGAAACACTAAATCCTCTAATGTTGATCTTATTGACTTCTCTGACAAACATAGAGGCAAATGTGTCTATCATAAACTTGTCTACTTTCACATAAATGAATGCATGAACTAACATGGTTTTCAGATAAGTCATGAAATTACAAATATTGAATTTTGCAGCTCTTGTGGCTACATGATACCAAAGAGACATAGGATGTAACAAAATTGAAAATGTTTTTATTTGTCTGCTTCACTTTTTCACATTAGAGAGAAATATTAGTATGCCTTTAAAATGTACCACCAAACAAATAATCGCAGAAAGGCACACGTTATATAATATTATGGTGGATTTCAGTTGTCACATAGTTTCATCTGTTGATTCAGTTTAACTAAATCTGTAAGGCTGTAAAATAATAGAATCTGATCAACTTAGCCAAAATGGTTCAATTCGGTCTGAATATGTATTTAGAAAATTCACTTATTCAGCTGTCACTGAGCATTATACAGTTGATGAGAGAGAGAGAGAGAGAGAGAGAGAGAGAGAGAGAGAGAGAGAGAGAGAGAGAGAGAGAATGAGAATAGACAGAGATAGGAGCATACAGACACACAAACATAATCAAGGCGTAGTCTTTGCCCTCAGAGATTATGTAGGCTAGAACAAGTAAAGGAGACAGGAATATAGACAAATATGAGTCACATTGTATTAACGTTTGAATCATAACATAGAACACACAAATAAATGTCATAACAATGCTGAACAAATCACCCTGACAACATTGCCAGCCATTCTTGACTAAATTGGAGAGGGCTGGCTTAGGAAAGCTGCCAGACAGAGAATACAGGCAAGGGAATTTTAAGCATTGTAAAAATTATGTCAGGGCAAGATTTACTAAGGAGCACATCTGGGCAGAAGTGAGGTATTGCATGTGTCAGGAAACACTGAGTAAATGAATGGAATAGTAGATGATGCTGGAGATGTAGTTTGGGAATAAGTTTGTATAAGGGAATGTTTTCCAAGTTAGACAATTAAAAGTATCCTGCAGAGAGAGGGAGATGTGTAGACTTTTAGATAAGAGGATACCGATATTAGATGTTTAGCAAGATGCTTCTCAGCATGGCACTAACAAAGAGTGGTTAGAAACCATGCACAGGAAGAGAGTTTGAGAGACATGCTAAGCCACTCCCTACCTGTGGGTGTGGAGGATGGCATGCATGGATGTTCCAGTGATGTACCCTGAGAAATGATAGAGATAGCTTTAAAAAATCAGTTAAAACAGTGAATACTAGAACACATACTCTTGTGATTCTTTTTGAGCTAAAATTTAGATTAGCGTGAGCCACAACTTGGTTTAGTTTTGTCTTGTTCCATAGGGAAATCTTGGCATGGGGCTGAAATAGCATCTTCTTCAAGAAAACTTAAATGTGACATACAGCAACTCCTGAGAGTCCTGTATGTCCACAGGAACTGGAATTCATAGGTATAGTTTAAGTTAGCAAAGGATGTACTGTAAATAATAATATGAATTTGTGAATTGTTTATGACTAGGTACCCTGGTTATTGTTTATGTGTATGCCTGTGTGCAAGATGCATGTAATAAAATCAGTTGGTGTAGTTAGTATGTTTATGTCTTCCTACTCATAGGTCAGAGAAAGAGCCCTAACTTAAAAATCTATGAAGCCAAAGAAATATATTGGATTTTCCAAGAGAACTTACAAATGTTTCAACTCTCCCACGAGTACTTGCTTTTGATTGCTATATTTATTTGGTAGTATTTCTTGAGCCCATGATGGTGAGAGTGCTATAGTAAATCCACCTAAAATTGTCATTATTTACAAGGAAGAAAGGATTTACAAGCAAGAATGTCTGGGGAAGAGGCATTGAAAATGCAATTGCTGGAATGTCATATAACCTTGAAAGCAGGGTTTTCCAAGGACTGCCACAGTGCATATAATCTCTCATCAAGATGCCAGGTCGTCATGAGAAGAAACGTCGAGTCATGGCAGATGGGGATCCTCTTTAATTCATTGTTCTTCATTAGAATCCTCCAAAGTGGCAATCTCAAAACATAACTGGACGCTGTTTTACATGTCCGCCCCACCTGACCTTACTAAGTTGAGAAGTTAAGGGTATTAGAGACCTTGGTGGAAAGTTCTGACAGAATTGTCCCTCTAGTTCCATGAAACATCAAGCCACTTCCCCTCTTCTGAGATTCTTCCTCAGTTCCAGTGCGAATCCAGGTTACTGCCATCCTTTATTTGCACCCCAGTACCTGTTACTTTTTATTTCTTTTTCTTAGTTCCAAGGGAGTCTTTCCCACAAACTGCTGAGCCTCTATATAACTGTCCTTTCCAAGAGTCTAACCCAAGCTTACTGTGGTGGTCAGCCCCAAGCTGATGTACATTACCGACGGCTCAAGGGGAAAGTGGAGGGAGGTTGAGAGTAGAAACCAGGGAAGTGGGCTTTTGAGAGCAGAGAACGAGGTAAAAATCTTACTACTTCCATTACAGTTATAAAGGGAATTGCATCCACAATGAGGAAACATTATGATGCATCTTGAGTACTGTGCCTAGTACAGTACATTTCTGTCTTTCTCACATATCCCCAGATTTGCTCACCACCCATTCAAGAAGCCGTAGAGGAAAACACCTTATTTCTTCGTTTTGTGCTACACAGGTGGAAGAAATGGTCAAAAGTGCAGAGAAGTTATGGGGCATAACTCAGAAAGAACCCCTGATGTCTCCCTTGCCTCACTTGGCGGCCATATATTGCCTAGGATTTGCACACATGCTCTTCTGAATAGGACTCTTGAGAGAGAAAGATGAGTTTTATAAAATGTACCTTTGGTTCAATTTTAAGGATTATTTAAACCTACTTAAGATGTAACAAAAATTCCTATAGGGGTTTTCTCCCCCTACCCCCGCAAACTCTTGTCTAGTAAGGCAAACTTCTCATTTTATTCCACTTTGTAAAATCCAAGAAGAGCATATATGTGAAAATGTTATGAATAATGTCCTCACTGGGCATATCCATACTCGAGACACTTGATTAAAATGAATGTCTCAGTTTTGGAGGCACATAATTCACACAGAGCTTTCTTGCTCCCTCTAGTTGGTCCTGAGTGTCTGTGGGCTCCAAGTCCTCAGATGCTACAAATTATGGAATGAAAACATTTGAAAAAAATTGCATGTGTACTGAATATGTGCAGACTTTCTTTCCACTCAGATTTTATTCTCCTTTTAGTATTTAATTTTTAAAAATTATACCTATTTATGAGATGGTGGCTTCCCATGCATGTGTGTAGGGGTCAGATGACAATTTATGGGAGTCAGTTATCCCCTTTGAACAAGTCCCAATGATTGAACTGAGATAGTCAGGCTTGGTGGGAGACACCTTTAGCTGCTGAACCATCTCATCAGCCCCTTATTTATTGTTTTTAAATAATATGGAATAAATATTATTTCCATAGAAATTGTATTATATCAGGTATTAAAGTAATCTAGACATATCTAAGTATATGGGAGTATGTGTGCAGGTTCTATGTTATCCCTGAACTGTTTATACAACGTCCTGCATTTCTATGAATTTCAGTATCCAACAGAAAGCCTGGAAGCAATCTCCTACCCACGAGCAACAGGTAGCTATTCAGTCTTTCACGGACTTTGCAATCACTTACCAGATTCAAATTAAATTGCCATGGACACCTTGAATTGTAGAGATGTAGAGATGTCTGGTATCACTTCACTATCAATTCAGAACAGAATTTATACTTTTTGAAAAAACCATTCGTCCTAAGTAGTAATTTGTTATTGGGTTCATAGTCAGTGGCAGTAAAGAAGCAACAGGACCCAGGGTTGAAAGTTTACTGCAACTTTGATCTCATGATGCCAGGAAGTCTTTTCCTTGTAAATATGATTTACTATAGCTGTGGCTCCACTCGAGAGTAGTGAGACAGAAAGCCCTCTTAACAGGCATTGGGGCTTCTAGTCTGCAGGAGGAAATGTCCCTTTCCTGAGGTCCAAGTAAACAACAGAGTCTCCACACCACCCGAAGATGGCTTCTGTCATTTGTGAGCCAAGAACAGTGTGGTGGGGAGGGTGAGATATGTATGGGCCAGACTCATTAGAAAGTAGATTCCATTGAATTCCCAGTTAAAACCAAAGCAGGAAAATGTCATTTACTTGATTGAGGACATAAAGAAAAGTGGCAGGATCATAGTTAGATTGGCAGAAAGGAGCTTTTGAGCCCCAGGTGTATTTCAAACAAAAGCTTTAAGGTTTTAAAAACGTAAGTAGTAATGGAAGGAGGTTGGGCAATTGATGTAACAGATGTGCCAAGTGAAAGCCGCTAGTTCACTGGGGTATATCAGATATGCCACTGAATAGCTGTAGTTCCTCTTATCACACGTATAAAAGTGCTTTTCACACACACACACACACACACACACACACACACACACACACACACACACACCTTACTCTTTGTGCTCTTCTGAAAATAAAGTGATATGTGTTTGATTCCTAAACAGAAAATTTGAGCTAACAGATTATTGTGCACAATTGTTTAAAGTAAAAGCAGAAATCTAACATGCATTTCTTAAAACCAACAGCTACAGAAGTTAGATTTAAAATTGTTATACTTATTTACTTAGAGTGTATGTGAAGGGATAGAGGTTGTTGTGCTATTGTGTATAAATGTGTGCTGAGATGCATTGTGTATAAATGTGTGCTAAGATCTTTCTGCTCCTTCCACCAAGTCTGTTCTTTCCTTCCCGGTGAAGCAGCAGCTCAGGTCAGCAGTCATGGTGCAAGTGAGCCATCTCAATGATTCACTTGCTACACTTGCAGGTAGTTTAGATGGTTAAGTTCTTCAACTCAAGACATATTCATATTGAATGTTTGATCACATGCACACTTTCTTCTGCTTAGAACCCATTTATACAGCCAGCTATCTTACCTTTCCATTGTTTTAAAAGACAGTAATATTATGGAGACAGCACAAATTTTTATGAATTGTATTTCATAAAATACAACAATAAATATGTTTATACCCTCAAGACTAACAATTCCTGGTTATTTTTAAACAATGACAAAACATTCAGAAGTGCCATTAAGGATTAAAAACATTCATAGGCATGCACTAATTTTACTTTTTTTTTTTTTTTTTTTTGGTTTTTCGAGACAGGGTTTCTCTGTGTAGCTTTGCGGCTTTCCTGAAACTCACTTGGTAGTCCAGGCTGGCCTCGAACTCACAGAGATCCGCCTGGCTCTGCCTCCCGAGTGCTGGGATTAAAGGCGTGCGCCACCACCACCCGGCACTAATTTTACTTTTTCTCATTTGTTTTTCCAGGCTGAATGGGAGGGAATGACTAGGCTAACTCTGATAAGTGATTTTAGATCTTGACTCTTGGTAGAATTAGGACTCAATACATAGGGATGTTGTGGCCACTCCATACTTCTGGAAACTTCCATCTATGATTTCTTTTTTTTTAAAGCCTTCACAATATCTATTATTGGAGTTAAAAATGTAAACATGTAGCAGATATTCTTGAACCCTTATTTTTGGTGAGTCAGGAATGTGCAGTTTTGATTTAAATGCAGACACTTTTCTGTGTTCACTTAGTGTAGCTTGAGCTTTCCTGCCTGGCCCACAGGACAAATCTCTCTCACCTGCCAGTCCCACAGACGCTCAAACCCAACCAAGTAAACACAGAGACTTATATTGGTTACAAACTGTATGGCCATGGCAGGCTTCTTGCTAACTGTTCTTACAGCTTAAATTAATCCATTTCCATTAATCTATACCTTGCCACATGGCTCGTGGCTTACCGGCATCTTCACATGGTGTTTGTCATCTTGGCGGCTGGCAGTGTCTCTCTGACTCAGCCTTCCACTTCCCAGCTTTATTCTCCTCCTTGTCCCGCCTATACTTCCTGCCTAGCCAATGGCCAATCAGTGTTTTATTTATTGACCAATCAGCAACACATTTGCCATACAGAACATCCCACAGCACTTCCCCCCCCCTTTTTTTTTTTCAAAAAGGAAGGTTTTAACCTTAACAAAGTAAAATTACATGTAATTTGGGAATTTGGGCATAGCTTCTCTTACTACTTCCTGCTGGAGGGGGGCGCTGTATCTTATGGGGACACAAAGAAAATTTTAGGATTATGGAATAATCCATGAGGCTGTATTGTCTGAGCCAGTTGCCTTGAAACCATTCTGGATGTTGGATCATCTGGGTCATGGTGTCATCAGAGACCTTTCAGGGGGTCTTGGCTGGTCAAACCTGATGTATCTTAATCTGGAACAAATCCATAGCCTCTGGCTTTCTGTGGGAACAAAAGAGACTCTTTTCCAAAGCAACATATCCCTATATCCAAATTTTGAAGTCAAGGTATCTTTAAAGTATACATATTGGTTTAACTCAGCTTCCTTTACAATCAAATATCTCTCTGCAGTTAAGAATCCCAAAGACAACACAATCCAGATTCTCTGTGTAATATTCATCTTTACGTGGCTTATTTTTTATATTAACTTTACTGTCTCTTTAAAGACTTTATTTTTTTAAACTATGTATTTGTTTATATAACTGTATATATCACCTTTTTTGTCTCTTTCAAGCCTATGTATATTTTACACACATTTTAAACTATTACATCTGAATCTGTCTTATTGTGAATCTATTGCTTTAAGCTTCAGCAGCTGTGGCTGCTGGCTCCGCCCACCTCAGCTTCCCAACATTTACTGCCAGCTTTGGGAGCTATCCTGGGTCTATGCTTTTATCCAAGCAGCGTGTAGCCCAGAAACCTCTTTTTTTGTTTTGTACTAGCAAAGGCTAAATCCACCATGCAGCTTAATATGCCACTTGCAGAGGCCTCATTCCCGCCATACAGCAGGTCAAGCACGCACACCAGAAACCAAGTAGCTCAAACCGGCAGCTGCCACTCATTTGAGAGAGACAATTAGGAACTGTTTTTAGCTCCGTTTTAGAATCTTTTTTCTCAGTTTTTAGGTGGAAACTCTTGCCACCACGTTGGACGCCATTTGTAGATGTAACCAACCTTCTTATTAAATAAGAAACACAGAACCAATGCAAAGAAGAAAGCCAAGAGGTCAGAGCTAAGAGCTAAAACCTTACCCTTCCTCCTGTGGTGGTCCTACCTCTCCGAACCAGAGCTACCCCTGTGTTAAAGTCTTTATATAGAGTTCCTGTTCTGCCTTCTCATTGGTTGTAAACCCAACCACATGACTGCCTCCTCACGGCCTGTCTGTATAGGCCTCCAGGTTTTCCATGATTGGTATTGATTAAAGGCATGTGTATCCAATAATGGCTGTATCCCTGAACACACAGAGACTTACCCAGCTCTGCCTACCAAGTGCTGAGATTACAAGAGTACACCACCACTGCCCTGCTTTCCTATGGCTTGCTAATAGCTCTGACCCCCAGGCAACTTTATTTATTAACCTACAAATAACATTTTAATACAAATAAAATATCACCATAACTTAGAGGTAAAAGTTTGTGCTGAAAATATCTGAAAGATGCCTCTGAGCTCAGCTGTGGAGTCTTCAGCCACATAATAGTGGTTTGGGCACTGTGTGTCATGAAGGTACACAACCAGGCTATAATGAGTAAATTATAGAAAGTCAGGGAGATCCTAGAAAACTAAACAACACAGAATTATAATAATTCAGAGACTGGAATGAAGTTGCTTATTGCTAATTAATATCATAAACCAAATTGATTTGCACATGCTGAAAATATTTAAGAACAAGAAAGAGCTTCATATGACAGAACAATATAAAAAAAATGAGTTTACGTGGTTTTATCTGGTCTTCTCCAGTCATTAAAATGTTCCTTGGACACCATTTGAATAAACAGATGGACAGTACGATGAGTGTCCTCAAGCCAATAATTAAGTGAATGTTGTTTATATACTCTGGATTAGGAAAATAAATTCATTCCTACTGATCCAGTCTCTTAGAAAAAAAAAAAGTCTGTCTTGCTTAGATGACATTCTGGCGAGGGGCACAGTACAGGAGCAGCTGGGGTGAGTTGTCTCAGCTCCTTACATTCTTTCAAGGATCCAGGATCCTGCCATTGTTTGCCGTGCCGGCTTCCATGCAAGGTGGTGTCTTCTCTTGTCAAGTAAATAGGAAAAAAGAAAAATCAGGGGGGTGTTCCCCCAAATTTCTTGCATATGCCAGGCCAATCCTGCCTGCATTCCATAGTGTGCTCAATCACAAAAGAAAAGCATTTGTAAAATACATAACATTCTCTCCCACCAGCATTTCTGGAGGAGACATTTTTGTAGTTCACAATTTTCACCAATTGAAACTGAGCCATACCACTTGGTAATCCATATTTCCCGGGCTTTACTTCTCGGATTAAGTCATTACTTAGCAGAAGTGCTGAAGCAATTTGCAGTCCTGTGATCATCAGCACAGACCACTTTCACATTGGCTCTCAACCCAAGGGTCAGGAAATCTCCAGGAATTATTTATTTTACTTGTGTAATTAGAAATGACTCTTCTGTGCATTGTGACAGATCTGAACCAGAAGCCAGTGGGGTTTGATGAGCAGACACACAGGTGGTGTCTCCTAATGAACCCGAGCTGAGGAATGTGGAGCAGTTTGCAAGTTGAACAGACTTCCAGGTGTGCATAGTCCTGGAGTCAGACTTCAGTTACCTGCCAGAGAAGTTAAAGCCTCATCCGTCAGAGAACACCTTCACCCATTTATGCTGTTTAGGCTTCCAGGGTGGCTGGACAGTATTAGCAGAGGGACTTCCTGCTGCGGGAACAGGGCTGATCTGCAATTAGTCTCCTTTAGTTTGCTTCCTGCTGCTCCTTCGTCCTCAAGTCTCTCACATCCCATTTTGCATCCTCTCTAGTTATATAGAGCAAAACCTGGAGAACCAACTGGCCCCCGGCTGTAGCCAAGGTCATAGTGCCAGCTAGAGATAATATTGGGCTGAACTACCAACACCAATCCTGCACTGCTCACTCGGGAGGCATTACACATACCACATCCAGAGGTGGATGTGGTCAAATTGACTGAAAATTAGCGCACTAAGGATTTGAGTTTAGCTTATTTTATTAGGTAGGATCATTTTGTTTTAGATTGGTAGGGTCAGAGATCAAGGCCCAATGCAGAAGCTCACCACTATGTGTGCCTGTGTGTGTGAGCTCATGCACATACAAATGTGCACACAGCAGGGTCACAGGTACACACATGCATGTGGAAGTTGGAGAAATGTGAGTGTTGTTCACTAAACATTGGATCACTCCCCCTTTTCAGTTTGAGGCAGGGTGTCTCACTGGCTGGAAACTCACCAAATAGGCTAATGGGCCCAGAGTCCTGGGATCTACCTCCTTCTGTCTCACCAACACGGGGATATAAGCATGTGCTACCACAGCCAGATTCCTTTCAGGTGGCTTCTGGGGGTTGAACTCATGGTCTCATGCATGCAAGGCAGCACCCTGAGCTTCCTCCCTAGGCCCAGAAACTCACACAGTCCAGTGCCATCACAGTCCAGTGCCATCTGGAGAATGCAGACCCCCAGAGAGAGAGAGAGCAGGCAGGAGAAGTGGAAGGGAGGCCAAAGCAGATGTGTTTTATCAGGTCACAGGGTCACCACAACTTTCCCAAAGATGTGGCGCTTCATGGGCTATCATCAGAGAGGACACACAAATGAATTCATGCACTGTGCAGTCTTCTCTCAGGCAGGAAAAGAGACTTTATCCCCTGGCTCCCTTTGATTACACTTAGGTGAGTTCACGTCCCTGGAGGGGCAATCAACTCCGAACTTCTGGGTTGCATCACTTACATTATCAGGCAGCAGCCAGCATGCTAGTTTCCTGCATGCCCCGTGCTGCCAGTTTAGTCAAACAGCACATTGCAAGCCTGCATCTGTAGTCTGTCCATCTGTCCTGCCAGGAGCCTGGCTCTGGGGCCACAGGAGCTGCTGTGACTGTGGGTGTTTCCTGTGAGATAACTCTGGGCTTTGAATGTCTGTCCCATGCACTGTTGTGTTTGGCTTTAATCCAGTGGACGCAGTTTTGCCCTCTGCTTGTGGCAATCAGTGTCTCCCAAAATTGCCTCTGGTTGACAGCCACCAAACTAGAACATGCTGTAGTGTTAAAATGTATAAGACTTGTAATCTGCAACCTGTGACAAATAGTCCAAATTAATTACATAAAATATCTAGGACTTCACAATATTCAGATTTATAAAACAAAATTGTTAATGGGGAAGAAAAAGAAATAAGCTAGTTATGTGGTTCATCCATGCCTCCATGACATGGGAGACTGATTCTAAGACGCCCCTGTAAACATCAAAACTTGTGAGTGCTTCAAGTCCTTACACAAGTGGCCAGTATTTACATATACTCTGCATATTCTCAATATATTAAATCATCTCTAGATTACTTACAGTAATATAGCATAATTGCTTTGCAGATGGTTGTATTGTTTGGGGAATAATGGCAGGGAGAACTGTTGACAGTCAGTACAGCTACTTACTTTTCTTCACTGTTTTGTCGGGAGTTGTAGGGGTGGAACTGTGCAACACAGAACTGGAGGCTCTAGAGACCAGCCGTGTGTAGTCGGTAGAGGGGTTTGGAGCATGCTAATCTGGAAGCTTTATCCTTCAGTTCAGAACCACAGTGAGAGTCTTTAGCTCTTTCCTCACTCAGAGGTCAGCCAGGTCACTGGCCATTCCTGGGGGTCAGTGACTGGGGCAGGCAGCTCTTCCTGTTGACCTTGGGCTCGCTGATTATCCCCGAGACCAACAACAGGCCACTCTTGTGGTGGGGAGGGCAAGTGTGCTAAGCTGTGCAGATGGACGGGCTCTGTGTACAAAGAGGACTTGTGAGATGTTGGGAGCGGATTCATGACCAAGGGCGAAGCGGGGCAGACTGAGAGGTCAAACACAAGGTAAGCCAATGGCTCTCCTGCCCTTTTCTTTCTTCCTTTCTCTTTATTCTTTCTCTTTTCTCTTTTATCTTTAGTGTCAAGACAATTTGACTTTTATATAGCTGCAATAATATTTACGATTTTAGGTTAATTATGGTCAATATCCAAGGCGAATTTTATTTCTTCTAATTGTTTGCTCTGTTTATAATTACAACTTAACATTTTTGCTTGACATTATTTTGTTGATTCAAGCATTTCTGAAAAGGAACAAAAGGGGTATTTTTACTTCAACTGCACACATGTGCTCTGTATTTAAAGGAGTCCTGATGTGATGACGGGATTTTATTTTTCTTAGGCCTTTATTTACTTGTAGATACACCATGCCTCTAAAGGAAGGAAGGTAACAAACGTCTGCGGTAGAACACAAGTTAGGGAAAGCAGCATGCATTTCGCAGTGGAGTTTAAGCTTTTGTCATGGTTCAATCACACCGTTCTCTGCCAAGTGTGGTGTCTTTTGTCTCTTATGGTTTCACTGTTCACATGTTCTAAGAGAAACTGGTTTTGTCACAGTTACAAATTTTTGTTATTTTACACTCTGGCCTCTTTGGAGTCCACGATTGCAAACATTTATTTTGTGCTGTTTGTGCTGTGGCCATCAGTTTCCGGCTTCTCTTCCAGTCTCTGTGCTATGACTGTGTTGTTTTATTATGCAGGTTATTCTGGTGGTTTCCGACGCGGACTGGCCTACCTGTTTTCATACTTTTTACCCTCTTCGCTATCTCATGAATACTTCTGTTCCTGAGATGTGTCCACCTCACCGTTCCAAAATGCCAGAAACAGTCCCCACTGTCAACACACCTAACCTGTCCCCTTTAATACCGTCTCGGCCACATACTCAGGACTCTTCCTGTGCATTTGGCATGTGTAAGCATGTGGTGAGTTCCTCATGATCAGGGCTGTCCATCACAGTCACTCCTGCCCGTCCCCCTCTGTCTGCTCCTCCACTTCTGCTCCCCTTCCTGCTTTCCATGGTCCGCTCTGCACTGGGAGCCCTGCCTCCTACTCACCAGTGGGCGTACTTGTTTGGAAGAAATTCTGAGCAAGCTAGGGCAGCAGAGGCAGAGCGTTCATGAAGGATGGTGGGTTCTGAATGAAGCTAACAGTGAAGGCAGAGACATACCTCTCATGTGTTCTCGCTCCCATGCTAGCCTCTAAGTAAACAGAGAACTTCAATATAAGCTGTGTATCTATTTCCTTTAAGAATTGTCCGCAGAATCGCCATTGTCCATGCTGAGATTATTGGGTTTCCCAGATGAGGAATATATATCAATTCATTCCATGATCCTAACTCTAGATTTAATGAAAATGAGTACTCTAGAAGAGTCTAAAGACTTTCTTGTCGTTTTCATTGTTCATCTAGGAAACACCTTGTATTTTGTTACTGCTTACTGTCTTCTCTACTGTGAAAATTTACTAAAAACATTTTGGCACTTGTTTTTTTTTTTAAATTTAAAAAATGTTTGACAGTTTTATATATTTATATAATGATTGTCACCTTTCATAGCCTATTGGAACTCCTCAACACGTCTCCCCAGTGCTCCCAAGTCTTCTTTTATTGAGTGACACACGGCATTCAATTAGCGTTCTTGCCTGAGTATGGGTGGGAGTTTATTTACTTGAGCAAGGGCAACTTGCCAGTGGCTCCACCACTGAAGAAAGTGACACCCTCTCTCCTAACAACTCTCCAATGCCAGCAGTTCCTCCGGGAGGGGCGGGCGGGACCCTTCCCCCACCCATGATGAAATGTTGATGGGCTCAGTCTTGTGTAGGTCTTGTGCAGATAGCCACAGGCACCAAGTTCAAGAGTGCAATAGCTATGACTGTTAGAAGACATCATGGCGGCACATCTTCCTATCCTCTGGCTCTTACGCTCTTTCTGCCCTTCTGTGATATTTCCCCAGCCTTGGATGAGATGATATAGCTGTTTTGTTTAGGGCCAACCACTTATCTATCACTTATTGTTAGCGGTTTGACCAGATACAGGTTTCTGCATTAACTGCAGTAAGATCCTTCTCTGAAGGCAGAACACATCATTAGTCTGTGGATACAAACAGGAGGATTTGGGAGGCAGTTTGACAACAAGACTATTTAGCAAAATAATAGTAGTAGATTCTCCCCTTGATCCCATGACCTCCCCGGCCAGTGGTTCCTGACCAGGTTGACAGAACCAGACATGACCTCCCTTCTTTGGATCAGGCCTTACATCCAATCAGAAAGCTGTTGGTTACTCCCATAATAGTCATACCACTATTGTACGAGAGAACACATCTCCCTTGTTATCATTGTAGCTTGAAGGATTCATAGGTAGGTAAGACTTTGGATGACTTTTCTCCTCTAGATCCCCGGCTAGCAACTTCTGGCACATGAAAGTTAGCCAGGTGAGGAAAAGCATCCATTTCCTCTCCAGCTCAATTTCTCTATGTCCTAGAACCATAGTCCGCAGAAAACTGTTTGTGGATTGTTCACCTTACTAGAGAATGGCTTTTAGTAATGCTAGAATGCATGCTACATAAGTTATATGGTAAAATGCAATTGACACAGGGGAGAATCATTGGGAGGCTGTGTCTGTATTAATCAGCGAAGCGGTACAGGGAAACTTCCGGGTTAATATTTGACATTTATAGAGTAGGTAACTAGGGACAAATGTGATAAGGAAAGTCTCAACATTATTTGTTTCTTTTATCATGTGTCTTTTAAAAAGTAATGCTAAAGTTTTAACTCATGGTATTTGCTTTTTAAAAAAATAAACTTAGTCTCTGTAAAATATAAATCACTGAAGCATAAGGTGAAGTACCCATTGCTTTATCTACTGATCTCACTTAATCCCAATTAGTGTCCATATCACTGGCTCCGTTTAGACAGTCTTGAAGGTAGGACCATAATTCATTTTTTTTAAATCTGTGAAGCCCAGATTTGTTCCTAGTATATTGTAGATACTTAATAGGCATTTATTTAGTGAGTGAATGCAAATCTTAATTTTCTGTTTATTTCCACCTTGCTTTTCTTAAGATAAAAATACTGAATATTCAATATGTCCTGAATGAACAACTATGTAACGTAGAGAATGCATCTCTTTGATAGCATCAAAATTGTTGAGTGGGAGAGTTGGAGGTCTTGTTGAGAAAATGCTTAATCTGCTTTACCTATCACCCCCAGACCTCCGTGGCTGTAAAATGGCGCCATAGTAGGAAGGTATGTGGTAAGTATTGTAAGAAAAATAGTTTATCCCGCTGCTCACTCTCAAACACTCTACAGGCTAAAACAAATTTATCCTTCCTGTTTTTTTCTTTAAATATAAATGCATGTAACCTGGCAAAGCAGAGCATTAGAGGAATGGGATGGAGAGAACGAAAGCCCTTTTCAGAGCAATGCACAGGGACAAGGGGTCTCTTGGATTACTATTGAAATTTTAAATTTTAATTTAAAACAGCTGACAAGTGCCTGTTTATAGCCGTGTGATTGTCTATGAGGCACTGGCGGGTTTTGCACTGAGGTGGTGGCCCACCTGTTACGCTCACGTCTTTGTCCTGGGGTTCATGTTCATTCTCAGGCCTGGCATTAGTGCAGCGACCTAAGCTTTGCTCTGCAGTGGCTTCCATGGTGCTTCCATGCTGGTGACTGCTCCTCCTGGACACAAAACAGGCATCTCTACTAATAAAAGATTTATTCTTTAATATGCTAGGTGATGTACTCATTACCAATAGCCTACCAAACATTTAAAATATGGGGTTAGTGATTTTAAAATAAAGTTGCCACAATTTTCAAATTTTCTCCAGCTGATTATAGCTACAAATACATATCAAGAGCAGCAAGAATATTAAAATGGCTTTGAATTTATTGCTATTTCTTTGAGGGAATTTATTACCATCTCTTTATGTGCACATTGTGGATATTGTCTTCAATGTTCCCCCGAGGCGTTATTGACATAGTACAGGTGAATATAATGGGGGAAACCCCACAGGAAGCCCCAGAAGTTATTTTGCTGGCTAAATTATGGAGCAACTTGACTCTGCTGTACTCTGGAGGTCATCTGCCAAGGATTGCTTCCTAAGCAGAGTTAATTGAAAATTGTTATGATCTTACTCAAGTGTGCTCTTTGGATTTGAGTTGTCTTAACTCATATTTTCCAGTGGGCCTTGATTTTGAAAACATGCTATTTAAATCCCAGTAATTTTTGTTGAGTCAAAATTCATTTTGCGGGCTTTCATCTCAGTTTCTTCATCTGTTGAGATCGTCTGTGCCACACAGCCCTTCTTCTTTGGCCACTCTGCCCTTCCTGGGAATGGGTTTTCACGGCTTGAACCTCAGGACGTATTGACTACCAGCAAACATTCCAACATGTATGTGGCTTCCCGTTTAGCCTTGTGCACCAGCCCCTTGTGTTTTGTTGTTGTTTTATCACGTTTAGGTTGAAAATAAATGAAGTGTTTTCCTATTAGCATAGGTAGCTAGCTGTCTACAAATTTACCTCAGTGTGTCCCTTAACTTGGGTTGGGTCAGAGTTCTTTGATAATAGTGAAAGTTGTAGTCCATCCATTCAGAAGGCGGCTCTTAGGAAAACCTTCTCATGTTAGCTTAGGGGACTAAAGCACTTGACAGAGTCCGAGATAGGAACCCTTGATCTCTGGTTCATTGACTACAAGAAGTGCATGCAAGTGAGTGGATGCTTGCGTTATTTTCTTGAGTTGGGTGATTTACAATTGAAATCCCAAATTATCCTTCTTTTCCATTCCTTTTACCCCATAAACCCACAAACTGCCCCTAGTTGTACCTCTGCAAGTGAGTTGCTTTGTAGTTAGTCATACCAACACAACATAGATTCAAGACAATTCCAAAAACTTGTCAGTGACGACGAACTTAGATGGGAAGCCAGATTTGAAATCATAAACAGATGAATGCTTTTCATAGCTTGCTCTTTGACTATTAGGAATTAAACATTTTTAGCTTGCTAATTTTTCTGGAATATAACACAAAGCCTGCTCTGCTGGGGTATGCCTCAGTTTGCACAAAGCTCACCATCAGGCCTGGAAAAAATAATCAAGCCAGCTCTCAGTATTTTGAGAGTTGTCCCCATTTTTGGTCCAGGGAGGCCTACTTCAAAAGCAGAGTCTAAAAGGTCCTTAGCTTTTATCTAGAACAGACAACGTGCTTGAGGAAGTCCCTTTCATTTTCTTGTTGGGGTTGACGCTGACACACTGGGTCAGGCTTGTCCCAAAGCACCATGTCTAACTTGCTTCCTTTATGCGGTTCTAATTGGGACTGGCTCTCAGGAGATTGCATTTAGAGCTCCTTCAGTCACAGCTACAGTACTGGCAGTTCACAGCAGCAGCCGGCCTGCCTCTCGAGACACGGAAGACGGCCACTTAGAGTTTGTTCCTACGGACTTTTGACAAACGGCCCTACCCTGACCGTGGACCTAACAGACAGCTTTTGTTTGGGGTCTGGATTCGTGCCCAAACTCTGTGGCTTTTCCTTAAGCACCTTGTTCTGCCTTTGTTCTCCTTTGCCTTTGGTGCGTCATGACTCAGTTTGCTCGGAAGCGTTTGCTAATTTTCTCATTTGCGGATCTCATCTAGCATCTTTACTTAATGGCCCCTGGCCGAACCAAATCAGTTCTATGTGAGTGCACACAACTGAACTTTGAACACGAGAGTGTTCTGTTGATGAAGGTAATGCCTGATGGAGTAGATTGTGCTCGTTTACATTGGACATTATAATAACAAAAATTGACCGGCAATGAGAGGATATGACCTAAGACTCCTTCGAAGGGTTCAGTCGTTGATCAATTACCTCCCATGTTCCGGGACCTTTGAAGGGATAGGTTTAGTATGTTAAGTTTAACCATATTTCTATAACATTAATATTATTATTTTTGCGTTCAGATTTCCGAGGGTTCTATCTTGGATAGCTTTGCGACAGGAAGCTTTTATAACAGTTTAAAATTGCTTCATACATCTGAATTTAGTTACTGGAATATAAGTACCTTACAGTGCCTTTTAAAGAAATCCTGTTGTTTTAAAGCCTGAGAAGTAATTTATGACTATGAAAATTGGAGTGATAAATTGGAGACCAAAATATGTATTCCTTTTTTTCCTACAGCCTAAAGGATGGTGTGTGGGGTGGTGGGGTGGGGGGTGGGGTCAGAGAACTGAAGTCGATCTCTCTCTCTCTTGGATTCTGTAGTGTACTGGTGGAAGAGAAAGATTTCTTTCTTAACATCATGAGAGAGTGCCAAACAACCCTTATCTTAAAGTATGACAAAGTTTGGTCAGCCTTCTGCATCCTTGACCAGGGTTGCTTAAATAAGGAACTCTGTATTTAACATGATAAATACACTTAACACCACGACTGTCTTCCCTGCCTTGCTTTGAAATGCTCTGAGTGATATCAAAGCTTCCTTTGCGGTCAGAACGATCCAAGTCTATGGGGAAAGAAACAATAGCGGCTAAGAGGGGGTATAATAGGATCATTTCCCCCTTGCTAGCTAAGATACGTTTCCCAGGCCCTTCTCAGTTGTGTCCACTATTGAAAGAAGACAGAGAACCTAAACGGTACAAAGGATTTTTCCTGATTAAAATCTCAGGAGTAGGTAAGTTAAATTAGGAAAAAAAAAAAAAAGGCTTTCTGGCTGCTTTGTTTCAGTTGACACGCGATGGATTTTAAGCCCTCAGGGAAGATGCTTTCATTTTCCTCTGCTGACTTCCATTTCTTGTCTGCGTCTGTGTGCTGATGGCTATCTTCAAAGCTCTCTCTCTCCACCGTCCATCGTCAGCGATTTCTTTACATTCTCGGGGAGGGGGAAGTGGCCTCAGGTGTGGAGCTGAACGGTTGTCACGTCAAGGCTCCCTTAACTCTGTGTGCGTGCGTCTCACAGTTGTGACCCCATAGTCAGACTGCATAGTCCCCCTTCCTTAGCAATCCCGTCTCCCCCTGAGCTCTGTAAAGAACTGAAGTGTGTGGGAGAGGGGAACAGGGGGCTCTTGAGAGTTCTCAATCACAAAGGACTATGAGATAGAACTTTAGGTGCCATTGTACTTCAAATGTTCGAGACTGGTTTGCTGTGGGATTCGAGGGTAGGTTCTGAACTCCACTTGTGCTCTTCAAACTTAAACTTGCCCTCACTGGTGTTGTATTACAACAAACATTAAGAATTGTTAATCTTAGGTTTCTTACTCATTTTGTGTTTTCAGTTAAAACATACACCTGAGTATGAGCACGCCCCCACCCCTTAATGTAAGGTAAATGCTTTTTCATTTTGGTTAAAATAATACTTTCTCTTGAAAATCACTCACTAAAGAACTGGCAGGCATGAAATCGCTACTCTAAACACATACATTTTATCCAGGAACAGTGCTAGAGAACATCAGATCATCAAGCATAGGAACTGATTATAATGAGGACCTCCCCAAGTATGCTGGATTAGCTTTATTCACCCCATAGCAAGCATTTCTGTAGTCTTGACTTATTGGCATCATATAACCTGATCAGAAAAAAAGTTGGTCGTGTGTCCAGAACATCATCGGAAATAGCTCTTATGTCGATTGATCAATGACTCATTCGCTTGCTCTGGAGTAATTAAAAGAAAAGTAAAAGAACCTCCTAGGAAGGTGAGATTGTATTTTAGCATCTGTACAATTGCTAGGGACAGAGATATTCTTGGAATCAGTTGATATTAAGTGATTTTTTTAAAAAAAATGTTATTGCTAGTTTCTGTCATTAGTTTCTAATGACAGAAAATGATCCAATAGGAAATGGTTTTTGAAATGTTTCTCCATCATTGCCTATCATAAACCACAGCCCGTGTGGTTCAATTCTAGAAATGTTTATAGAGTACTTATTATAGGTGTGAATTTTGATGGAAAGTATAATTGTACAAGCAGGTAACTCCCAATTTTGGGGTATGTGTGGAAGCTGAGATTGAGCACACCACAGAGAAGCAAGGATAATACAGATGAAATGTGGGTGATGATAATCTGATGGAATTACCATCCTGTGGCTCATCTTGTGTGTTTCTGAAGAAAGGCTTCTAAAAAGCGGTCAAATGAAGATGTGTAAAAACAGGCACGATAGTGAAGAGGAGGGACGGGAAGTGGGTGAGAAGATTCCAGAGTAACGAGAAGGAAGCATAGTGTTTGGGGAGCAGTGAGAAAGCCGGGATGGCTGCAGCCCTGTGTGGGTGAAGAGTCGCGAAGGAAATTGTCCAGGGGTGAAGGCCAGGGTAGGAAGGTCACAGATCACTGTGGCCACTACAGCTACAGCACTACAGCTTGGGACACAAAGGACTGACAGAACCAGAATGCTAAGTGAAAGATGTTGCTACCGCAACAGTGTGGAGCGTGGACTGCAGTTGAGGAGACAGGTGGCGGGGAGACAGTGATCACTCATGGAGTGGACAGTTCACACGTGAGATTTTGGGACTGACGGACACTCTGGGGAGATGCGCTTCTCAAGGCTCACTCTTTCTAACTTGGACACTGGGTGAAATGGTAGAATGGATATTGTGATGAAGAAATTGACTTGAAATGATCAGAAAAAACTATCCCTTTTGCATCTTAAGTAATACTTAGAATTAATTGCAGCATATGTGTATATAAGGAAACCTGATCTCTGTTACTATCTAATATTGCTGTGGAGTCTAATTCCTATTAGGCTGATTTTCTTTTTTAACCTGCAAAGTTCTATGACTTGAGTTGTTGAGGGATCACATGCTTTGTGAAAATGGCTGCAGTTGTAGATTCTAAGGCTGTACACTGTTGCTGATCTAGTTTATTTGAAGTGAGCTATTCCCACTACCCAAATAGCATCATCTCATACAACCACAGTGGAATTGGAGTTCTTCATGCTGACTGATGATGACATCTTTATACACTCTCTCAGCTTGTTTATAACCACCCAGGGAGTAAGAGAACCCTGCCCTAAGAACCAGAATGAAAGGGCAGAGGCCCACCTGAGTGAGCTCTCTCTAGAGGTGAGCCTTTCCTCTTGTCAAGGTAACCTTTCAGGTAATCCATCCACTAGGCAATGCAGCTCACATTTAGATTGAGTTTGAAATATGCAAAATGAAATATTCAACGGCATTTTCCAATAAACTATCAAGCAGACCTAGATATTTTTGAAATGAAATTTATCAATACTGTTTGAAAAGAAATGCTTAAAAAGCAAGGAGCCTTGGCTCAGCTTGAGAGGAACATCCTCTAGAGACATGGGTAGATTTGGGGTGAGCAAGGTGAAGTCTTCTTTTGATGTGTATGGGTCTCTGGTAGGGGAATCCTGGTACTGTTTGCGTTCTTTGCTTAGGTAAGAGAAGAGGAATGGATTCCACTGGTTAGGCAATGACCTGTAAATGTGTTTGCAGTGTAGAAGTCTGAAAGTACATTATGTTAATCATAGGGAGTTTTAAATTGAGTAACAGGCTGTGAGGCAAATTCAGATTACAAATTAGGAAAGTGCAGCTGAGAAACACAAATATTGCTAAAGGTTTTTGTAGCACAGGTTATTTGACCCTTCTGTCTCTAGCATCCCCACTATAGAGATGCTGTATTTGACCCTTCTCTCTCTAGCACCCCAGCTATAGAGATGCTGTGAGTCTCTCTCAAGTCCACACTTTGGGGTTTTGCACATTTTGGGAAGTGGTTGTTCCAGTCTCAACGTTATGCATCTATGGGATACTTACCTCTAGCACGCACACATATGTGCTTGGTTTGGTCTGAAGATGTGTGCAGCCTCCAGGGGACAGATAGATGCAAGACTTTCAGTCTAGGAGTTATGGGGGTGTAAAGTTTGGAGGTCAGTAATTGAATTAAAACCATGGAAGATGAGAAAAGGAAGCCCCATATTCCACCTGAGTGCAAAGCCTTCCTCTCCATCCTGAAGGGGAGTTGCTGCTGCTGGGTGGGGGGGAAGCGGGGCGGGGGACCTGGAATACATCACCCCTGCCTCTTGACAGCTCCACCTTGGAGAGACGCACATTCAATCCTTCCAGTTGCTGTTCTGAAGCTAAAAGTGTTTGACCAGTTCAGCCCCTGAATGGTGTTTAAGGAATAAAGAGAAAAGAGCAGGAAGTACTAATTGGCAAATTACTCCTTGTCGTTTAGTTTGGCTTCCAAGTTGGAAAGTTCAGTAATGAGGAGCTTTGTGTGAGCTGCCAGTAAGCAGAACCAGGGGGCTTTTTCTTCAACCACTATTTAACGTGAGCATATTCCCGACACATATTGTACCATTTAGGCCATCACTTTCTATTAAACAAATATTGTTCTATAATGATTTTTAGGCCTCTCTTCATGGATGCTTTTATGATTCTGAACCATCTAAGTGAAATACAAATTGCAAAGAGGATATAAATGGATTTTTCATGTTATGTGGTATTTATAGGGGTGTTATTACTTCACAGTTTCTCAGATGTTTAAAAAAATACATTTACTTACCAGTCAGCATCTTCATGGTTCTCCTAATCCTAATTAGAGAGAAAAGAAAATTTCTAAGACTTTAGAAATAATTCCAAACGATGATTACCACGAAGTGAATGTGGCCCCCTGATCCTAGTATCTCAGAATGTTAATGGAGAATTTATTTATTTATTTAACAAGTGACAAAATAATTGTTGACATTGTTTTTTTTTTTAGCAAATTTGAGAAAAGTGGATCTCAGTTTTCAAATCCCCTTTTGGATAGATGATTATCACTGTGGTGTGGCTAGTGTACAGTCATAAGTCAAAGTGGTTCAGAGTATATGTCACGTTCTGTTCCCTTGGTATTAAAGTTTAACATCCGACTTATCAAAAACCATGCCAAGAATGAGGATAATTTCAGACTTGATAATTAGATTGAATTGTCATTAGCCACTCTTTAAATAAAAGCTAGGGTTTTATCTGAAACCCTCTGTTTATTTCCACTCTACAGACGGGGGTCACTGGAGTTGAGAGGACAAAGGGGTTTTCCTTTCCTGACTGACGGAACTCTCCACACTCTAAGTTTGTCCCTTGGCACGGGGATTTCATCCGTCATTGTTACGTGAAGCAGTCGTGCCCTTGGAAGGACTGTGAATTAATTGCCAGTTTCCTCTCCACCATTTAATGTCTCACGTAGGAACAATTTGTATAGACTTTTGGAAATGCTAATAGCTCCTAAGGTACCGATCTAGCCTTCTTTCTTCATCCTTACCAAATCCCATCTCCCAGAGCAGGACTTCACTGTGCTGGGAGGTGCTTTGCAGAGGTGTAAGCTGGGAAATGGAATCATTTTCTAATGAAATGTGAGTCTGGAAATCTTCTCTAAAATATGTTTGGCTTCCCTGGTTAAAAAGCATAAAATTGATTTTTTCTTCTCGTTGTAATTTCTCTAAATAGGAGCCTGTATATGAGGGCAATGGAAACAACTAAGAGTGTGTGGGCATTGTGTCTCCTGTGAGGTGAATGCAAGATTCCCTCATTGACTGGTTAATGGCGCAGGTTCTTTTGATTTACTGTTCTAAGCATTCCATATATTTTTGTTTTCTAAAAACCTACTAAGTTTGTGCCAGGAAGAATTACATTTGGGAGAGGGTGGGGACCATGTAGAGCCATTCCACTGAAACACACATGCTTATGCGGAGGGCCTAGTCCAGTCCCATGGAGATCCCACAGCTCTTGGTCTAAATTTCATGAGTTCCCACTAGTTTGGTTTGGTTGTCTCTGTAGTTTTCCTCACCATGATCTGCATAAGCAACACAGTTGTGTAGCTTGATCTGCTTAAGGGGCCCCCTGGCAGTAGGATCAGGATCCTTCCCTGGTGCATGAGTTGGCTTTTTGGAGCCCACTACCTATGGTGTGACACTTTGCACAGCCTTGAGGCAGGGGGAGGAGCTTGGACCTCCCTCGACTGAATGTACCAGGCTCTGCTGACTCTGCATGGGAGGCCATACTTTCTTATAGGAAGGAATGGGGAGTGGGGTTGGGGGCTAGAGGGAAGGGAGGAGGGAAGAGGGAGATCTGTGATTGGTATGTAAAATGAATAAAAAATTTCTTAAAAAAACACACATGCACATGCACACATACATGCACACACACACACACTTGCACATGCACATGCACTCAAGATACACACAAGCACACATGATTTATAATAGCTTCAATTGCTTCCTGTTAACTTATGCTGATACAATGTTCTTAGCTTTCTCTTCTGTGAAGATGACTTTGTTAACAGGTTAGGGGTCAACTGGAATAACACTGGAGTTTTGATGGGGAAACGATCAGGCAATTTTTGCTAGTGGTTCTGGTAGGTGACCAGAAAGGACTAGATTAAGGCTGTGCTCCACCCCTCATGGATCTGGAGAGGAGAGAGAAGAGTTCAAATTTTTAGTAAATTAGTCAGGATTCTAGATCCTTTCTCCTAACTTTTGAAATACATTATATTTCATATATAAATGTCTATTCATATGTAAATAATATACTACAATACATTATTATTATCCATAGTCGCCCTACTGTGCAGGAATTCACAGAACTTCAAGTTTCTGCCTCACTGTAACCATCTCTCCTCCACCATTCTCTCTGGCCTCTGGCAATCACCAGTACACCCTCACTTCTGATGGCAGAGACTCTTTTAGACTCCACACAGAAGTGAGGTCACGTGACATTTACCTGCCTGTGCTTGGCGTTCTCTAACACAATGGCAGTTCCACCTGTGTTGCTGCAACTTCACAATATTTCATTTTTTGATAGCTGAATAACAACTATTCTGTTGTTTGCAGGCATCACATTTTAATTTACCAGCCACTGATCGACAGTGACTTGTGTATATTTCTTTATTATTGTGGACAGTGCTGCAGAGAGCAAGTGTCTCTTGCACTTGACTTCATTCTCCTAGATGTGTGCTTAGCCTGGTGGCTGGCAGTTTCCTTTGTAAGCTTTTGAGGGCCTTCTGTTCTGTGTTCTACGATAGCAGAACCCAGTTACATTCCCAGGAGCTCTAAGAGTTTGTTTTCCTCCACATCCTTGTCAGTACTTCTCTTTAGTCTTTTTACAGTCACCATTTTACTAAGGCAGGGAAAGGAGATAGCTCACTAATCCTCTGACTTGCATTTCCTTGATGGTCAGTGTGATGGAGTGATTAAACCTGTTGACGACTTATATATTGTCTTTTAAAAAGTGTCAGTATAAATCCATAGCCCGATTATTTTCAGTTGGGTTGTTCGTGTGTATTTTTTTTTTTTTTTTCGAGACAGGGTTTCTCTGTGTAGCTTTGCGCCTTTCCTGGGACTCACTTGGTAGCCCAGGCTGGCCTTGAACTCACAGAGATCCACCTGGCTCTGCCTCCCGAGTGCTGGGATTAAAGGCGTGTGCCACCACCGCCCGGCAATTCGTGTGTATTTTTGCTATGGTGTTTGAAGTTTCTTTCATATCCTGCTATCTGCCGTTTGGTCAGATGGGGAGTTTGCAAACATGTCGTCCTGTTGTGCAAGTTGTCTCTGTGCTTGACTGACTTTCATTACCGTGAAGAATCTTTCAAATTTTGCACAATCACGTTTGTCTACGTTTGGTTTGGTACTGGACTTAGGTCTCCCCCAACAGTTCCTGCCCAGTGCAATGTCTTGAAGCATTCCCTCTGTTTCCTTCTTCTCGTGTGTAGTTCCATCATGTTGAGTCTTAGATCCTGGATCCATTTTGAGGAGATTTTGTGAACTGAGAAATAGGAACCTTGTGACATTTTTGTGTATGTGGACATCAATTTTCCCAGCACTGTTTATCGAAAAGACCATCCTTCTCTCTTCAAGGCATGTTCTTAGTGACTGTTGAGTCCCTTGGCTGTATGCATGCCATCCCATGATGTTTGACTGCAACAACATATTTACAGTGGAGTTTGAAGTTATGGAGTTCAACCTGCTTGGTTCTGTTTTGCTGTGATAAGAAAGCTGTGGATATTTGGCAAATTTTGTGTCAAATATTTTAGAAGTTTTTAGTAGTTCATTGATGATATTTCGTTGGTTTTTGATAAGAATTACACTGAACCTGAACATTGTTTTGGCTATTGTGGACATGTTGATAATATTAATTCTTCTAATCCATGAACATGAAATGTTTTTCCATTTTTGTGTTGTCTATTTTCTTTGAAAGTTTTTTTTTAATCATAAAGTAATAATAACTATTTGAGGACCTAGATATGTGTAATCTGGTTAAACACAACATGGTATATTTATATATGAAAACCTTTACATATTAACCTTATTAGTATTTACAAGTTCTATGTTTTTATCTTTAAAATATTAAAAATTAAAGGAAATCCCACTGTGGCACACAACCTTAATTATAGCACTTGGGGAACAAAGGCAGGTGGATCTCTGTGAGTTCGAGGACAAAGCAAGTTCCAGGACAGCCAGGATTGTTACACAGAGAAACCCCCATATCTTGCAAAACCAAATTTTAAATTAAAGTAAGACATTATTCAGGTTGATTGTTGACATTTTTGCATGGCATATTGAGATTTAGGAGTAGAATCTTGTGTCACTAGTCTGCTGAAATATGTAAGATAGTTTCTTATTGTTCTCTCATTTTTTTTGACAATTTCACTGTTTAAAATTGCAAATTGAAGAGTATTTGTTTTGCTTAAAATCCTTCAAATAGTGATGTTAACACATTACTATAGAACAGTGGTAGAAACAACACAGTTATTATTTCACAGTTGAGTGTGTGAGCTATGTGTGGGCAGTTCAGACTGATGCTCTCTACAAAACTATATTTGAGGTGTCCATCATGGTGGCAGGAAATTCAAGATATAATGTAGGGGGAATATGGATGATGTCAGAGACCACGTGGGCCTATCCAAAGGGCTTCTAGTACTGTGACATTTGGACTTCCCCAGAGTGAGATCTATGGATGAGTGAGAGAGCACCCAAGACAGAGCCACAAATCTTGGATGTGACATCCTGCTACTATCCCTATAAGCTACTTGTTAGATGAGAGGCACTGACCGTCACCCTCTAGAGAGCCAAAGCCTGTGGAAACTGCGCTTCTGTGGCCTTTTCAGGGGCTTCTTACCATGCATACCCACCATGTCTGGACCCAATTACCCATCTCTCCAGTTTCATGCCCTGCCAGTCTTCCTTTCCTACTAGACTCCAGATGGACCAGACTTCTGGTTTCTAATGTGTTCCTGCTCTCTTTTGCCTCTAGACACCAAGTGAGATATTGTCCCTTTACCTGGCTGACCCACAGGTGCATTGTGGAGTTCAGCTGGAGTAACCCTCCTGGTGAAGCTTTCTCTTACTATTCTTTCCCAGTTCCCAAATTAGGGTAAGAATTGCTTTCTCCTTCAGTTACAGCATGCAGCCCAAATTACAGGCATTAAGAATGCTGTATTTTAATTTATGTGCTTTTTATGACTTATGCCTCAACACAACACTAGCTACTTACTGTTTGCTGAATGGATGACAACATGACAACCCCAAACAGAGGCAGGGAGTGTGTCAATGTGGCTGGTTAATCTTGGTTGTCAAGTTGACATACCTCGGAAGAAGGAACCTTAGTTGAGGAATTGCCTTCATCTGCATGGCCCAGGGCCACATCTGTGGGGGCATTTTCTTGATTGGTAAAGGAAAGACTGATCCTACTGTGTGTGGCGTCATCCCTGGGCAGGTGGACCTGGACTGAGTAAGAAAGGTAACTGACCAAGCCAGTAAGCAGTGTTTCTCCATAGCCTCTGCTTCAGTTCCTGCCTCCAGGTTCCTGCCTTGAGTTCCTGTTCTGAATTCCCTTCATGATAGACTATAAACTGATGCTGAAGTGGACACTGTTCCCCCACCCCCAGGGAGGCTTTGGTCAGTGTTTATCACAACAGCAGAAAACAAATTCAAATCGTCAGTAAGCTTTGAGTCTCACACATGGATTTTTCAGGGAGTTACCATGTTATTCCTAAATACATTTTCCTGAGTCAGGTCTTAAGTCTGTTCATTTGGGGGTAAAAGAAAGCCTGATCTCTGTTTTGTGTAATTTAATTAATTTATTTCTGAATACATTTTCCCCGAGTCAGGTCTTAAGTATGTTGATTTAGGGGGAAAAGAAAGCCTGATTTCTGTTTTGTGTAATTTAAATAACTTATTTCTGATTGTATTTTATTGAGTCAGGTCTTCAGTCTAACAGTGTAAGGAGAAAAGAAAGCCTGATTTCTGTTTTATGTAGCTTCATTTTACTTATTTATTTATTTTGTACTTAATATATCGACCTGTGTTGCAGATTTAACCAAAGTGACTGTTTAGTGGAAGTTGGTTCCTGCTTTGACTTAAGTCATAGCAGTTTGTTCTGAAAGTTGATGTGGAGTTAAAGCTCAGTGAAACTTTGCATGAGCACGATGTACTTACTGTCAATGCTGGTGAAGGCTTTGGATCATTAAAGTTCTGCTCTTGACTCTTCATTTCTTCAAGCCAGTACGAGCAACGGCCAGCAGAAAAAATAGTTTGTAAATTATTTTGTAAAGAGCATTAAGTTGTACTTGCAATTTTTTCTTTCTTATTTGTTTGTTTGTTTATTTTCCAGTTTTTTTGAGATAAGGTTTCTCTGTGTAGCTCTGGATGCCCTAGGGCTCACTCTGTAGACCAGGCTGACTGTGAACTTAAGAGATCCACCTGCCTCTACCTCCCAAAGTGCTGGGACCCACCTGACATGCTTTCATTTCCTAATAAACAGAGAACACACTGTCTCCATTTCCCAAAGAGCTAACCCTTTCAGTAGAAAATAAAGATGGCGATGAGCTACCCTTTCCTGGGCTGACTGACCTAGCAGAGAGGTTATCCTCACACTACATGGTCCCTCCTTGTGGAAGTGGGGTGTTTGCATCGGCTTAAGATTCTGAAGACTGGAGGAAGCCTTATGAATGACAGTCCACTGTGTCTCAAGTGGGTGCATTTATGCTATAATTTAGTGATGCTCCATGAAATAAGTAAAATGTAAGTGACAAAATGTTTCATAAGGCTAATTTTATTTAGTTTGAGGTCATGCACTTTAAGCCTATGTCTTTTGAACTTTTTTATATTAAATGTCTTTTATGAAAAGATAAAGGGTAAATTGAAGATGGGGATAGCATCTCTAGATCCCAGTTTCACAAAATAATTTGACTTCATCAAAGAGTAGTTTTTCTCTCTCTGGTAAGTTCCTCCATTTCGCCTTCCATCTCAATGCAGCTGTGGAGTCTCTCGCAAAGCCTCAGCAGCCAAGCTCAAAGCAGGGGTTCTAGGCACCCACCTTTGTGACACGAATGCCTATTAATAAAAAACCTGTAGCCAGATATTGGGGTAAATTCTGAGAGACAGAACAAGCCACAGCCAACCTCACCTCGCCAACTCCTCAACTGATCTTATTTCCTCAGACTGGAAGCCTCTGAGTCCTCACTGGAATGGATCTCAGCTGAACTGCTCAAAAGCCTAAAAGCTTAAAAACTTCTAGTTCCTGGTCCTCATATCTTATATATCTTTCTGCTTCCTGCCATCACTTCCTGGGATTAAAGGCATGTGTCTTTCCCAAGCAAAGACATGAGATCTCAAGTCTGGGATTGAAGATGTGTGCCACCACGCCTGGCTGTTTCCAGTGTGACCTTGAACTCAGAGATCCATATGGATCTCTGTCTCCCAAGTGATAGGATTAAAGGCATGTGCCATCATTGGCCTCTATGTTTAATCTAGTGGTTGTTCTGTTTTCTGACCCCAGATAAGTTTTATTAGGGTACACAATATATTGGGGTACACAATATATCACTACCCACCTTATTGGACTTTCAATTTGTATGTGATTCCTTTGACTACCTTTTGGCTTTGACCATCGTGTCCTTGGGGGTTTCATCATAGTTCCTCCTTCTTCTCTACCACCTTCTCCCTGCCTTCCCTCCGCAGCTGGGCCCATTTTTCCTCAGCTGTCCTCTTCAGTTCCTCTTTCCAACTCTGTGAAAATCCTATATATTTTGACACTCATTTCTTGTAGGTCTACAATAGACTGCTACCTGCATTTTATCTGTGATCTGTATTCTGACAACTTTAATTTTCTAGCTTACATGTTGTATTCTCATTCATTGGAATCTCTCTGTCTCTGTCTCTCTCCGTGTCTCTGTCTCTCTGTCTCCCTTCTCCCTCCCTTCCTCCCTCTCTCTTCTCTTTTGCCTCTTCCCCCTCCCTCTCCCCTTTTTCCCTTCCTCCACTCTCTTAAAACAGAATCTCACTAAATAGCCCTGGATACTTACTATGTAGCTGGGTCTGTTCTTGAACTTACAGTGATTCTCCTGCCCCTTCATCATGAGTGCAGGGATTCTAGGTGTGTCCCACACTTACCTTACCTGAGATACTTTCTCCAGTTTTTACTTTTCTTCTCACTCCATTGACTTTTTACTAGAAGCACTCCCACACTGCCTCTCCTCTGCCACCGTTTACCCATCCCAGTTGGTCGGTCCATCATTTGGTTCTCTTTGTGATCCTTGAGTCTGTCTTTCCCATCACCTCTTCCTCATTTCTAGTCACCAAGTCCAGGTGATTGGACTTTCTAAGTGTGGAGTTCTTATCCTTTTTCTTTTCCAAGCAGCCCATGGCTTAGACATACTTACAAACGTTAAGAGTGTCAGTGAATCTCACTGGAGAAGAGGGATGTGTTCCTTAAGGCAGAAGCCTCAGAGGGAAGGTGGGGTTGTGTGTGGTCTGGAACAGGTCTCTGGGTGGTTCCAATGGGCTCCAGAAGTGAGCACTTCTGTCTTAAATGTGAATGTCAGTTGTTTTCATCCTCATGATCTACTGCTTCTGGGACACTCTCCTGCCTTCAGCCCTTCCATCTTCTAGAACGTTGTCAGGCAATTATCTAACATAAAAACCTATCATCTCCTGCCTAAGGCTCTTCTGCGTGCCTCGTCAGAGAATCAAAGCAGCTCCGCAGGCTGACCCCTGTCTCCCCCTCTGGTTCTCTTCCCTTCATTGGCTCTGCAGCCCGGTGGAGTCTGTCATGTCTGAGCACCCGCTCGCTTCCCTCAGCTCCATGCTTCCCTGTGTCTCATCTCCTCCTGGCTGACTGTTGTTCATCATTGAATACCTGGCCCACATCCCGTGGTCCCCCTCGGAAGCATTCCACATGTCCACATGCAATTCCTCTTCTCACCGTGTCTCACCGCTGTAATCCAGTCTTCTCTAGTTTTCCTAAGTGGCAATAATTTTGAGGTTGAGGATCCTGTCTTGGTATCTTTGTTTCAGTCCTTGAATGTTTCTAGGTGTTCATAAAATAAAATTGACTAAGTAGGAAATGGTCCATACATCCACACAGAAATATTGATTGAGGGGCTAGAGAGAGAGTTCAGGAGTTAAGAGCACTTGTTGCTCTACCAGAGGACCTGGGTTTGATTCCCAGTGTCCACATAGTGGCTCACAACCATCTGTAACTCCTGTTTCAGAGGCTCCGACACCCTCTCCTGGTCTCCATGGGCACCAGGAATGCACACAGAGCAAATACGCATGTTCTGGCAAAACACTCACACATATAAAAAAACTTAAAAATAGTATTTATTGAGTGCTTCACTGTGTGCCAGAGTTGTCATGTACATGGTGTTACATGATAACTTTTGAATGTAATTCTTGTGCCTACAGATGTTCTACTCTATTGCTAGTGCTATATCAGCCTGATGACTTAGCATATCCAAGAACGGTTTGACAAGGAAAAGATGTTTCTTGATAAACAGTGAACAAACTGGGCCTTGCCTTGGTGAACAATCAAATCTTTGCCTGTTTTTTTCTTTCTTCCTTCCTTCATTCCTTTCTTTCTTTTTATTATGGATACTTCAGGATTTTTATATTAGGGGAAAACTATAAGCTAAAATAGCAAATGAAAGACAGTATTAGATAATTATAGAAATAATACTAAAATTGAATATTTCTGTCAGACTTGCATTTCTGTAATTTAGATCATAGAAAGTCTTGCTTTAACATTATATAGCTATAAAAACATTCTTTTCCAATGCTAGTACAAATTGAAAAGGTAAAACACTTCCTTATGGGTATATCATACTACACCATGTCCAGGAAGAAAGGAATTTCTTCTGACTGGACACTGATGTAGAATCAGTTGGTAGCTCTGTAGCTATAGTCTAGTGGAGATAGGTGTGCTCTAGTTAGTATTACAAAGGCCTTTCCTGTAAGAGTTTGTTTCTCTAAGAGGGTGGAGGATAGAGCTCAGTAGTAGAGCACTCGCTTCCAGCTGGAAACATCCAAGGCCGCGGGTTCAATTCCTAGTACACAAAAATCAACCTAAAATCTGTTTCTCCAGACTGCAAAGTGTATGCTGATGTTCAAGAGGGAAATGTCAGGCCCACAAATCAAATACTTCATTGGGAAATATGTACACAGTTTATAGAGCCAAATTACTAAGCACCTTTTGAAGTTTTATTTAAAAATTTTTTCATAGTGCCAAGAATAAAAGCTAGTGAGACATAATTTGAATGAGGGCCTTTGTTTCATATCTGTCCATCATAGCCAATCCAACTGTACTGGATTCTGAAAAAAGCAATTTCTTCTTCTCTTCCTCCTCCCCCTTCCTTTTTTTAAATTTTTATTTTTTTGCTTTTTCAAGACAGGGTTTCTTTGTGTAGCTCTGGTTGTCCTGGAACTTGCTCTGTAGACCAGGCTGGCCTTGAACTCAAAGATCCACCTGCCTCTGCCTCCCAAGTGCTGGGATTAAGGACTGCACCACCACTGCCCAATGAAAAACAATTTATTTTTATTTTTTTATATATATTTTAATTTTATTTAATTAGCATTTTTCATTTATTTTACATACCAACCACAGTTTCCCTTCCCGCCTCTCCTCCCATTCCCTCTTCTTCACCTACTGTCTCACCCCTCCCCATCCACTCCTCCTCCATCTCTGTTCACAAAGGCACAGGCCTCCCATGGGCTTGAACACATCAAGTTGAGGCAGGACCAAGCTCTTCCCCCTCCATCAAGGCTGGGCGAAAAACAATTTTTTAAGAGGATATTTGAAGTTGCCTCTTTCAAAGCTTTTCTTGAGAATCGAGAAGAAAAATTAGAATAATCCAAATGGAAAAGCCAAACCATGAGCACATACATGTTTTAGATGCTGTGGTGATAAGAAAGAAGCTGGCCCCCAAAGAGAATGGCACTATTAGGAGGTGTGGCTTTGTTGGAGTAGGTGTGGCCTTGTGGGAGGAAGTGTGTCACCGTGGAGGCAGGCTTTGAGGTCTCCTATATGCTCAAGCTTTGCTGAATGTGATACACAGTCTACTTCCTGCTGCCTGCAAGATGGAGGACTCTCAGTAATACAGTCTTCAGCCTTCACTGGCAACTGTCGAGCACCATGTCCAAGTCTGGCTTGATGGAAGTGGATGAGGATCCTCTGTCTGTCAGAGCAGGGTGTCCCTTCCTGTCTGCTTTCTTATCTGCAGCACTCTCCCCCGGGTGCTGTCATTGACAGGTGTGCTGACGTCACCCCTCAGGTACATCAACTGCAGAACGCACTGCCACTGTTAACACATGCTGGCTGAGTCCCTGCCCTGTGAGGGAGGGGGAGGGCTGGCTTCTGTGCTGAAGGGGCCTCAGTGCCTGCAGCTCTGCCTTCTCACACCTTCCAGGCTCCTCTGCCTTTTAAGGAGGATTAAGCCCTTAGCTGGAAGTATCCTGACCCACATGCCTTTTGTCATTCTGCACTCTATTCATGGACTCCCCTGTGTATTCCTGTTGGACGTCTACAAGACAGGTGGTAGCAAAAACAAGCCAGGAGCCAGCAAGGAGGCTCATGGGTAAAGGTGGAAGGAGAGAGCTGATTCCATGATGATGTCCCCTGACGTCTACACACATGGCATGGCACGTGTCCCCCCTCCCCAGTGCACACACACTAACAATAATGATGCTAATGAAAATACTATTTACCTTACCAAAGAGAATCTGATTGTGGAAATGAGTGCCGCACTATCCTTCAAGTTTTATTCAAGACAATCCCAGTTTCTGTTATCTCTTATATTTTAGCCACTCAGTATCTAGATCCATGGAGTCCAATGAAAATGTAGTGCAAACCACATGTATGATTTTAGATTTTCTAAGAGCTGTGTTAAAAAGCGAAAAACAGCCGGGCGGTGGTGGCGCACGCCTTTAATCCCAGCACTCGGGAGGCAGAGCCAGGCGGATCTCTGTGAGTTCGAGGCCAGCCTGGACTACCAAGTGAGTTCCAGGAAAGGCGCAAAGCTACACAGAGAAACCCTGTCTCGAAAAACCAGAAAAAAAAAAAAAAAAAAAAAAAAAAAAAAAAAAAAAAGCGAAAAACAAATGAAATTAATGTAATATATTTCTTAAGCCTAAGATTTTCAAAATGTTTATCAACAAAAGCTTTTCTAATGATATGTATTTCATAGCAAATGTTATGGACAGCACAGACAACTTTATTATGTGCATGTATGTTGGGGATGGGGCACACATATGTGCATGTGAGTGTATATTCAGATACATACTCGTGTTTATATGGGGGCAAGTGTGTGTGTCTGTGTGTGTGTGAAATTTAAGATCTTAGTTGCCCTTCATCAGGAGCTATATACTTCTTGTTTTTGTTGTTATTGTTGTTTTAAGCAGGACTTCTCACTGGGATCTGGCCCTCATTAATTAGGCTAGGCTAAGTTGACTGGCCAAGAAGCCCTAGGTATCTGCCTGTCTTCACCTCCTAACTGCTGGGATTGATAGCATGTCCCACCACACCCCACAAACTTTTACATGTATATTGGGGCTTGAATTCAGGTCCTGTTACTTGCACTTTGCTGATTCAAGCCGTCTCTCCCCAGCCCTCTATTTCCTTTAAACATCTCTTTGTCATATAAATGACCCTCTAGTCAGTTCTTATTGCTAAATTATTTGAATTTAGCTAAAAGGAATTCCTGAAATACAAATACCTTTTCATTATCATTAGGTTGAACCTCCTCTGTGGTAGATATTGTACTTTGAGATTAAGAAATGATTGTGTACAAGGACACAGCCCCCAGCATCAACTAAGCAGGGCTCATAGGGGATCATGGAGACTGAAGTAACAATCACGGGCCCTGTATGGGTCTGAGCTAGGTCCTCTGCATATGCGTATGGTTGTGTAGCCGGCTGTTCATGTGGGACTCCTCACAGTGGGAGTGAGGATGTCTCTCTTTTACCTGCTCTTGGGACCCTTTTTTTCCTACTGGGTTGTCTCATCTAACCTTGATGTGAGGTTTGTGCCCAGTCTTAGTGTAACTTGTTATACTTTGTTTGGTTGATATCCCTGGGGGGGGGGTGTACTTTTTTTTTTTGGAGGGAAACACGGGAGTGGAGGTGGTGGGGAGGACTGAGAAGAGAGGAGGGAGGGAAAACTGTGATCGGAATGTAATACATGAAAGAAGAATAAAAGAAAAAAATTTAAAAAGAAATGATGGTGTGACTCTACCCCCCACCCACCCCACAAATTAAATCTAGTCAGTAAACAGGCTAATGGACTAAACAGAGAGTTCTCAAAAGAAACACAAATGGACAATAAACATTCTTGAAACTGTAACATTTTTAGTTATTAGAGATATGCAAATTAAAACTTATTTTGAGATCCATCTCGCCCCAGTCAGACTGGCTATCATTAGGAGAAAAGGAACAAGTGCTGAAGAGTCTGTGAGGCCAAGAGGAACCATTGTTTACTTCTTGTGGGGCTGGGAACTGGTGCAGCCAGTATGGAAATCAGTATGGCAGCATCTCACTTAGAATCACCTTATGACCTCGCTCTGGCACTCCTGGTCATAGAAAATGGGTGCTCTGTCCTGTCACAGGGATGCTTCCACATCAGTGTCTGCTGCTGCTCTCTTCACAAGAGTGAGGAGCTGGAGTCAGTCTAGATGAATGGATAATGAGAATGTGGTCCATATGCACAGTGGGATCTTATTCAGCTGCAAGGAATAATGAAATTACAGGATTTGCAGGAAAATGGATGGCTCTGGAAAGTGTTAACTAAGGTCACTCCGACTCAGAAGGACAAATTCTGTGTTTTCCCTCTTATGCAGACCATAGGTTCCAGTTTGCATATAGGTGCATGCATGTAGCCTTGGGTGGAGGTGAAGGCTGTTACAATCGAAATGGGGAGAGGAAAGAACAGGAAGTTTTGAGGAAGTGAGGAGGCAGCGGAGCGCTCGTGACACGTGACACGGAAGCAGAAAGGTGATTACACACAAGTGAGGAAGGAGGGAAGAAGGGGAGGAGAGCGAGGTGGTGTGGGGACTGGGCAGGGAGCGCTGTCCAAAACATGCTTGCTACACAGGTGTGAGGAGCTGAGTCCGATCCCCAGAAACCATGTGAAAAGGCGGAGCATGGTGGCTTATGCTTGTAAGGTGAGTACCAGAGATGTGGAGACAGGGCACCTGGGGCTCACTGACCAGTCCACCCTAATGGGCAAGTCACAGGTCCAGTGAGAGACCCTGTCTCAGAAACCCAAAGTGGGAAGTTGCTCCTGAAGACCAACCTGAGGCGCACAGACACACACACACACACACACACACACACACACACACACACACACACACACACACATATGTATGTACACACACATGGAGACATATACACATTCTTATACACATATGTGCACACAAACAGATACGTGCACAGACACACCCATGTTGTAAAGCCATCATGATTGGCAATATATTTAAAATTCTTCGAAATTTTTCGATTTATTAGTTTAAATTTGATAAATATTTGAATACATGTTGTAAGTAATGATGTGTTTTCAATGTAAGTATAAAAGTGAAAGCGTTATATGATCAAAGTGGCTTGATGCTCACCAGCATCTGAGATCAACTCTTAATGCTCGGTTTAGACTTATGGGTCCTTCTTTCTTGCTGTATACTGACCCCATCACAATGACAAATCCCAAACACTTGGTGTTGGATAACCAGTGGTCAGCTCTGAAATCATATACATACAAATACCATTATACAGACCGAGCAGATTGCATTTACATATTTAAGAGTGTGTGTGTGTGTGTGTGTGTGTGTGTGTGTGTGTGTGTGTGTGTGTGTGTGTGTGTGTATAAAACAACAGTTTGAGGGGCCAAGGGGCCAGAGCCTAGGGATGAGGTAGGGGCAGAGGGAGAGAGAATATTTGTGTGTAAGGGGGAATAATACATGAGAGGTGGAAAGAAAGATGCAGATTAAGTAATTATATTTTAATCTTGGAAAATATAAAAGGTTTAACCAGCAAGGCTTTTGCTTTGTTTCCTGAGTCAAGGCTAGCAAGTAAAGCTGGGGTCAGCTCACTGTCTCCTCAGACTCACACACTCATCTCTCATTTTTGTGGATTTATTCCAGCTGTCTATTGTTTCTTCCTCTTTCTGCTTTTCAGCTTTAATGTAGCCCTGATCGCTCACTGCACAGCACAGGTTTGACTTCTAGTGCTGTCTCCACTCACTCTACCCGCTGCTGCTGTTGTTACATGGATTCTTTTATTGTTGCCTTCCTGTGCTGTTGATTTTGATACTTACTTAAAAATATTTATTTGGAAATTATCTTTTATTTTTCAGTACATGTATGTGGTGGTTTGAAAGAAAATGTGCCCTAAAGGGAGTGGCACCAATAGGAGGTGTGGCCTTGTTAGAAGAAGTGTGCCACTGCGGGGGTGGGCTTTGAAGTCTCCTATGCTCAAGCTACACCCAGTGAGACAGACCATTTCCTGTTACCTTTGGATCAAGATGTAAGGACTCTCAGCTCCAGCACCATGTCTGCCTGCATGCTGCCTTGCTTCCTGAATGATGATAATGGACTTACTTTGAACTGTAAGCTAGTCACCCCAATTAAATGTTTTCCTTTGTAAGAGTTGCAGTCGTCATGGTGTCTCTTCACAGAAATAGAAACCCTAACCAAGACAATGTACTATTTCCTCAACTGAGTTTTCAGTGTTTTAAAGGCATTTTGTAGATCATTTAAGTGACCTTTTAGCACTTATTAGAGAGTGATATAATATATATTATATATATATATATATGTATATATATATCCACCAGGTAATATGCTAACTGCATACACATCATACAGAGATATATAATGAAAACATACAATAGCTCACACGGAACGAATAATAGTTACTCTTGAATCCCAAGTAATTTTGAGGCAATTGAGACCTCACACCAGCCCCCGAGGTCGATTGTAACGTCCGCTCTTTTTCTTTGACTTTCTTTGACTCCCTTTGAACTGACTTGTCTGGAGCCATCTAACTAATAAAAGAGAAAACTGTGTTTTTGTATCTCACAAAAGCGAGAATCTTTCTGACTTCAGCATTTCTGACATTCAGCAAATGAACATTAGCTGAAACCTTAATAAAATTGCTGGGCGGTGGTGGCGCACGCCTTTAATCCCAGCACTCGGGAGGCAGAGCCAGGCAGATCTCTGTGAGTTTGAGGCCAGCCTGGGCTACCAAGTGAGTCCCAGGAAAGGCACAAAGCTACACAGAGAAACCTTGTCTCAAACCCCCACCCCAATAAATAAATAAATAAATAAATAAATAAATAAATAGATAGATAGATAGATAGATAAACAAACAAACAAACAAATAAATAAATAAATAAATAAAATAAGTAAATCCTTCTGTTAATTTGGCTTCAATCATCTCATCAGTGTGGACTATCTTACTCTCTATAGTCTAGAGGGATTTTATTAACGTGTGCTTGTTCTATGAAATGACAGGTAGTAAATAATTAATAGTCTTTTGTGCCAAAGAATTTTTCATGCTATTTTCCCTCAGAACTTCAAGTTACCTTGATTCTGAAACAACTTTGCTTTTGCAAAGTGGAAGGACAATTGACAGAGCTTTTCCCAGTGGCCTTTTCAATTTGGCCAACCTCTATAATCTCTCGGGATCTGTTTGCTTCATATGCTAATGCAGCAGGAATGATTATATGTGGTTTGCTGACAGAGCTCTGATTACAGCTGAAAGAAAGTAGCATCCAGCATCTTGAGGGCCTGGGATGGATCACAAGGCAGAGCCCGCTCAGCCTGGGCTTCACAGTAATCATAGCACATAAGCCCTACTCTTGCACATTTTCCCTACACTGATCATAACTGTTCCTTTCTGAACATTTTTTTTTGTGTGTGACATCTCACTTTTTTTCTTTTTCAGTTTTCGAGAAAACTGTAATATGTATTAAGTTTGAGCACAGTAAGTAGGAGTTGAATGAAAAGCTACAGAAAAAGAATAGAAATTACTTTAAAAAAATAAGGCACAGCTAACTAACTAAAGAAAAAAATGTACATTGTATTTCATGGACTCTTGAGCCTGGCTGTACATCAGAGTCACTTGAGGAGCTTTTGTGAAATGTTCAATCCAAGCCTTCGTCTGTGTCACAGAAGACTCTCTAGTCTTGGAATCTGTTGTACAGTCTCAGCATGGAAGTTCCCAGCATTCCTTTCTCTTCTTCACATATTGCCACAGCACAGCATGTTCTTACCATGTCCTCAGCATTCTGAAAGTAGCATTGGGCTCCATGCTAAGGACAGGAGGTTAGGTGCCTGTGTCTCTAATTCACTCTTAGCCGAAGGAGAACTCCATAGTGGTTTAGACAACAAAGAATTCCCTAATGTCAGTATTGTAAGGTTTCTTCCGGTGAACTCTGTGCCTAGTACCTACTGCCAACTCGCCATCCTACCTATCTTGGTATGTCCAGTAAGATGACAGCCAAGGGTGGGTCCATTAGCATGCCCTTGGCTGACAAGCTAGGGTGGATGTTTCCAGGCAGGGCTAACCACAGGGAGTCAAGTCTTTCCTAGTTACAGAGAATCCGAATGCCATTTGGAAATACATTTAATTGATCTTGGGAGTGGGGCTTGGAGGGAGGGGAGTAGGAAAAAATTTTGAAGGTGTAGGGATTTAATTGCTAAAATAGAATATAGCATTTCTTAGGATTCTAAAGGAAGCACACTAGGGAATAATTCTGCCATTTCTCATCACTTTTTGACAATTTTGTTTCTATTTCGGGTTCTTTATACAAGATTTAAAAATAACTCCACAGAATGACATGTGAACTGTGTGTTCTGTTTTGCCTTCCTTTCATTCACTCTGTGTCGGGAACCTTTCTATTTAAGTTGGCTGTGTCTACAGAAGCAGTATTATTCACTGTTCCCCACTCAAATGCCAGTTATGACCGCATCTCCACCACGTTTCTATGCTAACTGCATACACATCACACAGAGATACATAATGAAAACATACAATAGCTCACACGGAAGGAATAATAGTTACTCTTGAATCCCAAGTAATTTTCAGACAGAAAATTTCACAGATTGAGACCTCACACCACCCCCCGAGGTTGATTGTAACATCCGCTCTTTTTCTTTGACTTATCAGACCCCGCTTTGAACTGACTTGTCTGGAGCCAGCCAACTAATAAAGAGAAAACTGTGTTTATGTATCTCACATAAACCAAAAATCTTTCTGACTTGAGCATCCTCTTTCACCTAGAGGTTTCCCATGTATTAGTTAACTTTCCTTCCCTTCTGAATATCGGAAAAATCTCTCTGGAGGCCTCCTCTTTCCAGAAAACTTTAGCTTGTACCAAGTAAATAGAAAATAACCAGGACAAGGACTCAGTGATATGGCCATGAGATTTTCTCATGTTGTCAATGTAAAGAAGGTTAGAACAGTATTTTACCATGCTTTCTTGTTTTTAGATAAAAATTTAAGATAGGAATCACATTGTTGGCCAACACATTCTTGTTCCTTGGCCTTCTTGCTAATTAATGTAGCTAAAAATGAATTAAGCTGACTCTTCAGGACTGTTTTTGCTGAAACAGAAGGTGGAAATTTATCAAGCAAGAATGTTTTCCACCCTGGATTAAGAAGTAACAAAGAAATAAAAAGTTGCCACACGCTATATCCCTCTAGAAGAATACTCTAGCGCCACAAAGGCCAGAGGCGACGTCACAGAGCCCATGGATGAGTCTTCTTGGTGGAGGTGGCACTCAGCTGAGGTTTTATTTGCCTCTCTTTTCACTTTCATTGTTTGCTTTGTGTTATTAATCTTCCAACTTCAAAAATAAGACATGTGTCACCCATTTCCGACATGAGCTGCTTGCATGCCTAGGGCCTCTCGAATGGTTCGAACACACTTATTCCAGGTGCTGAAATGGATAGGGATTTCATGATGAGGTTCTGTGACAGCGTCTGTCTGTCAACAACTGGCCTTTCTCAGTCAGTGACTGTCCACACAAACTTTACCGTCAAGAATTGAGAAAAAGCAGGGCGATGGCGGCGCACGCCTTTAATCCCAGCCCTTGGAAGGCAGAGTCAGGCGGATATCTGTGAGTTCAAGGCCAGCCTGGTCTACAGAGCGAGATCCAGGACAGGCACCAAAGCTACACAAAAAAACCCTGTCTTGAAAAATAAAATAATAAAATAAAGAATTGAGAAAAGTGAAGGGCTTGTTTACAGTTTTAGAATCTAGACATATTTTGTATAAAAAGGTTTCTTGGGGCCAGCAAGGTGGTTTAATTGGTAAAGTGCAGAACTTGAATTTGATTGCCACCACTCACATAACTGGTGGAGTGTACTTGGAGTCAGTGCTGGCTGGGGTTGCAGATACAGATCCCTGGAATGCACAGGTAACCCAGCCTAGTGTAACAGGCAATTTCCAGGTTCAATGAGAGACTTTAAAAAAATAGATGGCTTCTCAGGAACAATACTGAAGTTGACTTCTGGTGCATGCATGCGTGGGGGTGTGTGTGGGTGCATGTGTTCATGTGTGTGTTTATGATGCAAGAAGTTAAGAAAAGATGTATTAACATTGTCTATTTTCACTTCAAGTGTTGAAGATTCATTCAGAGCTGATTTAGACAAAGTATGAAAATAGACTCATTGAAAGAAATTGGGTGTTTAGCATCTCAGCAGCTGTACTTGCTACTCAGTTCTTATGATTTAGAAGTATTATTTCCTGAGAAGGCTATTTTCTCTATGTCTATGGGTAAATCTGTGTATTAAGCAGACTGTTTACATTATGGGAATTGCCTTGGAAGAAAGTCTTTATATTCATTAGTGGTACTTTACCATCAAGGGTGTTTTCCTCAAGGGTGGCAGTCTGGTTCTCCATATACGCACACTTGTAGTGATAGAATTTAATTAGTGTGTACATGTTTTTTATAATTCTTAGCAAAAGAATTTCCCATGTAGACATGGATTAGAAAAAAATGCTGTTAAGTGGGATTGTGTCTTGCTTACATTCCTACTTTCTTTTGTTGTTAGATCAGAAGAAGAGTTGGCAGTGGTGCTCTGTTGTCTTCTGGAGTCTGGGAGTTGTATGAACACACGAGATGAGCAGGCTTAGACAGTCAGCCAAGTATTAAAATAGTTAAATATAGCCAGAGCTATCCCAATGAAGTAAAGGGGGAGGAAACCATCTGGATGCATGATATTTTGCTGTTTTTCTACCCAAAGAAGAAGGGCAACTGTGTGATTATTTTTGATAATAATAATAAACTCTTGCTACTAGCAGTATGTTTCTGTGATTTGGTCACTTAATTTTAGATAGAAATCTTTCTTTTCATCAATTAGGGTAACTTGGCATGAGACATAGAACATTTTGTGTTTGTTGTGGGTACCTGCTGTAGAGTGAAAATTTGTTTTCAGGTCTGAGAATTATTCATTCTCTATTAGCAACGAAAGCTCAGACTCTGAGAGGGAAATAGAGCCAACAGTTCAGTGTTTCTTCATAAGCTCATGTTTTTTACATATGACATTCTTTTCTTGTTGTTTCTTAGACCAGAAAATAAAATGTTTATCATTAAGGAGAGCTTGCAATCATAATGGAAAATTTCACAAACCCCTGTATTTCAAACTTCGCCATCAGAGGGTGATTACAGCTAATGATGTCCAGCAGCCTGAGTACATCGTCCACATAATTGCATGGTACAACTGAACGTTACATTGTAGGACATTCATTAAAACCTCGAATTTAAATGAGGGTAAAATGTAAAAACCACATGGGAGAAGGGGCTAAATAACTATCTTAGTGCATAAAATTAAAAACATCAATTAGATAGGAGGCAGAAATGAACAGAGCCACCATCTTGAACAATGTAAAATTGTGAACTCAATGCTTGGAACACAATAAAAATAACTACAGAAGGCAGAGTCTTTGTGTATTTTTACTTTTGTGTTACACAGTTTCTCCTTTTGTGAGGAGGGCATTCCATGAACTGTAATGTAAGGTTCTGAGTGTAAAACGCAAGGCTGGGGAGGTGACTTGAAATGGTTGCAGATTCTGTCCCTGTACCTGAAGTCATGGGTTTTGTGGTTTGCACATGTGTGTCATGGTCTCATCAGGATCAGTGAACATGGAGGCTTTCAAAGTGAAGGGGAACTCTTAGGGAGACTGAGGCAGTCTGTGATGGCTGTGGTACCCTGGATTATGTCCAAGAACAACAGCTGGCCTCATCAAATGCCTTAGAATTACAAATACATCATGGTTATTTACAAAAGCATGGAAATAATTTCCTTTCTAATGCCAGTATCACCAAGAGAATATTCTTTGTAATTGTGAAATACCTTATCTCTTGATCTTTAGTCCAAATATAAACATGTTATGACAGTCCTTTTATTGAATGAAAGTTAAAGATAATTTCTAGTTTGATTGCATCACCTAGCCTCTCTATTTGGAAGAATTTAATCATATCAACTTAATCATTTATTTATCCCTCTAACAAGCATTACTAGTGTGGCCGGGAACATATTTCCTGATTTAATATAGATCAGATTGTCTGATGTATAGCATAATTAGGAATCCTTTAGAAGGACATATTTAAAGGCACATCCCACCAGATAATAGCTGCTGGGAAAGGAAAAAAAGTTTCACTCAATGGAGTGACATTGGGCATATGAACCCTCTCCAAGGCTGCCATGCTCAGGAGGAGATGGCCAACATAAATCAGAACCACACATTTTAGTGGCATTTTTTCCAATTTCGCATTTTGTTTCTAAAAGAAAGAAAGAACGTGGGGTTTATTAGGTAGGGAGGAAGGGAAGAATCTGGGGGCATTTGGGTTGTAGAAAGAATAGGGTAAAAATCTACTGTATGAAATTCTCAAATAACTTTTCAAAATGAAAGAATACTTATGAAAAACAAAAAGGATTTATTTCATAGAATGATAAGATTTTGTTTATGAAAGCTCTAGGGATTAAAATTTAAAGTAAACCTTTTTAGGGAGTCACTTTCATAATTCTACCACTGGCCTATTTTTATAGGTGGTGGTTAATTGTTAAGGAGGGGTGGCATTATTATTAGAATTCTTATGGTGAGAAGTTGCATGTTTGATTACACCGTGCCTTAACCCTACAATATGTATGTTTGGAGGATAAATTCATAGCCCTACACTGAGCTGAACTGAAAATTCTGTTTTCTCATGTGAACTTCTGTTGTACTAGTGTACAGTTGTCAAGTTTTAGCTCATCAAATAAGCCAACTGCAAAGAAAGAGCCTGTCTGTCATCCACATGCCCGCCTTGCCATCACCCGATTTCCCAGGTCTGTCAAAGTATATACGTATCCACGTTTATCTCTCTAAGTTCACAGCTCACAATTTTTTTCTTACTGCTTGGTTGATTTTGAAGTAAAAATACAGTTTGGTATGACTAAAAATTATTCATATTTGACTTTTCCACCCCATCCTTGATACATTGGCAGCCCCAAATGTCCATCAGTTCGAATTGTGATTGATTCCCATAGGAAGTTCTCCGGACATTTCTCACAGTCCCAAACTCAAAAGTTACAATAGATAGTAATTCCCATACTGGAGTATGCGATCAGTGTCTTTCTTTCCTGTCCCTGTAGCAATGTGTTTGGCACCTTGGGCACATGTCATATTGTATCTGTTTTTGGTGCCAAATTTGTTTCCTTCCTTCCTTTCCAAGAAATTTAATTTTTATAGCAATTTTAAGTTTGCAGCAAAATTAAATGAAAAGCATGCAAAATGTCCATACAGTCCTCAATGGAAACTACTCATATTTTGACTGTCTCCGAAGTTTGGCCCTTCCAGAATGCTGTGTCCAGGGAGTCACACGATAAGACTATTCATTTACTTGGTAGTCTGCCTGTAAGGCCTCTGTGTGTCTTGGTTGACAGCTCATTTCTTATGACTTAATACTATCCCATTGCCTGAATGGATCACAGTTTGCTTATTCATTTGCCTATTGAAGGGCACTGTGGTTGTATATGACTTTTTTCAACTATAAAAAGGCTACTAGGAATATCCAGTGTGTATATTTTTGTGTGTATGTAAGTTTTTTGTCCCTTGGGGTACCTACCATTCCTGGTGGACTCTATGGTAAGAATATGCTTACTAGTTCTATAAGACACTGAGAAACTGGCTTTGAAAGCAGCTGTACCACTTCTCATTTCCATAGGCAGTGACTGAGCATTGCTGTTGCTGCATGTTATGTGGGTGTCTGCATTGTAGGCTTTGGGATTTTGGCCATTTCCGTGTGTGTGGAATGGTAGCTCATTGATTCACATTGTGTCATGCTAACATTTTAGCCATTGAACATCTTTTTGTATATTCTCTTGCCATTTTCTTTGGTGGTATATCTTTTTAGGTCTTTTGTTCCTCACTTTTTGAGTATATGTCTATATGCACATGAGTGTGTGCTCATGTGGGTGTTTGTGCCCAAGCGTACATATGTACCTAGAGAACAGAGGTAAGTCTTGAGTGTCAGTCCTTAGGATGCTGTCCACACTGCTTTTTGGAGGCAAGACCTCTTGCTGGCTTGGCACTTGCCAAATTAGTCTGTGCTGGCCAATAAACCCCAGGCGTCAACCTGTTTCCATTTCTCCAGCAGTGAGCTTGCAAGTGCATGCCTCCGAGGCCAGCTTTTTATGTGGGTTCTGGGGATTGAACCGAGGGCCATATGCTTGTGTGGCATTTATGGACTGAGCTGTCTTCTCAGGCTGTTTTACCGATTTTGAATCAGGTATTCATCTTTTAATAATAGAGTTTGGAGAGTTCTTTGCATATTTTGGACACCTGGCTTTTATCAGATGTCTTTTGCAAATGTTTGCTGCCCATATATGCTTGTTTTCTCATTTTCTTTATGTTGTCTTTCAGAGAGAAAAAAAATCCGTTATTTCTTTCATGAATTTTGAGTTTGGTATTAAATTGCAAGTTATTGTCCAACTCAGATCATCAATGCTGACAATATCAAATGTTCCTATCCATGAACATTGAATATTTTTCTACTTGTTTAATTACTGGATATCCTTCATTAGAGTTTCATAGGTGTCCTTATATAAATATTAAAATTTTAAAATGTTTATGTGTATGAGTGTTTTGTATGCCTGTTTGTATCTGTACCACATGCTTGCCTGATGCCTGTAGAGGTCAGAAAAGGGTGTATGATTACCTGGAATTGGAGTTACTGGATAGTTGTGAGCCACCTTATCGGTGCTGGGAACTGAACCTGGGACTTCTGCAAGAGCAACAAGTGCCCTTAAGCTCTGATCTATCTCTCTAGCTCCACTTTATAAAAAGAAAAAAAACCTTGTATCTATTTTATTAGGTCTATAACTAAATATTTTATATTTAGTAGTATAAATGTTTTGACTTTAAATTCCTCCTTTTTTGTTGTTGATATGTAAGAAATCAATGGACTTTTATAGTCAAGCTTTGTATCTTACAGTTTTGCTGAATGCTCCGGGAGTCTGCTGTTTTGTGTTTCGTCTAGTCTTTCAAATTTTCTGTATCATTACATTACCTGCAAACAAACAGTTCTATCTTTCCCTGTTTGTCCTTGTCTCCATCTGCTTTCATTAGACGGGATTCTGATCCCAGCATTGGTGATCAGTAATGAGAAGGGATAGTTTGTTTTCTGCTTGGCTGAAAAGCTTTGGGTTAGTATGGTTAATTATGATAGTGAGTATTGAGGCATTTGTCTCCATGGCCCAAGTGATCTTTGTGACGTGAAGGAACTTTCACTCTTTTCTTAGCTTTTTTGGGGGATGGGGGTGTCTGATGAGTGTTGACTCTCATCAGGTGACTATTCAGAACCTACAGGTATGATCATGTTTTCTTTCTTCTTTAGCTTATGCTCTGATGAGTTATATTGAATATTTTAAGCAATTAGTGTTGTTTCAGACAACTTCATGCGTGTATCTAATGCTGCTCCCTCTCTTATCTCTTCCAGTGCCCACTTTTCCCTATGTGGTGAAGGTGTCCCTTGCCATGCTGATTTTCTTAGGCTGTAGTCACATCACAGCTTAAATTCAAGATAAATTTTGGCCTCTAGGTTTCTGTATTTAGTTGCTACCCGTCATGCAGATGTCTTAGATCAAGAAAAGGTTGTGTTCTCTAAGGTTGGCAACCTTACACTCCGATTACCTGCCAAAGTAGAATTCCTGCATGTCATCGTGATATTCTTGGTAAATGTGTTTGAGCATGGCTGACATGTTTGAATTTCTAAGGATACAGATGGGTTTTGATGGCCTCATGGCTTTCACACACCACCCCTTCATTTAGATGGCACATTCCACTCACCACTGCCCTCTTTGTCACCTCTCCACCTGGACGACGCTGATTTCTCAAAGCTCAGCTTCATGTCACAGCCTTTGGGATGCCTTCTTTCAATTCTGCCCTCCTCTTCAAATCTGGTTGAATGTTCACCCGAAGTTCATATTTCACAATTAGCTGGCTTTGCAAGTATGCAGTTTAATAAAACCCTCCTCTGAATTATGAGCTTATTGATCTCGGGAACTATTTGCCATTTATCTCCATACTACCCATACATGGTAGATGGTTAATCAGTTTTTAATGAACTCATAGAAATACTGCTTGTATATATGTAAGCATTCATTTTGTTTTTCTTCTTACGCCTGGTGATAAACACAGAGCTTATTGTTTTACCAAATTATCACAAATCCTATAATAGAAGTTTTTTGATTTCTTGATATGTTTGGTTCTTATCTTCGACTTACTGTTGTCATGGTTCCTTTTCTTGTTTTACCAAAGAATAGATGTTAGTAAACTTATTGGTCACCTGTTATGCCCTTCTTTAGAGGCGGCTTCATGTATTTTCTCATTTCATGTTTATGCTGCCCTTATAAGGTTTACTTTATCATATTCATTGTATAATTGAGGAGCTAGAGCCTGGGGATATTAGTTATGTAATTGACTTAATTTCTTACTTGCTCAGTGGCAGAGCCAAGGATTTGGACTCTAGGTCCATCTATTAGTTAGAGCTCATGTTTTTCTTCCTACACATGTTGTCTTTCTCCAGATACATATGGAAATGCTTATGAAAATGTGTAGTGCTTGCGAAGGGTTACCATAAGGACATCTTTTATGGAAATTGCATCAAAGCAGTGATTGATAGAATGGTAGACACAGTCACCAAGCCTTTTTATTGCCTAATTTACCATAAACTGCTATGGAATTTAAATATGTTTGATGTTAAGAGTGTCCATTAAACAATAACAGAATTCGCCATTTCACAAACTATGTTGGTTACAAAAATAAACTCGCCTCGGATGAGCTGAGAATTACAGCAAATGCCGTAACATCGCTAAAAGTTACGTTTGTGATCACACACACAAATCCAGCAAGCTAAGCCATCAAGAACTGAGCTTTGCATTTAAAAAAAAAATCTCTTGTGTTATTAGAGGATCACTTTTCAAATTCCCTAAAAATGTGATGTTGCGGATCTGCACAATGTCCAGGATACAGGGTCTGGTTTGCACATTTGTGACAAATCTCTTCTCAGAGCTGCAAAACAATTTGTTTCTGTCATCAGAGGGTTAAAGAAGCCGTTTTCTTCCTGTGCTGTGGAGAGACTTTTCTTCCCTGGGAGATCAGGGAAATGCATCAGAAGAGGAGATCATTCACATTTGGCCAGTGCTACTAAAGCAGTTGTTTGTTTTCCCTCTCTCCTGATTTTGCCCTTCACCACTTATGAAAAAAGCGGCCCTAAGCACCCAGCACCCCAGCAGCATGCAGGCTTTAACTCCAGTGCAGGGGTCTCTGGCTCAAAGCAAAGCTGAATTTGGTGGTCTGTCTTAGCGACTCCGTGGACAGTTGCCAGTTTTATAAAACTGCTACAGAGTTCAACAGGCTTTCGCATTCTTGGCAGAGTTCCACTTCTGAGAGATGTGGGATGAGGACAGAAAGGATAGTGCATAGACTATTGCAAAAGCCTCTCTATCAGGGTGTGATGGAGAGCCTTCTGTCATGCGCAGCTCGGCCCTCTGTTATGTTGCGATGTGTTTCAAGTTATATTGAACAACCATTTTACTGTGGAAGCTCTATCATTTTTTTGCTTTTTGTCTCTGGAGGGTTTCCTTAATAAGTAAATATTCCTCTGTTACTTTAATATAAATTTATAAGATGCATTCAGAAGACAAAGAATGAACTCTGGTTCTCTATTTAATAGATAACAAAATGGGGGGGGGACTAGTTTTCTCTAGCAGTTTATAAAATGACATCATGAAAATCCAACAAATAGACTTCAAACAAAGATGAGCTTAGAATATAGGAAAGTTTATTCTGTAATTCAGTGTGTTTATTGTGAAGGGCAAGTGTTAGCTTCAAAAAAGTACAAATTCCTTGATGCATGTTAAGAAAAATAGGCCGGGTGGTGGTGGTGCACGCCTTTAATCCCAGCACTCAGGAGGCAGAGGAAGGCGGATCTCTGTGAGTTCGAGGCCAGCCTGGTCTACAGAGCGAGATCCAGGAAAGGTGCAAAGCTACACAGAGAAACCCTGTCTCGAAAAACAAAAACAAAAAAAAACAAAAAAAAAAAAGAAAGAAGAAAAAGAAAAATAGCCTGTGTCTTTAATACAGTCTATTTCCCCAGAGAAGCAGTGGACCACTTAAGAAGGGTGTGTTGGAGAGGGGAAGATGACTCATGCCATCTGTGAGAGCGGGTTTTATTACCCATGTTCATTGATAAGCAGATGAAAATAGGGTGAGTAACAATTTGTAGTACCAAGTCAGTAGTACTAAATCAGGTCAGTCATTTACGGTTTCTTTAATTGATACATCAGATACTTAGTGAAAATAAAAATAAGATTAAGCAAAACAGGCAAACAGAATTGGATTGACTAAAAGCCCCAAGGCACCACAATCTGAATCATAATGATTAAATGTGAAAGTCTTCCAGTTGTGAATTTATTTAGTAAGTAAATATCAACTGCAGAAAAATGGCCTTGGGTAAGCATTTTCCACCCAGTCCTCTGTTGTTTTCCAGGACACTATTTAGTACTGGAGATAACAAATAAATACCACATTCTTTCTTTAAAGGACTTGGAGCCTAGTGGGAAAGAAAAATGAACAGTTGCAATGTGAATAGTGTATAATGAGAATCTGTTCAAAGTCTAAGAGTGGATGACTTCTGGGGAGGGAGGGAGGTGTAGCAGGAATCTTAAAAGTTCTCGCCAGTTCCTTTGCTGATCCTGTTTCCTCAGACTGGAAGCCTCTGAGTCCTCATCCCAATGGCTTTCAGCTGAACTGCTGCTCCAAAGTCTGAAAGCTTAACCAGCCAAATGCTTCTAGTTTCTGGTCCTCACGCCTTATATACCATTCTGCTTTCTGCCATCACTCCCTGGGATTAAAAGCTTGCTTTCTGGGATTAAAGGCGTGAGTCACCATGCTTGGCTGTATCCTTGAACACATGGATTTCTGCCTAGTTCTGCCTCCCAAGTGCTGGGATTAAAGGCATGTGCTACCACTGCCTATCCTCTATGTTTAATATTGTGGCTCTTCTGTCTCTGACCCCAGATAAGTTTATTAGGGTGCACAATATTTCGGGGAACACAAAACCACCACAGGGAGGGGTCTGCAGAAGCCAGAACGTTTGGGCTGAGACATAGAGGTTGGGGAGAATTTTACTAGGATGTCTAGCCTTTACCCAGCTGGCTGGGAGGACATTTGGGTCAGAAGCATAGTATCTTTGAGAAGAGCTGCAAGAGAAGGCCGCCACTGGCCAGACAGAGAGCAGGTCGATGATTTGTGTTATCCAGAAGAATGCAAACAAGCTATGGCACATGAGGTGAGATGATATGTCAGGGTCTGAAGACTTTGGAAAGCAAGAACCAGCAATTACCCAAACCAAGGAAGCCAGGAGGCTCTGTTTGTACTTCCAGTCTAGGGAAGAAAGGAGTGTGGGATGCAGTCAGGCCAGGCACCGGGGCTTGGACAGTGGCTCTCACACTTCTGAGGAGCCATCGGACCTGCTGTATATAGAGAGGTGGAAGGGAAGACATTCCATATAGAAAGGGAATGACTGCAAAAATATAGCCCAGTGCCCCCAGTAAACAGAGTTCATGTTTGAGCAATGCCTTATGTGTAAGCATACGCAGAGGTTAGAGAAAATTCTGGAACAGTAGCCAGGAACAACTTGGAAGCCTTGGTAGGCTGCCTTTGGTTTTGAACTGATCCTGGAGATGAAGGAGAAAATTTTTGAAGCTTTGACATTTTGAATGATCATTCTGGAATTCCTGTGGAGGAAGGATTGGAGTCATGGAGTCTAAGCAGGATGCTGTTGCCATGGTGCAGATGAGATTGGGGGAAAACTTGGACCAAGACACATAGGCACAGAAAGAAGTATGCACTCCCCAGACTAGAAAGCTTTGGAAGCTAACTCAGTGTATGAGGTAAAGTATAGTTAAAGGTCTCTGATGTCGAGGTAGACAGTATTACCGTTACATTTGAGGATGAAGAGAGGAGCTGGATAAACTGGTGGAAGCATTTGAGGTGAGAGATGAGGTAAACAACAACCTGGGAATTTCAGTTTGGGAGAGTTATACTGGAAGGGTCTGGAAAACGTGTTCATACAAGATGGTCGCTGTTGGGATCAGAAGCAGTTTGTGAGTTAACACTGCAGGTCTGACAGGGTGGACATTGGGCTGGAGCCTTAGAAATAGATAAACTCCTACAAGATTAATAGTTAGTAGATGCCGGGCGGTGGTGGCGCACGCCTTTAATCCCAGCATTCGGGAGGCAGAGGCAGGCGGATCTCTGTGAGTTCGAGGCCAGCCTGGACTACAGAGTGAGTTCCAGGAAAGGCACAAAGCTACACAGAGAAACCCTGTCTCGAAAAACAACAACAACAAAAAAAATAGTTAGTAGAGGACAAGTCAAGGGTAGGAATTCTGAAAAACAATAATAACTAGGTATAGAAAAATGGGGTCTAAAATAGAGTGAATTCGGGGGACAACTGGTGATATTTTCAAGAGTCTGGGAGTCTATCAGCTGAGCATCACCCTGGGACAGATCACAGGCCACAACCTTGATACTTTTTTAGAGCTACCAGACTATCTTCAGCCTGGCGATTTGAAAGTTTCATGAAATGTGGTAAGAGTTAACTAAGCAGAAGCAAGAGTAATTACCATTTGAATTTTTAAAGCTTGCCTCAATGAAAGATTAGAGCAGAGAGAGACATCACTCATAATGTAGCAGAAACATCCAAAGTAATGGTGATAACAGCTTTTGATCAAAAGAAATGAAATAGGAGGATGGCAGGAGTGGACTAGTGGGCAGGGTTTCACTTGAGTCGCTCTAGGCAGCCCCCCGACAGTTACATGACCTTTGTCGTGGGGACCATCAGTCCCCAGGAGCATGTGTCCCTGAGCAGCACCAGATCCAGGGCTTTCCTCTAACCTGTTCCTAAAGGAAGTGATGTCGTGTGGCAAGGAAGATAAGAAAACAGAGGACATGGGATGGCCCGGGTCTTTGACACCTGGGGTGGCCCGGGTCTTTGACACCTGGGGTGGCCCGGGTCTTTGACACCTGGGGTAATCACTGCCTACTGCCTTCTGCCCAATGATATAAATTCATGTACAACTTTAAAAGAACTTTCCCCCCAGCATTGTTTACATTTGCCTGTGTGTGTGTGTGTGTGTGTGTGTGTGTGTGTGTGTGTGTGTGTGTGGACAACTTTTTGGAAAGTCCGTTCTTTCCTTCCACCATGTGGATTCTGGGGATTGGACCAAACTTGAGGAATCAGGCGTGCTGACAAGCACCCTTGCTCGCTGTTCAGCATATTCTTCTTTTGAATTTATAGCCCGTGCCCAGTCTGTCCGTGCCTCCTCATGTTATTTCAGGGTATGTCAGTGTCTTTAGTTAAAGTTACTGTTGCGACGATGAAACCCCATGATCAAAAGCAAAATGAGGGAGAAAAGGGTTCATTTGGCCTATGTTTCCACATCCATAGTCCATCACTGAAGGCAGTCAGAACGGGAACTCAGGCAGGGCAAAAGCCTGGAGGCTGGAGCTGGTGCAGAGGACATGGGGGAGTGCTGCTTACAGGCTTGCTTACATGACTTGCTCAGCCTGCTTTCTGATAGAACCCAGGACCACCAGCCTAGGGATGACCTTTGGACCCTTCTATGGCACTAATTAAGAAAATGCCCAACATGCTTGCCTGCAGTATCATCTTATGGAGGAATTTTCTCAGTTGAGACTCCCTCCTTTCAGATAACTCTAGCTGTGTCAAACTGACATAAAACTAGCCAGAACAGTCTATATTAGAAATAATCCTTTAGGTCTTTACTATATATTTATATGCTTCTTTAATCTGTATATATGTGTGTTATGGATTCAGATGTGCATTGAAATTAATATCACTTAAACAAGTATTTGATTTCTCTGTCCACAAGTGAATATTGGTATTTGTAACCTACAGTGCAAGATTATCAAAAAACAAAAACAAACAAAAAATTTCTACTATGTGATATAAATATTTTCTCACTTAAATATGTTAAGTGAGAATATCTTCTCACTTAAATATATTAAATAAATAAATATATTCTCACTTAAAATACAGATAAAACAGCTGGCCCCTTACACAAATAGGCTATTAAGATAAAAAGTAGTAGTAATGCTTACTCTTTGGGGGTTTTTATTTAAACAATAAACAGGAGGACATGCTCATATGGAATTCAAGGCTAATTGAATTTAATACATACTGTTAGACATTGATTCCTTTCTTGCTCATTGCTGAGCTATGTGCATGTGAGGTACTATGGTGAGAAAAAGAACAGAGATCTTGGGTTTTTGTTCAAGGATGTCTTTGTTTTAGCCACCCCCCATTGGTGGTCCTCTTCTGCTCACTTTCAGAACCAATGCTTGAGCCCGGTGTCGTAGGTCACGGCAACACTAATCTGTTCGTGGAAATTGTGTAACAGGAATGCAAGGCAAGAGGGAGTAATGACTGGGGTAAATCTTTGCTATGACAGATTTATGTTGTCATGTGGGTTTCCCAATATTTTATCTCCTGTGTTACCATTCTGATCATATGAGCGTTATCCTTCATTCTGAAAATAGGGCCAGCAAGCACATGTAGCCGCTCATTAAATGTAACACAGGTTGATGGGCTGGGGCCATTCCTAGGGCCTGGGTTTCAACCTGAATGTGTGTGCACATGCAAAGCTGTTACTAGAGTGTGCTATTTGACACAGTTGATGAGCAAGAAAAGAGAAACACATCTAACACTCTGATTTTATCATTATAGACATCCTAGTCAAGAGTTTGATTTTAACATATATGCCTTTAGTTACTATCAGTATGGCTTTGACACTGTTTCATTTGGTTTTGTGAGCTCTCTGGGACTTCTGTTGTTAAGAATGTTATAAAAGGCTTGGGTTGGGGAGTTGGCCATCTTGTCCCTTACCTTCCTGGTGTGTTCTGTGTTATCGACCAGCCTTCTGTGTGTTGTAGAGGCTGAGCCACAGGACAGCTCAGGTTTTAGAAGCTAGGTATTCATAAGGAGCTTGGCACTTCTGTTTGCCTAAGGAAAAGTCTGCGCCATAAATTGAGAAACCATACAATGGGGTGAAAGGTTATAGAACTGCTTTCAGAGCAGGAAAAAACCTTCCTCGATATTCATTCACAGAGTATAAAAACCATTTGCTGCTGCAGAGGCCTTTAGAAACTGATGTGCCATCCATCCCCAGTGACTGTCATTGTTCTTTTCAAGTGTTTACCTTCCTCTTAAAAAGTGAAATTTGTGATTTACACTGAGCATCTCAGTTAACATGCATTCACTTGGCAGTGTACAATAAAAGTCATGGGAGGATATTGTTTTGGACTTAGCTACTGTGCTTAGGCCCTAACTGACCAGCCCAGCCCAGGGCGGACCAAAATGGACTCACTGATGTTAAATGCCACATTAAGAAATCAAAACTTCAAGGAAGCAGAGGAATTGCAAAACAGAAAAGTTCGTCCTGAGAATTAGTAGTCAATTGGCTACTTTTACTTTGTTTAAGTAAAGTAAACACTTGAAAAGAAAACAACCTAAGAGGAGTGTATATTCTGGTTTGTGGTTTTGAAAGGGAACAGCCCATTATTTGGGGGGAAGGAATGGCAGTGATAGCTATATGGGGCTGTGGAGTAGGCAGCTGGGTGGCTGGTTATATGGCATCAGCAATCAGGATGTAGAGTGACATTAGCCAGCCATAACCCATAAGACCCAGCAAACCCCCTGTTTCTTCCAGTGAGCCCCACTTCCTCAAGGTTCCACAACCTCCAAAACATCGTAGCCTTTGGCACTATGAACACTAGCTGGTGGGCAGAAAACATCTCAGTTCCAGTTTGAGTCATCTATGTGCTGTATCCCGCATGTGTGGAATCTTCAGCAATTGGGTCTTGGTGTCTAGTTCTGGTGGGTGAATCGGAGCAACAGCTGTAGCCTCTGTGGATTTTAGAGCTTCTGGAGGTCCCCTGGGCAATGCTTAAGGAGGTATCTCACTCCTGCCCTTGGCTTTTTGGTTTAAAAACCTGTAGCTTCTGGGAGCAGCCTTATCCACCCTCAGAGAATACTTCTGTTCAAACTTTTAAAATGTTTATTCTATCTTCTGGTTGGCTTATGAAGTAGTTTGGTGTCCATATAGCCTTTTGTTATTAGTGTTTGTGGATCAGCCCCCACCTGCCTCCTACCCCCTGCCCTTAGCTCCACTTTCCGTAGCCTTAGCTCTCTCTCAACTTTCATATCACACATGCTCTACCATCTCCCTTCCTAAGAGCTCCCCCCATGCCATCTCATGGTTCCTTTTTTGCTCCCCAGCATCTGTGGACACTCTCTCCAGCTTAAACACAGGAATCTGGAGGTTCAGAGCAGAACCCACCTGTGAGAGAATGTAAAGACCCACCTTGCTAGGCCTGGGTTACCTTGGCTGGTCTATAACACTTCCCAGTTCTGTCTATTTTCTTGCAAATCTTGTTTTAGTTTTTCTTTAGTGCCAAGTTGAATTCTTTTGTATATATTTACTCACACCTTTCTTACTCAGTCACCAGTTGCTGGGTACCTAGATGGGTTCTATTTCTTAGTTACTGTGACTAGAGTCGCGGTGAAGTAGATGTACAGGTATCTCTGTTGGGGGGTGTAGAGTCTTTTGAGTCTGTGCCCAGGAATTGTATATCTAGGTCAAAGGTCATCCTCATGTGTAGCAATCGGGGAAACCTCCACACTGACTTCATGCTCCAGCTGACATTCCAATCAACAATGACTAGGACGTCTCCTTTCTCAGCATCCTCACCAGCATTTGTTTACCTTCTTGATTGCCATTTTGATGGTGGACTCTGGCTTACTTTCCTTAGGAGAGTCACTGTGTATTGTCTGGGCACTGGCCTTTGGAGATTGGGACTTTAGGCTGAGACCCACTAGTAGTATATGCTGAACCTGCACATTATGCACTTGAGACGTCAGTTGAGTATCTGCAGCCCTTCCCTGTTTCCTGCCTTTTTGGCTTTCATCCTTCTGTCTCTCCACAGAAGAACAGTGGAGAATGACTTTTCATGTACCCCAGGGCATAGCTGAGCACCAAAATGCCATCATTATTATGCAATGTGTTTTTAAAAGAAAGTTACATGTACCAGTGGTTTATCACAGTTGAAGAAAGTTCTTAAGTGTCCTTGGTGTCCTGACAGATGTCAAGTGGACTAGATTCTCATGTATAATTGGGCATCACTTAGTGACATCTCTTTACTGTCCTTGAAAGAATTGTGATTTAAATGACAGCTGAAACTTTAGTGTCTTCCTTAGAATATTTGAATAAATCATTGTGTTGCTCACACTTCAATTTTTTTATTCTTCTCTCATATCTTACATCCCAACCCCAGTTTCTCCTCCCTCCTTCCTTTCTATTCCCTTCACCTCTGCCATCCCTCATTCACTCCCCCTCCATTTCTCTTCAGAGAAGGGTAGACCTCCCATGGATATCAACCAAACATGGCAAATCAAGTTGCAATAAGACTATGTCCCACTCCTCGTATTAAGGCTGGACAAGGCAATCCAGTGTGAGAAAAGGGTCCTGAAAGCCGGCAAAAGAGTCAGAGACAGCTCCCACTCGCACTGCTAGGAGTCTCACAAGAAGACCAAGATACACAACCATACATATACACAGAGGACCTATGTCAGACCCATGTAGGCTTTCTGTGTCTGTTCGGTTTCTGTGAGCCCCCTATGAGCCCAGGTTAGTTGATTCCGTGGGTTTTCTTGTGGTGTCCTTGACCCCCTCTGGCTCTTAATAATCCTTCCTCCTTCTCTTCCTCAGAATTCCCTGAGCTCTGCCTAATGTTTGGCTGTGGGTCTCTGCATTTGTTTCCAATAGTTACTGGATAAAGCCTCTCTGATGATGATTATGCTAGGCTCCTGTCTACAAGTATGTAGCAGAATGTCGATCATTTCATTGACTTTATTTTTTCTGGTTGTGTTTGGTCCTATCCTGGGTCTCTGGACTATCCAGCCTCTGGGTCCTGGTCCTCCTGGCAGTGTCAGGGGTGGGCTTCCTCTTATGGCATGGGTCTCAAGCAGGATCAGTCATTGGTTGGCCACTCCTATATCCCAGTACATCTTGTAGGCTGGACAAGTTGTAAGTCGAAGGTTATGTGGCTGGGTTGGAGTCCTAATCCCTCCACTGAAAGTCTTGCCTGGTGACAGGAGATGGCAGTTTAAACTCTGTGTCCCCCATTATTAGGTTCTCATTGTAGATTCCTGGGGGTTTCCGTTGTACTAGGTTTCTAGCTCCTTACCAATTCCAGTTATCTCTCCCAGTACTCTCTCCCTCCATCTTCCTTCTACCTGATCCCTCCTGTTCCCACACACTTCAAATTTTAAGTGTATTGCCACAATATTCATGCTGAGGACAGTTTATCATGGACAATGATAACAAAGAACATGCAGTTAATAGAATTAGATTAATAGCATTCTTTTAAAAATCTGAAAAGTGTAGACAAGGTTGAAATGTGAAATGATCATTGGATTCTTGCTTAGTATGTATTTGGGCTGATTTCTTCTTGTCTGTCAGTAGAAAGGTCTGTTTTACCAGCTGAAGTTTTGAAAAATCAATTTTTAAATGTGTGTGTAGTTTAACTGATGACTTGAAAAAAGGCTTACTTTGATTTTTGGGTAAAGATTGACAAATTAACCATCCACATGCCCACTAATGAATGTCTCAAATCCTAGGTATATGTCTTAATGTTGAGTGATATAAATGGTTTGTTAAAGTTGATAGTCATCAGCCAGCAGATGTGAGAAGCTGTGTCCAGTCCTAGGTAGGATTAAGAATCAGGCTGAGTCCAAGTTCCAGTGACAAGGAAAAGAAGAAATGATTCTCAATGAACAAATAGAAAATCACACTCCCTTCAAGGAATCCCCTGAAAACTGTATTTTAAAGAAGGAAAGTTAAAAAACCCAAAACCATGGTACAAATGAATGACAGTATTCCAGAGGCTTTTGGTGATGTGTTTCCCGGTTCTTTTCTGGTAGGACCCAGCATATGCCGTGGAAGTGAGGAAAATGCAATTCAAGGGCTTGCCTCTTAAATCTCAGCAGTTCTAGCGGGATCTGAATGAAGGCTTGTTTGACTCCTGCTCCCTGGAACCCCTTCCCCATCCTGTGCCTGTGGTTCGGATGGCATTCCACCGATCAGTGGGGGAAGGAAGCGCTCACTGTCCCCCAGGGGAAGGATATTTTACATATGTGGAAAGCTTTACAAAGCCCTTCCAGACAAACCTGAGTCCCATTCACTTGTTTCATTTACTCAGCACACATTTAGGAACCATATTGTTTTTACGGACAGTGCTACCCTCGGATACACAAATACCAAAAAATGGAGTTTGTGAATTTAGTTTCTTTGATTTATCAAGAATGTTTTCTGCCTACAGTTTAAGTTAGAAACATTTATTTTTTAGAAACTTTGTTTTTGAGGTGTGAAATATTGAAAGAAATCAGTAAAGAATACTTTGAATCTGAAAGAAGCCAACAAACCTTTCAAGGATAATTTTGAAGTGACCAAAACATTATGGCCCAGTTTGCATTGAGAGTTAGTTCAATACATGCTATAATTTTTTTTCCTTCCCTGGGGCTGGGGGATGGCTCATTTGGTACAGTACCTGCATCATATGTGTGAAGACCTGAGTTCTGATCCCCAGAACACATGGTTTCTTTATTTTTATTTTAAAAGGCCAGTTACCTCACATGAGCTGAGGGAGCAGAGAAAGGTGGATCTTTGGAACTCATGGTCTGTCAGCTTAGGCAAACGAGTGAGAGACCCTGCCCCCCAAAATAAAGTGGAGCATGATCAAGGAAGACGCCCAGTATTGATTTCTGCCCTCCACACGTCACAGTCCAGGAGTCTTGATCCAGCTTGTCCTCTGTCAGTTAAATAACCAAAAGGCAGGAAAAATCTAGAATGTGACAGGTAGCAGCAGAGAAATCTTGAACACAGCAAATGGGAGCAGATGGAATCAGGAGCTGAAGAAAGACTTTTACTCGGGGTAAGGAAAAACACACACATACAGCAGGCACACAGAGAGAAAGATCTGCCACAAAGCAGGGGTGGGGGGTGGTGGTAATGTGGTGGGGTGGGGGTGGGGGTAGTGGGGTGGTGGGGTGGGAGATGGGGGTAGTGGGGTGGTGGAGTGGCAGAACTCAGAACTCCAGAGCCCAGCTACTCCTTGAGGGCTAGGAGTTTTTAGTCTCTGAAGGGTCCATCAGTTTGAAGGACAGTATGGCTGACTTGCTCACAACTGTTGTGTAGCATTTCCTGATCCATCCTTGCACTGGATGAGCCAGTCCATCAACAGGGGCCCTACTGGAAGGAGAGGAAACCCACCAGGCCTTTGTTTAAAGCTGCCAGGCTTCAGTCTCAGGTCAGGAGGGTGAGGAAGAAGCCAGTCCTCTTGGAAGTTCCTCATCTTTATTACCTAGTCGGGGCCCTTCTCTCTGTCTGCCTATCAGGGAGCTGCCTAATCCCTTGTCCCTCATACATGCATGTGCAAGCACACACCCACACAGGCACATGAATGTGGACATATGACACACACATACAAATGCATACATGCAGTAATTAAAAGTGGGAGTGGTGGCACATGCCTCTAATCCCAGCACTTGAAACACCAGGGGATCCTGGGAGTCAGGATTGAGATTAGCCTGAGGTATATGAGACCTTGTCTCAACTACAAAGAATAATGAAAAATTAATGATAATAAGTAAAAATTTTAGTTTTTATGTGCTTTGCCTCTGATATAACCCCATAATATTGTCATAAATGCTGGTTATTTGTTCTAGTTCTTAAATTTTCAACATTTTCCTTCTAAAATTACCTTCTGGATTTGTGTATTTTTGAAAAAGAGGCATTCAATTATTTTAACTTCACAAGACTTTGATGAATAGTCCACAAATGATTAGAAACCCCAGGTGAGAATAAGGAAGGCTGGAGGGAATGTGATTTCCAGTGTTCGATTACCGTTTCACAGCCTTGGTAAAGTCGCACCCAATCGTCTCTGTCAACACTAAACACAGGACTTAAATAGAAGGAGACAGTTGATTTTGAACCAAATATGAGTGGCAATGGTCTGGAAACACAGATTCACATAGTCCCAGATGAAGTCCTCTAAAGAACTTCGCATGCGAGTGGGGATTTTATAGTTGCAGAACAAAATGTGGTCAGAGATTAGAGCATTTTCCAGACACACTGGTGGGGGGACATCAGATGGGCAGGTGACAGAATAAAAATAAATAGATTTATTCTATAGGTTTTAGATATCATCTGATGACATTCTCAGCTTTTGGGTTGGTCAAAACTAGTGGACAACTAAGAACACGGTTCAAAAGGATGTCCAAAACATAGCTAGGTGGTCAATGAATGGCTATTAAGGGTACTAAGGATAGCCCAAGATAATTTTGGCTCTGGATCGGCAACATTCCAATTCTCTGCACTAAAGATAATTAGCCTTGGAGAGTCTTCAGTATAGGTGAGGTTTTTTTAAAAAATAAGAACTTACATCATGTTCCCTTTTCATATGTCATCTGAACTCACATGTGCTTAGATCTGTCATCTTGTTTTTATAGGGCTAGCAGTGGACCTCGTACCCAAGTGCTGGGTCACCCTCCCAGTGAGGATAAACAAGAGACTCTGGCCGGGCGGTGGTGGCGCATGCCTTTAATCCCAGCACTCGGGAGGCAGAGCCAGGCGGATCTCTGTGAGTTCAAGGCCAGCCTGGTCTCCAAAACGAGTTCCAGGAAAGGCGCAAAGCTACACAGAGAAACCCTGCCTCGAAAAACAAAAACAAAAACAAAAAACAAAACAAGAGACTCTGGTCTTACTTCATAAGGTGGTTGGTGGAGTTAATACATTTGTTTGTAGCAGTAGCTCATTTAACCTTTAGCCCTGACAGTTGTCTGTAAATATAGGTCACTGTCACCCCAGGTCTGTAGATGCAGAATTGGGCCAGTTGCTTGATTCTCAAAGTCAAGTCAGACATTCTTACACCAGCTTGTGTGTTCTTTTTTGCTTCTTTTTCCTTTTTTAATGTGTATGGATAGTTTTGACTCCATGTGTATTTGTATACCACATGTGTATATCTGATATCCATGGAGGCTATAAGAGTGTGGTGGATCCCCTGGAACTGACGTTGCAGAGGCTTGTGAGCTGCTATGAGGGTGCTGGGAATTGAACCCAGGTCCTCTGGAAGAGCAGCCAGTGCTCTGAACTGCTGAGCCATCTCTCCAGCCCCAGTACATTCTTTCTCATTCCATTGTAGCTGTGGCCAGGAACTTTGGGGATGAAATATGATGGTGTACAAACAGCAGTGTAACTATAGAATTATAGACATTGTTGCTTTAGTTATCAAATCCATACCATTAAAAATCAGAAAAGCTGAATCCGTGATTAAGGGAAAGTATTTTAAAATTCATGGTGGCTTGTGTGAAAGGGACTAGGTAGGGTTTCTTTAGTTGTCTGGAAGGGGAAGTCTATTCTTTGGAGAGTATGTGTGCTTCAACTTATTTTTAGGCTGTGTGGCTGTCTCATATCTCACTGTGCACCAATGAGAGAAACCGATGCCTTACGGTCACTTTCTCGGGGTCACAAATAGCTTGCTTATTGCACTGGAGGGCTATATATTTTTGGTGGTTCCCAAGCTGAGTTTTAACCAGTCACCTTGAGGTGAAAAGCTCAGGCTCATGTTACCATTTCCTTGGGCTGTCATCCATTGCTCCCGACCGGCTTGTCATAAATGTTTCAAGAGCTCGAGTCTCTTAGCCTTGTGGGCTTGGTTCTAATCTGAGCCTACAGCGCTGGCTCACATCTCAATGAATCCTGGAAAACTCACTCCTGCACTTGCGTGTTCAGGCAGGGCAGCCAGGCTCTTCAAAATAAGTGCTGATGTGTCCTGGCCTATTTCAGATTAAAATGGATTCCCTCTGAGTGCAGTGTTAAGGACACCGGTCTTGGACAGGGCTTTTTTTTTCCACCCAAAGAGTTACTAGTCAGACACATGAGTCACTGCTTTACTAGAGAGCAGGAAAGATGTGTTCTGGAAATGCTTTCACTGCCTTTAAATGAGCTATTGGGAGGTTGTATGCTCTACTGCCCTGTGTGCTGAACTGTGTTAAGGGTTGTGGGTTTGTCTAACAGTACAGGATGGACACACACAGAGAACTCAGGCAGAAATAACTGAGCAACAGCAAAGGCCATCTCAGAACGCAGGCATGATAATTGGGAATATTGCATAGACACTTGCTGTGGCTTTGGGGGCAGAGGAAGGACTTCGCACCAAGGAAGGCTGAGTAAAATGAGTTGGTTACATCTTGGATGGTCAAAGAGAGCAGGTTTCCTATGTATAAATTCCAGGAGAAACAACCAACCACTGGGAGAGCTTTTGAGGAGGCAACTACAGTAGAGGTGTCATAGGAAGGAGACTCTAGGCCTGGTCATCAAGCCCTTGGATGCCAGACAAATGGCTGGACTTTAGCAAAAGCTGTTTTCAAATACTTTTTGTCCAGTCACTTACATGATTCTTCTTTTCGCAGGAGGTTTTTGCCATGTTTGTGTTTTGTCAGTCACAATGTGGGCAGGACAGGAGAAAATCAGCAGACCTTGATGTTGTCTGAGTGCATAAAAACTAAGCTGTGCTAAGAGGGGTACTTCCTGGGAATATGCCATGGTAGACATGTTTCTGAACATTCCCTACAGGCTGTAAAACATGAGCAGCCTCGACTTAACTTCAGCGATGTACCTATTTACACCTTAAAGATGTTGGCCACTCCAAGAGTCCAAGAGCCAGTTCCCTGGGCTGCTGCACCAGACGTATCACCTGCCCGAGTTCCTCGTGGTAATTCAGAAACAAACCTCCAAGTATAACATCTAACTGGCGCACCCTGTTTGGCATTCTGATTAAGATGTGAGACTGAAGCATCAAAAAGGGTTTAATTTCTTACGAAATGGCATTTACTTATGAATACATTATTTCTAATGAGACACGTAGACCTCACATAGTGACTCTTCTCCGCTCCAAGCCGTGTACTTAGTTCTGCTTGGTATAATTTCAAGAATTGTATATTTTAAATGTAATCTCTGAAAACATTTTCACAGGTTCCTGGCAGCTTCTTGAATTTCTGATAGATGCAATAAAATGACTGATGACAGGTAGCTTCCTCTAAGTGTCATAATGAAGGGAAAAATTATCACATGAAGGTGGACCACAGAGGAGACACACAGAAACTCTGTTAATATGGAAGAAGAACAGGATTTGGATTAAACGTTGTGTTTAAGTTCCCGCAGGCTTGCTGCAGAAGGAGTTAGGAAAAGTCATCAGGTCCGGGTGACTGTGAATGTATTTGAACTGAAGAGTGCTTTGAACTTAAGCTGTTTACAGGAAACATGCTTTTGTTTCTGAAGGTCCTTCGGAAACAGCCTCTTGTGTTGGCATTGCATGTGGAGTGGAAACATTCTCCATGTTTCCATGTAATTCATCCCATCAGCTGCACGCCTGCACACTCTGTAGAGCTGCGTGTTTATCTCATGTGAATCGAATCTTTGAAAAAGCACCTAGTCAGCAAACCCACTTCTAAAATATCAAAACAACTCAAAATACGTCACACACTAGCTGTTAATTGTCCTGGGTCCTTCAAGTCAGCCATATCTTTTATAATCATTCAAATGGGAACCGAGGTGAATTTGACCATTGGGTGGTTTTTGTTTGTTTACTGTTTTATGAGAAGACAGTAAGCAAAGTCAGCATGGATATAAGAACTTATTTCTGAGAATTTTTAAATTCTCCACTGCATGGGAGGGAAGACAGGCATAATTATGAACACAGGCTTGCCGTGTACCCACCTCCCATCCATCCAGGTACAGGTGAAGAAGTTCAAGGTGAGAGATGGAACCAACCTGCCTAGGTGGGCTGTAGTCATGGGCAGAGCTTACTTTAGAGGGGGTTGGTGAGATCAGTCTGGTGGTTTTCCTCTCTCCCAGAAGTCGCTGGCTCATTGTGCCAAGGTGATTAAAGTGTTCATTCTCTGTAATTCTATGAGGTTATGCCTCTATTTTAATTGTCCCATGTCACTGTTTTCTAATAAGTCTGTCCAGATGTGCTCCATGCTGTCCAGTCTTCCAATCAGGCCTCAGCATGTGCAGGTGCACCTGCTTTCCAGTGCTCTCTTTAGTGATGTGGGAGTCAGGCAGAGTGACATCTATGTTCCGAGGCTTGCTTCTTGCTGTATGTATGTGACTGACCTCGAGGGCGAAAATTGGGTACCACTGTCTTCAACCTCAAACTCATCCAAAGAAAAAGGGCTTAAGACTCTCCTGTGTTCTGTCATCAGTGTGGGTGCATTGGGGTCCCCATTATTTACCTGTCGTTCCAGTGAGCTCATCATGCCAACTGGAGTTTGTCTGCCCTGCTGTGCTTGTCTGTCTCTCTGTGTGTATACATATGTGTGTGTTTGCCTGTATTCATGTATCTCCATGGTTTCAGATAGAATAGATTCGTCTTCAGTTTTTTATATTGAGCATCTCTCTCATCATAGCTAGATGGATGCTTGTATTCATCCTTGCAGCACACACACACACACACACACACACACACACACACACACACACACACACACACACACACGAGACAGAGACAGAGAGACAGACAGAGATGCAACACAGGGATACACAAAGAGACACACACACACACAAACATACACACGAGACAGAGAGGCAGAGACATAACACAGAGAGACAGACACAGAGATTTACATATGCAGAGACAGAGAAGTGGAGACAGAGAGATGCAACACAGATACACATGGGTGCTGTACTGAGCATGAGCCAGTGTTCTTTTAGGAGCTGAAGCTACAGTGGGCAGGGTCACTTCGTGTCCTGGCATGGACGAGCTTCCTGAGAACAGAAAGGTAACAAATATGTGCCTGCTCTGATTTGGTTAGGAAAAGCACTCGAGGAAATTAAGGCACATTAGGGTGATGGGATGAAGGAATGGCTGCGAATGGACCATTGATTGGCCCTAACTAGATTACACAATTGTTCTGTTTAATCCATTCCAGTGGTACTTGTCCACTAACCGACTGAAGGAAATCGTCCTAGAAGCAGCCTGTCCTTGTTGGACTCAGGTCACAGTCTTTCATCCGTGACTGGAATGTGCGAGAGTCTACCTGGCTTTGTTCTATTGCTCTCTCCCCAGAGCTGGTGGGAGCCTTCTTGTAGACTTGGGATGTATATCTCAGCTTAAATTAGCATCATTTCAGGAGACCTTTTACTGACAGCACAATTTAAATATTACTCTCTATCTCCATTTTAGTTCTCTGTGAAGAATTTCTTTGGGGCTGCTGAGTATTTTTCTTATTTGTTATTTCTTTCATTTGAATGCACAGCCCGTGAGAGAATGGAAACAGTCTCACTTCCTCCCAAATCAGCGCTTAGAGAAGCACTGTTGTGTTTTGTTGTTGTTTGTGACAAGGTCTGTCTTTGTAGTGCAAGCTGACCTTGAACTCACGACCCTTCTGTCTCAAGAGTGCTTGGATAAGAGACATGTGCAGGAACAATACCTTGTTCTTAATAGGATTGCTAAATATATAGTGTCCAGTCATCTATTCATTTGTTAATAGCAATCGGATATCGACTTTGTATTACATTCAAGAGACCAAGTTGAACGGAATATGGTCTCTTTCTCTAGGAGTTTACAGACCGACGAATGAGGAATACAAAATACATTAACCATTTTAGCAGAGGGAGGTTCTTAACTTGGTAGAAGTACTCAGCGGCTCATTGAAATAATGAGCATGCCATAGCCAACCCTTGATTATACCGAGAAGTTGGCTTTATTTTTTTTCCAACTTACTGAATGTCCTCCTCCCCGCACCCAACCCCATTCCTGCCTTCACCTTACTCCTCCTTTTCCCTCTCCTTCCCATATTCTCCGCCCCTCCTTCCCATATTCTCCACCCTCTCCTTCCCATATTCTCCGCCCCTCCTTCCCATATTCTCCGCCCCCTCCTTCCCATATTCTCTGCCCCCTCCTTCCCATATTCTCTGCCCCTCCTTCCCATATTCTCCGCCCCCTCCTTCCCATATTCTCTGCCCCCTCCTTCCCATATTCTCTGCCCCTCCTTCCCATATTCTCCGCCTCCTCTTTCCCATATTCTCCGCCTCCTCCTTCCCATATTCTCCACCCCCTCCTTCCCATATTCTCCACCCCCTCCTTCCCATATTCTCCGCCCCCTCCTTCCCATATTCTCCGCCTTCTCCTTCCCATATTCTCCGCCCCCTCCTTCCCATATTCTCCGCCCCCTCCTTCCCATATTCTCCGCCTTCTCCTTCCCATATTCTCCGCCCCTCCTTCCCATATTCTCCGCCTCCTCCTTCCCATATTCTCCGCCCCCTCCTTCCCATATTCTCCGCCCCTCCTTCCCATATTCTCCGCCTCCTCCTTCCCATATTCTCCACCCCCTCCTTCCCATATTCTCCGCCTCCTTCCCATATTCTCCGCCCCCTCCTTCCCATATTCTCCACTCCTCCTTCCCATATTCTCCACCCCTCCTTCCCATATTCTCCGCCTCCTCCTTCCCATATTCTCCACCCTCTCCTTCCCATATTCTCCGCCCCTCCTTCCCATATTCTCCGCCCCTCCTTCCCATATTCTCCGCCCCTCCTTCCCATATTCTCCGCCCCCTCCTTCCCATATTCTCCGCCCCCTCCTTTCCATATTCTCCGCCCCTCCTTTCCATATTCTCCGCCCCCTCCTTCCCATATTCTCCGCCCCTCCTTTCCATATTCTCCGCCCCTCCTTTCCATATTCTCCGCCCCCTCCTTCCCATATTCTCCGCCCCCTCCTTCCCATATTCTCTGCCCCCTCCTTTCCCTTTCTCCCTCTGTCTCCACCTCCCTCCTCCTTCCCCCCTTCCTCTTCCCCTCTCTTCCTCATCTATTGGGGATAAAATCCAGAATCTTGCACATGCTAGGCAAGCACTCTGCAGCTGACATACGTCCTTTGTTTTTATAATTGTCTTAATTTTCATATTTTCTACACAATTCAAATGACAGGAAACTGGGTTTGCCCTGGATCTGCCTGACTCCTAGTCCTAAAAATAGATGAATCTATCGGGGGGGGGGGGGGTTACATACCTTTAGGGTGGAGCTAAGATATTGGTAAAATTTTAATTTTTAGAATAAGGGATTAAGGTTAAGTAAAAATAAAGTACATTAAGAACATACCGTGATATTATCATTAAATCCTTTATTACTTCTGATTCAGTTGGTTGGGTAACTGAGTTGGCACAGGTTGTGTGGTGTCTAAGTGATAAACGTGGTGCTCTGTACAGTGCTGGAGCAGTCAGAACAGTAGGTATGAGCTGTCTCAGAACGGACTAAAAGTAGTAGGGTTTCATAAAACAGCAAAATTGCACAGCGTTCCTGCCTCTCATCTCGGTCCTCCCCATGGAGTCTACTGTGTGAAGGCTGCTCATTTATGTAGCTCGAAGGCTGTCTTGTTGGACCAATAAAATTAGAAATGTGAAATTTGGTCTTGTTTAATAATGTCTGTGTTTAGGATACAGGGCTGTTAAGAAATATAACACTGTATATTCATTATGAACCATATTCAAAGCGAAATTTTTATGAGCAGACTGGGAATTGTTTTATATATGTGGATTGAAAACATTCCAGCCCTCTCACTTCTAGAAAGCCTGAAGAATTTATCGTTTCTTGTGTCCTTTTAAAATGTGAGCTGGTTCTTGCAGCTTCTGTGAAGTGAAGAACTCAGAGCCACTGACATGAACATCAGTCCAGTTTTGCCCCAGTGGGTGTAGAATCCCCACTTTGTCCCTGTACCCACTGAGTCACAGTTATTCTTATTTCTTAACAGATTCCATCAAAATGGAGAAAAGAAGAGATGTTTTACTTTTGTTTATACTCAGCTGTCATTTGAGACCTTCAAAGTTGGGAAAGTCAGAACAGCAATACACACCTGGTACTTATTTTTGAAACTTAAGGGAATGGCAAGGTGACCAGAGGTGAAACAAACCCAAAGCTATTTTGATAATTATCAAGGACACAAAATATTTGTGAAACTGTGGTGAGATTTCAGGACGTGTATGTGTACATATAGCCTCAAGTGATTTGTGATAGGTGTTTTTATGAGCTTGTGTCTTCCCTGATTTGTAACCATCTCCTGGTCATTCTCAGCCCAGGGCACTATGGAAGATGTTTTCCAAAAGCTGAATCAGCACAGCTCCTCTGTGCAATTAACCAACACCCCAAGTCTTAGACAAGAGCAGTGGGGTTTAAACCTACACAAGATGTGTCTAACGCACAAGAGAAGTGTCAAATATTCCTTTCCATGTGTGTTGGGTATTTCTGAATTATTATTCCCAGTTTTGAGTATGTGTGTATGTTTTTTAAAGGATAAGTTTTCAATAACAAAGGCAACTTAGAACCTACTCATTGCTACAGAAGTTTCAGAGTATTAAATGACTCCTGTACTAACTTTTTTGGATAGCAGTCAAGTTATATGGTATTTTAAAACATAATGGACTGAATGGTGAATAGAAGGAGACTTAAATAATAATCAGAGAACAATGGATGCCTCAGTCTGCAGCAGCTACTTGACCTAATTTGTAACTATTAGGGGAATTATAATTATTCTAGAAAAATACAGATGAAGCATAATATTCAGAGAGCAAAATAGTTTTGAGGAATATTAAACTGAGCTTATGAAAATAAAAGATGCAAAGTGATGGAGTAGGCAGGTCAGTGTTAGATGCTCTTCAGTCATCTAAATTGGTCAAGTATAGCAGAGGGACCACTGAGCGTGGAACACACACAGGACATCTGTTTCCTGGTGTTCGTGTATAAACTGGAGTTCCCGTTTGTGTCAGGCAAGAGTGGTACATGGATCATGACAGGAAGCAGCTGGATTTCAATACATAGGTGAGGCACAGTTTCCATGTCTGGAGCACTTTGGGTAGGGGCGTAGAGGGATGTTGGGAAAAGGGATTGGGGATGGGAATACAGTTAAATTTCTGTTTTAGTAGTAGACCCATTTATCGTTCTGTTCATTCGAAGGGCTAATGTAATCCTGAGGTTTCCTGTGTATGCTGTTCCTCAAGCAGAATTGCCTTGTGACATTTTTATTAAGGAGCATAACAGCACGGATTAACAATAGCATTGTTGAGGACCAGAATTCAACCGTGACTTCTGGATTATGTGAATGTTGTTTCTCTACTGACATCTTAGAACCTTTTGCCCCACATTAGGTGATTGATAGGCAGGTCTGTTTTCAGCCCTCTTTGCACTCATACTTGCGTTCCAAGTAGGGGGGATTCCACTCAGACTAGATGACAGTAGTGTCCTGCTAACCCCTGTGCAGTCAACCGGTTTCTCCTCTGCTCCAGACTGGACCATATCATATAACACCTGAACTCATTTGGGATGCTTTGAGAATGCTTTGGGTACCATAAAGAGGTGTTAAACTAACTTCTGAAAAGGTGTATAAAGAGAGTCTGGTAGAATGATAGATTTGCCTTCCCTGGCTTCTGGGAGCAAGAGTGAGACCCTTCCAGGAAGAGTGAGCCTGAGTATTCTTTGAATAGCCCAGTAGTTGATGGGTAATTATTAATAGTCAAGGAGAAATTCTAGGAGTCAAGCATGAAACAGGATAAGGCATTGATTTATTGTTGAGTTCACTGAGCCCCCCTGATAATGATAGGAATGCCAATAAGAGAGCACCCCATGGAACTTTGCTATTTATTTTTTTAAATATCTTTAGTATTATATAGTTTAAATTCAAAAAAATTCCCCATAAACCATATCTAAAGCACAGATAGGAGAGAGATTATCTGGAACATACTCTCTTAGGGGCCGATTCTCCCCACTGTTCTTCCAACTTTATCATCATTACTAGACAAATTGGCATCTCTCCCTTCAGTTTTATGGATGTTGAGAGTCAAACATGCAACATATGTTTTAATTTACCAAGTAAGATTCCTTTTCTCTTTTGGTACCAGAATTTTTGAGGCGAACACTCAGCATCTTTTGGCTGGTATGTTAATTATGCATTATTCATAATGAAAGGTTCAAATTTGTTATGCTGCAACTGTTCAGCCCTTGACAAATGACTCTGATAGGTGACACCCATTTTTAAGTAAATAAAGAAAAGCAGGAAGTGAATTTCTTCTAAAAAAAAAAAAAAAAGAGTGTAGTACTGGGAACTGTCTTGGCAAGCTGCCATTTTTCTTTGACTTTAAGTCTAGAAGATGCATTATGTTTCAACAAACTAATAATTTTTTAAGGGAGAAAGAAAGTTGTCTTGAGGCTTTTGTAGTGGTGTCCACTTCCATTAGTTCACTGGCCTACTCACCTGGACTCTGGATTTAGTAAACTTTACAGTCACATCCCCTGCATCATTATATTATACAATGCACTTGATGTGTCTTCAGGTTAAAGGATTCCTGTATGCTGTCATTTTTCCTTTTAACAAATATTTGTTGAGTACCTTTATGTACTGGGCAGTGTTCTTGGTGCTAGCAGTGAACCATCAACATAGTCAGTCGGAATATGCACACAGAAGATTAAGTCAGTTTGGCCAAAATGCCAGACACTCAAAGGAAATGGAGGGACAAGGTTGGAAGAGTGGCAGATCCTGCAGAAACCCCCAAATGCTGGTACAAAGTTTGTTTGTTTGTTTGTTTTGGGCTTTGATTTTTGCATTTTATCCTTTTGCTTTTTGGACAGTGGGAAATCTGATCAGAGATGACCTTAATGAAGATTTATTTATGAGCAATCATTGCTGTACCAGAGAGAGGAAAGCCTAGAAACTCATAGTTCACTTAGAATTCTAAGTTTTTTGGGTGAATGGAATTGAGACTTAAATTAAGATGGAATACATTTCCAGAGGAAAGGATGAGACCCAGGTACATAGTAGAACAGACAAGGGAGAAAGGGAGTGGTCAAAGTTTATAGGTCTGGAACTCAAGAGACAGGAATTATATGGTGCATCTGAAAGTCAGATAAATTCTGTGTTTATCTGTGAAGATAATTGGAAATATAGGGTGGCATCTTGTGTGGGGCACAAGACTGGCACTTAATTATTAAGTCATCTATTTTTCTATTTCTGTGTGTGTGTATGAGAGAGAAAGAGACAGAGACAGAAAAAGATAGACACACACACACAGAGAAACTGTAGGCATACATGGACTATAGTACATGTGTGGAGGTCAGAGGACAACTTTTGGGAATCAGCTCTTGCCTTCCACCTTGCTGAGGTAGCACCTCTCTTCTCACTGCCACTGTGTTGCTGGCTCCTGAATTTCTGGGTGATTCTTCCGTCTCGACCTCTTATCTCATCTCAGGAGTGCTGGGATTATAGACGTGCACCTCCACACCCATCATCTAACATGGGCCCTAAATCAGGTTGTTCAGCTTGCATGGCAAGGCCTGACATTTTGGATACAGAATTCAGGAAAACAGAAGTGATGGGGCTCATGTTGCAGAATCTATGGGAGTAGATGGGCAATAATCCCTTCTCAAGCCCTTGGGAAGAAGTATGCCAGTATCCAAAAGGACAGAAATGACAAAATTGGACAGGCGTGGGGTGAGAACCAGGATTATCTGTTATCACAGAAGCCAGGAGGACCCCTTGCTCGTCTCTACTCAGACACTGTCTGCATCATCTAATACAGCACCCCAAGTCTGAGAACCTGCCAGTGAACGTATTTGTGATCTTCTCATAAAATTTATAAAAAGGAAGAATAACAGCACGACGGGAACTCACAGTAGCGTTATTGAGGGCTGGGATTCCGCCCGGGCTCTCGGATTACTTGAATGTGGCTTCTTGAAATGTTTCGCTATTTTGTCAAGTGCCATTAGGAATTCTGAAAAGGGGAACTGAAAGAAGAAAACTGTCATTGAATTTGGAAGGTTACTTGAGACTCTTGACGAAGATTCTGGAATGATAGGGAGGAAAAAGGAACACAGCAGGAAAGAATGGGGCACACATAAAAGCTTGCCACTGGCTGTTATCTGACAGAACTGAGGAACACTAAACAGTGTGTCCCTGGGGAAAACAGCAAAATGAAATAAAACAGCCCCGAAATCAGCCATGCAGCTCTCTGATGTGGAAACCACTTACATAAAGTGTGAGGGAATGGTCTTGCATTCTGAGTGACTCATGCTGGGCCTACAGTGTGTGGTGGAATATGGGATGGATGGTGGGCGTAAGAACCCAGTGTGTGGTTCTTGTTATAGCCCTGCTGGTGTAATAACATGCCAGAATAAATTCTCAGAAAATCAAGGTACTGTAAAAGTGGCGTGGGCTCCCCTGTAGCGTTAGGGAGATTGAATGTGTGATGGGAAAATAAACATGTTTGTGCCATCTGGGACGCTGGCGTCTGTCAGCTTACTTGTGTTGCTCTTTGTGGTTCAGACTTCTCCTTTCTGAGAGCTAGCTCGTTACCTTCGTGTGCAATTGAGTTGTCCAATCACAGCTTTCTAAGAATGTCATCAACACCACAGCTTTAGTTTAGGAAAATCATACCTGAAACTTGTGGTTTTCCTTTGCTGTTTTTTTTTCTTTCAACACACATTAGTTAATTTTGAATTCAATGTGAGGCATCAAAGAAAATGTTGTGTCTCTTGTCCTCAGGAAGCTTCCAGTCCTGTGTGGAGACTGACAGCGGCTGTGTTGGTAACATAAACACAAGTGATGTGAAGGGAACGTGAACTTGGGGACTCTAAGCTCTCCTGGGTGATCAGGTTAGCAGAGGACGCTCGGGAGGGTTTCTCAAAAGATGAGACTAGAAATGTGGTGGATTAACGTCTCTTTAGAAATTAGACTGTCTTTTTCCTTTGACTTGCTTTTCTATTGAATGATAAAATCAGACAGAGGAGAAAATGCGAAAGGGGAATCACATGGAAAGCCAGGAAGAGGAAAGCTAATCTTTTGTTTCCCTATTTTCTGTTTTTGCTGAAAATTTTCACAAAGCCTACATGCTTTGTCACTTTATGTGCAAAAAAATAAAAAAGGTATTTTAGTGTTGAAACAGTTCGTGTTGTATCATCTTGGTTACACCCGTGCGCAGGTGAGAAGAAACGGTGCAGGATGTGCAGAGCAGTAAGAACTGCCCTGCTTCCCTTCCGGAGTCACTCTTCACTGTGGAGGCTCCCTTTTTACACTTTGCACAACCCCACTATTTATTTATTTGTTTATTTTTTGCTTGTAGGTGCAGCAACTAAACAAACTAATGTATATCACTAAATAGCACAGATGACTGCCATGGGCTGAACAAGATCAGGAATTCTTAGACCAGATGTCATAGGCAGAATACTTGGATCATTTCTCATAAGGTCCCGGAGTAGAAGAATGCTTCTTTGTTTGCGAGGACCTATGAAATTTTCATCACAGTATCAGAATTTCTCAAGCTGCGTGTGTGCTTTGGAATGTTTTGCTTTAGGAATGGCTGTGTCTGATTTGTTTTATGTGCCACGGTTTTCATAGCTCCCCTTCTCTCGTATTATCTCTCTCATTCAGTAATATTCCATGAGAGATTCGCTTTTAGGAAATAAAACATTATCGTGTTCAAAATAGTCTTTTTGAAAAATAGCACCGTGGAATCAGTTTGTATATGTTACTGACGTTTATTAGCTATTATAATTTTATGTATTGAAAGCTGTCGAAGTGTCTTGTAGAATAGATTGGAAGATCGTCTGCATTTTTCCTGTCACGTGCCAAGCACGTGCCACTCTCTTCATGCATGTGAGGTAGAGGAGCAATGCCATAAATTAAGATGGCAGTTTGGGCCAAGTGTTGACCATGCATGAAATGCTTCTGACTTCTCCATGCTGTGTTCCTCACCAGCAGTGCGACCCTGGGCACGTTGCTGAAGCTCCGTCACTTGCTCTGCCCGAACACCACGACTTAGGGCAGAGTTTCTGAGAACTAAATGATGTGAACCATGTTTCACACCCAACGCTTGGCATAACACAGGCTCAAAATTCAGGAAACCAGTTGCCACAATTCCGGTGAGAGAGAAAAATGGCACAGTTTCACCGAGGATCCAGAGGAAGGGATAGATTAGGTAATACTCATGGTTTGGGGTGGTAAAATCTAGGCATAATTGTGAGAGAATGGAACTTAATGAAAAGCTACCTGAGCGTGAGGTACATAAAGAACATAAAACATAGGGGAAACCCCGCAAAATACTCTCTGCAGTCCTGTGTTCACCATCTTCAGAGTCCTGTAGACATCACAGTTGAAGCTGGGAGGTGGTGGCACACGCCTTTAATCCCAGCACTCAGGAGACAGAGAGGGATGGATCTCAGTGAGTTTGAGGCCAGCCTGGTCTACAAAGTGTGTTCCAGGATAGCCAGAGCTGTACTGCAGAGAAACTCTTGTCTTGAAAAATCAAAACAAAAAACAAACAAACAAAAAGCCGTCACAGTTTATCCAATGATGTCCTTTTGCCGAGTTCAAGGACTATTCTATTTTAAAAGCCCTATAGGCTTGGTTTACTTAATTAAGAAAAATAGGAGAGATTTTGAAAACAACTGGTCGGGGGTGTCTTGGGGTGACTGGGGCACTTGTTCTGGTGTAGAAGCTTAACGATTTTTCAATCGGGGATAACTCTGTTCAGGAGTTTTTACTCATTTATTCACTTGCTTGTTTTGTTTATGTGTGTGTGCATGCATGGGTGTGCACATGCATATGTAAAGGCCAGAAGTCGAGATCTGGTGCCTTTGTCGTCCTCCGCCTTATTTTTTGAGAAAGGGTCTCCTGCTGAACCTGGAACTCACAGATGGCTACATTTGGTGGCCAGGGATCCTCTAGAGTACTTGAGCTTCTAGTATTGGGAATGTGGGAGCTCCCTGCTACACCCAACTTCTTATATGGGTGTTGACTTGACCACAAATCACTTTACCCACTCTCACATGGCAGCTCACAACCTTCTGTAACCCTAGTTCTAGGGGATCTGATACCGTCTTCCAGCCTCTCTGGACAACCCGACATGTATGTGGTGTGCAGATATAACACCCATACATAAAATAAAATAAAAGCTAAGAAATGAGATCTTTAACTTTTCTAAGTCTCACGGTTCTTATCTGTAAAACAGAATACCAACACTATCTGTGGCTGAAGATCTGCGTGCACAGTGCTTCGCCCGAGGCATTTGAAATGTACGTGTGAGTTGTTAATGTAGTGTTGACGCTGACGGTAAAAAACGCAATTCTGTGATGACAATGTACAGAGCTGGCACAGTGCTGTTTTCTGTAATCAGTCGCCCACTGGGTATTATAAACAGCCAGTCCTGACCAGAGAGATGGTGATTGCTATAGATGCCCATTTCTGTTGTATTCGTAATCTGAATTTGAATACCCCATCCTTGGTTCCTGTTCAGTTTGTTTCTGTATTCTCTAATCTCAGCAGATGGGGTAAACCTCTGAAAACACCATTTGCTGAAACTCACTTGAACTTTTTCAGATTTTTAGGAACACTGGAAATGTGTGATGCAAAAATTAGCATGTCACTTTCAAAACCCTGGAAAACTCTGCTCTAAGCAAATAAAAATACTTTATTATTATTATTATTATTATTATTATTATTATTATTATTATTATTATTATTATTACTATTCAGTGAAGAGACATAGCTGCTGCTCCTGTAAGCCAGGAGTTAACTGTGGACACATGCACTTTTCAGTTCCCTAGGCTTGAGCTGGTTTTACCCCCCATCCTCCAGCACAGTTGTTTATGTATTTCTGTCTGCATCCTGGAGTCCCACGGGTAAGGGTACTGTGTTAACCTTTACCTTCCTCTCCTCAGTGCTTAGCATATTACTCTCCCAGAAAGTGAACTTTTGTTTTGTAAAATGAGTGAGGGAATGTATGGATCAGTTCAAAAAGATTGACCAAGTACACTTAAGAAAGTTTTCAGTTGTGTTAAACAGTATCCTGTGTGGCCAGAGTGGCTAATAGTGAATGGGGGAGCATGTTCTTCCACACAACAATGAGAGCATTCAGCCATCCTCCTGGGAAATGCTGTCTGGACACCAAGAACTAATGAAAACACTTGAGTAGAAGAAAATCCACCTAAAAGATTGCAAGGCTTTGCTTTAGTTTGGTCTGAATCTTGGGATTATTGTGAAATTGTATTTTAGGATGAGCTATCCTGTCTAACATGAGCCTTTCCTTGGCCTCCTGAGAAAGCACCATAGCCTACATCATTAATCTGTTGTTTCCAGGCATCTCAGCTGAAATGCTAAGACTCTTCTAGACCACAAGACTCGGTCAGCTAGCCAGTGAAAACATGCATCCCCTCCTCCTTGCTCGTAGCACTTGGGTGCCATGTAGCAAGCAGAAACAAAACTCAGGTTGCATAAGCTGCCTAGGGTGCTCTGGCCCCAGCCTCACTCTGGTCCTCAGAACAGTGGCTATGGTGATGCTGGATGGAGACCATCTTGGGGGTCTCTTGGGATTTCCAGGACAGCTGAGAAGAAGTGTTGCCTGCCATGCAGATCTGCAGTCTTGCTGGGATGCCTCTGCCCCTCATTCCACCATTGCAACTTAGTCCACACTGCAACTCCTGCCTTCTGATTCTCCCAGTCCTTAGGACTTGGCTCTTTTTCCTTAGAGACAACTTTCCCCTTTTTTAAAGCCCCACTGAAATTGCACTTTCTTTGTGGACTTAAAGCACATGATGATGATTGTTCAGAATTTGCTAGAATCTTAGTCTTCTTTGAGTGTTTAGCTTACTTATCTCTGTGTGTCAGCACACACACATGCAGTGTATGAATATGTGTGTAGGCACACATGCCTGTGCTTATGTTTATGGATGCTTCCTCTCTATGGTGCTCCACTTTAGTTTTTGAGACAAGATCTTCCACGAAACCTACTGCTCACAGATCAGCTACTGGGATTACAGATGCTTTCTACCTCCCCTGGCTTTTCACGGGTGCTGGATCTAGATATGAGGATCTGAACTCAGGTCCTCATATCTTCAGTTCTAGCTTACTTAGTTTTGAAATCAACACATTGTGTGCATATTTATTGGGTAACATGAGATGTTTTGATCAATGGTGACAGTAATATTAAAATCAGGCTTGATAACCATTTCCCTCAGACATTTATCATCATGGTGAAAACATTGAACCTCCCCTTTCTTTCAGCTCTTCTGAGAACTATGGTATTGTGGGAGCCCACAGGGGTTTCCTACTGAAACCTGAGCTTGCTACCCAGCAGGGCTGCATAAGGGGATGGATTGACCACGTGTGTGGTTGCCAGGTGTTTGGAATGGTCTGCATTTGGATGTGCAGTATGCTTTAATCTAGCAAGGGGAGGGCTTTTGCCCCACCCCTTGGCATTCCTATAAGAAGCCCTTTTGAAGAGACAGACAGGGCCAGTGGATTTTGATCCAGGTCCTCCCGAAGCTATCCTGTGTTCCTGTCGGTCTCACCTCTGCTGTCTTTCTATCTACTAATTCCTTATGCCTCTCTCCTCCTCATAGGAACTCTGTAAAAGGTGGGGGTGGGCCCCCACATGGTATATTACCCTTATCTATCACCACCCCCCCATTGATGGAGCATGAGAACGCCTCTCTGACTCTAACTACTCACTAGCCAACCTGTCCCTACTTTTTCTTCCTCACTCTCCCATGTGTGATAACTACCACTCTCCCGTCAGCTGTTTTAGATCACACAGCTGACGGGGACACATAGCACTTATTTCTGTGCCCAGATTAATTCTCTGAGGGTAAATCCTCCACTTCTATCCATGTTGTCACAAATGTCAAGAATGCATTCCTTTTGATGACTAAACTGTACTCTATTGTATACCTATGCTACATTTTTTTCATTAATTGCACATGAGTTGATTGTAGATTTTTAATCTGATACCAGGAAGAACAGAAAAATGTAGCTTTATGTTAAGTATTTTTTCAAAACAAGCTCTATTAGGTTTTTAAAATAAAATTTCAGAGAACCCTGCATGACTAGTATGATAGTGCAAAATCTTTGTGTCTTTAATTTCATTTAGTTAAAGAAAAATGCTGATTTGAGCATATCTGACAAAATATAAATAACGATAATTTTTAAAGTTACATAAATTATACTAAAACCCCCCAAATGAGCTTGTCTGATAAAACTGCACTGTGGTGACAGGAAGAAGAATTGTAACTATTTAGGAGCTACTTTTAAATAGTTCCAAATTCTCATTCTTCTTTGAAAAGCAAAGCAAAACCAAGACCCCCAACACAGTATCTGAAATGAGTTGTGCGGGATGTTATCACAATGTGGGGTCCCCCTTTTAAAGACAGTTCAGGAACATTACAAGAAAGTTGACAGATGAACTCAAAAACTATAAAAGTTTAAGAGATGAATTGTCCAAGATGCAATGTGGACAGACCCTGGAAATGGTGGACATCCCAGGACCATCCAAGAAGAGAAGAAACCACCCACAGTGCTGTGAGCAGACCGCCTCCATTCTCTTGCCCTCCAGAATTAGTCTTTGAAGGTGATGAGCAAAGAGTTGGGTACACATTCACCCAGCCTCTCTGAATGTGAATTGTTTTTTGTCACCTATGGCACAGTGGGTGGGGAGACTGCCCCTGTAGAGTTTGTGAAAGATCTCTCACACTGCAGACTTGGCTTTTTCTTCCTGGTTGTCCTTCAACACTTGCTCTTAGCTCAGTTTTCAACAGGATTGATTGTGACATAGTTTGAAAATGCTCCAGGGAGTTTGCCTTTTTGTCCACTTCCGTTGTAGAATGGTTACATTCTTGCCCTTCATACAGCCGACATTGTGTATCAAGGCTGCCCATTGTTCTGGCTCTGAAGTGGTAGAGGCTGGTGTGCATCTGGGGTCTAACACAGACCTACAGCCATTTAAATCTCCCACGATGCCTCTGGGCACAATGATCGGTCAACGCAGTAGTCAGTATTAGCTGAAGTATTAACCATAATCTTGTTTCTTTTGTTCCAAAAGAAGGATGAGGGGGTGTTTGTGGAAAGATGCATAAGAGGTAGGGGCCATTGTGCTTTTCTTAGCATTACAGAAATACAGGCCAGGAAAGGAATTCCCACGAACTGGTAGTTTATACCAAGTTCACTTGAGCAACTGCTTGGCTGTGTGTGTGGTGTGTTTACACACTCAGCAATCTCTCATCCTCTACTACTCATTTCTTCTAAGATTTAGTTTCCTTGAAATTGCCTTGAAGTCAGAGCTCTGCCTGCCTGCCTGTGCCTTGAGTGCTGGGATTGAAAGTTTATGCTGACAGTTTTACCGTTCATGAATGTTTCTCTGTATGTGACTTTAATGCTTCCTATCTAATTTTCATTTAACTCATGAACATTTATTGTGTGGGGAACACAATTTATTTATCTAGTGACCTATCTGCTCTAGACCCAGCGATCACTGCAGGCCCTTACACCTTGCTTATTAACATAACTGACATTCTTAATGGGAATGATATGAAAAGATATCTCTATCACTGTCTCATGGCTTTGCTAAACACCAGGGTTAGGTCCATAATAAGCACTCAATAAATGTCAATTTGACTAATGAATAAATAAATAGACAAAGTGTGCTATGCTATGAACACACTTGTTTTCTCACAATACTAGAACTTGTTGAATGACAATAAAGTCACAAGGTACAGACATTTAGATGACAGCACTTTTTCGTGTAGTCTGTCTTTCCTTGATAGTCACGGCAAATACAGCATCCTTTGTTTCAATCTTAATTACTAATATTAATGCTCGGATCACACTTTATACATTGCATAAGTGTATCTATATATGTGGGAGGCGGGGAGTATCTCTATGTGTGTTACAAGATGGCTAGAAAGGGTTAAGAAGGCCACAGTGGAGTTCAGGAAGTTTCAAAGAGGAAAGAGAGGTAGAAGCAAAGGAAATTGATAGGGATGCAAGAATCTTTGTAGGAACACAACAACAATCCCACGATGGTAGTGTGCTGGAGACACTGCTGGCTGCCACCACCACTACCACTGTAGAGTCAGGCTGTGGGGTCAGAGTTCAGCAAAGATGCCAGGTGCAGTGGGGGCTGGAGAGCAAAGGGCAGGACCAGGTCCAGGTGAACAAATGACTCCACAGATTGTAGTGGTAAGTTTCTCTGGTCCTGCCCGGGAAAGAAGAAAGGAGAGTAGGGAGAGATGTCTTGCCCTCGCCCAAGGAGCAGCAAGATGCCAGCAGACCGGTAATGCCATGGCCACGTGGCAAAACATAGATTAATAGAAATGGGTTCATTTAAGATGAAAGAGGTAGCTAGCAAGAAGCCTGCCATAGGCCATACGGTTTGTAAATAATATTAAGCCTCTGAATGATTATTTTTGTAAGCGGCTGTAGGACTTTGGGGGCTGGACGGGACGGGAGAAACTTACCACTACAACAGATGACAATCCAAGTCACCTATGCCAGTCCTGAGGACCAGCCAAGCTGATGCTCGGGATAGTTGGGACTCGTCAGCCAGTCCTGTTCCTTGACCTGCGCACTTGGTGGTCCGATGACAGGTTAGTGGATCTGTCGCCATAGCAGTTTAGGTGTCTTTCTCTGTTGTGGCCAGGTGAAGGAGGGATGCCCTTTTGTCAAAGGTGGGGCTGAGTTCTCAGGCTTGGTTTCCCTGTTATAGTTTTAATATGTCCAAGTGCTGGGACAGTCTCAGTTTACTGATGAATTTACAAGGTGTCATCCTTCCTTCTTTAAGCAATAAGTTTTTTTTTTAAATGGTCGGTGCCTTGTGGGGGGTTCTAGACACATGATGGTGTCCACATGTCCATCAAGGTGCAGCAGCATCTTCTGTGTCCTGAGTGGAGTTGTAAAATGGAATCTCTCAGGAGTAGGCAGTCTGAAAAGTCACTGTTACACCATATGGAGTAACTTAGGGCAGGACACAGCCTGGTCTCAACAATAGGTTACAATGGTTAATAAAAATTGACAATGCAGTAAGAAAGCACGTTCTGTTTCTCCCATGGACAGTTAGACTTGCATTATGAAGTACAAAACAGACACTGTTTACATAGTTTCAAACACCTGAAAAATCAAATCCATGTGACCCTTGGCAATTCTGATAGATGTTTAGAGTATAGATGTGTTTATTATGAATGCTTAAATATTTAAGTTTTACATTGTCAGTCAAAACACAATGTTTTGGCAGTTGTCTGGGCTTCAAGTGAACATGTAAGCAGCGCTTTGTTCCACTGACTAAGTCTGAATGGATTATGTGGAGGGTAAAAATATACATAGAAAATGAATATACATTCAAATTCTTCATGTATTTTTATTACCTGTTTTACTTCCCTTTTTTCCCTTTAGACTTACATTTTATTAATGTTAATGAAAATCTTGATGGGGACTATAACCTAAAAGTATGTGCTTTTCCATGACTGTAGAGATCTAGCAACTGAAAACTGAATTTTAATTTTTTTCTTTTACATATTTTATCATTCTGTTGTAGATTACATACATAATACTAATCTTGCTTTTTCCTTCAAACATCATTCTGGTCATATCTTAAGTATAATCCCAAATTAATGAAATCATTTTAATTTCTTTTGTTTGTTTGCAGGTATACCTGACTCTAAAATGTTTCCCATTTTAAATTATATCCAGACCACTAACTTAGTATGTATTTTATTCTAATCACTTGGAAAGGGTGTCAGTAGAAAAATTACATTGTGAAGTAATGAGACTAGCAGTGATAACTCTGTTCTAGGCAGTTGGGGCCTTCACAGTAGATACAGAAGGCAGTGAGTGAAAGGCCAGTGGATTGTGATTGGCTTCTGTGCTGTGGAGGTCCTGTCCTGAAGCTGTGGGATGCTATTGACATCTAAACTGAACTTTGACGACTAAGAAGGTCCATCTCTGTCACTAAGACCTTCAGTCATCCATCTTCCTGACATTATGTTTTCTGTGTCCTGTGTTTCTTTGTCATGGATACATATGCACAGAAGCTCATGAGACGTTACCATCTTAGCAAGTTGCTTCAAGGAGTAATTATGTGTAACAACGTATGAGTGCACTTCAGGAGTTCTTTTACGTCTTTTGTTTTTGTCTCTAGTTATTATTATTTTCAGTTGTAACTGTGTCGTGGGACTAACATTGAAAAACTGGTAGATCCAAAAGTGAACAGCAAAGTAATAGACTCGTGAAGATGTAATCTATGAGAAGACACTGAAGAATGCAGTGTTCCAAGCCTCTAGGGAAGGCAACCAGGAAAGTAGCGATAGCATCTTAACCTCTATAAGTTACTGCTAGAAGGAGCAGGGGCACATCGATCATCTGTGGACCACACAAACAGAAAAATGCGGCAATGTTCTGAAGGATGCATTTTGTTGCAGTTCAGTGCTCAGCCCTCTCTCTCTGGCAATCAGCAGTGAAATGCTATATTATGAAGTAGGGCTCCAAGGGGGCACTTATTAAAGAGGATCTGCTGAACTAAGCGTTGTTCTTTTGAGTAAATACACACCAAGTGGAGCAGCCTGCTCAGAAGATGAACTTACATTCCTTCCTATGGTTCTAATGTTGCCCTGTTCCTCTTGGTACCCAGCATGAAGCTTATGTCTGGTCTTGGCAAATCCAACAGAGATTTCAAGGGAGGAAGTGCCCCAGAAATGACAGAGAGGAGTTAGTGTGAAAGGAGCTTATGTCTTCCGAGGCAAGAGGACAACGTCTTAGTAGGTCAATCTCTTTCTCCCCCCTCTCCAGTCTCTGTCTGCCTTGCTCTCCCGCTCTCTCTTGTCTCTTTCTCCTCTCCTTTCTGCTCTTCTCCTCTTCTCTCCTCTCCCTCTACCCAGTCTGTTGTCAGAGAAAACTTCCAGCTGATAAAGCATGTTTGCAGGTACCAGCCTAGAACACGGGAGAAGTGGAGAATAGGCCATTAAATCTCACCCTGTGTTCCTGCCTTAGGGCAGCTGGTGGAGGGGGTAGTACTGAGCAGGCTGAAGTTTTATGTAGGCCCCCTATAGAGTCATGCAACTGATGGAGCACATCTGGCCACGGAATAGCTTGGCAGCTGCAGTGCTGATTGCAACATCCAGTATTGAGAAATAAGACATCTTGGTGAGGTTGGGGATGCGCAGTGGTCATGGTGTTTGTCATTTCAGAGTCTTCAAAGGTTTTAGGAAGAAGGGGGAAAAAGCATGCAGAAGGCCCTGCAAGCTGAGAATGTGAGTGAATCTGTGGTACAGACCTCAGAAAGGACAGCCCTGGGGAAATCACTACCAGTCAGTAGACTTGGGAGACCCATATCCATTCTGTAATGGCAGAGAGCATGAAGTCCCATCTTCTGGGATCTCGGGATCTCTGGGATCTGTCTGGGCTATCTTCCACTCATGGAAGAAAGTCTTAGTGATAAGAACAACTTCAAATACCAGCTTAAAAAGACAGAAAGGTTACTCCGGACTCACCCTGTGGGAAAGATGGAAGCTGGGGCCACATGCGAGAAGTAGAGCTGTAAATCCAAGTCCAGCTTGAAGGAATGGCAGTTAGCGTGAGGTAGCATCTTCCGCCTGGTGACTGAAAGCTTCAGAATTACTGAGTTAACTGCATGCTGGCACACAAACCAGGACTAGAAATCTCAGCGCTTCTAGCAGCAAGATCGGTGAGTGTGCACATTTTACACAACGATTAGGTATTGTGTGTCAGTCTTCACAAAACAGGTCTCTGACTCCGTTTAGCTCAGTTGTCACCTGTCTGATTCTCCACCCCGAGGAATCAGACCATAGAATAGAAAACTAAAACCCTGCATGCCCAGAGATGTTACTATATTGTTAACCATAGTCAAATGTGTGGTCAACAAGGTATTCAAGGGTAAAATCTATGAGGATTGTATAATTCATTCCAAGAAGAAATATCTTAATACTTAACCGAATGTGGTTGAGGATAGTAACTAAATAAGAGTAAAGGGAATGAGTACTGAGCAATGAGGATGCTGACGGTGTGAGAAGGTAGAGAATTACAATGTTACACGTGTAAAACAGCCATATCAGATACGTGGTTGTGAAAATATGCCCATGTCAATAATACCCATCTTGGGGAGGTGAAGCATTCGTATATAATTACTTCTTTTACTTTCCAAATTTTTCTATGATATAGTTACCTTGTTTTTCTTTAAGTATGTACTTTTTAATGTTTATCTATTTAAGGTTAAGTTGCATAGGCCTATTTATTAGGTAAATAAATGAAAATGTGTTTTCAAATCTTTAGAAGCCAGGCAATCTCCATATCTCCCCGCCAGCTCACTCCCAAGTGTCTTGTTTATCTCCCAGAAAGGAAGGTCGGTAGCTACACCCGTCTCGTTTCACGGAGCTCAGAATGTCCTTCTTGGGATTGCAGTGGATGCCCTGCTTCCCCCTTCCTCCATTTTCCTTGCCACTGATGTCCCATGCATGCTCTGATAGTCATCTTTGGACTACGGCAGGCTCAGCTCCTGGGACGTCCTTAATTAAGTCCCAGATGCTCTGACTTGAATAAATAATCTAAAGTTGGCACGAAAGACAACCAAATTTTACAAGTAATTAAGTACTGTTCACTTTAAATAGTCTTTTTTTTTTATGTTTGTTGCTTTCCTGGTGAATATAAAAATATTGAAATTTTAATATTTAAGTATTCTCAGAGCAGTTAAAGTGTCAAGTGAAGGGATTACTCTTTCTTAGGCAGTTAGCCACAGCCCCTGCTTCTCATAGATAATCTCACTGGGCACTGTAAACGGTTTCCTCTACTGGGAGCCCGTTAGGTCAAAATACAACCTGTTTCTTGGTTTACTCATCATCTGCACCCTGTGCTTGTGTAAGATCAATTAGGAAGACCGGGTGGCCCGTTTCTCTCGATGAGCGAGCTGAGGTTTGGGCAAGTCCCGTTTAGAGGGAGTCACAGAGCTGATGGAGCTGGGATTAGAGTATACCTCTATGGGTGCCAACTCCTGAATTTCATTGAGCTCATGCTAAGGCTTTTGTTTGGTTTTAATCTTCTACCCGTGCATAGGAGTGTATCTGATTCACCACAGCAGAGTTAGAAGTAAACTTGTTTCTGACAGTTTGACCACTTTTAAAATCTTGGGTTTGTTTTCACCCCCCTCGCCACCCCTCCCCGACCTTTTAGTGCGCCTGTCACACATGATGAATCTCTTGCGAGTGCTGCTCCCCTAGACTAAATATCCTGCTTACTCATTACCGGTGCTTCATTGTCACATTTATCTTTTCTTTTAGACACAACGATCCAAATGCGCTATTGAGTTTGGGAGGCCTTTAATATGTCATCAGGCTCTGGGAAAGGGCAAGGGCAGGTGTCCACCTGTGAAAAAGCAATAATAGGGGGGATTAGTTTCCCAAATCCAGCATGGGGCTTGCTGAGCTGGCCTGCATCCAAGCTACTGAAGTCCTCCACAGCTGGCCTTGGGGAGCCACCGAAAGCAGCGGGACATGCCCCCGTAGGCTTCTGGGCGTTGAGTAGGAGAGTGGGACATGAACTTGGAAGCACAGTTTTTGGATTTGGCATTCCTTTCGTACATCCAGCTAAAGCATATTCAATATCGGTGCCTCTACCCCAGTGCCTTTGGTTTTCAAATTGGCCGCTCCTCTCGGTTTTCCTTGATGCACTTTCTGGTGAGCTGAACTGGGGAAAAGTTTTCACCTCTCTAATCCTCTTTCTTCCATCTCTTCCTCCTATTCCCCTTTGCTTCTTTCCCTTCTTAAATCATTACCATAATCTTGGCTTCAAAACCATCAGCATCCGCCAAAGGCGGTCTCACAGGGGCGAGATCACTTTCATGTGTGGCCTAAACACAGTGCACAAACTACTCCCTGGAAAAGAAAACAAAAACTTTGCCCTAGAACATGAAGAAGGATACATTCTCCTGCAAAGAAACTATTCTACTGTGCTTCCCCATGTCCTAAATGGCCGTCAGTGAAACCAAATAGAAGTTCCTGTCTGGCAAGGGAACTGTCCACTGGGGGCGAGGAACCTCTGCTGTGTTCTAATTTTAGAATTCAGTAAAGAGAAAAATATGTTCACCATTTTTTTCCCTCTAAAACTCAAAGATTGGTACTAAGTTTGAATTGGAAGATTCCCAATTAAAGCTTAGGTATGGTAGGTGACTGGGTGGGGACAATGGCCTCTCCTCTCATTGATTGCATGTGCTCAAAAGATGTGGACATCTGAAAAATACACATTCTGAAGAAGGCTATTATAGTGAGTCAGGTGAGAAAGCCTTTTCTGTTTATTTTGGGTTTTGTTTTTGTTTTTTGACAAGGTCATGCTGTGTAGCCCAACCTATCATGGAACTCCCTTTGTGGACCAGACTGGCCTCAGATACATAGAGATCTGCTTCTTTCTGCCTCCTCAGTGCTGGGATTAAAGGCACACAGAACCACACCTGGGCCCCCAAGACCTCTTTTAACATTGGTGGTTTTGTGCTCATAGCGTGGTCTCATGCAACCTTGTACCTTATTCTACAGGCAAGTGGTAGGTGCAGGACAAGCGCTGAGACGCCCAGAGCCCTGTTGGAATTGGTAATTCAGTGTCACTGTGTTTTTGTGTGAAAGGCCACACCTGTGTGCAGGGGCATTCCAAGAAGAAATCACAAACACTGTGGAAGAATAAAAGTACCTTTGCCTGAAAACATTGAAGTGGCACGATGGACTAGGATTTGTTTTAAACTCATAGATACAGGTTCACGAACTATCAGTGTGCTATCATTTTCCTCGACTCTAGGGCTCAGAGGTAAATCCTGTGGGCTCCTTGTCCTCAACTGTGTGAGAATAGTAGATGGAGACAGACTTGCACTGGTAGATCATCAATGTCATACTTCAGACAGGCTGAGGATTGGGAGTTTAAGAGATGCTCTGATGGGCTAAATACTCCTTTTAGGGCTTGTTTTGTGTATAGATCCAGCAGTCTCCAGGAAAGTGGCAAGGATGGTCAATGTACGAGGAGGAGTGGAGGGACTAGGTGATGGTGTGTTCTCAAACTACCTAACAACCAGTGCGTTAATGTTGACTTGGTGACAGCTGAGTTTGGTATTCACTTGCTCCATTTACAAATGAGTGTTCAGGGGCCTGGGAGACTGTTCAGTCAGTAAAGTGCCTGCTATGTGGGCAGGAGGATTAGAACCTGTTAAAAAGAACTTCATGTCGGGGTGTGCTCCTGCAGTGCCAGAGCTGGAAGACAGAGACAGGTGGGATTGGTAGCACTCAATGGCCTAGTCTAACCTAGTCGGTGAACTCCAGGCAGATGAGAGACCTTGTCTCTAAAAACAAGTGGGTGCCTCTTGAGAAGTGACATTAAGGTTGACCTTTGGCCTCCATGCTTACATGTATACATGTGCATGTGTACCTGTACACATGTGTTCATATGCTCATTCACACACATACACACACACACACACACACACACACACACACACACACACACACACACACACACACATATACACGCACACAGAGAGAGAGAGAGAGAGAGAGAGAGAGAGAGAGAGAGAGAGAGAGAGAGAGAGAGATCCAGACATTTCTATCACTATAATTCTAGGTTGCTGCTTATTTTAACTTCACTGAGTATGTTTCTGCAGCTGTCACTGAGCCTAACTTCAGGGATGTGTGCGTCACCCTAGGGCAGGTGGAACATGTAAAGAAGACTTTGATAGGATTCTGCTCAGCTCCAGGCTCTGGATTTACATGACTGACAGCACATGTGGGCGGGTTCAACACTGCTACCGACATTACAAAGGGTTGTTATATACTGCTTTTAATCTGACCAAATTGCATTTCATCATTGGTTGCTACTATGAAATAATAATAAAAAAAAATCCTGCTGTGAATATCGCTGGAAAACTTTAGCTACAAAATCCTGCCAAACAGTGACTCTTGATCAGTCATCTTAAAGAACACCTTGTCAATCATAGTTCAACACTTACTCCCAGTGACCAAACTGGGGAGTCTTCAAATGGAAACAGAAGTTGTTTAATAGTTATCTGGACATGGTTTCTTCTAAGTTAGTGTCCAGTTTTGGGTGACTTTACCTAATAGAAGGGATGAAATAGAATTAATGGAGTTTAATCGTTAAACAGACACATGTTGATAAAGCATGTAAAGGACATTGTCAGCCATTCAGTATTATTTGGGTTAGTGCAGCAGTATTTCATAGCCCTATGCACACAACAAAATGCACGTAGAAGACAGTTGTTTTCATTGTTCTAGGTCATGAAGTTGCCCCATCCAGTTATGACTTATGACTAAAGGCTGGCTGTTGCTCATCACAACTTGTGATACAACTGAAGACCATCATCCCTACTTCCTCATAGCCTCCCATTTCTCCACGAGGGAGCAGGGTGTGTAGCAAGATCAAACAACTGGGCTTCGTGGTTGTATGTACCCAGGGGGAATGACTGGGCTCCAGAGGGATTTGTGTGCCTGCAATCAGAGCCTGAGCACTTCCCCTCCTCAATCCCTTTGGAATTTCTCAGCTGCAGCCATCAGTCCAAGGGGTTAGCTGAGCCCACATGAAGCACAGCAGATTGCTTCTGTTCATTACCACCCCGTACTTCCGGCTACGCTTCTGAAAAGCCAATGGAATTGTGAGCCCTGGCTGACTTTCTAACCACTGCCCTCTGCTGCCCTGCCTCTATCCGCTCCTTCCTCAGGCACCAGCGACTGTTGTTTATGGCTGTAGAATGAAACACCTGCCCGTTTGCCGGGAAGTCGGCAAACGTAACTGGCGTTCGTGTGGGTTACTACTCTCAAAACCACATTTGCCGTCTACCACTCTGGACACACAGCAAGTGTGGTTGTTTAGTCAGTATTTTGTTTCTCAAAGAATCGTGGTGTTTGAAGGTAGCAAAGTTCTGGACAGTCCTTCCATGTTGCAGACAGCAGGTATACAATTCTGTCAAACTGAATAACAGCAAGGTATACAGAGTCTGGTTTTCTAGCCAGGATTCTGCTGGTTCCTCATTTCAAAGATGGCTGAAATCAATATTCCTGGTGGCAGTTCTGAATCAAGGTACCATGTGTCAGTGGAAATACCTGAAAAGATTTCATAGATTAAAACTAGTCAATAGGAAGACACAGGTAATCTCAGTAGATTTGGTCTGTTTTAAGATTTGCTGTGACACACTGACTGCAATATTCTTACCACATTATTATCTGCTCAGTGGGTAGAAACTTATAACTGTATTCATGAAACCGGCCTCCAGTTGCTCTATATGCCAAATACAAAAAAAATAGTGTTCTCTAACGGCCGCTGCATCTCGTCTTACAAAGAGCGACATCCTCTGCAGGGGATTTAATCGGTATTAACATGCCAGTGTTCTCTTACTGCTTCCAAGGCTGATACCTGATGCCTGTGTCGATAACAGGGGAGTTTCCTTGTACTGAGCGGTGTGTACAAGTAGTATCAGCGTTTTCTTTTATTCTACAAGGCTCCAATTTGGGGACTGCCTGCTGCCCTTTGACTAGGCCTTTTTGCCCCCCATATCCGTCTAAACCCACCAGCTGGATTTGCCTTGTCAAATATTACCTCTAGTCTCTTTCTTTTGTCCCACCTTCCTTTATCACCATGGGCCTTGGCTTCTGTGGGAGACTCACAGCTGACCCTCCTGCCCTGTTAGTTTTCCCAGCACATGGCTTTCTTGAGATCCTCATCTGGCCAGTCGATATTTAGTTCCTTCCTGTTACCTCCCGGAGAACTTCCTAATATCTTCAGGTACCTGTGCCGATTGTCCTCATCCAGCCCTATTTCAGCTGTGGGTCCTCAGTCAGTGACGACATGGTCAGCTGTAGTGCTCAGGGCTAGGTGTGTTTGCTGCTGTCTTACTCCATGCTGTCTCGTCCCTTTACATACTGCTTCTGAGTCAAGTGAAGGTGTCTCCTCTCGGGTGGGCGGCTTCTCCTCTGTTCTGTGGGTGACTGTTGTATGACCATTGCCGTTTGCAGCGTGACACCCTTAGGTAGAAGCTAACTTTATTCTTTTAGTCCTCCCAAGAAGAAACCACATGTTCACATGCAGTGAATTAGCATGAGCCGCTCACTGCTCGACTTCCAATGTTTTAATAGTCAAGAGTTGCTTTAGTTGTGCCCACGTTTATTTCAGCATAATATCTTCAGAGAACAGAAACTTTCAGTCAGATGTCTAGGGGATTTATTATATCCATAGTAATCCTTTCTCACACTAGTATTAACAACTGACTTCAAAGCCTATCAGCAGAATTTAGCAATTCTTTAATAATGATTGTATAATGAGGTTCTGCTCATGGGAGATGACTGAACCTGATTAGGTCATATATATTCACAAATATACATGTGGATGGAATATAGGTCATGTCAAAATGGATTAAGGTCCCAATTTCTTCATTTTCATTACCACGCAAGTAGAGATAAGATAAAAAGTATATGTGAAAATGTGTTCTATTGAACATAATTTACACAATAACTCTTTGTTTAAGGAACTTACTTTGTGTATATTTCCTAATCATCTCAATTATGGTGGTTTCTTTTATGTTTTAAAAGATAACCAAAGAGCCTACCTATTTACCACTGCAGTTGGCAGTGTGAACCTGGGAGAGTGGGGCCTAAAATGAGGCAGATTAAAGTCTCACGCAATAGCCAACTTTATTCAGAGCATCAGACAATGTTTACTCTGAGGGTTACGAAGAGTCACCCGAGTAAAGTGTCCACTCGCAAGGACAAGCTACGCATGGCCAAAACATGGTTTTCCATAAGGCACATGAGTAATAACAGCTGAAGGGAACTCAGGCCTTTCTGCTACACCTGGGAGGAGCAGAAAAACACATTCCAAGAACAAGTCTGTGTTTGGAAGAAGCTGAGGTCACAAGGCTCTTGTCTTGTTTTCTTGGAGTGTTCTCACAAGCACTCAGAATTCTCACAGGACTCCATTCTTGGACCGTGTTCTGACACCTACCTATTGCTAAATTTAAAAACCAGGGAGGAGAGGGGGGCTCAGATACTATCACAATTGCTTCTGTATTTACTGTAATATTTTCTTTACAGGTTTTTTTTTTCCCTCTAATGTCACAGGGCATTGTAGTACAACAACCTAGTTAACTGCTCCATTTCATGGGATTGTCTTATGATAATCAAGTTGTAAAACAAAAGAACTTGAATTACTATCTACTTCCATTGTGGATCTGGTTTATTCTTTCTTTTTACAAATCCTTTAAAATACTTGTCAGCCACCACAGATTCCACTAAAAACATGTAAGCTAAAAAGCTCATTTAATTCTTTTTCCTGTGAGCTTGGTAACTCATCTTTTGAAAATATGGCTGTTCATAGCCGTGTGACCACCCTTACAAAGATGCATGCCTGCTTCCTGTTCCTATGCCCTGATGTCTTGCAGCTTTCTCCGCTGCAAATAGACACTCAAAGAAAAAAGCTGTCATGATAAATCCCCTGTAGGATCACGGGGCAAAACACTCTAGTAGCTTTTAATAATGAAACACGTTATGTGTGGGGACAGAATGATAGAAATAACAACTGTGCTCCGTCAGCCCCCATTCCAGTCAACGGGATGGCAGTGTCAGGTTATCTACAGAGGAGCAGTTTCCAGCGGAGGCTCCATATTTATTGTCTAAATATTAGAAACAGCAATCATTTACTGGAATCCCACGTCTGGGTGGAAAGAATCTATACTGAAACCTAGATGGTTGCTTGCACAGGGCTTAGAAATCTCCTTCAGTTGTGTAATCATTTCTAGTATGTTCTTCTGAGTCTCCAGTTGTTAGGGTGTGTGTGTGTGTTTTGTGTGTGTGTGTGTGTGTGTGTGTGTGTGTGTGTGTGTGTGTGTGTTCTTGTTCCTAGCTATAGAATTTATAAATGCCACTTGATTCTGGATCAACATGAAATGCTTTGACTAAACAGGTTAGGCTGGTGGGAAGTCTAGGAGAATGGAACCCCCGACCTCTGTCTAGAAGAGAAACAGATGGCAGAGATCAGAAATGGAAGTCCTCTCACAGGAAAGCGTGAGAACTGCACTGGCCTCAGTAATGACATGTCCCCGGCACTTATCTAAAACATTTAAATGGCAGTTATTAAATCCCTACTTTATTTGCAAATGACTAGGGAAAGCAAGAGTCGTACTTCTGATGGTTTTGTGAAAAGGATAAAAATTCCCTTTGCCAGAAAAGAAACATTGCTGTTTGAGAACTCACCTAATAAGTATGTTCTGGAATAACTGCTCCATTTTCTTCTAGACCGGTGACTTCTAGACTGTTCTGATACTCCTCCAAGAATGTATTATATTTGACATTTAAAGGCTACATATGTATTTAACCTCTCAGTTGACTTTTAACGACTACTGTTAATGAATCTACAATTATTAAAGAGTGTTCTTTTCCTTTCTCTTAACCCCTTCCATGGGTCACATTTGTTTGGGAAGGTAGAGATCAAACCCAGGATCTTGGGCATGTAGGGCAAGCACTCTGTCACTGAACTATACTCCCACGCATTAAACAAAACAAAACAAAAAACTATCTTCAATGGACAAAATTTCTTTATATATTTTAGGTTTTAGTTTTATATGGAATTATCAAAATATTCCTATAAAAGTTTGAAAATAACACTTTTTAAAAAAATCCACAAAATTAAATATTGGTATTTTTTTATTTTAAAAAGTTCTGAGCATTTTGAAAGAACAACTTTTCTTACCGTAAAGGACCATTTTACACTGTAAATGTTCACAACTTATTAGAAACATATGACCTACTTAGTGCATAAAAATAGAAGCTTTGCAGCATCATGTTGGTTGTTTATGAGTAAAGTACAGCCAGTTGCTGTGGTTCATACTCTAATCCTAGTGTTTAGGAGGTCGAGGCAAGAGGCTGGGCATTCATGGCTAGCCTGGGTTATGTAGCACATTCCAAGTCAGCCTATATAGCCTGACACTATCTCAAATGAAAACCAAGCAAAACTACCCTAAAATACAGTGAACAATTGTGCTGACAGGTTATTGATTTATATATTGTTATTAGTCTAACAATGTATAAGAATAGAGTCCTTGAAACTGGTGGGCTAAAATCTTGGGAAGTAAATACATAAGTAATAGGAAAGAACTGTTTATTTAAAAATTTGACCTGCCGTGAAGTAAGCCAGCATGTACCAAATAGACCATGGGTCGTATTCTTTCCAGGCTTAATGAAGCAAGCAACTCTGGGACAATTGCCAGTGATGACCTTTGACTGCTCACTCATGGTAATAGGGACTAAGAATAAACCTTAATAGCCAGCCTCCAAGACACAAGGCAGGATGGTGACAAAGTGAAGCACCCTGGGAAGTTTCTGCCGGTTGTGTCCAGCCTCTCAAGTCTGTAGAGTGTGGTTTAACAATGAGCAGCAACAGGACAGGTCACAGTACCGGGTGTGGAGTGAAGGGCCCCTTTTCTGTTGTGGTTTCAGCACACACTGAAATGTGGATCTCTATAAACTCACTTTAGCTGATAAACTTTTGACTCCAAACAGTTGCAACTCAGTTTGGCAAGCAGGGTGCTCTGACTGCCAAGCACAGAATGGAACTGTTTAGGTTACATGTGAGCTCCTGGGTATGTTGTAACAGAGACATTTTATGATCATAGAGGGCATGCATTTTAGTCAGGATTCTTCCGTCAGGCATTTGCTGTGTAAACCTCTTGATGCTAATTGTGGAACAAAAAGCTTTGGGCCACCTTGAAGGAATTCTAGGCATCAAGTAAGCAAGCAGGTGGGAGGCCTGTGGAGAAGATTCTGAAATTGATCTGTGTCTGCTTGTAAGGTTAATCCAAAGATCTGAAGGTAAACCTGGTTTAGGCTGCTGAAGATGGAGAGGGTGGTTCAAGCAGAATGACCCACTGTCTCCTCTGTGGACAGGCAGGTGCTTCCCTACCAACAGCTGCAGCTGTTAGAGCCCTAGTCCAGGGAGGAGCATCCCAGCATGCCTGGAGGAGCATCCCAGCATGCCTGGAGGAGCATCCCAGCATGCCTGGAGAAGCATCCCAGCGTGCCTGGAGAAGCATCCCAGCGTGCCTGGAGAAGCATCCCAGCGTGCCTGGAGGAGCATCCCAGTGTGCCTGGAGGAGCATCCCAGCGTGCCTGGAGAAGCATCCCAGCGTACCTGGAGGATCATCCAGTGTGCCTGGAGGATCATCCAGTGTGCCTGGAGGAGCATCCAGTGTGCCTGGAGGAGCATCCAGTGTGCCTGGAGGAGCATCCAGTGTGCCTGGAGAGCATCCAGTGTGCCTGGAGGAGCATCCAGTGTACCTGGAGGAGCATCCAGCGTGCCTGGAGGAGCATCCAGCGTACCTGGAGGAGCATCCAGTGTGCCTGGAGGAGCATCCAGCGTACCTGGAGGAGCATCCAGTGTGCCTGGAGGAGCATCCAAGAGTGCACTCATGTCTCCTGCAGGCCTCCCTCCTCCCACGTGATTGTGCCAGGAGGCCTTCTGCATCTGTGAGGTCCTTCCTGCTCGTTCCCTCTCTGACCAGTGGCTCAGTCTCCAGCTCTTCCCTTTGTGTTGACATCTCCATTTTTCTGCCTACAGAAGTTTAAATAAGAGAATCTGTTTGCAGGCTGTTTGCCCACAGATATTGTTTGGGGTATTTTTATGTGTTTTCTCTAATGTACTTCAAGAGTCCTCATGCTCTTGGAAACTATACTTCTAAGATGTACTTGTTCATAAGAGGTAAAAGTTTTTATGAAATACAAATAAATCCATGTAAAAAAAGTCTTCTTGGAGCACCCAGAAAGATTTCTTGAGCTTCATTTTGAGACACTGGCAGGAGAGGAGAAGAGTAAAAAGATGCAAGAAAGAAGGCTCAGAATAGGTGAGGTTGGTGATTTAATGAAATGAGAGAGTTTGGCTCCAGCAATCGCCTACCCTGAGACCACAGGAAAGCACATAGATGTGTCTAGACTCACATCTAGTAACACAGCAGAGCCTTTAGTGCCCGTTAAGAGTGTTCAAACAATATTAGTTTTGTGGGCTGGTCTTAGTCAGGGTTTCTATTGCTGTGATGAAACACTATGACCAAAAGCAACTTGAGGAGGAATGGGCTTATTTGGCTTAGGCTTCCGTATTATATGTAGTCCACCACTGAAGGAAGTCTGGGCAGGAACTCAAGTACAGCAGGACCCTGTGGGTAGGAGCTGATGCACACGCCGTGGAGAGGTGCTGCTTACTGGCTTGCTTGCTCCTCTTGACTTTCTCAGCCTGCTTTCTTAGAGAACTCAGGACCACCAGCCCAGGGATGGCACCACCCACCATGGGCTGGGCCCTAACACATCAATCACTAATTAAGAAAATGCCTTCCAGGCTTACCCACAGCCCAACCTCATGGCATTTTCTCAGCCTAGGTTCCCTCCTCTCAGATGACTCTAGCTTGTGTCAAGTTGAACAAAAACTAGCCAGGCCAGCCAGGAAAACTGGCCTATTCTAAGAGCCTTTGCTGTGACGTTGATGAACTGGGTCTGCCCACAGCTGGATTTCTACACACTGGCTTAAAAAGCATTAGCATTATGGCTATCTTTTTAAACCCAATTTCTGTTTTGCCTCAGACTATGTGTATTCCAGTTTTACAGAGGTTGTAAGATCTCACCAAGGCATGAGTCATATCCATTATCGTGGGTCTACTGATCCTGAAGAATCATCAGGCCTTGTTGTCTACCTGTGTTTTCTGTGATTCATTCTTCATCTCCCCAAGTCTCTGCTTGGAGATTTCCTTTGCTCTGTTTCTGTTTCTCCCCATTCATGTTTACGAACCCACTTCCTTTTGCAGAGACTTGACTTTCTGCTGATAGAAGCCACTGAAAATTCTCTTGCAAGGCTCTCTTCGAGCTTAGTAAATAAGCATCATTTTTCCAGTGTTGCTTCTGTTTCCTGCTTGGCTGGTACTTCATCACTTAATTTGCAGTGGAAATAGTTACTAGTTTTTTTTTTTTTTTTTTTTTTTTTTTTTTTTTTTGGTTTTTTCGAGACAGGGTTTCTCTGTGTAGCTTTGCGCCTCTCCTGGAACTCACTTGGTAGCCCAGGTCAGCCTCGAACTCACAGAGATCCGCCTGGCTCTGCCTCCCGAGTGCTGGGATTAAAGGCGTGCGCCACCACCGCCCGGCTATAGTTACTAGTTTTTAAGACTATTTCAACCAAGACAATTAGAGTCAACTTCTTGAATAGGTATTACTTATTAAAATGTAAAGCACAAAATAAGTTAATTTAACAATTCAAGAGTTCCGTGGGATTGGTACTTTATTAGTATTGTTCCCATTCTTTTTAAATTTTTATTTATGAATTTCTTACCTGTATGTATTGAAGTAGGATAATCTCTAACCCCCACATTTCCTGAAAATCCCTGTATATCCCCCATCATGCCCTCCTTTCAACTGCATTTTTTAAAATAACCCACTAAGTATAGTTAGAGCTGCCCTTAAGTGCATGGATGTGGGCCACCTGCTGGAACACAGGAAACATATCAGTTGCCACATCTCCAATAAAGAATAATTCTTTCTCTCAGAAGCTATCCATAGTCCATAGCTCCTCAGTAAGGGTGGGGCCTGGAGATGGCCTGCGCTCTCTATGCCCCTCTATGGTGGGGTTTTGGCTGGCTTGGGCTTGTGCAGGTCACCACCGCTGCTATGAGTTCCTTATCGCATTGGCTGTCAGGGCCAGAAAACAGCGTTTTCCTTTGCCTCCATCCTCTGGTTCTTAAAATCTTCTCATCTCTTCCTCTGCCATGTCCCCCCAACATTGGTGGTGGTGGGGCTAATGAAGATGTCCTATTTTTAGGGCTGAATATTGAGTCTCTTATTGACTGCTGTCCACTGAAAAAGAATCTTCTCTGAGCGAAGTTGAGAGCAGCCAAGATCTATGGGTATAAACATAAATATTTAGAAGGTACTTTGGCATGGACATTTAGCAAAATAATAATAGTAGGTTCGACCCTAGTACCTAAGAATTTCCCAGCCATGGGATTTTGATCAGAACTACAGTACTAGGTACGAAATTCCCCTCCTGTGCAGCATGGCTCAGATCCAATCAGAAAGTGATTAGTTATCCCAAAATTATTATGCCGCTTGTCTTAGGGTTGTTGTTGCTATGAAGAGACACCATGACCACAGCAACTCATAAAGAAAACATTTAATTGGGGTGGTTTGCTTACAGTTTCAGAGGTTCAGTCCATTATCATCATAACAGGGAGAATGGCAGACACGGTGCTGGAGCTGAGAGTCCTTACATCTTGACAGGCAGGCAACAAGAAATCAACTGACTGTCACACTGAGTGAAGCTTGAGAACATGACCTCAAAGCCTGCCCCCACAGTGACACACTTCCTCCAACAAGACCACACATAGTGCCATTCTCTTTGGGGGCCATTTTCTTACAAACCACCACACCGCTATTGTACTAGTTGGCACAATAAATATTGTAGCATTCATGGTCCAGCATTGGGTAACACCATTGGTGTCTTCTTCCCCTCAGCAGCCTGCATAGCACCTTCCAGTACTATGCAAGCTAGCCCAGCACAGAGCCTGTTTCCTGGTCAGTTTGAGATTGACGTCTCTGTATCCTGCAGCCAAAGCATGTGGTGTCTTCAGCAGTAGGGACTTATTTTGTAGTTATGGTGGGTAACCAACAACAATGGCAAGAGCCTGTCTGTAGCACGAATCTTAAAAGGTCTTATTAATAAAAACAAACCTGGGAGCCAGGTATTGGGATGAATGCTGGAAGATCAGAGAAGCAGAACAAGTCACAGCTAACCCCACCTCAATAACTTCTCAGCTGATCCTGTTTCCTCAACCTGGAAGCTTCTGAGTCCTCATCTGAATGGATCTCAGCTGATCTGCTCCTAAAAGCCTAAAAGCTTAAAAGGGGCTCTAGTTCCTGGTCCTCACGCCTTATATACCTTTCTGCTTCCTGCCATCACTTCCTGGGATTAAAGGAGTGTGTCACCATGCCTGGCTGTTTCCAGTTTGGCCTTGAACTCACAGAGATACCAATGGATCTCTGCCTCTGGAATGCTAGGATTAAAGGCATATGCTACCACTGCCTAACATCTGTGTTTAATATAGCTGCTGTTCTGTTCTCTGACCCCCAGATGAGTTTATTGGGGTGCACAATATATCAACCACACATGTATTGTTCTGGAGACCTCTGGGGCTTCCCTGACAAATTACTTGTAAAGAGATATCCCACACTGGATGCTTACCTCTCACCACATCAAAACTGAACTCCAGAGTCAAGAACTTCAACATAAGACTTGATACTCAGAAGTTTCTAGAAGAAAAAGTAGGGAGCATACATCAATGTGTAGACATGGATAAGGAGAACTGTCTGAATAAAACTCCAATAGCAAAGGAAATATGACTAACAGTTAACAGATGAGATCTTGGGAAACCTAAAGCCTGTGTTCAGCAGAGTAAGTAGTGAGATGAGTGAATAGGCAGCCGACAGAAAATCTTTTCTAGATAGTCACCTGATAGGTTAGTGTCTAAAATATACAAAGAACTAAAAAAACCCAAACCATAAGAAAATAACCCAATTTAAAGATGGACTACAAAACTAAACAAAAAATGTCCAAAGAAGAAATTCAGATGACTAGGAAACCCTTTAGAAAGTGTTCAACATCTTTAGCCATCAGAGAGCTGCAAATCAAAACTTCTTTAAGATTACATCCCATCACAGGAGCAATGGCCATCATCAGGGACAGAAATGACAAGTGCTGGTGTGATGTGGGGAAAGAGGAACTGCTGATAGGAGTGTAAACGAGTTCAACTACTTTAGAAGTCAGTCTGGAGGCTTCTCAAAAGCTAGAACTCGAACTGCCATATGACCCAGCTATACCATTCCTGGGCAAATACACAACAGTCTGTATCCTACTATACAGACACTTAGATAAACACACTCACTGCTGTCCTAGTCACAGTAGCTAGCAAACAGTCAGCCTAAATGTTCATGAACAGATGAATGGGTAAGAAAAATGGGGCATGGATACACAGTGGAATATTACTCAACTGTCAAGAAAAATGGAATCATGAAATTTGCAGATAAATAGAACTGGAAAAAAAAGATACTGAGTGAAGTAACTCAGAAAGAGAAACCCTCCATCTTCTCTCTCATATACAGATCTTAATTTCAAGTATTGTATTTTGCATATTTAAGTTGGAGCACAAGTTGCAGTGTGCAAACCAGAAAGAGATCTAGGGGGATCATGTGAGGGGAGGAAGATGGTGTGTTACAGGTAAAAGGAAAGTAGGAAGGTGGAAGTGGGACAGGGCAGGGTGTGGAGTATGGAGGAAATCAGGGAGTGTAAAGGACAGGGCTAACCCAAAGGAAGACGGCACGAAAAACCATATGGGAGGCTACAATTCAATTTTTTCCCAGTTGTGGGATAGCAGGACACATGTAAGAAGAAGGAAGAGGGGTCATAGTGAGTGTTAAGAGATTCGGCAGGACTGGGGGTGGGGAGTCAGGGAGAAGAGGGTAGTGGACTGGTTAGCTAAAATAAGGATGTATGAAGAAGCCTTATGGAAACCTAATTATTAAGCTAATTTCAAAATGAAACTTTTAACAGCAACAAAAACAGCAAAGGAGTTTGAACAGAGTTATCCTGTGTGGGTGGACAAGGTCACTGTCTTTTGTCAGTTCTTCCCTCCTCCAACACCACTTTGGTTTTTTTTGAGACAGGGTTTCTCTGTGTAGCCTTGGTTGTCCTGGAACTTCATCTGTAGACCAGGCTGGCCTCGAACTCACAGAGATCCACCTGCCTCTGCCTCCCGAGTGCTGGGATTAAAGGCATGCACCACTACTGCCCAGCTTATCAGCTCTTACCAGTAGTTTTGTCTGGGAGTTTTCATCTTCTCTCTCGGCTGCTCTGTGGTTGTTCATTGTCCAATCCATCTCTCCCATTCTGTTTTTCACTTTGGTTTTGATCTTAAATTTAGAGGCAAGCCCAGTGTTCTTATCTGTTTGTTGGACTTCTTCAAACTTTGGTTGACTTTTTTGCCAGCAAGATATCTAGATGGTGCTGAGAATTTTGTACAGTTCACTAGCTTGCTTACCTCATGTTAGAGGTCACTCACTGTAGACTTCTGCATCCATTTTTCATTATCTCATACTCTTCCTCAATCCAGTGTTTGTCGTAAGTTCAATGTATTTTAGGCTCTCATCTTACCACTTAGTGTGGATTCACTGTCTCTCAAATATTATGGTATTCTTCATAAAGCCCTGTCATCCTCAGGGGGTGCCATCTTTCAAATGTCTTCCACTCCATTTCCTTTTGTTGCACAGTTTCTTTGGCATTTGATTGATTTCTAGAAGATTTGTGATTGAATATTCGAAGAAGATGTGTTTAGAAATAGCATTACTCTGCTTTTTTGGGTTTCTCCTGGAGATAAAATTGCTTCTTTGTCACTTTCTTATTGATAAGTTAGCAGCCAATCCGGATGCCTCCGACTGTGTTTGAGCCCCTGATCTTCCTGATGCTGTCTCCTTACCTTTGAGTGGTAAATTTCTTCTTCTGTGAGTTTAATGTGGAGTATTCTTGTTTGTCACTTAAAGTATCAATCAGTTCATAGAACTCCTATATTCCTTGCTTAAAAAAAATAGTCTCCTCTTCAACAGTGGCTTCTATTGTTAACCACGTCCACCACTTATGAGCCTGCTAAGTTTCCTTCGTTAAGTGATTTTACACTACAAACATCTATCCTCAGGAGTTGAAAATGCCAGAATCTGTCAGTACATATGTCCATGTGTGAGTTTGAGCAAGTGTATAAAGTATATTTTTCTTATATAGTAAGAGCCTATCATGTTTATTTACTTATTTAATTTTCCTGTCCCAGTCTTTAGGAATGAGTATGTATGGAATTCTCCTCTTCTTCTAGAATATAGAAAGAAATCCAAAAGTCTACTGATAGTTTGGGTTTTGCTATAAAGCTGGATCTCCTAGTATCTTAAATTGATTTTGTTGCTTAATTAATTTTTTTACCCTGCTATCAACACAGATGTCCATACTTCTCCTGTGTGAGCTAGAGGGGAAGCTGGGTGGCCTACCAGTGTTCCCACTGCTCATGGTAGTGTCTGGTTAGAGCTGATAACTCAAAATCATGATGACAGTCACTGTGTCTCTGGAACTTTCTGGAGTTTAGAAGTCTTGAGCCCTACTCAGCAGTTCATCCTTAGCAGCCTACAGCGCTCTTGTTTTCCTTGGCTTTTTCTCCCAGCGAGTATTAGAAGCACTCAGTCCTCACTGTGGGCTGATTTCTCTCTTCTGTTCACTTGAGCCATAATTCAGTGGAAGCTATTTTTACCCCAGGAAATATGGATAGAAGTTGTGTAATTGAGAACAATGTCTTGAAGTGCAAATGGCTAGAATTTGATGTGCTAAGGCTGATGCAGAATGACTTGGTTGTCCTTACAGGCAACTCACTGAAATAAAAAGGTTTAGAATGTTTTTTGTTTTGTTTTATTTTTTTTCTACTTTTTGAATTGCATCATCATTAAGGCTAACTGTTCATTAAATGATAATGATTTTTGTCTCTATAGAAAAATCAGACTTAAAGTTACATGTAATACACTTAATGGGGTCATCAAGGAATTCCATGATATTCACATTTAACAGAAATATTTTTTCAAGTGTGAATGTAAATTAATTAATTGCTATCCACATAGTTTCAGAAGAATCATGTTCAACCTGACTGAAGATAAACAATAGTTATTTAGTTTTGGTACTTATAATTTGAGACCTTCAGAAAAATGACACCTCACCTGCTTGCTTAGCAAATCTGGTCAATATTGATGGTATGTAAATGGGATGAGCAGAAATTCTGACTTGTTAGTGGTTTGGGGTAGATGGTTAGCTAGACCAGCATTGGGGATGAAATAGAGCTTAGCTTTGCTGAAACACAGAAGAGTATTGCCCTTCATGAACACCGAGTACTTTTCTTAAAGCTGGTGCTGAAAAGCAGGGAGCAAAGATATAGCCATTCTGTAGCAGCCATTATACAAGCAGAAGAAATGAAGCTACACTACAAATAATCTGTTGTATTTCAGGTCCTCCGGGGAAGCGAGGGAAGAGGGGCCGAAGAGGAGAGTCTGGTAAGTGACTGCCTCGTGTTCCGAAAGTTCTGGTACAGTAGCTATGTTTGTTCCCATTAATTAGTGGTGCTGTTCCTTGTTGAAAGGTGTGTGTGTGTGTGTGTGTGTGTGTGTGTGTGTGTGTGTGTGTGTGTGTTTGGCACTTCTATTCTAGACCTTGAATTTCAGAAAAGACCCTAATTTTCAACAAATTCTAAGAAGGAAGTATTGGCAAAATGTCCATTATGGTTTAGTAACCACTGACACTCCCACCCCCCGGTTTTAGCTTGCTTGTTGACCAAAGTCAACCCATCTGTCCTGTGTTCCTTGGTGGGTTTCTCACTCGCACATGGTATGGCAACATGACCATGCGTCCTCTCTCTGGGTGAGCAGTGTGGGGGTATTTGTCTTAGCACTTCAAGGAGAATACCTTGGAAAGCCCTATTATTTTATCCAACTGGCACAGTTTGTCATACTGCTTTACTGTTCTTACAGACTGTAGGAGTAGCCCCTGTATAGCCACAGCGCTTCGGTGATGAGTGCGGTGTCATTAGTCTGTCTGGAGTTTCCATGTTGTCATTGAGGAAATGGAGCTGTTGACTGATCTGGCCAGGGCTATTACAATCCTTTGTCCTGACTCCCTGCTTCAGTAGTTCATGATTTCAGGACAAATTCCTATAGGTAAAGTAAAGTAGAAAAGACCAAATTAAGATATTTCTGAAACCAAGATATAGCAATAAGTAAGGTCGGTTACTGCTCTTAATCTTAGTCTGAGATTTCAGAAGGGCCAGTATCCAGATGGCTTTCTTATGAGAACATCAGTTCTTCCTTTCATGGTGACTCCAGCATGCTCTGAAATGGGGGTTTCCACTATCTAATGCTAGGATTTATCAAGATATAAGATAGTCACTGGCCAGGTGTTGAAAGAGTAGAACCCTAGCTTGTCAGGAAGAGCAGGCAGCAGGCTGAATCTGGGATGTTCTATTTCCTCTTTCCCTTTTAAAAAGGTTGCTAAAGTGAAAGGGATTATGAAAATTCATCACCTGGGGAGGCTGGCTGCTGATTTCTGAGTATCCTCAAGAGCCGTCCTTAGGCCTCCCTGAGAGTAGCTGGCAGGGCAGGGTTCAGAAGCGAGGCTTCATCCCATCCTTTAAAATTAAATGTCAAGGCCAGCCTGCGGCGTGATGGGACTCGCTTTGGCACCTTCAGTTTGTTCTCATTTGTTTGGTTTCCCCAGTACCTGCCCCAACTCGATGCCTCTCCCACTCTAGCCAGGAAAAGAAACGATAAAACGTTGTTGGAGTCAGACAATCACCCAAACAATCTTGTGTCAAAAGATTAAGGAGGAAGTTCTATAGACAAGATCAAAATCATTCCCCAACCGCCTAGTCACTTAGAGTTGGTGTTTAGAGCATATGGTGTGTGAAATACAGAAATGTTCTCAGTGTTTGCCTGTGTTCTGGTTTCAAGAAACCTCTAGAGACACCAGGCCTGGGCCTTCATGCATTGGGGAAGCGTTGAAGGAAGGGCGTTCTTCAAGGGCAGCCTTCAGCAAATGATAGGCTTTGCTGATTTCACTGTTTATCAAGCTCAATTCTCTGGAGTAGCCTGTCAAAAACAGTCAAGATTCTCCTGACTCATATTTTACTTAAACATGTAGGTATTACACAGTTTTATTTAAAGATCACAGGCCTCTCAGCTACACATGAGTGCACTTTGGAGAACCCAAAAGTTCAAATTCTCTGCACAATTTGTGTTTGGGCATAAGTTTATTTTTTCTGTCATCTCAAAGGTCTGTGATGTAAGGGAAAGACTTAAGAATCATTGTGTTCTAAGTCTCCTTTGTGTTCTCAGCATTGCGATGTGGTTATAATGATTCATTGTCTATTAATTTTAACATTTATATTCACTAATTTCTCTTTCTCTCTTTTTCCTCCCCCGACCCTGCCCCACAGGTCCTCCTGTAAGTATTGTCTGATGATTTGGGCTCTCTACATTAATCAAGATCCACGTATGTTAAAACCTTGTTAAAAACAGATATGGTTGAAGCTTCATTTAGGAAAATGTGACTGACCTTTTATGAATGTTTAATGTGGAAAATAATTTCTTTACTACACAATTTTGGGGTCGTGTATACTAGAATACTAGAATACAATATTGGGGATGGACTTTATTTTTTATGTTGTCACACACTGATTATTCTCTTGAGACTTTGGAGTAATGTATGAAGCTTCTGGTTTTGAGTCTTTTTCCTGGAATTCTGAGGTTTCTTTTGCAAGCAAGTCTCCAAGCTATTTCACACTTCTTTTTTCATCTGTTTAAACTCGTGTCTGAGATATTTGGATTTGCCGGTCCACCAAATGTAGATGGCAACATGATCATGGAAGTGATACCCCCTGTGCGCCGCTGAGGCAAGTCATCCCTTCTAAGGCTGAACTTCCTTTGAAGTCTGTTGGAGCCTTGCCTGCATAAGGAGCCTGAGACACGGCCCTTGGAGAGTTTGTGCTTCTTTCTTTCCTCGAGTAGGTCATAGCTGTGGCATTCCAGACTGCTTTGCACTCACAGGAATAGATTATCTTGTCAGCTTTGAGCTCAATGTGTTTTTGAGTAATATCCTGGATATCTGCTGTATGACCCCGGTGTTTATACTGTGCACCGGGCCTTTTCGGTAGCAGTGATCATTAGCCTTGAGATAGTTTCTCATCCCAGATTCTACATTGCCACTTTATCTGAGGCCAGCATAGTCCAGGGAGAGGGATTAGCACACACTTGTTGACTTGTTCAGAGGAAGCATCGGCTTCTAAATATCTTTTGCAGCCTTCCTGCCATGTTCAAGGATGGGACATAAATCATGTTTGCAATACTCTTGCTTCTGTGACTGACTTATCTGCTCTTGCTTAATGCTAGGTAGACAGCATGGTCCAGGTCTAGAAGCCTTTACTCCCTGCCTACATATTTAAGCTTCTGTCTTTAAAACTCAAAATAAGACATGACTACCCCAGAGGAAACTCCCAAGGTTACAAGGGGAGTAACATGTTCAAGGCTTCTTTCTGGGGTATTTGTGTTTGTCATACAGACTGAGAAGTTAATTCTCATGTCTGCCTGATGGTGACCTTTAAGATGGAAGCATTTCCTCTTTGGTTCATTAAAACAGCATGTAGGCATATTACCTACATTTGCTTGGGCTATCTCTTAGTCCAGATTTTCTGCCAAAAGATTTTGTGTATCTTTTCTTACTGTATATAAAGAAAGGAAGAACTTACTACGTCTCAGCTCTTTGGTGTGCAGTTGTCTATGCACTTTGTGCACAAAATTTCATTTTTATTCATACAACCCTCTGATACTACCAGGGATGAAGCTAAGGTTCATGGAGGTCAATTCCATAAAGTTGCATAGTTAAGGGCTTGTGAAGTGAAAATTTGGTTGGATACATCGGATTTTATATAATTTCAGCTTCCTACTTAATTCCTCATGAATTCTAAGTGTGTTATAACACAGGCCATTGCTATACAAGTCAGGCAGACCGTGGTTAAATCACATTCCCTGGCATTAATAATTACATACAAAAAAACTTGGTCAGTCAATGTAAAATGGCCACATTATAAGGCAAGCATGACACCCCCCACACACCCACTTTACCTTGACTTTGTTTCAAACTAGTCAGGATGAGGGAAGCAAAGTACTTCAAGGGCATTAAGTTGTGGCCACATGTTTTCACGCTGAGTAAGAGATAATTCAGATTGTTCACGTGAAGGTTGGATGAGAAATCAGTTGTTAGTAGTTTAAGTGAGAAATGTCCTCCATAGGCTCAGGCATTTGAACACTTTCTCCCCAGTTGGTGGCGCTCCTTGAGGAGTTAGGACAAACGGCCTTGCTGGAGAGGGTCGGTCCACCTGTGCTTCAGCCTCGCCTCCCCACCACGATGAATTCTTCTCTCTCTGGAACTGTCATCCAGAAACTCCTTCCACACATCACTTTTGGTCCTTGGTGTTTTACCGCAGCAGCAGAAAAGTAACTGGCACAGTAGTAGTTGAAAACCAGGGGAAGAAGTATGTAGACTGCAGCCTCTTTGAATACAGTGGAGTTAGTTGTACATTGTTGCTTATGATGCTGTGCCTGGGGCTCTTACAGGTTAAATTCTCATCTCATAATGAAGTCCTGTTGAGCCTCTCATTTTTTAATCTTGCTAAAATGTACCTGTTCCTTGTTACCCTCTTGCAGTAATATTCTCCAGATTAAAAGAACAAAATAATAAAAAACATACTTGATAAAATTTATTGACTTCCCCTTTATATCTTCATTTGATATATTTTGAAAATCTTGGGTATAACCCCCTAGAATGTGTGGGCATACCTAATTACATGCTTCTCTTGTCAGTTTCTAGGTTTTTTGTATATTGAGGTTATTTATAATAAAAACTTGAAATGCAACTTGAATTAGAACTCACATATCAATTTACTCTACAATAAGCTGTTAAGCCTTAATCCATTTTGACAAAAATATTTATAAATAGCTGAAATGGAGCAATTTTATGAATATAAATTTGATTGGTCTGTTTTTCTATTCATCTACTTTTCTTCTCATGAAAGTGACGTACTTTAGAATCCTGCTCTAAGGAAATCCATGCAGATGCTTAGGCATCTAACTCTGATAATACTCCAGTGATGTGTCTGACCATTGTGTTTACTATGTATGAAATTATGCTTTCAGTTTTGGATAGCTTGTGAGTGAGTGAGTGTGTGTGTGTGTGCGCACACGTGCACGTGCTATACATACAGATAACCTACATGTGTGTGAATGGAAGGCACAGGTTGACGTGAGGCATCTTCCTCAATTGTAGTCCACCTTGGATTTTGAGACAGGTTTGCTTACTCTACCTGGAGCTCACCAATTTGAACTGCCCATTGGGCTCCAGGAATTTGGTCCTCTGCCTTCCATTGTGATGGTTATCCCACCCCCATGCCTGACTTTCAGTGTGTGTTGGGGAATCCAAACTCTGGTACCTGGGCACTTTGCAACTGAACCATCTCCAGCCCTGTTTCAGATATTTAAATATATATATAATATGTCCTGAAATATGAGGCAAATACTTAGATATGAATTTGGAAAATTACTTCAGGATTTTTAAAATGAGCAAATGTCTCCCCCAGTTTTACAGTCTGTCTTTCTGTCCAAAAGGAAGTTCTACTCAAATATTCACGGGTCACAGAATCAAGCATGTCTAATAACTGTAGCCAGAGAGAGAGTCAGGAGACCCCTTTGTAACTGACTGTTTTGCTTGTATGGGTCCACCAAGCCCCATAATTACTCTTGATTGACAGAGATATGATGTTATTGTTGGTAGCTTGAACTCTCTGAGGTGTGAAATCCGATGCCGTTACACAGCCCGTTTTGTTCCATCCACCTTCAGCAATTGTCAACTCGGTTTGAACGTTAGAATGTTGTTGACAGATGAGTGAGGCAGACCGAGCCAAGCTAAGCTTACTGCTCTGGTTCTGTGGTAGATGAATTAGGGGGGAAAAAGTCTCTGAAGAACTTTAAGATGCAAAACTCTGACATCTCTACTTCATAATGAAGAAACAACTTAGGATTTCTCATTCTAAAGTAATTCTTCTTCAGATATAAGTACAAGTGATAGCAACTACTCATGTTTTGCCATTTCATGTATCAATTTCTATATCGCCTTTGTGACCAAGACTGACTATACCCATTTTACAAAGGAAGAGACTGGGGGATGGGCCCATCACATAATTTGTCCAAGAGCGTACATCAATCACGAGACAGAAGTAGAATTTGAACCTAGGCTTGTCTCTCTTCAAATCTCATTTCCCTCCATGTTGCCCAAAGACGTTTTTCAGGCAAGTTGAGTTTTGGCATCACAGCCTCCTCTGTAGGTAGCATCCTTGTTGTGCCTTACTCGGCCTGCTGTTTAGTATGGGTTACTCTAAGTACTTTCTAGTTATCTGTGGACCTTGCAACTTGTACATAGGCTTTCATGTTGCCACTTACTTAGAGTAAACTTCCATATGATGTAAGCAGTATCAAGTGAAAGCACATTCCCTAAAAGGATAAGCTTTGCCTCTTGCGTCAGGAAAATGCGTTTGTGAAAGTTTTCAGAAAAAGTTCTTCTGTGTTTTTGTCACATTCTTTTCCTGTTGCAGCAATGCAATAGTCTGACAAGGGCAGCTTGCGAAGGTGGTGGCTTGTTTCCGCTCATGCTTGCCGGGCTCAGTCCATCATGGTGGAGAAAGCTGGAGCAGCAGGAGCCGGAATCCCATTGCGTCTGCAGTAAAGAGGCGGAGACAGTGGTGTGCCTTCTCACCTCAGTTAATGTAATCAAGACAATCCCCCATATGTACACTCGGCAACCCGTGTCCCAAGCGAGTCTAGATCCTGTCAGGTGGACAGTGAACACTGACCATCACCTTTAGTGACCATTCTTTTCCCTCTAATAGGATATTGTTGGTGACTGAAGACAAAACTGTTTGTCTTGTAGGAGGTGATAGCAGTATAAAATATCTGTATAGCTAGATAACCACAGCATTCACTGTAGCCATCCAAAGGAACAAAAACCTGGACAGTTAATTTAGGTTTAAAGGCTTCTATGAATAGAGTTAGAAAAAATGGTAACAGGCTGTTTCATTTTGTTTCTGTTATAAAACACCATGACCAAATCAACTTGGGGAGGAAAGGGTTTTTTTTTTTTAATCTTATAATTTATAATCCATAATCCAGGAAAATTGTGGCAATAACTCAAGGCAGGAACCTGGAGACAGGAACTGATGTGGAGGCAATAGAGGGATGCTGCTTACTAGCTTGCTCCCCATAGCTTGCTCAGTCTGCATTCTTATACAACTCAGGATCACCTGCCTAGGGTAGCACTGCCCACAGTGGGCTGGGCCCTCCAAAGTCAATCATTAATCACGACAATACCCCACAGACTTGTCTACGGGCTAATCTTACAGAGGAGGCATTTTCTCACTTAAGAGTCTTTCTTTGCAGATGACCCTAGCTTGTGTGGAGTTGACATAAAAACTAGCCTGTGCATTTTGAGATCTTGTATATATGTTTACCTCCTGCAATATAAGTTAAAAGGGGAGATATAGTGGTGAACTCTTAAGAGAAGAGCCCGGCATCCTGTTTTTAAGTGGTTTGGGGTTATAGATGGCAAAGTTCAGCCCCAATTTGTTTACTTGCTCTCTGTGTTCTTCTTTATGTAGGCTATAGTGCCAGATAAAGCAGACCTTTGAATTGTGCAAGTGGTATAAAGCCTACAAACTCATCTTCAAATTGAGATAGCTCAGGGTGTGTGTGTGTGTGTGTGTGTGTGTGTGTGTGTGTGTGTGTGTGTGTGTGTGTGTGTATTTATTTAATGAGGAGGAACAAATAAATATATAAGTATCAGTGGTATTTTTCTTTGCAACATTGTGTTTTCTGTGTAGTATTTATGCATACCATCAATCTGAGAATGGCTATAGCCTTGATATCAGATAAGAACTGAGATCTTGCTGGCTTGCCACAATGGATATTTGTTCCTTGTATGTGGTGCAGGACCATGCTTCTAAGTGGGACTCAGACCAGTGGAGACTGTCATCTTCACAGTTTATGCCAAGACACCCCTGGGGTTGGACCGAAGATGAAGAAAGAGCAGAGGGTCAAGTGGGGGATGCTCCACATAGCATCACTTCTACCCAGAAACGTGACAGGAGTCAAGTCAGCCGCTCACATAACTGCAGGGGATGTAGAGAATGATAACCGGACTCAAAAGGAAAGCTAAACAAATCAGGGAGGAGAAAAAAGAGGGAGCTAAAAGAGTGATCCTTTTAAGTTAAACCATAAGGAGAAGAGCAAGGCAGTCATACGTCTTTCCTTTTTAAGTTGTAGAGATCAAACCCAGGGCCGTACCACACTCTTGGCAAGTACTCTGTAGAGCTACATACACCCCAAGCTTCATTCAGAATTCCTAAAGACATTTAAAAGGGAAACGTATTGGATAGCTGGATATCTGCATACCATTCTGATAGCAAATCCACTAACAAATGAGGTGTTCCTGTCACCCCGTCCCGTTTTGCTTTCTTGTCACCAAATTCTTGGTCCCATGGCTGAGTTCCTAGAACTGTTTGCCATGATGACATGTAGATATCTCATGGGACAAATTAGGGGAGTGACTTTGTGATTTGTGAAACAGTAACTATCAATGGCAAGAAAGCTACTTTAGAGTTAAATGTACCTGCAAAGCAGCTTAGACACATTTTGAAAGCAATATTTTTAACAAGGTCGGATGAGTGATTTGAGTGATAGCTGTTTCTCATGAGCAGTTAAGCATTAATAATACCCAGCAGCACGTGCACACTAAGAGGACATCAGTGCCTCCATTCTTCCAAAGCAGCTACTTGAAAACGCTGTGATTGCTCTGCACAAAGAATGGTACCCACCCCAGTGCTGAGTCCATGGTCTCTATGAAGCACCCCACCACTGCCATACACACATCTAGCCAAAGTTAACTAAATATAATATTTATCTGGATATTGTCCATAGGACTCTGATATGGAAATACTCTCCTCCTTTCATTATTAAATAAACTTCAATTTTCTATCCGGCAGAATTAAGAAAGAAATTCAGATCATGAAATCTGCTGTTGCCGCCAGTTTCTTAAATGTTCATTACAAAATTATTAATGACGTTAGTACACATTTACTTTCACAAATCTTCCTGCTTGTGGTTAAAATAAAACTTCTTGTTTTATTCTTTCTAATGCCTCAAAACTACTCACAGTGCATGTTCTTCTAACTTATGTTGCTGAGAAATTATTAAAACTTACAGTGGTCAAAATAGAAACAAAGAGATACAGAGGCAGGAGGATGCCACATGATTGTTAATAGCTAGTTCATTAAAAGATATTTAAAAGATAGTGCAGTGATTTATTTACCAAGATTGTTCTGAGCATCCAGGGCGTGACATCCCCTCTGCCGTGTAATGGGGGTAAAATGGCAAGTAAGACATGGCCTTGTCTCCAGAGACTTCAGAATCCAGTAGAGAACAAAACACAAACGGATTTGATGGGGAAAGAGCAACATTAAGGGAAAAGCAGTACAATGGGAAAAGAGGCGTGTTCGTGACACACCCAGGCGCAGCGAAAGAATAGTATGGGAGAAAACGGTCCAGATTTGATCATGGAGGGGAGCCAGGGTGTCTGGTCGAGGTGATTGTCTTCTACATGGCTTCTTTCAAAGAATTTAACGCTTAAAAGTCTTTGAGGTACCAGGAAGAGCAACATCAGTGGAAACAAAGAACAGGTGTGTGAAGTCAGGCAGGAGCCCAAGGACAAGATGAGGAAGAGTGAGGAGACAGACTGAGACAGAGGCGACAGAGGACCTTGCGTGCCAGGCTACGTCATCTGCCCCCAAGTGTGCAGTCTCAGTGGAGTTAGGCAGAGCAGGCATGACCAGAGGAAGGTTTTAGAAGAGCACTCCTGCAGAGGACCTAAGAGAGGAGGAATGGAAGAGAGAAATGCTTAGGCGTCACTCTGGGAGATACTGTGCAGGCTACTGGGGTAGAATAAAGAGGAAAAGGCCTGAGTCAGGGCATGGCAGGATGTTGCTGTGGCAGATATGACTGGCAGATATCACTAACTGGGAATTCTTAATTTTGGTAAGTTTTCAGAGATTTTCCTGTCATAGCAGGGAAGGTATGGCAGATGTGATGGCTTATGTTTATTTTCAACTTGATTTAATTTAGAATCACCAGAGAAAACATGACTGTGTCCACAAGGATATTTCCAAGAAGGTTTGAGTGAGGTAGGAGGAATAGGGTCGTTGTGGGTGGCACCATTCCCTGGGTTCGGGTCCCAGAGGCCATTTCTCTCTGCTTCCTGGATGTGGATGTAATGTGACACCATGCCCTCTTCAAGGAAGCCGGTACCTTCAAACAGTGAACCAGATTAAACCTGCCACCCCACCCACCCACTCCCCGGAAGTTGCTTTTATACAATATGACCACAGCAATGAGAAGATTGTAGTTTAGAACAGCTGTCCACAGCGTGGCCGCCAGGTGGAGAGCATGCCTGTGCTGGGATGCTTTCTCATGTTTCTCCTTCTCTTCCATCTGGGCTCCCAGCCTGTGGGATGGATGGCCCACATTCAGGGAAGACCTTCTCTCTGGTTAATCCTTGCACAGACACACCCGAAGCTGTGCTTTACTAATCTAGCTGGGTGTCTTCAACCCAGTCAAGGTGATAGCAAGATGACTCATCACAGAGGTGCTGCAGGGCTTCACCTTATGATAAGGTACCTGGAAGTTTGTGACCGTATAGAGGGGAGGTAAAGGGTGGTCCAGGGAGATACATGGCTTCATAGAGTAGGGGTGAAGGGTGGCCTGGAAGATACATAGCTTTATGGAGCAGGGGTGAAGGGTGGCCTGGAAGATACATAGCTTTATGGAGCAGGGGTGAAAGGTGGCCTGGAAGATACATAGCTTTATGGAGCAGGGGTGAAGGGTGGTCCAGAGAGATACATGGCTTTCTAGAACGGGGGTGAAGAATGGCCTGGGAGAATAAGTTAAAGCTCACTCCCTGGGGAGAGCAGAGGAAGGCATACAACAGCACCTCAGGAAAAGTGGCCTTTTGTGGAAACACATAATTCCATTTAAATTTTTTTGAGTTTGGAAAATTGGAAAAATATCAGAGTGGAGATACTTGCCAACTTCCAGACATACCAAGCTCTTGCCATTTTAACAAAAAAGGATGGTTTACTTGGGCATTTCTCTCTGTGCACTGGCATGGTTGGAGTGCATGATGTCCTGCAAAATGGATAATGACATTGGAAACAAAAAATGGATGCAGTCTATTAGAAGGGATCTTGGTGATTCTTTCGGGATTCGCTAGAGAAGAAGATCCAGAATGACATCAGAATATGTACATCTAAATATGTAGAGAGTTGTTTTATGGAAGTGGCTTACAAAACTGGGTGCTAGGAAATCTAAAATCTGTAGGCATGTCAGTGGGCTGGCATGCATGCTGTCTGGGGGAATCCAAGCTCAGGCCCTCATGCTCGCCCAAGGAAGTACTTTACTAACTAGGCCCAACTTCCCAGAGCCCTCAGGTGGGATTTCTACATTTCTTAAGGTAGCATATCTTATGCAGGGAATCTTGACTTCTGTTATTAGGGCCTTTAATTTGGTTGGAAGCCTACCCTCTTATTGAGTAATAAGCTTTACTTAAGAGTCATTCAGGGGCCGGGCGGTGGTGGCGCACGCCTTTAATCCCAGCGCTCGGGAGGCAGAGCCAGGCGGATCTCTGTGAGTTCGAGGCCAGCCTGGTCTCCAAAGCGAGTTCCAGGAAAGGCGCAAAGCTACACAGAGAAACCCTGTCTCGAAAAACCAAAAAAAAAAAAAAAAAAAAAAAAAGAGTCATTCAGGGAAAACACAATCACATCTTAGTAAATATCTTCACAGTTGCATCTAGCTGGTGTTTGACCAAATGCCTGAACTCCACAGTCCTGCTGTCATAACATAAAATATTAATCATCACTGCACCGAGGTCTCCAAACAGACCCTGCTTCTCAGACCTCAACTGAACCTACACCCATGTCTTGTGTTGCTTCTTCCTCTGTAGCTGTAAACACTTCCTCCTCTTTTCTTGATGCCTTGACTTAGTTCAGTTTTATTACTCTATGTTGTTAACCTTCAACTGTGGCTGGGAACTGTAATACACACATGTGACTTGCAAGCACTCTTGGCTGATAACGCACTGTATTGTGGGAAGTTAGATACCAGAAGCCCTCTGTATAAACGAACTTCTTTGTACCAGGATGAGGGTAGAGCTATTCTGTGGGTATAAAAAGAAATACTTTCATTAAGTTCGAGAGCATGTTCATGTTCACTTAGGCAGTCAAGAGTAGCACGCTCTTTCCTTTGGCCCATGGCCCCTCCAGTCATTGGTTTGGGACTAGATGTGTGTTCCCTCCCATCCAATAGGCAAAGAGTTGGTTAGCCCAATATAGTAGTTCCACGGTTGCTCCCATGGTTGTATCTTGTCTGTCAGGTTAGTATGCTTGCAAGGATAATGTGAACTGGATGACACTGTTAGTGAATGCCTCCCTGAGCAGCCTTCATAGCATCCTTTAATGCTAGAAACACTAGTCATTGCCCTACTTCTCTTGATAGTTCTTAAATGAGACAGACTTCTAGAAGATGGCTTCTAAGTGATATGTGGGTAACAATAACTAGAATGCTCATATTTGATCTCTCTGTTGCAAATAAATCAGATTTACACTTTTTAAGGAACAGCAACAAGATGGTCTCTCCTACTTGGCACATTTCAATACTGAACATTCCTGTACATCTGGCATTTGAAAACCCATGCTTAAGCAGGTGGAGGTGATTGCAGTTCCGCTGTGCAGAGACCATGTTACCAGGAAGAATAAAGACAGCTTTGAAGCATCAGGGGCTGGCCAGGAAAGGGAGACATCATTCGGAGGTACCCAGAGGCCGTACACCAAGCCAGAGAAGCCAGGGCTGCCTTTTCCCAACATTGCTCCATGTGTGTACCTCATCTCCTTCCTCCTGGCTCCAGACCCATTCCACCTCCCTGTGTTCTGCGGGTGGAGGAGAAACCTACGGGCATACCCACAAAGTGGCTGAATCACCATTTCCTTCTGTGAATACACAAATGAAATCCATATTTGTATAACAAGCCCACAGAAAAAGAGGGGAAGGTTTGGCAGGCATGGTAGAAACCCAATCTGGAAACTACAAATTTAAAAACAATTATTTTAAATTTCATATCACAGACTTCCTTTTGGAGGCTTCCGTTCACTGCATCTATATTAGGATATCCTTCTGGGAGTGGAAACAGAAGCATTTCAGAGCCCATGGACTTTATAGGCTACATGAAAGCATACTCGAGTCCTGTACTGCAGATGCCTCTTTTATTCTGATATATAATTTCATTCAACAGTAGTAGACATACATACATGGTCTATTGATTTGCAGTTTGGGAACAATTTCAACTTGCTTGCTTCCAGAGAGAGTTATTAATAGCCAATGGCATACAGGTCTAGGCTTTTTCACAGGTGAGGGGGGAAGTTGAAAGAGTGGGCTCCAGAGCACTCTGCAGGCCCCCAGATAATTTACTGCCTGTCTGTGGTAATGGCTGAATGTATATATCTTTCACCATATGTAGCCTTTCATTTAGACTTCTAATTCATGGTACAGAATAAGAGCCGGTTTGTGAAAAACCCTCCCTTGGAGTGGAACTAATTAACTTGGCTGGATCCTTTCAGCTCCTTTGACTATTACCCAATATGCCCTAGGAAAATCTCTGGATAGGAAATGACCTAAACTTCCACTTCCAGTTGTGGGGATTATATATTTGGATGGCCTCTCCACCCCTCGCCACCCATTTACTTTGCATATTAAAGTTGATCTTCTAACCGTTGAATAGCCGTGCCTAGTATGCTGGCATTACCACTACATCCAGACTTTGTACATTATATGGCATGGATTGAAAAAGAACTGTTTCCGAATTCTTGTATTGTTCACTGGTTTGAAAGTTGTATGAAAGATGGGGATTTATTCGCTTTGCTGACCAGGTCCCCTGGGTTTCATTTGTTAAGAATGTTATTTTCCCATAGGCATTAGCTTCCCCTTTTAGAGGGGGAAATGCCCCCTTCCTTTAAAACCTAAATTTAGTGATGTTAATAGAATTCAGAAGAGAGCTTGAAGATCATACACCAGCTGATGGCAATTTCAGATCACTGGAAATTTTTAAACAAAATGAAAAATTGCTTGAGCTCATATCAAATATCATAATTTATAGGAAACTCATTATAGAAACTGCATAGTTCCTATAATAGGAGGTTTCCTATGTGCAGATATCTAATCAAAAACACAAGGCAAATGAACTAGGACCTGAGTCAATGTGAGGGTAAGATTTTATTTTGTCATTAAAAATGTACTTAAAAAGCAGGAAGTTCTCTCCTTTTCATTTCCAGAACTTCCAGTACTTTCTAAAAGTCTGACAACACACTTGATACTAAAGCACATAAACTTCTAGGATTCAATTCTATTAAAAAATATGAAATAGAAAGCTTTCACTCATATAAATATTACTGGAAATGTATTCATTCTGTTGCATAAGGATAGTGGCAACCTAGATGTAGTCCATGGTGGGACTTTCAGTCAGTTATAATACATTCACTACAATGTGAGCCATTTAGGCTTCACAGACCTATAGGGAAGTGTTTGGTAACAGTCAAGGGATGGTTCACATCAGTGCTTCTCTGTGGAGGCTGGACATCAGCATCCTTTCAGGACGGAGGTGCTTCTCTGATGCACCGTGTTTTTATTGGCTGCCAGGAAATATGAAAAGTGGCATACTAAAATCATTACGATAAATCTCTCATCAGAAGACAACTATAAATGTTTTTAACTTGCTTACACTCTGAATGGTATCTAAATGGCATCTTAAATTATACATGTCCAAACTGCTTACTTTAAAATTACAACTAAAACCATCTAAAGATTTGACTTCATCCATTACAGTGATCATTTGGAGCTCAATGGTGTAATTACTTATATGTATATAAAACTTCAGCTCCATGCTTAAACATCCAAATATGTGTATGCATGTGTGCTATGTATGTACATGCACATAGGGGAATGCTAAAAGCCTCATAATAGAGTGTTAAGTTTTAATATTGGACACAAAACCTTTTACCTTTAATACATTTTAAAATATTGCATCTGTAGAAATTGACTAAGATATACTATCTCTTCAATCAGAATGCCTGGTAGTTCAAATTTTTCTACTAAGTGGAAAAAAAATGTCTTTTAGAAGAATCTTTCCCTAAGATTTTATCTTCAAACAATGGAAAAACACTCAAATTATACAAACTCCAGTAGATAAGAGCCCTAGATACAGAGCTCAGGTTATTGCCTCAATTTTTAAAGTTAGAAAATGGAATGCGCATCTCAGATGGGAACGAGAGGAGGGATGGTGTCACGCTGACCCAGGAGCACTCTGCTGAGAAAGAAAGACAAGGGACACAATAGCACACAGCATGTTGCTTCTGAATTGATTCCTTTCTGGTGAGCAACTTTCCAAGTGCCCCAGGTATCAAACAGTGCTGGTCATCAAGTCTTCATGCCACACCTGCTGCCCAGCTCCAGCTTTGACTCTAGTGTCACTAACACATTTTTCAGAAATTTCATTTTCAGTTTTCTGTGTTCCTCTCCTCTAGGCTGTTCTGGAGTGACACTCAGGATCTAGGAGAATGTGCATTCTGTTTCCGAGGGAGGAGGATTTAGTTTCTTAAGAAATAACGTGTAGGTAAAAATGGTTTTCAGTTTTCAATTAGCCATAAGCTGTACTTCACAATGGAGAACAAGCCTTGCTTGGTTAAGGATCAGAACAGCACTATGAAAGAACTTACTCTTTATGTAGGATTATCCTTTAATTACCGGATTATCACTTAACTGCTTGAGTTAAATCTCCACATTTTGTTAATTCTGTTTTACCTCAATCTAAATAATAGAATTGGGAGAAAATGTGGGAATTTACTTACTGTTGAACTGAGTTTAAATTGTTGGATAATTTAGTATTATTTTGTTTCTTTGAATGTTCTTTTTTGATTCAAATATAATTTAGACAAGGTTAATGCTTGTATGAGAGTGAAAATTTATTACATGGTGACATAAGATTGGATGAGGAGTGTTTAGTATTGGGATATTGCTATGAAGTACTTTTCTGCTAAGGTTAGAGGAAACATGATTCTGTAGGATTATTTAAAATTGTGTTTAATATTTCTCATTCTTTACCTATTTGCTCCATATGAAAGGGAATAACTGAAAATAATTGGGAAACTTTGACATTTTTCTACAACAGAAAAATAGACAGGTTAAAATTCCATTCTCTAACATTACAAAAACAAAGAGAGATTCCAAAATGATTGTTTCTTTAACATTTTTGAAAATCTGAATCATGGTTTGGGTCAAGTGTATGACCTCTGTCTCCAGACTGGGGCATCCTCTCAGTGTTCCTGCCTGCAACATGACTACCCAAAGGGGAGCAGATTCCAGTTTGTGATAGATGGCTCTGGTGGGAAGCTGAAGGAGCCTGGCGCTGTACTATAGCTGCCCTCTGACATTGGTGACAAATCCTCACTCTGCTTAATGGCACAGCCAGGTCCCTGGACTGCCTTTGTGTGTAAAGGCTATGCCCCGTACCTCTTGTGTCTTAGTGCATGCTCCCTGCAGTATCCACTCTTTGTGTGTGTGCACGCATGTGTGTCTGTGCATGTGTATTTGAACTAAACTGACACACTCCTCTGAGTTCCTTTCAATGAAAAATAAAATGGCTGAGATTTGCAGCTTGTCAAAAGCTTTGAAAAGATGGCTTTAGCAGACTTTATTTACAAAGGTTTTTACTACCTCTTAATAAAGACCTGGTGGGATCTCCTAATTTACCTCATGCACACCAATTATTAATAATAATGTCTATTTTAATCTATTTCCTTTCATTTGTACAATTTCAGGGCTGGCCAGTCAGCCATGCCCAGGCAGGACATGACGCCATTCATGCATGGCAGCCTGTGCTTAATTCTCTCCCTAGCAGACCAGGAGCATGCTGTGGCATCAGCTCATACTTTCCTTTATCCCTTAGCAGTTACTTAGACCCATTCAGTAAGAACCTGTGGTGCCTCATCAATGGAGGTAACTTAGCCAATGGCTATGAAAATGCTGTTACTTTCCCTGTCTCCACTGAGGATATTTGTATTACAGAAGAAAGACATGTGTTCCTGCAGCTCTCAAGGTTGACACTACAGTATCTGATTTAGTCTCAGTACCACTAATTGCGTAGTGTTTCCTTCTTAAAAAAAAAAAAAAAAGGTGACTCATTTTTCAGTACCAACAAAATTTTTTATTGATAAGAGAGAACTTTAATTACTTATCACAACTTGACCTTCTTTAACAAGGTTCTCCAATGGCTGGGGGTATACAGGAATCTGAAGTAATGTATCACCCTGTGCTGTCTGTGATAATAAGCTCCCTGCTGAAGTGGCCAGGCTTTGTTTTTCCTGGTTTCTCTATGATAATTCTTGCCTGGAATTTAATAGGAACTCAATAAAAACCATATAAGGATGATTTTTAAAATACAAATGTTTATGGTAAGTCTTCCACTATCCAAGGACTGCACAGTAAAACATCAAAAGTGTGGGCTGTAGAATGTGACAAACCTTTGATTCCTCAAGCCTATGTTGCAACCTTGGTGCTCAGTGGTAGAAGTCATGGCTGGCATGGCACTTGCAGTTTGCAGGCAGTTCTACCAAAGGGAATCTCCTCCATCAAGCAATTGTTTACTGTCTGTATAGCTTTGGAAAGGTGTCATGTTAACCTTGTAACCTTTTGAGCATTCTGAGTCATGTAAGTTTTGTCAGCTCTGGGAGGGATGCTTGGTTTCTGAAAAGTAGCTACACCACAACTGCTAATGTCTACAAAAACAACAGCAAAGCCCTGGAAAAGCTTTTACTGTTCAAAGAGTATGCAATTTCTGAGGAGCCACAAGTAACCAATGCTTGTGATTTAGGGTAGAATGCAGTGTCATCAAAGAACGAAGTGGAAGTCTTGGGCAGTCCTGGAGCCTTTTTTCATATCTCTCCAGCTACTCACAAATCTTATGCCTTATTTCTTTGAATGCAGTAGAAGCCTCCTGACTTCTCTCTGTGTGTATACACAATTGTCTTTGCAGTTCTTCCCTCATAGTGTCCAGCACCCTTTGCACATTGAAAGTGGACAGTGCTGCTTGTCTGTGTGGAACCTCTCTGCCTTGTGTTCTGTGTCATCCTGATTAAAAGCCAAGTTCTCACCATGACTTGTACTATTGTTAGGGTCTGCAGGAAGTCCCATAAAAGGCTACCAGTCATGTATACAATCAACAAGAGTGTTTATGAAAATTACCAACAGGTTGGGGTCTAACCATCTGACAAAGTGGCAAACGGCAACCTCAAGAAAAGCTCCCAGGCTCCTTTTAAGCAGCTTTAGGGGATTTCCAGGGAGGAGAGATTAGTCTGGGAGCTGATTGGTGGGTTTAAACAAAAAGCTCATAGGATTGGCAGGTGGTTGTAGTGGTTAGGGACTTTCCAGCAGCAGGGTAGGGAAAGCTATCTTTAACTAGCAGAAGACTGTGGGGTGCCTGCTGATTGGTTGCCCCCAAGTTGTGGGTTTCCCGAGAACTGCTTGCTCAGCTCCAGCCAGCTCCAGTAAACTGAAACTAAGGCCTGGTCCCTGGCAGGGCTACTAGGAGAGTCTGCCATGGCTCTTGTCTGGCTCCCTGGCCCTCTCACTGTCTTGCTTTCTATTCCCTTCTCTTCCACGCTCATCCTTTCATGTTACTCCCTGCAGTCCAAACAGCCAATAGGTTACTTCCTCAGCCCTCTAAACATCTCTCTGCTGTGGGCAATTCCCCTCGCTGTTCCCTTTGCCTCTTCTCCGATCAGCCCTCCCACGGCCACCCTATTAGTTGGCACCCTCCCACTCATTTGATCCTTGGCCTGATTTTCCTCCTATAATATTCTTTTGCTTAGTTTTTACTAACCATCTGCCATATTATTTATAAACATCCTCTGAAAGCCTGCCTCCCTCACAAGAGTGATAACAGGTACTCAATCTTATTTACTCTTTGTCTGCTAACTCTACAATGTGCAGAATGCCTGGCACACTTGTAGGGTTCTTAACAGTTAGTAAGTGAATGGACAAATACATTTCTAAACTCATTCTTTCCACTCCCAACAGACAGCCACCTCTGAGTGTTCTGGGGTTTGGGGCATGAGCACTTTCTGTTCTGCTCTATACCTGAGTTCATATCTGTGTTCATTCCCATTGTCCCTTAGATAAATTGGTGTCTCCTTTTGTAATCTTTATTCTCTAGTGCTTCCTGCTTTTACATTCTTGTACATACTGATTTTGATCCCTAAGCCATTTCTTTTTCCCCAATTTAATAGTTTGCTGTCTATTTTTAAACATTGTCAAGAACTATTATAGGGTCTCGTGGTCTTTTAGAGGATCGGAGAGCTCATTCCTTGAAACAGACAAAGAGATGAACATTAGGGAAAGAGCAGAGCTAACTGCAGAGGAAGGGGCAGGAATAGCTTTATCCCCTCGAGATGGGAGGATCAAGGGATGCTGGTTGGGAATTTTATAGAGGACCTGGGTCCCTCCCTTCCCCCTATTGGTCCAGTTCATATGGTGCCTTCCTGTCATTTCTCCTCCCAGTGTCCTCCAGGAACAAGACGCCATCTCAGGGGGCTAATCTGCCTTCCTTGTCTACCCATGTCCCTCCAACTCTCCTTCAGTACCATGAACCTTACCACAGAAACTAACCATTTTCCCTAGCTCTATATCCCTTTTATTCCCTATTTTTCCTTCCCTCATATGCAATTACTAAAATTGTCTAACTCCATTGGCACACATGCTTTCTACTCTCTCTGCCTTCTGCACACATGCCGATTCATCCCAGCGTGCTTTTTCTAAAGCTCAAAACCTTTCAAACCATCGTCCCAGGTAGCCAGTTACAATCACTCACACTTGACCTTTCAGTTGACACTTCCCTGAGATCTCTAGAGCTTACTCTCACCTTCATTTTCTCACCTACCTGCTCAGTCACCAATAGTTAACATGATTATCAACTTGATAGGATCTAGAACAACTAGATCTAGGAGACAAACATGTCTGTTAAGGGAGTTTCTAGATTGAGTTGATTGCGGTGGGAAGGCACACACTAAACACGGGTAGCTCAGTGCTGTGTGCTGGGGTCCCAGACTAAGGGGGAAAGTGAGCAGAGCGCTAACGTTTGCCACTTCCTCCTTCCTGACTGTAGATACAATGTGACCAGCAGTCTCTTGCTCGTGTCTACATGTCTTCCTTTCCATGGTGACCTGTACCCTCAAACTGTGAGCTCAAATAAACCATTCTCTACATTGATTTTTAGGTATTTGTCGTAACAGTGAGAAAAAAATGTAAGTGAGGGCACAATGAAACCACCAAACTAGATCACTCCCTGGGTAGACAGAAAGGTTTATTGGGGATCAAACTGCCAAGGCCTTATATTGGTACAGGAAAAGAGAAGAACAAAGTGGCAGGAACGCAAGCAGATTTGACTGGACAGTCAACAGGATGGGAGTCTTTAAGCTGATGCAGGCTGTTCTTGACTGAGAACTAGATGTCCAAGGGAGTTGACCTTTGAGGGTAGATTAAAGGATGTTCCTGGCAGATTAAGGGATGTTCCTGGTAAACATAAACCTGCCTCTAGGCAGATTTATTTTTCTACTGAGGGTTTCTTAACCCGAGGTGAAGGATTTTCCTAAGGGATCCAAGGAGGACTTCAGAGTGTGTTATGCATACAACATTGTAAAGGTAGCTGATTGGAGCAATGGTAGTTTGTATCCAGTTTGAAAGGTTGCAGACCACTCATTGCTCTTTTCTGTCTCTGGAGGATTGCATTCAAGCCCCTAGCTTCAGCTATTCAGCAGGATACAGATGAGAATGAAGGAGTGCCAGTCACCTATGTTCACAGCCCAGTTAACTTCTTTGTAAATCCTTGTGTTCAACTACAAAATGGTATAAATGACTCCAATTTGCAGGGCTGACATAACAAAGAGACACTATTTATAAAGCTTTTGATAATTTTTAGTATTGATGAAATGGTGATTACTGATACAGCCCCAAACATGAAGGACATTAAGTGTACATTTATGGCCTTGAAGATCCTTTTCTTAATTTTGCAGTAGATTTCAAGACCCTGTCTTACTGGAAGAATCGTTATGTGACTCACGCATTATAACTTAATCAACTCTTTGGGTGATAGGAATATGCTAGTATGCATTTACTGATGCAAAACATTCAGGATAGTAAAGAGTATTATAGAGTTCATCTTTTAGCAGGATATTCAGAACTGGAATTGAGAATGAACGTAAGTTTAAGCAGTCTGAGAGACAGTTGTAAATGTACTTTACACTTTTAAGGGTGTTATTAAACTTAGCAGAAAGAGGAGAGGATGATTCAGCATATACAATATAATGGAAATTGGTTTTTTGAGTTCTTTAGAAAGGCATGTCCTCTTAAAGCTATGGAAGCTAAACGGGTTCTAGCTCGTGTGTGTTCCTTGTTTGTTGTGTCTTACCAAACCTCATATCTGTTACGCTGGTTACTTCTTTATATGTTAGTTACCAGTCCTGATTCTGTGCCAGAAGGGGAAACGCTCAGATAAGTATAAAACAGAAGAGCTGAGTTACAGCCCCGGTGCTGTGGTTTGCAAAACAGGGAAAGCTCCAAAAGCTCCACTGGCACCGACCCTTGTTCTGAGGAGCTCTAGCCTCCACTCGCTGGTATTGACCGTGTCCCTCAACCCCCACCCCTTTCTGCCACTCCCTACTCCTAAAAGTGATGCTGGTCTGCACACAAAAGCAAATTTATAGTTCTTACTCTCTGAGTTTTGCAGGCTATATTTTAATAAATTTGCAGTCTTTTTTGAGTGATTGAAACACCCTGAATTGGGAGAAAGATGGAAACTAGAATTCAAGATTATGGACTTGGATTTTGGTGTAAATAGATGTACTTGGGGGAAAACATAGCAACTTAATTAAGATCCCATTTAAATTTCTCCACAGTGAATGATATCAAGTGGTAATATACTTTTATAGTCAAGAAATAAAGTGTTGAGAAGTCCAGAAAACTACAAAGCAATTACCCACAGGCTACCCTCAAGGAAACAACTCTTTTCCTGTCTTCCTTTCTCCCCCTTCACCTTTACCCTCCTTTCTTCTTCTCTTTCCTTTTCTTCTTCTTTTTAAGTGAATAGGGTTATAATAATGTCTGAATAAATGCATATTTTACCCAAATTATCCTAGAAAATACAAAATCTGTACTCAGTATACTATAATGTAAATACATCTAATTCAAAATTATAGGGAGCTGCATTTCCAATCTTCTATCATAAGGAAATAATTGGGAATATAGCCAGGTATGTATACTGGAATATATAAACATTTATAATACTTAAGATCTGAATAAATTTCAATGTACAATTATGCCAATACATTTTTAATGATATAAGTTAATGCATAAATATCATTGAATGCTCCAAATTTGTGATGACAAAATGTGTGTAGTAGATCTGTTTCTTATGATCCACATATAAACATTTATTCATAAAAGACTAAAATAAAGCACTGTGTTAGAAATGCAATTTTAATTATTATGACAGTGACTTATCAACCTGTTTATGTATGACTAGAATTTTAAATAAATTTGCTATTTATTTATGAAAGACAAATTTTATGTAAGAATTTTTCAAGATTTGAATCAAAATTGGTTTAAATTTACGGTCCTTATAAAATCGTTGACATACTCTTTTTCCTTTTTGGAAATAGTTTATTTCATCTTATATTTCCAAGTGATAGTCCATCATCCAAGAGAGCTGAGGCAGGAGCTGAAGCAGAGGCCATGGAGGAGCACTGCTTTCCAAGGCTTGCTCAGCCTGCATCCTTACACAACTCAGGACATTTGCCCAGAGAGGGTACCACCCACAGTAGGCGGGCCTTCCCATGTCAATCATTAATGGACAAAACTCCCCACAGACATGCTCGGAATTATTCCTTCTTGCTTCCTCTCTCTCTCAGACTTTAAAAGAGAAATGCTACAGGTACGAGGGTAACGACTTTCCTCTGGCTTAGCCTTCCCTTCCTAGTGGTGAAACCACCAAAGACAGCTGAATGGAAGGACTCTTACTAGGCAATATTAGGTGACTGCAGTGAAGGCAATACCTACCCACTAAGAGTGACCCTGTATGGCAGCAAACAGATGTTATAAACTATGACTAAGGTTTAGCTCAGTCAAATGTGTAAGAGCTTTTTGATGCAAAAGCAGTTCAGACACTGAACACACACATATACACACATACACACACACACACACACACACACACACACACACACACACATATATATTCTATGATGGTTTGTTTTGTCAGTTGCTTCTCTCTACTATATCATTTGCACATTAGCTTCAAATGTTATGTAAAGTTCACTATAAATTTGAGTTGAATGAGTATTCATATTGTCCATATAGCCAACTGAAGGCCACCATTGCTTATTTGTAGAATGCAGTTTGCAAAGTAGTTTGACAGACGGTCCTCATATTAAGTGGATGCGGTCTTAAGGAAGGGAGACTCTTTGTTCAGGTCAGAGCTCCTGCTCGTCTTGGGTGGCACACAAGTGTCAATGGGGACACTTGTCTACCTCGGAACCTCTGTACTCTGACTGCTGACTTCACTTCCCGGGGAAGATCCCACTGCAGGGCAGATGCATTTATTCTGCAGTGAAGGGAAACGCAAAGGGCCTTTCCAGAACATGAGATCGAGACGCTGCACTTGAAAATACAGCATTTAAAGTACAACAGCAGCCCTTTAAATGTGTATTTTAAAGTATCACTGTCAACCGCTTTGGGCCAGTCTGAATAGTTGCAACTTGTACACATTCAGCAGTCATTTTGAAAGCACCTTAGGGTGAGGTCCTGATACAGTGGAGAATGAAATGTGATCTGTCTCTCTGCATGGAAGGTGTTGAAGACTCCTGCTTGTTCACATGCCTGGCACATACTCTAGGCTGGCAACTCTGGAAAGCTACAGGCTCCTTGACAGGATCCCATTGGCCCGTAGGAACAGCCCTGCCACCATTTAGAGCTCTGTGGCTCAGCAGCTTTAGCCGAACTTCCTCTGTAGATGCTGCATTTTCATCTGAAAAGATAACGTAAGCCCTCTGTCCAGTGTGTGCATTGAAAGCTTAAAAGGTGCATAGTACTAATATCCCCTTACACTTTTGTAGCTGGAAGGCTTTTATTTCATATTGACCAAAGATACTTGTGAGTCTGTGACTCTAATCAATATCTAAAATAAAGCCATGTTTTAAACAGACTTTTGTATCCCTGTCTGTACATGTATTAAATGGAAAAAAAAAAAAACAGCTTTTGTCCCATTTGAAAGAGTGACAGAGTTCCTATCTATTAAAAAAGAAAGTATCATGTAGTGAAACTAATTACCTCAGCCAGAAATCCAAATGGCTTTGTCAATTTGAAAAGAGCGTTAGCACTTTCTGCCAACCATAATTGTGATAACAGCCCGACAAAAAATGTCCGATATTGCTCTTTAATTGCCTCGAGTAACAATGCATACTCCAGTGATGGGTCGGCTCATTTATCATGTTCATTGTGCTTCACCGTCTCCCAAAATGCTCAGCTTCCTTGGAACACTCTCCATCAAGCATCAGCTACTGGCTGATTGCTTTCTACCACACTGTTCTGATTAGCTCTGGAGAGTCTGCTCCTCCTGTAGGCTCCCTTTCTCCCCTCCTGCTGGGGCCAGAGGCAGGAGCATTGCCCTTCCTACTGCCAGACAGTAAATCAGCCAGCTCAGCGCCTGGGCATTCTCTGCTTCTGTATGCAGGGTCCTGACTTCAGGAGTTCTGTGATTTAACTGTTTCGCTTGGCATGGCTCTTGGTTTTTCTTGATTCAGACTTTGATTTGTAGAAACATTTCGATGATTTGCATGGGCAGAAAGAGTCTTTTTCAGTAATTTCATTTTAGAAAAATCAACTTGTTGGTTTTTGTGAATGTTAGCCATAATTTGTAAGTACGCATTTGGAGTGTATTTTAGAAACCGGAATAAAAAGTCTGGCTTTTACAGTTAGTTATTAGAAACCTTCAACACAATAGACCAGAAAACTATCCACCACTAAGTAAAAATTACCTGTCTCTCGGTGAACCCATCAGAAGCAATAAGGAAATTCTAAAGAGTTTCTTTGGTGGTTGGTCTCTGGGAAAAGCACTTGGCACTGAGGTGTTTGAGGAGCTGCCCACGAACAGTCAGCATGTCGAGAGTCTTCCTCACTCAAAGAGAATTAACCAGAGTCAATGCCAGGGACTTGGCAAACATCCGTGAGCCTAGATATCCAGAGGGAGAGGCTGGAGAGATGGCTCAGCAGATAAGAGCAACTGTTGCTATTCCAGGGAACCCAGGTTAGGTTCTCAACACACACGTGGTGCATCACAACCATCTGTGGCCAGTTCCAGGGGATCTGACTCCCTCCTCTTGTCCCCTTAGAGACAATGTGCCCACGTGGTACCCACTCATTCATTCAGGTAAACAGCCATTCGCATAAAATAAAAACCAATAATCTTTAAAAACTCTGTAGAGACAAGGGCAGAAGGGCTGGAGGAAATGCTTGGGCTTTGCAGTTAGTTTGGGGGTAAATTCTGACTTTTCAGCCTGTAGGTGTGTGTGACGTCCAGGTCTCCTCTCTGAGTTTTAGTTTCTCTGTTTACCAATTCAAGGAACTCAAGGAGAAGATTTGCAGGGGCGGGGGGGTGGAGAAAGAGGAATGGTAAGGAGATGGGAGTGGTGGGGGCTCAGGATGCCTCATGTACATGTGGGAATTTGTCAAAGCACAAATCATTTAAATAATAAGAAAAGATTAAAATGGATCAGAGCCAATAGACTTACCTAGACCTATTTTCATATCACAGAGAAGTTATTTGAAAATAAAAAATTAGATATTTAAATCAAGGTATGTTCTATATGAAATAGAATGTTTCTCCATGATACTTTAAATGTTGTCGTTATTAGTTCTCTGAGAATTTTGTAGACTGGGTTTTGACCCTATTCACAATGCCCCCCAGCTCCTTCCAGATCACTTCTGCCCCTCCACCATTACAATTTCTTGTTCTTTCTCTTTCCCTGCTCCCAGCAAATACAAATTGTCTTCCCCATCTATTTGTGGATGTGTGGCCTTCCACCCAAGTGTGGTCAGTTTCTCAGCAGCAACACTCTTAAAGAAAACTGACTCTTTTTTCCCCAGAAGCTATCACTTGCCAGTCCGTCCTTGGATAGGACTGAGACTTGAGGTCTTCCTTCTCTCTCCATGCTTGCATTTTGTATGGCTTGACCTTGAACTGTGTTGTACATGCTGTCATAACTACTGTGAGTTCATGTGTACAGTTGCCTTGTTGTGCCCAGAGTACATTATTTCCTTGTATTCATTGACCACCACTGGTTCATACAGTCTTTCTGATTGGTCTTCACAAAGATCCCTGAACCTTGAGAAGAGAAGATGTAATCTAGATGTTCCGTTGAGGACTGAGCATGATTAAGTTTCTTATTTTCTTCACCTTGGCTAGTTGTGGGTCTCTGTATTAATTGATTAATCACCATTTACTTCAAATAGAAGCGTCTTTGATTAGGGTTGAGAGATGCATTAATCTATGGGTATGACGTCAGTAATTGGGAGTCAGTTTAATAGTATGTCCTTTTAGCACAAGAGTAGAAGGTTGTCCCCGGGACCTATGACCTGTCGAGCCACAGATCTAACTGAACATAAGAATTGAAACCTACGTTCTGCTTATAAAATTAAAAAGTAATAGTGATACTATAAGAAACAGATATAAAAGGAAAATAAAGAATAAACGATTACAAAAAACCCCACCGAAGTATAAAACCAACATAATGGAGCAGCATCTTCCTGCAGCCCTGCCAGATAGAAGGGTGGTTGGTTGAAGCTGGAGACTCGTCTGTCTCTTTGATCCTGCTCACACTGGTGCTGCACCTGCAGTGGTCTGAAGTCACCTGCTCACCACCACAGCTTCTGTCTTACAGACCAGGAGCACCACTAAGCACCCTTAGCTGTACAGCTGCCACTCACTCCAGAGACTGCACAGTGCGTCCATCTGCGTGGCTGAGGTCTCAGCCAAGAGGTGTTTCCCAAGTGTGCTGTGGTGGGAGTGGAAGCAGGTAGAGCACTGAGTACTGAGTACTGTTGCTGTGTTGCTTTGCTACAGCTTTCCGGTCCTGCTCAGTACTAAACACACCCTGCGGGAGGGAGAAGGTTGTAAGGGCATCCGTGCATTCTGAGTCTTAGGCTAACACAGTTATTTAGCTCATTGCCAAAGAAGGCATTGCCATCACAAAAGGCAGGGCCACCAACTCCAGAATCCTTCACCCATGAGCCTCCTGCTTTCTGAGCCTCTCAATGTGTTTGTGCCTAGCCCTCCCCTAATCCATTGCTGCCACTTGCCCCCCACTTCTACCTAGAGGCTCTGGCAGGTTAACTCTAGAATCCTTGACTTCTCAGGTTCCCAGGGAAGCTGTCTTTAATAGAAGATCTCCTCTCAAGATGGCACTAGACCACAACCTTCTCAGACATAGACTGATCCATACCTGAAGCCACTATCTCAACAGATCCCTCCCACTTCATTCAAGACTTTTGAGAACTGTGGGTTAGACTTCCAGTGTCTTCGCCAGAGCTAGCCTGGGTGCCTTTTCAGGGGATGCGGGAGAGCTGTGAGCCAGGTGCCGCATGCTCTGACCTTAGTCCCAGATGGCCCTCGTGCTTCTCTCTTCTCGGCCAGCTGCTCCATCCCCACTCTGTGATTTCTGAAGTTCTTTCTCTCTTTGGGGTAGGGTTCAGTTCATTCTCTTCTTTTTTACTACTTTATGTGGAGGCAGCTTCTTCTCTGCCATCTAACCCCAGAAGTCAATTTAGTTAGTTTAGAAGACTCTGTAACTTGATGGGAACTGTTCCTTTAGTCTCATTTGACTGAAAACTCAGTTGGAGATTTTACGGGTACAATATGTCATCAGTGCTTTTATTTGCAGTTGATTTTCTCTGGAAGCATTTACACTTTTACTGCTTGGAGGTTTTCATCAACTTAAGCAAGAAAGTGTCTTTCGAAACAAATTAGCTTGCCAGAGGTCACATAATCTATTGACTGTTGGAGGAATAGGGGTGTATTTTAATCCAACAAGGGTCCCCCCCTTACAAAACTTATTTTAAAATGTCATTAGATTTGATTATACAAAGTAAAAGGAAGCTGTTTATTAAAAACAAAATGAAAATCTCAAAACATTGGAACAGTGAGAAAGCCAAGGACTGTTTTTTATAAATGTAGCTCTGCCCTGTTAGAATATGTAGGTCAGTAATTATGTGTGCTGGACGATTCGTCCTCTCAGTTGCCCATTCACACATTACTGTGATAGGAGGGGGGTTATTCTTCCTGACACTCCTTTCCCCAGTTAAATGCTGGAGCATGCTGAATCACTCAAGTGTGCAATAGCCATAAGCCCAGTCCTTTTAATTCACAGGATCAAGATATTAAGATCCAATATGAAGTTATTGGTATTAGGTTAGAACTATTTTAAATCTCAATATACTGGGATATATATTGAAAATATTCATTGTAAACATCAATTTTATACTTGTTTTTTTTTTCTTTTCAATTTCAGGGTCAGCCTGGTCCCCAGGTAAGTGATCTCTTTTCTGACCAACTAACTCCAATTTAAGATTTTCCTAGTGGGGAAATTTTTCTTCAATCCTTCTCAAAGAATTGAAGAAAGCTGCCAGCTGATAATCAGGCCCCTGCCTAGTAGGACAACTGTTGCCCTAGAGTGACACTTGGGGCCCCTTCAGGATTGAGGGAGCCATTTCACATGTTGGACCAGATGGCATGTTAACAATATTCCCTGAGTAAAACTCTTCACTGACCCAAACAAGTGCCCCAGGACTTCCGAAGCAGAGTAACTGGGTTCACAGGGGCATGGGCTGGCGTGCGTTAGATGCTGATTAATTGCGTACCAATGCAGCTGTGGATCCAGGCTCATTATTTACACTGTGACCCAGCTAACTGTTTCTGATTCAGTGTAGATGGATAACGGCTTTGTTCTCGATTTTCAACACAAACCAACGACTACAGACATGATTTATAAATAAGTGCAAATGCAGCTGACAGACAATACTTTGAACTCTAAATCACACTGAAGAAAATGGACCATTTTTAAGAGGTGGAGGAATGTGTATAAAGATAGAATGATAAGGATGAAGCAAGTCTTCACAAATAGTATGGCCAATTCAAACTCAAAAGACTCAGTACTGCGTCAGTCTGGAGGATGCGAATGGCCACTGAGAGGAGTTGGACTTAAGGATGCTCTACCTTAAACACTGCATTCCACATGAACAATGCAATTACTGATTTGTGCTCCTGTTAGTCCTTTTCCACCATGATGGGCTGAATGCCACTTCTGTCCCAGATTGTTAACTGATAGGCCATTTTGTGATAGCTTTGTATTCAACCTCAGTAGCGTATTTATTATATGTTGCTCTTCATTCAACATGTTATGATCATTATTTATAGTTGTTTTGAGATCCATCTATATGGTTGTGTAATAATACAAACAGAAAACCTCATTTATTTAAGCCCAGCACTCCTTTTCACACTAACCTGTGAGAGAAAGTTAGACTTTTGATTCATACTGATACTGAGAACATCCTCATTGTTTATAGATTTCCCTCTTATAGTCTAAGTGAGTTCAAGTTAACAGAATGAATTTATAGAGGAGTACTGTGGAATAAGTCTCTTGTACAAAGGGTTGTTGCTCAAATTGATTTAATAAAATGCTGATTGGCCAGTAGCCAGGCAGGACGTGTTAGGTGGGGTGATCAGACTAAGAATGCTGGGAAGAGGAAGGGCGGAGTTAAGCGTCACCAGCCAGATGCAGAAGTCAAGATGAGAATGCTGTACTGAGAAAAGGTACCAAGCCACGTGGCTAAACATAGATAGGAATTATGAGTTAATTTAAGCATAAGAGATAGTTAGTAATAAGCCTGAGCTACTGGCCAAGGATTTATAAGTGATATGAAGCCTCCAAATCTATTATTTGGGAACAGGCAGGCGGAGAGAAACATTCCGCCTACAGAGGAGAATTTTGGCTTCTTAGAATTTGACCTTGCTATGCTATGTTGGGAAGGATACAAAGTAAATGTGGTTTACTGCTTTTCATACTTTGTTTCACACAGTGCTGACAAGTCCTGAAAAGTACATGTGTGCCTGGGTGTGTCTGTTCACACATACACACATGTGTGTTGGTGTTACTTACCTGGATGACACAGTAGTGTGACTGGAGTAGAAATCAAGACTATCTAAATCTGGAAGCCCTATATCACTCAATTCTTTCCAGTAAGGAAAGTAACACAGCATAATCAAATGAGCTATGGCTTGGAGAGAGAATAATACTTTAACTCTTAATAGAACCTCTGTCTTAGTCTAGGCTACCTTTCCTGGCATCAAAAGGTAGTTCTTAAGATAATTTATGAACATAAACATTTGAGAAATGATCTAGGATATATCATGACGGCATAGAATAAGACACTGGGATGGTGAAAGAGCAGGAAATGGATGTGTTTGTGAACTGATGACTTCTATGGGTGACTGAAGCCATGTCCTGTTGAATATCTCATAGAGGGATGATTGCAGATGATTCCCCAGAACACTCACATGGAAGGACAGGAAGTTGATGTGATTAGCCATTGATCTGTATTCCTTCATTCTTGAGTCATGTCTGGGTGCTGATGCCAATATTTCTGATCTGCTTCAGAAGGTCTTATGTATAGAATAGATAGGACCCATATCTGTGAAATTGTGGTGAATAAGACAGATACAGCCGGGCGGTGGCGCATGCCTGTAATCCCAGCACTCGGGAGGCAGAGGCAGGTGGATCTCTGTGAATTTGAGGCTAGCCTGGTCTACAGAGCTAGTCCAGGACAGGCTCCAAAACTACAGAGAAACCCTGTCTCGAACCCCCCCAAAAAAAGACAGATACAGTCTCCGTTTTGTGATTATTCTGTGTTTTATTTCTCACTTAAAAATTATACATATCTATTACATTAGAATATAACAATATATTAATATGAAACATCAATATGTTTTATTGATATCATGCAAGGTATAAAACTTGAGTTCATATGCCTAAACATTGTTCAATTACTACAATTAAATCAATGAACATATCTGTCTCTCTCCAAACTGTGCAATATTAAAGCCTCAGAACTTGTCATTTGATCACTATTCTGCCTTTTGCCAGCCTGTCCCTATTTCTGCTTCCCTGTTTTATGCTTCCATTAGGTCCAGCTTTCAAAACTTCTAAAAACAAGTGAAAATCATCATACACTATCTGCCTCTCTGTATGGTTCATTTTGCTTAGCACAGTATCCTACAAATTCAACCATGTTGTTACAATGGGAAAATAGCCTCCTTTTTCAGGCAGATAATACTCCATCATATATACATACCACATTCTTCATTCATCCATTAGATACTCAGGCTGATATTCCATGCTTTCTGTTGCAAGTGGATTCTACACATGTGTGATCATAAAAAATTTCTCTGTGTGTGTGAGTTATTTCATTGAACATATTGTCCCCTGGGTCCATTCATATTGCTGCAAATGGTGGGATTTCATTTATGTGGCTAACTAAATAGTCCATTATGTGTGTATACCCCATTTCCTTTCTATCCATTCATTAATGGACACTATGGCTGACCTCAGATCTTCATTGCTATAATAAACATAGAAGAGCAGAGATCTTTAACGTTCAGGACCATATGGTAATTCTATTTTTAGATTTTGAAGAACTGATACACTGTTTTATGTAATAAATGTTCTGCATTGCATCCTTAACAACAATGTAAGAATTCCCTTTTCTCCATATCTTCACCAAAACTTCTCTCTTGTCTTTTTTATTGTGTCCATCCTGACAGGTGGAAGCATGAACTCTTATTATAATTATAATTCACATTTGCCTGGTTATTAATGATACTGAACACTTTTTCATAGACCTGTTTCCAATTTGCATGTCTTCTTTGGAAAACTGGTCAGTGAAGTGTGAAGGTTCTTAAATGCCCAGACACGGTCCTAGTGTGTTGGGCCTTGGTTTGAATAGTGGGTTTCTGTCCGGATCTTGGCTCCTCTGATCTTGTTGAATCATTTGCTGACTCCCATCCCCATTCCCTTTCTACATTGCTCTCCTTGTCCCAGGTCTCTCTCCATTTCCTCCTCCTGCCTGATGTCAAGGTCAGGACTGTGAGCCTGTACTGAGATTGCACTGCTGCTGTCAGGTGGGATGACAGCATACCTGGCCAGGTTCTAGATTTCTCCTGCATCTCTCCAGCATCCCTCTTGCTATTCCTCACACTGGTGCTCTAGGGAGGCAAGTCCGGCTTTTCCCTGATGAATGGAAGCACTGGAGGTTAGACTGAGAGAAACCAATGGGTATCTCTCACCTATGTTGACCAGATAAAAATTTCTACCATGCCGGGCGGTGGTGGTGCACGCCTTTAATCCCAGCACTCGGGAGGCAGAGCCAGGCGGATCTCTGTGAGTTCGAGGCCAGCCTGGACTACCAAGTGAGTTCCAGGAAAGGCGCAAAGCTATACAGAGAAACCCTGTCTCGGAAAAAAAAAAAAATTTCTACCATGGTTTTGGTAGTGTCCCTTTCCTGATGCCAAACCTTTGAGTCTTGATGAGTTCTCTGTCTAGAGTATGACAGAGTCCCCTGATTTGGGCCTATGGTCTCACCTTCCATTTGTTTTTATTAATGTGCTTCATGGACTCTATGCTTCATCCAAACCAAATTGAACCATTTACATTTTCTCTTCTAAATGTTTAGTTTTCTCCTTTCCTTGGGACTGCTTCCTCTTAAACCTCGTGTCCACACATCCAAACATAATCACCCATCACATTGTAATGCTGCTTCTTCAACAAAATGTTTTCCTTCTCCTTTTAGTGAAGGGATTGTCTTCCTTTCCCAGATTCCCACAGAAGGTTGTCTATGCAGCTTGTTATATTACATCATGCTTAAAGGAGAGAGCATGGTCTTGTGCCACTTTTAGCCTCTACCTCCTGGTTAAATTACTCCTTCACTCTGGGTAACACTGTCCACATATGTAAAGCAATGTCCTTTCTTAATACATGTTGTAAAAGTTAAAGTATTGTGTGTGAAATGTGATACCTACCATGGTAAGCACTCAGGAAAAATGAATTTTGTTATTCTCTTTTGGGTCATCGTAGTTATTTCCAAGCATCTTTTCTCTTTAAAAAAAATATTTTATTTTATGTCTGTGGGTGTTTTACCTGCTTATGTATCTGTGTACCACTTGCATTCCTGGTGTCCATGGAGGCCAGAAGAGGGTGTCATATTCCCTGGAACTATAGTTACAGATGACTGGCATTTGTCACATAGGTCTTGGGAATTGAACCCTGGTCTTCAGGAAGAGTAGCCATTGCTCTTAACTACCTAGCCTTCTCTCCAGCCCTCTTTGCTGTTCCTTAACAGATTTTATGATCTTCAGTGCTGGATCTGTGCTTTTTCTCATCTCCATCTGACTTACTTTATATAGAGATTTATTTGTAGGGTTCAAAACTTTGGTTTTGATTTTCACAATTAAAACTATTATAGAAAGTATTACATTGTCTAAACATTAGTATTTGTCCACAAATAAATAATTTAACACAGATTACATAAACAAATTGCTTTAAAAATATTCTCAGGACTCTATCTTGTCAAAATACAAAACACATCAAACTTTTATTTAGCCCAAATATCCCTCTTTGTCTTTGGAAGTAAGTAGATGCCCCTTTCACCCCAAGGCCATTTTCCTGCATATCGTTTTTGGAGTCTCAGAGCCCTCCTCATACCTCTTCTTTGGAGTTGCATGTGAGCATAAAGTAGCTGTTTCCCTTAGGAATTGTGAGCACTAAAGTGGTGTGCATGTTGTAATTCTGTATTACCCAGTGGGGAAAAAATGTCAGAGCAAACCACAAGTAAATGCCATCTGACAACTACTCACGTAGGCCAGCAGCGTCCATCGGTGTTTGCAGATACCTTTGGAGAGAAGCTGAAGATGCCGCTGTCCCCTCTGCCCCTGAGGCCTTGTCTGCTTTCCCCCCTTTGTTCTAATATTATCATTGTCATTTCACAAGGTTTTGTTAAAATTTACAAAACTCAAGCTGTACATGCCTTGTAAAGAATTTTTCTGGGGTAAAATATTGTACTGTGGGGGCAGTATTTAACTTTCTATTCATATGTTTTAAATTATGTACGAAGCTCCTTCTAACCTAACACTTTAGAAATTCCCATATTTCATATTTGTGTTTCAATCCAGCTTTTTCCAGATTCACATAGTCTGATTTGGGGGCAAGAGGAGAGCACATACATTCTCTAAGCAATTTGAAAAATGTGTGCATGACTTTATGCACATGGGTGTGCAGAGAGCCCAGATTTTGCTCACTGCTGTGTAAAACCAGTAATGTATTATCACCTGGATAAGTCAATACTCTTGCAAAGTATGTTTTATTGTTACTATGCATCAGAGAGAATAATAATACAAGTTCGAATGCTTTAGCATTGGGAGAATTTAATTAGGTATCATTGGTATTGTGGCATGAAGGACTTCACTGTACTCCAGATGGGTTATATTATTAAGAGTATACATGGTATAACTATTTCTTTATTTTACTGTAATCCATATGTCTTTATTTTGCATGCTCATTTGCATATTTAAATAGTGTAGAAGATAGAATTATTTCCAACAAAATTAATTAAAGAAGTTCTATTGCCAACTTTATGCTGTATTTCCTCCAAAATATATTACCTGTCATCTCATCTGAATTAATGTGGATAACCTGTAGGGTTCCATGAATAATTAAGCTGATTATGTATTGCTTTACACTGTGGAAGTTGTTACCATTCTCCAAGCCTCTTATTTTTGTATCCCACTCTCTCCATACAGTATTGATAGAAAATGCATGATACAGTGTTTTTCTAGTCCTGAGAACCGAACCCAAAGCATTGCACATGCTAATCAATGCCGTCACTGACCTCTGCTCCAAGCCCCACAGTAAACTCTGCTTAACAGAGACACATTTACTAATTCATATTTAATGATGATTTCTATGCGCCTGATAAACCTACTGAAGACATCAGCCTTCTGTAGCCTGATTTTAAAACAGCATATGAAACTCATTGTATAGAGTTGAGGGAATGGGCTCTGGGCTCTGGTGGCAGACACCTGAGTTGACATTCTTTTCTCCCACTTATGAGAGGTGTGACTTGGATCAATTTATCTAACTTTAGGCCTCAGCTTTTCAGTATAAAGGGAAAATGATTTGATTCAATACATAGCTTAATGAAGCACTCCAAAGAGTCTATGGCACACACAGGTGTTAGGATTATAGGCCTTTGTAAATTCCTTCTCCCCTAAGCACTCACAAAAGCACGGCCATAAAGACTTGATGTCCTTGGACTGCTACATATTGTCCTTGCAGGTGGTACTTCACCTGCTGGACAAACAGAAGAGAATAATAGTCTCCATATGTGTAGATACTGTGGATAGATGAAAGTTAAGGAGTTTGTGAGAATTCATTAGTTATTGTTGGATATGGTTATCATGTAGCTGCCTCTCTATAAAACAAACTATTATGTACACAGTTGTAAGTGTTCAAAATCTTCTTCAGTGACATAGCATGCTTTAAACTGTTCCAGATTTTCAGAAGTCTCCCTTCGGTTAACGTAGTGAGTGTAGATCTCTTCTCCCTCACTAAGTAAAACTTAGTCTTTATACTTTAGGTGTGTTTCCTACTCCCCTTCCCAAAGGACCAGTGTATTTGATGCTAAATTTGTGTCTTAAATCAGAATGAATAAATATATCTTAGTAGCTCATGCCCAGCAAATTTCCTTTTTACAAAAAGATAAATGGAATCGAGGGGTTGGGATGATAACTTGGCTCCTTTCTCACTCATGAGGACGTGGCCTTGAATCTTCAGCATCGACGTGCAACGCTGGGCTCTGCTGTGCAGCACCTGTGACCCAGCATCAGTGGGGGTCAGAACCATGAGGACCACTGGGGCTCGCTGGCCGAAAGCTTTGATAGTCTACCTTAGGGGAAGAAGCAGGGAGGAACAGAGAACTACCTAATGTTCTCCTCTGGTCTCCACATGCACAAGTGCGCGCGCGCGCGCACACACACACACACACACACACATACACACACACACACACACACACACACACATACACACACACACACACACACACACACACACACACACACACCACATGGATACACATTCACTATATACATATGCATACATATATTAAATAAACCAAAAAATTGAATAGAAATCAAAGGTGATGTATCTTCCATGAACATCGTAAATAAATATCACCAATTATTCCTTTTGATGTGTCATGACCCACCTTACACAAATCCTCTTATCTAGCACCCTAGACTGTTGTGCACTTTGGAAAATGCACAGTAGAGTCTTGAGTTTCAGAGAGAGATTTTACTCTCACAGTAAACCCAACACCACCATTTGTATGTGTGTAACCTGCACACTGCCTACACAGCTCAGCCAAAGGCTAGGTAGATTCAGCCACCCAGCTCGTGGTGTGTATGCAGAGCCTTGAGGCTGGCCTGTGGCTGCAGCCCTCCAGAAGAAAGCCTTCTAATACACCATCACCCTCTCCCGCCACCGTCAGGCCAGCAGAATCCTGAATAAAGGGCATGCGATTTCTCAGAAGAAAACTGACCAGGTTTTAGTGATGGACCAAGTGATCTGAGATCAGGACAATGCACACAGAAGGAAATGTAGATTAGGCCATAGGCAGAACTTAGGGACAGACTGGGCAAGTAAGAAGTGACATTGGAATTGAATGGGGTCCCTAGAGAAGAGAAGCCTGTGGAGAAGGAGGAATTAGTTATGAACTCCAACAAGAAGTGAATAGAAGGAATAATATCAAGAAATCTCCATGAGGCAGAAGACCCAGATGAAAGCCCACCAAAGAAGCTAAGCAAAGTGGTCAGCTACATGGAGCATGGCCTCTGGGTTCCATAGAGGCAGCCAGTGATTAGCATCCACAGATGTGTGTGTTGGGAGATGGCAGCATTGACATGGTTCCAGGAGTGACTTGATATTGAAAGTGTGGGCAGAATGGAAAGATGGAAGTGCAGAGTCACAGAGAAAGGAGGGCAAAGACCTAGAATACCTTCCTGTGCTTTGCTCATGGGAGACATGAGGGAAAAACAAAACAAAAGCAAAACTCTTACTCAACAGAGTCCGTTTTGTTCCCCAGAAGTTGTGCAAGGTTGCTTTGCTGTATTTATTATTAGTCTCCATTCTTTTGAACTATTGTTATGAGCCAGAAGATGAGAAACTGGAGTGTCCCTAAAAGGCATGACTTCTGTACTGTGAGCACACATTCAAGTTTGTGAATTTATGTTGAAAACTCATGTGGATCCTCAGAAACAGCCATTGGGAATAGGTTGGATGCAGAGGTTATGGGGACTGCTTGATTATGCCCAGGCTGTTTGTGAAATGCTAATTTGGGCTCTAATAAGGTTGGACCTCTGTTTCATGAAACCTGTTAACACGTCTGTTGGATATTTTTCATGCACAAAGTTCATAAGTGGTAATTATCGTTTATCCATTTCACAGAAACTGAAGTTCTGCCATGATAGCTGACTTGCCAAAGGTCATGTGCTGGTGTATAAAGGTCTCCAAAGTCAGAACGAGTTAGGCTTCTCCTGCCATCAAGGGTCCTGTCAGTTCAGAGAGACACAAGCCTTAGTCCCAACAGAGCTAGTCAGCTGTGATAAAAGAGACACACATGCTTCAGGGCTTAGAAATTAAAGAAAAATTTCCAAGGGAGAGTTGGATAAACTCAGTAAAGCAGAAGCTTGGAAACAAGACATCAGTGAGTAGGGGTGTAGGCACATGCACGCATGCATGTGTGTATGCACGTGTGTGTATGTGTGTATGCACACACAGGAACATGAATGTGTGCATGTGTGTAGGATGGGACTTTACTACAAGGAAAAGAATTTTCTTTCAGAAACTCAAGATTGTACGTTTAACTTTTCCCAACCAGCTTCATAGCTCAGGTCACCAGATCATGGCTTTTAACAAAGGTGTGCTGTAGCACTCCCTAACAAAATAGTAATGGATGGTTCTGCAGAGATAGGGACTTAAGCGAAGATTCAGAGACTAGGTGGTGGTCAAGAATGGCAGGGGAAGGATCCTTATGGGAAACTGGGGCAAGTGAGGCATCTTATAGGGAGAATTAACAGCAGGCTATAAGGGATTAAGATTTCCAGGGAAGAGTTCACATTTCTTTTGGTAGGAATCTGAAGGGTCCTTAAAAAGAAAATTTTGACTGAAGGTCATGGCACAAACCTGTGACTCCAGCAACTAGGAGATTGAAGCAGGAGGGTCACAAGTTTCAGTCAAGACTAGGCTGAAGCAAACAAACATTTAAAATATATAATTGCATGCTGAAATTTTCAGATAGTCTCAGAAGCATTGTAAACATCCTTAAACTCATTGCCCAGTTTTAGAAATATCAACTGCTGGTTTTGTCTAATGAATCTCTTCCTTTTATGTATTTTTATGATTTTGTGCCAGGACTTGAAGCCAGAGCTTCCAACCTGCTAAATACATGCTATTTTTTTACTAGTATGCTTTAAAGTGAAGTCCGTACCCTGTCATTCCTTCTGCTGCACTGAAATGTGAGTCTGTGATGGGACGTTTACAATCACAGCCATCATCTCAATGACATTTCTAATAAAATCAATACCCAGTGCAAATTCAGATTTCCTCTGTTGTTATGAAATTGTCCGCACTTGGGACTCAGTTATTGTTGTTTTTCGGTGTCGAGTGTCTCTTATTCTGTAGTAGTTTCCCTGTCCTCCTCTTTCCGCCATGGCATACCTGCTCTAGAACATTGGGGCACTATATAAAACATCCCACATTCTGAATCGGTCTAATTACTCTTGAGATGTTATTTAACTGTTTATCCTACCTTCTGTACTTCGTTCAGTTTTTAGGAAAGTCTATTTTAAAGGGTGCTATGTCCCCTAGTTCACACTAGGAAGCACAGGGTGTTTGGTGAGTTGGTGGTCCAGAGTAGTTGGCCTGATGTTCAGGAGTCTTTTGTCTGATGGCTTTTGGAACTTCTAAGGGTTGTTTCCTAGAGTTTGCCATTGTGGGCTGGGAAACCGGCCCCTGAAATTTTTTGAGCTAAGGATGAGATGGGCAGAAGAATGTATTTATCTCACTGTGTTGCCCAGGCTGACCCTAAACTCCTTGGCTCAACTAATCCTTCTGTCTCATCCTCCCAAATTGCTGAGACTGTTGATGTGAACCAGTATACCCAGGTAGAAAAATTAATTTGACAATACTAGCAACTAACACAGAAAGATGGGACAGACTCAAAAGAAGCTGTACTAGTGAAGTCTGCAGGACTGAGCTTTGGATTAAATTCACTGAGCCATATATAAACACAGAACTGTAGGCTTGTAGTTGAGTGCTGTGCTTAACAAAAATAGAAAAGTCAGGAAGCACAATGGTCTCATAGCAGCAGACACTGAGAAACCCGGCTTGAGAAAGTGGAATCTGAGCTGATGATGGTCTGCTTTGGCTCAGACATCTGGTGAGCAGTTGAAGATGCAGGCTTGTAGCTTGGAAAAAAGGCTGAGGAGGAAGGCAGATGATGGCTGGAGCCTAGAGAGTATACTTGATAGCCAGTGAAGTGAGCCGTGTGAGAAGGAAAGGCTTAAGTACAAATTTTGGTGATGTGAACACTGATGGGTTTTGTCAACCCTTCCTCCCCAGGGCTTCAGTTTATTTAGATTTGTTTAGCCCAGGATATCTCCCTTCCAGGGCTCAGTGGCCTCCTTTCCATGGCTCAGCTTTCTTCTCCTAGTGGAAAAAATGCCCTCCCCGCCCCCAGGAACTACATGTACTTTTTAATTCACGTTCCTTTATTTTTCCTGGAGCCCGACTGTAAAAACATGATGTCTCGCTACCTTTCCTTTTCCCTTAAATCTGATTTCCTGTCTTTGTGTGACTAATCTGTTCTTAGGGAAGCTAATGGAAGCAGTGAGGAAGAAGTTAGGCCATGAACAGGAGCAGACAGTGGGCAAACGCAATGTGTCTTCTCCTTGGTTTCAAGAAAGGGAAACTTGGTACTCTTGAAGATGGTGGAGGAGAATCCAGAGGAATGGGGTGGTCGCAGGGGTAGAAGAGACAAGGGAGGAGGTGATGTTGTTGGTAGGTGTGATGTTTGACATCCAGCCTCTGGAGAGAAGGGTGATGAGAACGAAGAATCTAAATACAAAGCTCTGGGAGTTAACAGTCACATGACAAGTGCTGTGGTCATGTTGGCCATCAGCCAATGGAAGGGAGATCCTACTTACATTGGAAGTCAATCAAGAATCATAGCCAAGACCTGAGAGCCAGGCTCCCAGCCCCACCTGACAGTTGTTGGTTTCTTAACTTTTGAAAACCATTTTTAACTCATTGGGTTTTGTTTTTCATTCTTCTATCTACTTGACCCTCACCCCTGCGTGGTGCTCTGTTGTGTTTCATAAAATCTATGTTGCTTCATCCGCTATGACAAATGAAGCAAAAAGAGTCAAGTGACAGACAAACAAGGCTTAAATCACTTGAACAAAAGTGATGTTTGGACAGAATATTAGGAAACATGCTGAAATAGGTGGTTATAAATTAAACCCAGGGCTTAGAGGAAAATGTACTGTACAGAATCCAGATTTAACCACACACGCACACGCACATGCACGCACAGAGATAGGGATCGAGGGAGGGAGGGAGAGAGGGAGAGAGACAGAAACACAGACACAGAGAGAGAATGTGAAAGTAGAGAGAGAGGCCGTAGACCGACAGAGATGGGTGTCTGGGGAGAACAATGGGTGGGCAAATAGGTAAAGTACAATGATTATATATGTATGTATGTGAAATGCTATAGAAGGAACCCCATTGTTTTGTACGCTAACTAAAAAGAGATAACAGTATCTGAATCCATTTGAATTTGTATTCTGAATCCACTTGAGTCCAACTGAACACAGTGAGAGTATCATAGGGGAACTTATGCTAGGTGAGAAATAGTGGGGGCTCCCGTGGCGGTTGGCAAGAGCTTACATGTGCTGATACACTGTGTACCCTAATAAAACTTGCCTGAAGATCAGAGGACAGAACAAGTCACTAGATTAAACACAGAGGCCAGGCAGTGGTGGCACACGCCTTTAATCCTGGCATGTGGGAGGCAGATCCATCTGGATCTCTGTGAGTTCAAAGCCACCCTGGACTACATGAAATTGACTCAGTCTAGGAGAGAAGCAGAGCCAGACAGTAGTGGCACACACCTTTAATCCCAATACTTGGGAGCCACACGCCTTTACTCCCAGCACTTGAGATCTCACACCTTTAATCCCGGTATTTGGGAAGCACACACGCCATTAATCCCAGCACTAGGAAGGAAGTGATGGCTGGGTGGAGAAAGGTATAAAAGATGTGAGGAGACAGGAACTGGAACTTTTCAGGCTGAGGAGTCCAGAGATAAGAGGTGGCAGTGGCTTGTTTCTTTGTTTCCTCTGATCTTTCAGCATTTACCCCAATATCTGGCTCCAGGATTTTTTTTATTATAAGACCATTTTAGAATTTGCGTTACACTTACACTTTCCACAAAATCAGTATTTGGAATTCCAAACCCTTCGCCATGGAGTTCATTTTATTTAACTTTTTACAGATAAGGTGCAGGGGTGGGGGAGCCACATTCAGAGTCAGGGGCATTTGAACAGTTTTAAAGCATTGAGAGGCACAGACCAGTGTTGGGAGAAGGGAGGTCTTGGGTTTGATTAGCAAGAACAGTAATGTCCGTGTATTGAGTAAGAACAGCAGCCGGAGAAAATGGCCCTGAGTCCCGCTGCCTCACAAGCCCTTGACTCTTATTTTTGTAATGTTTGATTTTTTCCAAATTTTCTTTGAGTGTTAGAGCCCATTAATTGCTTCCTTATGGCAGCTGCTTATGATTTAAGATTGGTTGTGGGCACATACGGTCTGTTGTTTGGGGCCCAAAGAGACATCATAAAAGACCTGTACTTACAGTCTCACCACAGAAAAATGCCCGGGAAATAATAGCTGTAAAAATTAGTTTTCAACCAAGTAGGGCTGGTTTTGATATTTTAGATTTTGGGTTATGTCCACTCCCTTCTGCTTGGTTTTAATCATCAATGCACAGCAAAAGGTGTAAAGTCTAAAGCTGTAAATCCACTTATTGCCATAATTCCCAGCCCAGGCTGTGTGGAGTTGGCCATTACCATAGCCACAGCTCTCCTGCCAATCATTCTTCTTCTATGTTGCTGCTTTGAACCCCAGGAATTCTAGTGTAATTTTGTCTCACACATACACCCAACTCAGTTTGGCAAGAATTAATTGAGCACCTAACCGGTGCTCAGATTGACTGAGCCTAAAGTTCGGTTTTATTTATTAAAAGAATGAGGTCTGCGAGTTTGGTTTGCTTTGGGTTCTGATTGGCAACAGCTCTCAGACGTAAATTATATTCAATTCAACATCATCTCCAAACATGGCCACCATCCACACAGGTCGTTTCCTACGGTTCATGTTACCTTTAGGAAGTTCTGTTTGCCTTCTTCTTTCCTCAAGTATCTGAAAAACAATTTTTGCTTTTTGTTTCCCATCAAGCATAATATTTAAAAAGTGTGTTGTTAATAATCACCAACATTGGTAGGCTACGCACATGTAAGTGGCTTGGAAGAAGCCAGATCAGCAAGACTAATTGGCCTGCCCAAGATCATACATGTCCCTCAGGGTTTCATCTAGATGTGTGACTGGAGAGGCTGACCACCAAGATCTTTTTATTTCACAGTCTTCGTTTTTAAAATAACACCTCCAAATTACTCTTGTATTTTCCTTCAACTTTTTGCTGAGATACTTAGAAAAGAGAAATAACAAATTGCAAGCTCACACATTTTATCTATGTTTTTAGGCAGTGCAGTTCTGTATCAGGAAAAAATAAAGATTTATATATTACTAGCTCAAGTTACTTGTAAAGTTTAAAGTCTATATGTTAAAAGTAATTTTATTTTAAACTTCATAAAATAGAACAATTAGAGACATCCCCTGAATTATATACATATACACACACATGCTAACAAAACAAAACTTTATGCATGAATTCAAGGTTTGCATACACATATGAAAACATATGCATATGCATAAAGAAAACAGGTTCTCATTTTTATTATGGGGAAATTGGTGCTAAGTCCATTAGACATGTGACTCAGGAGCAGATACATGTACAGAAATATCTACATCTAATTAGCTAGGGTTTCCATTTTTCAAAGAAAGCACCAGATTCTCATTTGTCAGTGTTATTTGCAATGTCGTTTTCTGTAGTTTCAGAAATGTACTAAAAATTGCAAGTGTATGGTTTGGGTATGTATCTCACTTCCTCAGAGGCCAATTAAATATACAAGTGTAGCCAGAAGTTTTCCTGTGTCCCAGCAGCATGCATGTGCAGAGACAGAAATGGACAATCAGTACAGTTGAGGCACCATCTTAATTCTACAAGAGAAAAATGTTTATCCTGTTTCTTTCCTCCCTGGGAAACTGTAAGCATCAATAAAGCATGTTGTAAGAACTCTTGAGCCCACAGAGAGAAGATGTAGCTAAGCCGCCTGGTCTACTGGGGCTGTGCTGTCCTCATGAGAGAACCACTGTGTGACTGGCATCTTCTCCTTCAAAGATGGGCATTTAAAATATAGGAACCTATATCAGTTTGCATCTTAAGAAGTACAGAAAGGGAAATGTAGCCAAGACATGCTCTATCAGAAATTAACTTACAAGACGGGTGATATTTTGATCATGGCATAGTGTGGTCACCATGTGCTGAAGATCACAGAATGGTCACTATACAGAGATTGTCACACCATGACTGCTACTATGGATCCATGTGTGCACCTTCTAATGAGTAGAGATAAGTAGACTATCTCCTCTCTCTCTCCTCCCCTCCCCTCCCCTCCTCTCCTCTCCTCTCCTTTCCCCTCTTCACCTCTCACATCTTCTCCACTCTCATATCCCCCTGCAATCCCCTCCCCTCTCATATCCCCCTGCACTCCCCTCCCTCTTCTCCCCTCCCCTCTCTCTTCCCCTCTCCCCTCCCCCCTTCTTCCCCTCTCCCCTCCCCTCCCTCTTCTCCCCTCCCCTCCCTCTTCCCCTCTCCCCTCCCCCTTCTTCCCCTCTCCCCTCCCCTCTCTCTTCTCCCCTCCCTTCCCTCTACCCCTCTTCCCTACCTCTTCTCCCCTCCCCTTCTCTCCTCTCCCCTCCTCTCCCCTCCTTTTATATCCCCTCCCCTCCCCTCGCCTCTCCTCCCCCTCTCCTGTCTTCTTTCTCTGTGCCCCTCCCATACTGCCATTCCCAATCAAGCCCACTGTAGCAGTCAACACTGTAGATTTAAGATGCAACCCCAAATCCAGATTTAAACTCTATATGATTCATTTGGCCTTGGAACAGCTCTTCACCTAGGTTGAACTAGCTTAGGCCAATGCTTTTCTATAAATTCACTTAACTTTAAGCTCTCTAAAACTTAGGACTTCTTTAAGTACATGGAGAGTCCATCAGCGGCCCCTCATGTCCAGCCGGTCATCCACTCTTGTTGGTACAATTTCAGAAATGTCTCCCAAATCTAGAACTTTCCTTGTGGCCTCACTGTCTCACCTTATTTCATAACTTTCTCACCACTCACCAGGACCAAGACAACAACTCTCTAAAAACCGCTAACATCCCACACTCGGGTCCCTTAGAGCAGAGATGACGGGGTCTGGCCCAGACACCAGAGTGCGCCTAACCTGCCTTCCGCAATTCCTCTTCCCTGCTATTCCCTGTTTCCACTCCCAACTCCACACCTGTTCTTCTGCGATGAGCTCCATCTGTCTGTGATAGCACAGTGTCTTCTCACCCTTACACAAGTTCTTTCCTTCTGTCTGAACCCCTTCACATGCCTTGCCTCCCCCTTTATCTCTGGCCAACTCCAAAGAGCCAGTTCTTCCTTTCAACTCCAGCTCTCCTGCTTTCCCTCTTCCCATAATCCTGCAACACAAGATTTATCCCACCCATTGTAGTCATACTAGCATGCCCCTCCTCCAGATGGAGTGAGCACTGACCAGCTGACGGCAATAAATACTTAGAGGACAGAGCCTTTTGTTCTCATAATTCTTCAGTAATGAAAAGATTAATCAGAAAGAGTCGCGTTATCTCGCAAGCAAGCCTGAAAAATCAATTTATCTATGATGTTCAAGCACAGAGGTCACCAGCCCCTCTTCTGTGGTGACTGTCTGCCTGGGGGTCCTAGAACATGTTCCTTTCCCCTCCAACAGAATTTAATTTTTTTCATGGTTATTAGACTGTTCCCATTTCAAGATAAGTGAAGATTACAGTTCAAACGAATAAAGGGCTGCTGTTGGGACACTCAGCTCCTATGACACACTCTTCTCTCTTTCAGCCATGTCTCATTCACTTGAATGTAAATTGACATGTCTCAGATATTTTCTGAAGATCTTTCATCAGGTGTCTCTTTGCTCTTAGGGTTTTTTTTATGGAAATAGGCAATAAGAAACACTAAAACTTCAGCTATTTGGATAGAAATAGACTTGGGGTTACTAAAGTCAGTTATAAGCCAAGACCCACATGAAGGAGCTGAGACAAACAGAAAAGCAGTGACTATAAATTATGATTTTAAAGCCATTAGAATAGGGGCTAGTTTGCCATGCATGCCATTGACTTTTATCAATACTTTAGTAATAAGTCAGTTACATGCTAACAATTCTAGTAGCAGCTCTCAACCTGTGGGTCATGACTCCTTTGGGGATTGCATATCAGATATCCTGCATATCAGTTATTTACATTACTATTCATAACAGCAGCAAAATTACAATTATGAAGCAATAACAAAATAATTTTATGGTTGGGAATCACTACAACGTGAGGAACTGTATTAAAGGATTGCAGCATTAGGAAGGTTGAGAACCAATGTACCCTCTTGAGTGTAATGATAGACACAAACTTTATTAGCTTATTCCAGTGTTTATGTAACTAAGACTGATTGTACAAAAAAAATTAGAAATGATAGTTCTATTTATGAATGGGCCTTATGCAGCATTCCAGACAGGTGACAGACATGCCCCCCAAGGCCTTACACAAAGCTGTGACCCACAGCTAATCCTACACGTTTCTTTTATGTTGACCTCAGCTTTGTTTTAGCAGCAAATGTGACTTTTGACTAGTTACCTTACCATCATTGATACTGCCCTAAATATTGTTTTGTTAAATGTAGTATAGTTGCAACAGCAAAATGCTGTCTACAGATACTCTCAAATTAAAGCTAATGAGATGGCTCAGTGGTTAAGTTCATTGGCTGCTCTTGCAAAGGACCCAGGTTCAGTTCCCAGCACCCACAGCAGATCACAAGTGTCCATAATGTGGGCACCAGGCACACATGTGGTGCATATACATACATGCAGGAAAACACTCCACATAAAATAAAATTCTTTTGAACAAACCTTCATCAGTGAAATGATTAGAGTCATTAATTTGTATTGCTGCTTCTCTCTTAGTTAGTGCTAATGGGGGTTTTTAAAACCATTTGTAAAGATCAGACAAAAATGAGCTCATGACCCAACCTAAACTGGAAAGGTTAGATATCAGGGAAATTTCTTGTGCTGTAATATTTTGACTTGGAAAAGCAGCATGGCTCCTAAAGTTAGAAACACTGCCCTGTCTTTGCACAGCCATGGTGCAGCGGGGGGGAGGGGTTTGGACCTGCCTCAACTGATGTACTAGGCTCTGCTGACTCCCCATGGGAGACCTTGCCTTGGAGGAGGTGGGAATGGGGGGGTTGGGTTGGGGGAAGGCTGGGGCACGAGGGAATCTGTGGTTGGTATGTAAAATGAATAGAAAAATCTCATAATAATAATAATAATAAAAGAAACAGTGCCCTGTGTCATAGCCCACTTGGTTCATCGGATCGAACCCATCTTTTCAGTGAAGACACCCAACTTAGAAAGAACAGGATTTCAGCTGCAGTAGAAGAAAACATCCTCTGTCATCCCTGAGCACAGGAGTGGGGGGGCATGTCCCAAGCAGCTACCACAGCTGTGTGTAGAGGGTGACCTTGGCTTTGCTGCTGTCTTTAGCTCGGCAGGTGCAGGACACCATGCTGTCTGCTCAGAAACACCACTTTTGAGCAGCAGTATTTGCTGCTCACTTTTTGATGCAGATTTTCATGTGTTCGGGAATTAGGCATCCTACCCAGGCCACTCTGGCTCTAGTCAACACGTGTGGGTTTGACAATGGCCATTGGATTTCTAGAAGATTCCTTTCTGCTCCCATTGTAAGGGAATTTCAAGCAGGCTTTGACACCAGTTACGCCACAGAACTGAACCAAGTGCCTTTAGAGGGTCCAGCCTCAGAGATCTCACTAGAAAATCGGACACAATTATGAAGAGGGGAAATGAGAGGCAAGGGTAGAGTCTGGGGAGGGTTCACAGTAACAGCTGACTTGGAGGTACTCTAGGAGTCACTGTTACTTAACCTCAATGAAGTGTTTAACTTTAGAAATACACTATTTAGGGGGTTGGGGATTTAACTTGGAAGTAGAGCGCTTGCCTAGCAAGCACAAGGCCCTGAGTTCGGTTCTCAGCTCCAAAAGAAAAAAGAAAGAAATGGACTACTTAGCTTTGTTGGAGGTACACAGCAAGCACATTTTTCTAGATCGGCCTCTTCTGCCATATCCTTTAAGCATGGGTTAGAACAGTTTAACAGATAAACTTTAAATAGACTTTGAAAACAGCTTGTGAATATACTCCTTCAATCAGGGCTGGACTTTCCACGGCCTTGCTTGAACGTTGAGAGTAAGTTCTTCTTGTTCCTCTCCCCCTTGCTCTCCAGTGCTCTACCAAAAATAACAGCCAACCTTTACAACATTAGTGTAGCTATAGTTTTCCTGCCTGGCCCACAGTCAGGACAAATCTCTATCACCCGCCAGTCCCAAGCCGCTTAAACCCGATCAAATAAACACAGAGACTTATATTGGTTACAAACTGTATGGCCGTGGCAGGCTTCTTGCTAACTGTTCTTACAGCTTAAATTAATCCATTTTTATTAATCTATACCTTGCCACGTGGCTTGTGGCTTACCGGTACTTTACATCTTCCTTGTCCTGATGGCGGCTGGCAGTGTCTCTCCTCAGCCTTCCACTTCCCAGCTCTATTCTCCTCCTTGTCCCACCTATACTTCCTGCCTAGCCAATGGCCAATCAGTGATTTATTTATTGACCAATCAGCAACACATTTGACATACAGACCATCCCACAGTACATTAGTATCACAAATATCTTTTGCTTTGGTGTCTTATTCCTCACTGTTTTAAAAATGGGTATATTAAACATTCACTAAAACGTATAAAATAGAATTCTCCTAACATCCCTCTAATCATTGACAAAACTCTCTGGAAGATAAAGAGGAAATGATTTTATGAAGGGAATTGTAGTATCTGAGCCCTGTCTCCTGCTACCTGCTCTGCCCTTTCTTTTCTTTCTCCTCATTTAGAACCTACACCCTTAGCGCTGGTGTCTGTGGTAGTGGGATGGATATGCAGCGGGGGCCATTTCCGAAGTCGCATGTTGAGGGCAGGCACCAGACAAGTGGGTGGTTCTGAGAATCAAGTTCCATGTCTTTGCTCCATGGTCTTGGTATTTAAAGTCATGCCGAATGAATTAAAATCCTGGACAGCTCATTCTAAGAGGCCTCACATAGGAAAGATCTGACTTTCATTTTTTGGCCTCTCTTAGAGGATTATCATAATTCTTCATTGCATTTGGGGGAAGATTAAATGTAACAACAACTCACAGTTCCTTGTTGATGAGAAAATATGCAAACTACGAGACATGATGATGTTGTCGTTGGTTTCAGGATAACCTCGCAGATCTTACCAAAAAGGCATGTTACCTACACAACAAAGATAGCCAGCCACATGGTACATAAAATCAGTGCCAGTGAATTTGGATGCAAATATGAAACAGACAATGATAAAGTTGTTGCTCTAGAATAAACAGATGCATCTCTTTGTGATGTAGAAATGGTAGAGATTTCTTTAGTGGGACACAAAGATAACTGTGGAGAGAACAGGGTATCAGTGCTGCTCCTCTGTGGCTGACACTGAGCAGAAAGTGACATTTTTGTTGGAGCAGGAGTCCCGTGTTCCTCCCGGCAGTGATGTAGCCCCTTCTAATAGACCCTTAGCCTTACTTCCTGCCCAGGCTTCTTGTTGTGTCCTGGCCCCACAATAAATGGAGATCATGGAGATAATTCTGAAACATTCTAGTTTCTTAGGCTGTGCTGAACCACAAAATATGACTTCATTATCAAGAATTAGAATAGACAGCATAATTTATGCCTCTAGAAATAGTATTTCTTACTGGAAGAATAGACAGGCTCTCAACAACAAGGAATTCCTACAAGGAAACGTTATGTATACATGTGGTCACCTGATTTATGAGAAAGGTAACACAGTACCACAATGGGGGAAAGATGCCATTTTCAGTTAACAGTGTTCAGTTAACGTGATAACCACCTGGGGACAAAAAGCATCCTGACTTCACCTCCTGTAAAATCAGTTCTCCATGAAGTCACACTCAAATATGAAGATGCAATAATAAACCTTTTCAGTTATAAAATAAACAGACAGATCGCCTCATGATGTACAATAGCTATAGATTTCTTTAGCTGACTACAGGCATAACAATAAAGAGAAAAACGTTGTATTGACTTTTATCAAAATTAGCAATATCTATTCATTGAAGATGCCCCAGTAGGAACTGGGGATGTGGCTCAGTAGTAGAGCATTTACATAGATTCTCAAGGCCCTGAGTTCAAGACCCAGCACTACCACCACCTAACCAAACAACAGTAACAACAGCAAAGAACATCTCAACAGAATGTAAAAGCAGAACAAAGCATGGGAAAATATATTCCTAATAAATACAGATAGCAGACAACACATTCAGAATACATAAGGATTTCTAAATCTCTGTATATGCTTATATGTGGCATATAATATATAATAAATTCTAACAGATCAATGGGATAATTTAGTGAAACAAAGGCAAACGCTGATAATTCTTTATAAAAAGAATGTAAAATATTGAATAGGTACATTAAAAGGGTGTTCAATTGATCACTAGGAAACTATAAAATAAAGTTAAATTACTATATCCTACAAAAACAAGATTAAAAATGAGAAAAATATCAAGCATTAGAGATCTGAAACATACTGAAGCTGAGCATAGGAATTATAGGTGCCACATTGGGAAACCACTTAGAAGTATCTGCGACAGTGAAAACGAATGTACTCTTTTACCTTCCTTAGATACAGACCCAACAGAAATGCACTCTGGTGTTTCACCCAAACAGCTACATTAAGGTGTTCACAGCAGTAATTTATAACGCCTAGAGTCAAATTACCACCAGCAGCAGGATGAGCAAATAAGTCACATACAGAATTTTATAAAGCAGTAAGAACAAGTCTACGGCTACGTGCAAAATTAAGGATGAATTTCACAAGTGTTGAACAAAACGTGCCAGACATGTGCTATATGATTTCCTTTAGATAAAGAGTGAAGGCCGGTAAATTCTGCTATCAGAATTCAAAGAAGGACTATTGGTGTAGGCTATTAACACAGATCAGAGCAGGAGCTCCTGTCTTGTTAGTACTGTACTGCTTCTTTAGCTTGGGTATACTGAGTTTTCACAATTTCTTTAGCACATTTGATACCTATGATATATATGTATGTCTGTACATACTACACCTACTAGTTTCTTTTCCTAATTATAATACAATTATAATTTAGAAACTAAAGTTCTTTGAGAAACCTGTTGACAACTATGGCTCTCTGCATTTCACATAAATCTTTCAATTGCCCTGGTAGGTTTATTCAGATCCTTTTAAATCTAATATTTTCTCTTTTTTTTTTCCAGGGTCCCCCTGGTCCAAAAGGTGATAAGGTGAGAAAATGCATTCATGAAATTAATTTACCTGAAATCAATATTGGCATGATCTGTGGTATTTGTTTAGACCGTTTTACTAAGCATTACATATAGATTGTAGATAACACTTTTATCTTATTTTGCTCTTCTCCAGGGAGAACAAGGTGATCAGGGGCCTCGGGTAAGTTATGCACTTGTTGTCTTGGGTGGGAAATGATTGTCCTGCTCAAAACATCCTAACTCTCCTTACCCTTTGCTCTGCATGATTTAGTAACAGCTGATAATTGACAACCCACCCATAAGCAGAAAACATCTTACTAATGAATATGTGTGTCCTGTGCATTATCGTAGCTTGATTACAAATAGAACATTCTACAGTCAATGAAGCCATCCAGCAGCCACCTTTCCAGTGACCGTTGGGGTCTTTGGATGTGTGCACATTGTTTTGCAACATAAAGGCCATGTGGTGTTCTCTTGAATTTGGCATTTCCCTCTGATGAAACTTCTCGTGCTATTGCATAAATATGTTCTAGCATAGATAAAAAATACTATTGCATTTTACATACTTATCCTTCCTTGGAAGTTTGAATAACACTTGTTTGGATTTCTTGTTTCTCCAGATTTGTAAGGCAGATAAAAGGTGTAACACGATTTACACTGTGGGTGGAGGGCCGTTTTTTTCTCTGTCCCAATGTGGCCCCTTTGACCATCATAACCCATGGCAAATGCTTTGTTGTTGCCTTGGTAGTGCCAAGTCCTTGGGTTCACATCTGTGCCTCATTACTCAAATGTTCAGACATACTGTTCCAATGATGTAGTGGCTCTGTTCAGACATACCTCTCAATTTTCTCATGTCACTACGCACAAAAGCGAGGATTTGGTTGAAGAGAGGATTTTTTTTTTTTACAGTGGAAACACACATTTAAAATATTCAGGATGAAAGCAGAAACTATGGAGGTCTATCCGTAAACTATACTGTAATTATTGAATTTATGAATACTGCAGAAGGTTTTTTTTTTTTTTTTTCAAAAAACATAGTTGATGCAGATGGGAAAGTTTACCTCATGCTCCTTAGTGCTGGATGAAGGTGCCTGGATTCGCTTTCCTTCAACGATGATACCTCGGAGCAGGCAGGGTCCTCATGACAGTTATACTAGTTAATGACGGCCTCCAAGCTAAGTGCTCATCATCAGTGGTCCGGGAGATTGAGCAGCATGATATCTACTGTCATGGGTGGGAATGGAATGGACCCCATAGCCTCAGATGATGAGATGGGAGCCCCTTGATCTGTGGGTGGTGATATTTCACATGGCTGGTCTCCCTGCATTGAGTATCATGTCTTTCTACACCCAGTATCAGAATCCCTCAGCTTAGCCTCTCCATGTAAGAGGGAAAGTCCCCATTCTGAGAAGTGTTCCTTTGGCAGAGGAAGTGCGGGGGCGGTTCACAGCCTAGCTGTCATCAGTCAATGCTGTCTTCTTTCCCAGAAAGGTGTGTTGGCTTTCATCGTTACTAAAAGTGATGATTGATTAGAAAGCTAGGCCAAATTTCCAAGGTGAAACCTGACACCACCTGAAATCCACGTCGTTTCACGTTGCATTACAAACTAAGTCTTGGACCAGGAGCCGAGAGGGTTTGGCCAAAGTTCACGGACTACTTTGACAAACCCAGACAGCCTTTCATACAGATTTCAGCCAGTTTTCACACTGACTGGGGCCAAGTTTCACACAATTCAGGGGCCATTTAACGTTTTCGGTGGAAAGTGGCAAGAACTGGTCTTGTTTTCTCACGGCATGCTAAGTGTCCTGGAAGACACATGCAAACACAATGGGACCCCGTGCTTCAGGAGTCCTACCTGAAGATCAACAGGTCATTTATGGAGTTCTAGAATTGTGTAAGCATTCCTTTGTAGTCATATCTGGTTAGCTTATTAATCCGGAAATTTATCATATAAAAGGGAGCAAAGGAAGAGCCCATACTTTGAGAGAAAAGTAAGTCAAAACTGAGAAGTCTTGAGTTGTGAAGGAAATTGATTGCCATGTCTTCTACATAGACACAGTGTTCCAGCTAATGTTTATTGGAGAGCCACTTGCTTTCTTACTTAGTTACCCACTGCGCGGGACTCAAACTTGTGATGACTATTGTTTTGTTTTGTTTAAATAACATAGAGTCTGTGTTTGCCTCTTTTGTTTTGCCACAGATTTAGACCCCTATGTTGTTCCATTTGTTTCAAATGATTTGTTTCTTTGCATCATTTCCGCTCTGACCCTCCACTATCGCTTGTATTCTTTATTGAGCTTTACATTACAGTATCAACAGTGTTTTTCCTAAATATGAAATCCCCCTCTGTTTCTCCGAATAGCAAAGCAGTATAGTAAGCCGCAACATGTAAACCAAAGTAGGAGGGGGAAAAAAAAGTCTAGAAACTTAGAGTGCAAAACTGGTTTTGAAGTCTTGAACATCCATCAAGGAACATGCACCGAGCATTGCCATGTTCACAGAACTTGGCTTAATGTGGTGGAGACCATGAATGGATCCCCTTCTTTCTCCCCACCTTGCCTCCCACCAAATTCAAGCTACTGTTATCTCACGTAGTCTTCCAATTCATCTTGTCTCCACTCTTGACCCTGATGCATTTTCTGCCAAGCAGCCAGAGAGATCGTTTTCCTTTGTAAATTAGGTCATGTTACTCTTGGCATAAGGCCCTTAAGGGAAGTACTCTCTGCTGTGTTGGCTCCTTTGGACCTTCAAGGTAGGCCTTTGCCACCTCGTTTCACACAGTTCTTCTCTGCCCACCACCTTCTAGTCACAACTTTCTACATGCTCCCAGACCTCCACACCGCCTACAAGCACAGCTCAATAGCATTTCTGGTTGCCCTATCTTCTCTGACTTTCTTGTCCTCAGCTCTTATCATGGACTGAGATCTCATCTCAGATTTTACAGTCAGAGGATAACTTCCCTCACTGCCCATTCAGAGATTGAGGTGAACCTGGGTTGTTTAATTGACTTGCTTGCTTGATGGCTATAAAGAGTGCGCTTTTCCCCATAGAACATAAGAAGGAGGACTTGATCTGTCATAGAATAGTAAGGACTTGATATGTCTTTGCTGGGTTTTGTACAAACTGTCCTTTCACTGCCGCCTCCAAGAAGCACATGCTCTCAGGGCCCCACTAAGAATACTGTGGTTGTACATTGTACCCCTTAAATGGTTACCCAAAGAGAAGCTGGGGGAGTAAAAATCCTTCCATGTTCAAGTGTCACTGGGCAGTCTTGGCTATACAGCAAGGTCAAGATCAGCCAAGGATACATCAGAAACTGCCTCAAACAAACACTGGACACTTTAGTTGAGGTAATTTGAGCTCTGGCTTGGTAAGTGATCTCTCTTTTGAAAATACACAAAAAGCAAAATATTACACCTTCCAGGGAGTGAAATACTATAAATATTATATACATGGAAAATAAATGAATTCCTTTAAAGAACAGCTACATCTCATTTGCTAAGAGCATATTAAATATTGAAAGGTATCAGACTGACTTTTTTTAAATTAAAGCTACATTATGGGACCTGTAGAATGTCTTTGCAAGCTTGGCAATAGGAAGTCACTGAAGGTTTCTGAGTGCCTCATTGATGTGTGACATCACTAGACTGTTGGGTGTAAGTACCAAACATCCTTCATAAAAGTCTGCTGGGTTGCAGTGCCCGCCCCACAACCCCCCACACACACAGAGAATGGAAATGAAAGAAACTTAGAATTGAGAGAGCAAACACAGCCAGGAAGTGATGGCACACACCTTTAATCCCAGCACTGGGGAGGCAGAGGCAGGTGGATCTCTGTGAGTTCAAGGCCAGCCTGGTCTACAGAGTGAGTTCCAGGACAGCCTCCAAAGCCACACAGAGAAACCCTGTCCCCTACAAAAAAATTTATATATATATAAAATTATATATATATTATATAAAAATATAATTTATATATTATATAATATAATTATTATATATAAATTATATATAATTTATATATAATTTATTTATTATAATTATATATATAAATTATAATTATTATATAAATATAATTTATATATATAATTTATATATATATATATATATATATATATATATATAGAGAGAGAGAGAGAGAGAGAGAGAGAGAGAGAGAGAGAGAGAACACGAGAGCACAAACTGGAAAATTCCATCAGTTACCCAAGGCAAGGAATCTAGGCCTTAAAGATGCTATCTGTTCTTGATAGAGAGGTCACTAGAAGCTGTGAGATGCTCTGCCTAGAATATCAGTTGTATCTGGAGGGAAAGGACCACATAGGTAAGAAGTTCTCCAGTGAGGTGCTATACTGGAGAGCTGAGGAGGAGACCCAAAAGGATGCACCAAACCAAGGTACACAGCTCCTCCTTTCCCATGGGATCTGGAGTATGTTGTTTATTTTTCTCATATAAATATAGAAAGCAGTTGATGGTGTTCATTACATAACTCCATGGTGTTGCTATGAAGGTCTCTGTGAATCTTAATCCTTTCTCTTATATTTGAAGGAGCATTCATGCATAGACATCCACCACCTCTGCTTTTATATTAACACAAAAGATAAAGCCCGCTTCAAGAAAACAAAATTTCTCCCATAAATTTCATAGACTTCTGCTTGTATCTCATTGCTCAGGCTGGGTCACATAGTTATCCTGAAGCTGGGAGGAACAGCTAGTATATAAACATTTGGGAAAATGCCAAGTGAAAACCAGGGCCTCTGAAGGGAAAAGCAGGGATGCCACTAGCTGAAGAGAATTGATGAGAGAGAAAGCTTAATGCAGAGGGCCAGGGATAGATTCAAGCTGTATGTGGGTTTGTGTCCAGGACCAAGGACCATGGATAGAATGAGGCTAGGTTAGTTTTTTCAATTATGTCTTTTGTTTTTTGAAATTATATTACCACATCATTTCCCCTTCCCTGCCCTCCCTTCAAATCCTCCCCATCTACCCCTCTTTGTTTTGTTTCCCAAATTCATGGCCTCTTTTTTCATTAGTTGCTGTTAGACACACACACACACACACACACACACACACACACACACACACACACACACACACTGCTAAGTACAGGCTTTTATGTTCTAAAAGCAGTCTGGGAGTACAATTAAAGGACAGGATAATGCAACTTCACCACAGGTATTGGAGCTGATAAAATATAGGAGCTGAAAAAAAAGGCTGAACTTTCTGATTTGTTACTTGGTAAGATGCAGTGCAGGGTAAGCTTTAGTTATGTGGAATCCGTGACCTTGGCGACAAAGTTCACTGGAATAATGCAGCACAGAGAACACCTGACTAGACCTGTGAGGTGGGGCCACGGCTGGAGACGATAACTAGACCACCGAGCCATCCAAGTAGGAAGTGAGACCATGGGGTCAGAAAATTCATTTGTGAAAAAGTAAAGGGAAGATGTCACCTTAGAAAGAGCCATATTGAAAGGCTAGGATGAGAACTGGCTCCAGAGCTCTCAAAGTGAGAGCCAGGACACTGCCGTGTGTGAACATTCGCCAAGGACGGAACTGTAGAAGAACAGCAAAGAGGAAAAGGCCAACACAGTGTCTTAACGAAAAGAAGCCAGAGGACAGCAGCTGCAAACAGCTTCCGGTGCTGCTGGTTTGAATTCGTAGACATGAAGGGAGTGCTTTTTGCTAAGCAGTAGAAACGGATGGCAGATTGCAAGAAGTTCCCGTGTAAATGGGAGGAAATGGGCTGGTTTTGAATCCCAGAGGAAATAGGCTGGTTTTGAATCCCGTTGATGGTATGTGATTTAAAGGTAGGCTGTTTGGCATTGGTTTTGTCTCAGTATATTTTGAGCCAAATCCAAGCTTACAATTTTAGGTATAATATAACAGCCATCCATGTTAGCTGATTTTATTTGATAAGCCTGGAGCTCACACATTTCTCCTTCCCAACCGGGAGATAACTAACAGATGCTGTCGGTCGGTCCTCAATCAGTCTGTACACATTATGCTCTTGCAGTCAGGGCTCTAGGCTACTGGGACGAGTAAAACTTGATCGTGCTGTCAGTCAGCAGGCACTGGCTTGTTCTTCATTCATCCTCACAGCTTTGTAGGACAAAATGGGTAACTCTGGCTTTGCTGTCCTGGGTGGCCTTCTGTAAGGGGCTGTGGGGGATGGAAAGACATGAACATTGAACTAGGAACACACGACAGCAGCTCACACAAGGATGGGTCTTGATCACTCCGTCTTAGCCTGCTGAGCATCTTCCCAGGTACCATGTTTGTTTTCCATTCAGCTGGATTTAAAATTGCTCAGGGAGACACAGTGGTGGGTATCCATGAGAGTGTCCCCATAGAAGGAAGACTCACCTTAAATGTGGGTGTCATTGTCCTGTGGCCTGGGAGCCAAGACTGAATAAGAGCAGGTAGCGGGAGGAGGCAGGATAAACACCCAGTATTCACCTCTCTATGCTTCCTGACTGTGGACACAATATGGCCCACCAACCCACACTCCTGCCTCCCTGCCTTCCCAGCCATGATGAGCTGGATCCCCTCAACTGGAAGTCCTTTCTACCCCAAGTTGTTTCTTGTTCGGGTGTTTGGATGCAGCAAAGGAAAAATTAACTCATACGCTGCGTAGGTTACACGTATCATCTCTATACTTTAGCCAGTTCAGTGAAATTGCTAGAGAAAAAACCAGGAGTGGAAGATGTAGTAAAACCACTGTCCACTCAGGGGAGAGCCAAGGTGGACAGATCAACTCCGAAATGAACCAATCCCTCTTGCTCTGATTGTGATGTGGATTAATAAAATAATGTATGGAAAATCTGTTATAAGTTCTTGCCATGGCCCGTTATTATTCCGTATGCCATGTGAGGCATCTGGGGCGAAGCAACATGGCTGGCATCATCTAAGTGGTGGTAGTGAGAGTCAGAGTCCTTAGCTCTAGTCTGGGCTGTGCTGAGTGGACAGGTGCCTTCTCTATCAACATGTAGGTGACATGAAATCAAATATCAATCCTATGACTAGATACTTGTATCATTCCCATTTTATAGAGAGAAAAACTAAGACGTAGAAAACAAATATTTTGTTCAAGGTAACAACAGTCAGTGGCAGAACCAGGATGTGAAGTCTCGTACTTACAGGTTGTGATTTTCATACATTCTCTCACTTATGCTGAGAAGCAGTTCTCTGATTTTACCAACATTATTAAGATAACCATTGGGTTTTTTTTGTTTGTTTGTTTCTGTAGAGTAGAATTAAAAAGGGAACTGAAATTTCCAATTCTTTCATACAAATCTACCAAAAGACAATGCTTGGACCCGAACTCAACTGGGTGTACCTGCTCTTTCCACCATGCCATTGTGCACCCCACCCCTTGCCGTGGGAATCCTTTTAATATGTGAGGTCCCACATGTCTGTGAATAAAATGCAAAAGCCAGAACACAAATGCAAATAAATGGTTGTTTTCTCTTTGTAATCATAATAGACACACTATGTTCACTGTTAGCCCCCACCGAAAAAAAATGACTGGAAATGTGTCACAGTAATACAGTGAGTTTCAAGACCCTTTGTGTCATGTGTACAGGCACCACTCTGAATGCAGTGTAGATGTACAGGAACCACTCTGAATGCAGTGTAGATGTCCGGGAACCACTCTGAATGCAGTGTAGATAGATGTACAGGAACCACTCTGAATGCAGTGTAGATGTCCAGGAACCATTCTGAATGCAGTGTAGAGGAGCAGGGCGACATAACCCATCTTCCAAAGAATGTAGGATTACATCATTTACACTTATCCTTCTGTTTCCTTCTCTACGCCACCCCCTCTTGGTTCTGGGGATATAACCCAGGGCCTTACACGAGCCAGGGGGCCCCCCAACCCTTCAGTCACCTTCCTGCAGGGACCATTCTTATTTTTCCTCACTGCTGCATCCATGGGACTTGTGCACACCAACTCCCTGGCGATGCGTTGCATGGGTAGGATTTCTTCTCCTTCAGGATAACCAGATGAGAGGAGACTGCTTTCTCCTTTTCCTGAAACCATTCATATTCTGTGAACTGATTCTGCTCTTATTCTGAGGCCACTCAATACCAAACATGGAATGACATTTCCTGACCAGTAAGGGGGGTTCTGTTGCTATGTAGAGAAGGCTCAAGACTCTTCTAGGCTTTACGTCATCCTTGTCTGTACCCACAACTGCTGCCTGAATCTCTCCTCATCAGCGAAGTGCACTTTCTCCCCCTTCTATTCCTAAGGCCAAGGGCTCTCATTATGAACCACAGCAACAGGAATTATAATACCCATGGCTTTTAGGATAATCTTGTGTATTTATTTCTCTTTATCAGCGACTTATATAAATATAACCTTAAAAAGAGGCAAAGCTGTTTCAATATTTGAGTCTTCTAAATTAAGAGAGCATAGTCGCCTGCAAAAGTAACAGCTTTATTAATCAAAGTTAGGCAATAAAATTAACAAATAGCATGCAGCAGCTATCTTTTAACTATATATTAATCTAGTCAGCTGGCTACCATTAGCTTGCCAAGTATTGCAGAGCCCGATAAATGAGAGATTTAGTGGTTATTGGCCTCAACATGATCAGCCAACAGCTGCTTTTAAATGAGTCTTAAGCTTTCAAAATTTCAATAAGCCACCCAGGAGTTCAGCTTAAGTATTTTCATAAAATTCATCTCTCGTCTTGGTATATGCAGAGTAAATTTTCATCACAGCTGGGCCTAGGCAAAACTGATAGCATCTTTAAAAAAATCTTCAGAAAGACAGATTAAGCTCTCGAAAAGGAAAGCATTTAGAAGTTTATTTTATTATCTTAACCTTTATTGACTTGAGTGATTAAGCCGATTCTGTGGCTCTGCTAAAACATTTAGGCTTGGATATTAATTTGATTTCTTATTTATTTAACCCTTGCCTTCCTCTGTAGCCTTAATGAATACACTACTTATTTGGTCCCACATGTATCACCCATGCAAGAGAATGAATATAATATAATGGGAAGAAGTAAATTGGGAGAAAATTATTTTAATGCTCTCCAGATTTAGCAGACGTTGGCATGGAAACCACAAGCTCATTATCATTTGTAATTTTTTTTTATATTTTCTAATCAGAGGTATTTTAAGTATTTTGCACCCTATATCAGACCTCTAAGGGTGCTATAAAGAATTAAGCTTGGGAATGTTTGTCTTTTTGTCCTAATATAGACACATTTAAAAAATAATTACTTCTGCAAGTGGTAGGGTTCATTGTATAGACAGGCTAGCCCTTGGAATCAGCATTATAAATTGTGTCTCAGGATTATTGGATGAATTACTAGACTCATCAAATATGAAAAAAAGGAGGTATTAAAGACTTAAGAGAAGTGATTTTTACATATTCTATATCACTTTAAATCCTGTACCTTGGAGTCTTAGGAGGTGGCTCAGTGGGTAAGAATACTTGCTGTGCAAGCAAAGGAACATGCGTTTGAATCTCCAGTGCCCATATAAAAGCAAGCATGACTATGTGTGCCTGTGACCCCAGTATCAGAGGGCAGAGACAGGCAGATCCAGGGATCTCTTTGGCCTCCGAGGCTACCTGAAATCATGAGCTTCTGGTTGAGTGAAAACTCTGTCTCCAACAATAAAAGGTGGGCCATGATAGAGGAAGACCTCCAACATCATCCTCAAGCCCCCACATGTGCACCCATGGGCGCACCCCGCCCCCCACAGCTGTGCATACATACACAAGTGTGCACACACACACATAAATTAAGTCTTGTCCCTTTTTAATGTAATAGATCTATGTAAGTATTTCTATCCCTACAAGGGACACGAAGTAATCCTAAGAAGCAAATGTTGTTTAAAATGTGTTGAAGGCAGAGGATAACACTTCACAAAATCCCCCCATGGACAAAACAACACAGCACTGGGCTGTGAGGCCTTCATGGGAAGCTCTGCTGATGATCACAGGGATGGAAATGAAATGGAAATCCAACCCTCGCGTGGCCTCTGGCAGAGGCTTCTGAATGCTGCTGCTGGGCAGTTCAAGTAGCCACTGGATTTCCTTTGTAGCTTTTAAGGGCAGTGGCCCTCCTGCCATGTCGTTTGATGGGGTCCGTTGTCCAAACTGCCCTCTCACTGCTCTCCTCATCCGCAGGGGTCTCCCTCCTACCTGTACTTATGCCAAACCTCTGGATGATTTCAGACTGACGTTCACTACCTCACGTTCTTACGACAGACTATGGTGAAGGATTTTAGACGAAAGAGCATATCTATGAATAGTTAATATTATCCCATTTGGAAAAATTTGCTAGAATTCTTCCAAATGCTATTTCATGTGAAATACAGGTTAAATAATTTAAGGACTTCCTCAGCGAAGGCTGTTTAATGATCCCCCTTAACCATGGAACTCTCTAGAAGATTTTATTAAGCAAGTTAATTTCCACTTGAATTCAAATGTAAGATTCCTTGCTTTGCTAACTCATACAAATTGAAGTTAATGTCTGCATTAATACCCACACTTATATTAGTGCCTACAACCAAAGAATGTAATACAAGGTGGAAGGGAAAATACACTTGGAGTTGATGACTTAATATTAGAAAGAGAAAGTAACTGTTAGTAAATATATTAAGTTTGTGCTGGAAATGGACAAAATATGAAATGCAAATTACAACTGGTAATATCTGTGAGTAACAACCATATTACAGATAGAAAATGTGGGCAGTTTTTTCTAATACGATTGCTAGCACTCCTTCACCATCTAACCCCAGTGCAGAATTCTATTACCCCTGGAAATGTTGGAAGTGAATCAACCAAATAGAGAGGTATGAAACAGAAACTTCCAGTTTCTGTTTACAGAGTGGCTCAGAGGGCAGGTCGTGTTCTGGAGTCTTCCTTTCAGGATGGGTCAAGTGATGGCTTTCTGTACCGACAGATGCTGTTTGGGGAGGGCGGGTGGTTCCTGTAGGTCTGGCTGAGATGGGCCTCTGGAAAGTCATTTAGTGCCAGACAGCCGCATCCTTTCATAAGCATGCCTACACTAATGTGTCCAACAGCCCTTGTAGCAGACACAGTCCGTAAATCACACCTGGCAAACAAGACGGGCTTTGTAGGGAAGGATGTCAGTTGCATGATCCCACTTCAAATGCAGTTGTGTGGGGGCTGGAGAGGGTGAGGGAACAAGGCTCTCCATCCTTTAGAAGGCAGTTCAGCTCTGCTGCCTGACTCAGCTCAATTGGGTTAATTGTGTTCTGTTTTATTAGCACAAGTGGTACTAGTCAAACAATGCACTAGAAAGTGTTGTCGCTACCATTATAACCCTGTTGTTTCCACCACCCCATATACCAAGAAAGCTTTCGGGTACTTTTCTCATTCTTTACGGACTTGTGGACATTGCCTGAATCTGTTGATAGAAGTCAGGCATGAAAAGGTGCACTCTCCAGACTGAAGCAGTATGTGGTAGCACTGATCTGTCATCCACTTATGAGGAGGCTAAGGTGAAAAGACTGTGAATTTTGACCAGCCTGGGCCAAAGAGCAAGACCCTGTCTCAGAAACAAAGACAACCAACTTTAATACCAGCATCCAAAGTGTGGAAAGTCTAGTGACATAGATCACTTTCCAGGAAAGTGATTCAACTTCAGGTCCGCAGGACTTTGTTAGGACAAGAATTTAACTAGGGGCATTAGAGACAGGAAGCATGAAGAGGAGGAATTGCCATCCACAGTGATGGTGCTGTTCTAGCCGGAAGCCACAGGGACATGGTGTGGAGCAGCAGAAAGAAAATAACCTGAAGTTCAAGGTGGTGATTCTCCCCTCTTGCCCACTTCAAAAGAACAGCCAGCCCGACTGATCAGTCTCTGTCCATTGGCAATGGAGGAAAAGGGCCAAGGGAAACGCCATCCAGTTTTTAATTAAGAATAAATGCATTCAGTTGTACCTAATATGTTTTTATTCTTTGGACCTTTGGACAGGCTTGTTATTTTTAGAAGCTGGCTTATTATGTTTATCTATGCTCTTTTAATTATGGCCCAGCCTTGAACTACCTCTCCAGAACCTTGACCTCATCATCCTTGAAAGCGGGCCATCACTTTGTGAGATTTCCGGGATTGTCCAGGGGAAATTCTTACTGTGGTGAAGTAGGAAGTAAGGAATGAAGGGCATGACTGAGGGAGTTGTGGCTAACCAGAGCAGCCAGGGAACCTTCTGGAAACCTGCCTTTGTTCTAAGTGAGAGGCCACATAAGCTGTGTTGTTTTGTCTTTTGAAGGTTGTTCAAGTTGCTTCTCATATAAGGGATAATTAAACACTCACCTGTAGCTAGAGTTTTCCTGCCTGGCCCACAGTCAGGATAAATCTCTCTCATCCACCAGTCCCACAGCCGCTCAGACCCAACCAAGTAAACACAGAGACTTATATTGCTTACAAACTGTATGGCCGTGGCAGGCTTCTTGCTAACTGTTCTTATATCTTAAATTAATCCATTTCTATAAATCTATATACATTGCCACGTGGCTCGTGGCTTACCGGCATCGTCACATGCTGTTTGTCATGGCGGCGGCTGGCAGTGTCTCCTTCTGCCTTCCTGTTCTTTCTTTTCTCCTCTCTGTTAGTCCCGCCTATACTTCCTGCCTGGCCACTGGCCAATCAGTGCTTTATTTATTGACCAATCAGAGCAGCACATTTGACATACAGACCATCCCACAGCACTCACCCTTATCACAAGCCAATATTTACTTAAAGCGGTATACTCTTTATCTTTGTGTGTGTGTGTGTGTGTGTTAACAGAAACTGGTCTGACCATACACATATTGTATATACACATCTGTGAAGTTCTTTGCTTCTAATTGCACTTGTCTATGATGTCTTTGTGAAGCAGTTGTCCACAAGTATTATTCACTTACACACACACACACACACACTCTAAGCCCATACATATATGAAGCTAGTCTTATTTACACTCTTTATATTTACTTCCTATGTATAGTCTTTATCTACTTCCTATAAAGAAAAGGTGAATGGTTAAAGACATTTATTAATTCTTTTCAGTTACTTGAGACATCATCCTTAGCCACTTTTAAAAATAGCCTCTTTCTACTCAGCGTGGCATTTTAGGAGTAAAGAGAATGAAATTAACCTTTAAGAATTCAATGCTTTGTTTTCCATACACCTCTTCAGGGAAAGCCATTTGCAGTTTTCCTTTGAATGGTGAACAGTCCCAACCATCACGTCAAAGACTGGCCCTGGCTTTCAAATGGAGTTCCTTGACATCCATCATAGTCTTGGTGAAACAGATCTTTCTCTCGGTTTGAATGATAGAGAGAAGTTGGAGACATAATTCAGGCAAAGTCAGTTCTCTTCCACACCTTATTTCTAAATGGTTGTGGAAATCAGAAAAGTCTGATATGCCAGCATAAAAAAAATATTATTTAAGGAATAAAATCTTTCTCTTATTGAAGAGGCTCTGGCTACCCCTTGCAGTTAACATACCTTACAGTAGCACCAGATAATTTTTCATACTCGATTCTCCCCCTGCCCCCAAGTTATCTTGACCCTACCATTCTTTTCAAAGAGAAGCATTGGGAAAGTTGGGAACTGTTAGTGTAGCTTTGTCGGGCATTTCTTGTTTTGTCCTCTTTAGTGTGGCTGGTATTTATCATATGGCAGAGAGGTCCTTGGACATTTCTCTGTTATGTCTTATTGCTTAAAAAATGTATAGTCCATTTCAGCAATCGCTTTGATTTTGATGATGAAAACAATAACAAAAACATATTAACTTTTTGTGTTTGTTTATCTTGTTGTGACAGTCCACATGTGCAGGGCAGAGAACAACTTGCAGAAATGGGTTTTCTTCCTCCTCCTCTGGGGTTCACACTTGGACCCTCACCCTTGTCGGTAGGCACCCTCATCCCCTGAGCCATCCCACTGGCCCATTTTACTTCCCGTCAGTCGTCCTCTGCCAAGGAGACAGCGCGTGTGTGTATTTGGAGGTTCACCCTACTGTGCGTGTCAGTTTTGTTTTCACATGTAGATAAATACACAATTTCCACACTGACAAAGTGACATGGCCGAAGGGTTGTCAGTGTTGGGAAAGCACAGAATGCCCCATCACGGGGCCATTCCTTCCTCTTTTCTTTTTCTTTCTTGGCTCAGTACAAACTTACTTTCTGGTCTTGCGATCTCGATCGGTAGTCATTTGTAATTACTCAGTTCTGCTGTCGAAGGAAATTAATTTGAAGGAGTTGCAGGAGAAATGACTATCTGGAGATCTGCTAACTACTTTGGGTTTATTCAGAAAGTTCATGTAGCGACTTACAACTTCACTCTCCGTTTTACACTTTTAGGCAGAAAAGTCAAACAAAACAGAAATGGAGACAGCCTGTCATGTCCCCAGCACCATGGTGACTGCTAATGCTGTAACTCTACACTGGCCCGGGGTATTACTTCCATTTTGGAGCCATGCAGCTCTAATAAAATGTGTCAGGGAAGAAGGCAAAGTTGCAGTTACACTGTCTACCCAGAATTTTATATGGTAACTGTTACAACAACTCAAGATGTTTGGAATGTGTCAAATAAAATGTCATGCACCCACTGGGTTGTACTTTGAGAAACTGTCACAACTTACAGAGTGTTTCTTTCTGTTCAGCCTGTACAGGAGGAAAGGATTGAATGTCTTTATTCTTTCTCGTTACAGGAACCTTTGCACTTTCTATGTCATCTTCTCTATGTTTTGAGGTAGTAAGTCTTGGGGAGAAGACTAGAAGTTAATACTGGGGACCTGGGGACTAGATTCTGATAATAGATCATCTTATTTGGTTTACTCAAACTAATTGCTAACATTTCAATCCTTTGAATTTTTCTTTGGAAATGGGAAGATCTAGTACCAGTATTTTCCTACTCTGAGCTGCAGAAGCTGCATGGAGTCCATCTGCCTCATGTGGGGCAGGCATTCTGCATTGCAGACACCTGTTTTTAAAGCACATGCTTCTGCTGGGAGTGGAGTTTGAAATAGTAGCTATTATGATTATTTTCCTTTTGACATGATGATGACAGCATGCATCATAATATTCAGAGTTTTAGGTCACAAAATAACTGATGCTAAGTCATGGATTTTGGAGGAAAAGGTGCTACGACAGTGCCTTTAAAACAGTTTACATAGCCAGGTGGTGGTGGCAGAGGCAGGTGGATCTCTGTGAGTTTAAGGCCAGCCTGGTCTACAGAGTGAGTTACAGGAAAGGCTCCATAACTATACAGAGAAACCCTGTCTTGAAACACCAAAAACAAAAAACAAAAAAAAAAAAAAAGTTTACATAGCATTTGTTTTAAAATCACAGACTTCTCACACTGCTGTCAGATTATTATATCATAGATGCTGCTTTATTAGAAAGCCTAGTCTGTTCATTAACAAGGTTCAGAAAAATAGTGCTACTTCAACTCAGTAATTTTATTTTGAGATTCCAAGGAATTTATTCTATTTTTAAGATTTTTTTTGTTTAAAAAATATAAGTTACAGAACAGCAAAACTAAAAAACAATCTCAAGCCATGTACAGAATAAACTGACAGTTAAAGAATAAGCAAATGACATTAACATGATAAATTTTAGTCCTTAGAATGTTTAAAATCAGAATAATCATAGTCATTGAAGAACATGCAAGAGTTGGGAGAAATGGTCCTAAATTTTAGTTTCTATGAGGACTTTTGTTTAAAAATATGTTAGTTTATTGCTTGAGATGATCTAGCTTAAATATGTGTTGGTCACAGCTGACGTTTACGGATATTTAGAACAATAATATAAAATTAGTTGCATGAGCTTGTTTTATTGGAGCCAAATAATTTCTGTAGCAAAGCTAGTCAGTGTATGTCTTGACAAAGTCATGCCTTTGTGCATTGTGCATGTTTTCTGGGGTTTGTTGTTCTGGTTGTATAGTTGGATTAATGGAAACATCTCCCGTTATAAACATTCCTAACAAAATTGCCCTTTGGGGGCACTAATAAAAAACAAGTTCATAAGTTGTTTAGAATTGTCTCTTACAGCTGTTCTGACAAATATTAAATGGAAGAGCTAATTTAGGTTGGTATTATTTGACTGTTTTCTGTGTCCTCGTTGATATAAAAATAAATTGAAACCTGATTTCTTTGAAAGCAACACATACAGAATTTGAAGGGAAGATCCACAAAGTTAGGACAAACATGGCAAACAATAAGAATAGCGTGCGTGCGTGCGTGCGTGCGTGCGTGCGTGCGTGTGTGTGTGTGTGTGTGTGTGTGTGTGTGTGTGTGTTTGTGTACTATGTTTCACCCTACTTATAGGTTAACTCAGGGATGGCAGTTAAGCCTCTCTTAGAATTAAGAAGCCACTTGTCAATGCCAGGAAAGGTATGAGATAAGTCTTAATCATCCTATTTCGAAAGAATGGTGAAGATGCAGAGGTTCTTGGTATAACCCTGTCATCCCAGCCCTTGGGAGGCTGAAACAGGTCATGAGATCAAGATCAGCCTGTGGTACATAGCACAACCCTGACTCAAAAAAATAAAGTTTGTACATGCTAGTTGCCAACCTATTTAGAGAGCAGAGTCGTGGGTGATAACATGGATAAGAGGCATTCACTTGCTGCTCTGTCAAGCTCACAATTATAGCACAAACCCATCTGACAGCTGAGCAATTGCAAACCCCTATCAGACACCGTGTTTACAGTCCCTGAGTTCTGTTTGGACGTCTCCAGGGCCAAGAAGCTCAGTGTCTTAGAAAGTAGTCGACACTGATTACAGACAGCCCTAAGTATCATGAAGTAATTCAGCTATTCGTTCAGCCAATCCTGCTTCCGCTTTGAATTGAGGTCTATGGTTCTCGACTGCCGAGTTAGCTGGTTTTTAGTTCTGCCTCCCAGGCTAAGTCATCTTCCATCAGACGGCAGTTCGGTGCATTTTTAGAAGCACCGGTGTTGAAGAGTACAAGGAACCCATAGGCGCTTGCAGTCTAATGCTTCTACGTTATGTTTCTCAGCATGTGATGACCTGGCGTAAACTGAATATACCTTATGATGGGGGCAGCTACGTTCTGTGATTTCCACTCAGCCATGTCTGTCTTTTTCTCTTCCCCAAGGCTGTCCTCCATCATCTGTTCATCCTGTTACAGTTCTGTGCCTTCTTACCATTTGGGTTGTTCTTCATAGATGTTCCTGTACCAATAGAGCCTCCTTAAAAGAATATGCCCCCCCCCTAATGGTAAATGCCCAGAAATTAAGTTCATCAATTGAGGCATGAATAAAGTAGAACCAGCTTGTTAGGGTAGCCCCCACCTAGGATCATATGAGCTTTAAACAACATTAGGGGCTGAAGAATACAGTAGAATATGTTTACTTCCACCATAAACAGCTAATCTGAGTTCCTCCACTGCATTTATGCGGCTTGTTTCCTGCACGCATGTGCTGTGTTCTGCTTTTAGTTCTCTGTGATTGGTCCACTCCAGTCCGTTCATGTGGTTATAGTCCCCTTTGCAGTCTAACTCCAAAGTCCAACCAGTACTCTACTCTTCTTCGCTCCCGTTTTCTGGATATTTGAGATGGCTGTCTCAATAGATTTACAACTGACGACAGGTATCATTCCTGTCGCCATGTTTGAGAGGTCAGTCCCTGTCACTGACACAAATGTTGGGTGCATCAGGACTGAGGTCATAAAGGTGTGACCAGTTACTGACTGTTACCCTGGTAGGGAGTTGAGCCAGTCACAAATCCAGTTCTCACTAGTTTTCAGTTTAGGGTTTGTAATTTAGCAGTAAAAGAATTTTTAACAGACTCCCTGCTATAATCAATTTACATACGTACTCTACGTACTTAACAGAGCAGGAAATATCTTTAGTATTTTTTAAACTGTACTTTTGTAAATTTTCACTTTAATCATCAAGCCTAGCTGTGATTTACATCAATAGAAATTTTTTCCAATCTGCCAAATATCTCAGGACCTGCCTTTGTTTGTTTGTTTTATTGAGATAGGATCTCACTCTATAGCCCAGGCTGGACCAGAACTCAAGGCCAGCCTCCTGCCCCAGTCTCCCAAATGCTAGCAATACAAATGTAAGTGGCCACATCCGGGTTTTATTTTCTCTTCTTCTGATTCTCCTACTGTCCACAAAAGAGGGAGATGTTCTGGGCGGCTGGCTGACTTGGGGGGTAAACGCTCATTATTTTGAAAGTCCTTTCATCCAGACTAGACGTGTTGATTCCGAGAGTTTGTCTCCCAGTCCCTTCACTTTCCTTGGAGTTCAATATATCCAGTATTCCTGGAAGTTTATCATGCAAATAGCTGTATTTGTTTCTGTACAGTAGAGAATTAGAAACTACATAGGAAAGGGTTAATTACATTTACCTCTCAGTTGACTAAGATAAAAATCGAATCCTGTTTTTTTCATCATTAATTTCTTTCAGGTTCTAGATGAAAACTTTCTTTCTATCATCAGGATTTCCCCCTCAATCCTGTGAGGCCTACACCCATGTCTGGTTGGACTTTCACTTCCTTCTTCTTCTTCTCCTGCCTTATATCTGATCCAGTGGTCATCCTAAAATGATGGGGGGAAGGAGGGGGGCCCTTTCCCAACATCGCTTTCACCAGTGTTTCACGAATCCAGAAGTGTGGGCAGCTGGACAGTTGATATTTGTGAAACTTCCCCTCCGCTGGATGCGACATTATGAAGCTTCATCCCAGAGCTGTAAAATGATGGATCCTTCCTCTCCCCTTCGTGTTCCATAATTGCTAACATCCCATGTCGCCAGTGAGAAACCTCGGCAGTGCCTCGTGTAAAAACAAGCATCACTTTCAATCAGGACATGATAGATATACATCTTGTGTTTTGTTTTTCCTTAGGCACATATGGGAGTCATAAAGGTTGTAGCTGATGAGGTGGCAGAACTGGTACCCTATCTAAGTATCCCAGATGCCACCTGGCTTTTAACATGTAAACTTAGTGGCTTGTAGGTCCTGAAATCAGAGACCCATTGGAGGAAAATATAACATCCATGAAAAACCATCTGTATTTTGTAAATTGGGCTCTGCTTCTATATGTCTCAAGACATCAGAAAAAAGCTTTTTATGTCCTTGATTACGATACACTCAAGCAAAATACTGTCACTCACTTTGTTCTTTTTTTATTTACTGGCAAATAAAGCAAATACATTGTTCAATATTTACCAAAAATTTATGATTTAATAGGAGGAAAAACAGTGTAGCTTCTGGCACATATGGGAACATTCCTTTGATTAGAGAAACATCAAGGGAATTTAAATGGAGAATTGACATTAACAAAAATGCACATAAGCTTATTTCACTCTCATTTTCAATAACTTCTAAGATGATTTCATCTTTAGTATTGACATTGTTGCATTTACATATTTGAAGTTGGGAAGTATTTGAAAGGAATTTGAGGCAAAGATTAGAATATTATCAGAGTAATTATTTCAAGAAAATTATAGATACAAATAAATGTCACTTTTAAAAGTTGAATGCATGACTGGCAACTTGGCTCAGGGTAAAGGCACTCCCTGCCAAGCCTGCCAATCCCCAACCCCAAGTGGTAGAACAGATCAGGCTCCTGAAATTTGTTCTGACCTCCACACAGTCACTGTGGCTTGTACCACCCCACCCCTCAACACACAAGAAATAAATGCAGAAAATTTAAAAGTTGAATGAATCAACATTATAATATGCAGTATATAACTTAATGTAAATAAAACCTGTACTTCTTTTCACTGAATAATAACATCATCAGATGCAACCAGGAAATGAAAACAAAAATGTAGAAATTACCTCATATTGTGATTTCTTATTTTCTTTAAATTTTTTTCATACTAAATATTTTGGCCATATGCTTTCCCCTCTCCTCTCCCAACTCCTCTTACATCCTCTCCATCTCACTATTCACTCAACTCCAAGTTCTTTCTTTCTCTGTCAAAAAAAAAAAAGAAAAAGACAAAAAATATATAGCCAAAATAAAACAAAAGGAAACAAAAAGTACATACACATAAACATGGAGTTCGTTCTGTGCCGGTCAACTACTCCTGAGCATGGTGCCTACCCTAGAGTATGGTTGATATACCCAGTAACTCTCTGGTCTTAGTTAGGGTTACTATTGCTGTGATGAAACACCGTGACCAAAAACAACTTAGGGAGGAAAGGGTTTATTTCACTCACAGTTCCATATACCAGTTCATCTTCAAAAGCAGTGAGGGCAGGAACTCATGCAGGGCAGGAACCTGGAGGTAGGAGGCTGATAAAGAGGCCATAGAGGGATGCTGCTTACCGGCTTGCTCTCCATGGCTTGCCCAGCCTACTTTCTTATAGAACCCAGGACCACCAGCCAGCAATAGCACCACACACAATGGACTGGACCCTCCCACATCAATCACTAATTAAGAAAATGTCCTGTAGGTTTGCCTACAGCCCGATCTTATAGAGCCATTTTCTCAAGTGAGATTCCCCCCTTTCAGATAATTCTAGCTTGTGTCAAGTTGACATAAAACTATCTAGCATATTGTCCATTGGAAGAAACTAATTTTCCTTCTCCTGGCAGGAATTAATTACAAATAGCTTTTTGTTTAGGAGTGCACTGATCCATGGGTATAGCAGAATGTTATTGGGAGTCATTTTATTATTGTCGTTTTTAGCAAAGTAATAGTCGTAGGTTTTCCTATCTAGTCTCAGGTTCTTGGCCACTTTAGTACTGTCAAGTTGGGTTCCATCTCATGGAGTGGGCCTTAAATCCAATTTGTAAAAAGTGATTTGTTGCTCCCATAACCTTTGTTGCACTGCTGCGCCAGTGACCTGCTGGCAGGCCCCTGGGATCTTCTGAGGAAGGAGACATGGAATGTGTTAGCGAGAGAGGAAGGGAAACTAGAACAGAAGGAGCAAATGGGGAGGGGGAGGGGGAGGGGTAGGTAGGCCAATGGGAAGTACGGGAAGGGACCGCAGATTGTATAATGATAAGGTTCAGACTTAATTTCCCCAAATTTAGAACATTCCATTCTGAAAGTCTTAAGCTGTGGTTTTACTGTAGATCATAATGGCCTCTTTCACTTAGAGTTCAAATCATAAGAATGATTTCATTATTTAGGAATGCAATTCTTTTCATAAAGAAATTATACTCTGACCTGTATCTCCCAAAGGTACTATGTAACAATGATATTTTGATTTTTTTTTACTTGAGAATCATTATTTCAAATTATAGCATAGGATTGGTACTGTGAGAGCTTGTGACCTTTCTCCAAGTATCAGTGCAACAAAACAAAGTCATCCTTGGTGATGAGTATTTTCTTTGGAGACAAACCCCTTGTTTCTAATTTAGCTTTCAAGTGCTGTATCTTGGCCCTATTCATTTGTGGCCCAAATCAGACCCTCAAATATAATTTTGTTTGAATGACAAAATGTGATCCTAAAATTGAGTTAGTAGCATGCATTTGTAATCTGAAGCACTCATTAAAAAATAAAATCTCGGATTTGGGGTCCCTGGGAAGCAGGGAATGTAGCCACTGGTTTGCTTTCTGCAGAAAAAGCCACTGGGTATTTGTTGCTTCAGTCTGGGCTTGGCTTCCCGCTGGGTCAGCCAAGGCTCCCCTTTCTGTTGTGTGAAGAGGAGATGATAGATAGATAGATAGATAGATAGATAGATAGATAGATAGATACATACATACATACATACATACATACATACATACATACGTAGGTGGGTGGATGAGAGAGAGAGCGCCCCCAGAACATTCAACACAGGGCACCTTGTAGATGCTGGAGATTCTTTATTTAATAAAGCAACAAAATTTCCATAGAATTGCTTTTGCAATACTATGTAACATATTTGCTAATTATAATGTGGTTATATATTTATTAAAGAAATTAAGTAAAGATGTATGCCATGTAACTGTTGATCAGGCCAATCCTGATTAACGAGTAAAACCAAAGAGAAAAAAATAAATATCTTTTAAATTGCTCCAAACTGCACAAATTATAATATGTAACTCATGTCATTTTTTTTTTTTTTTTTTTTTTTGGTTTTTCGAGACAGGGTTTCTCTGTGTAGCTTTGCGCCTTTCCTGGATCTCGCTCTGTAGACCAGGCTGGCCTCGAACTCACAAAGATCCACCTGCCTCTGCCTCCCGAGTGCTGGGATTAAAGGCATGCGCCACCACTGCCCGGCTCATGTCATATATTTAAGCTGGGCATTCCCAGACTAGCCTTTATTGACAAGTCTTGTTTGGATTCCAGTTCATTGCCTCCAATCTATAGCTTACTTCTTGTCCTATACTCATCCATTCTGGTAAAGGTCCTTTTTTTGTTTGTTTGTTTTCAGTTTTGTACAAAGTTCACACACTCTCCTTTAGAGTCTCAAAGCCATTGCAATGTGTTTCAGAATTTAGAGTTTTGAGAAACTAGGAAGTTGGTAGTGTTCATATACTGTGTATTGTGTGAGAGGTGTCACCCTGTAATCCAACCATCAAATTCTTCAGTAGAATGCAAGCATATTCACAATAGGAAGGCTTGTAGACACCAGAAATAACATCACATCTGTTTAAGTAAGTTTTTTTTTGTCACTGGACACATTTAATACAAACTTAAAAGAAAAACATTGAACTTATGAAAAATATTTCATCTTCAGCCATTTTGAATTTTGGAATTGCAGGTAAGAAATTAGAGGGTATATATAACCTTGGCTTTTGTCTGTTTTTCCTAATCTGCTAGTGTTGTCTTCCTTAAGCCCACTTATCATTACCCACTACTTCTCCTTAAGTATTCTTAAAACCTCCCACATTCACAGCCTATCAAATTTTCCAGGCTTTTCTCTAAGCAGGGTGTGTCTGGTCCCTACCTTCATTCATCTCAAATTCTGCCTTCGAGAGACTGAACGAACTTAAGGACTGCATCTTCCCCTGTTGAGAACCGCAGCTTAGTTCATTTTCCAAGTCGGTTGCTGCCTGTGTTAACACTCCCTGTCTCCTAGACTTTAGCCACCATCCTTTCTTGCATTGATATTAGTAAAAGACACTGCTTTACGAGGAGGGAATGCTCTCCTTGCCAGTCTCAACTCACATAGGAATCCTACACCTATGGTCATTGGCAGTATGCAGACCTAGCCCAGGTAAAGAGCAAATTCTGAACTTTATTTCTTGAAAGGAGAGTGCCTGGAACTCCAAGTATGAGTTCAGTGTGCCATTAGAAGAGGAAGATGGATCTTCTTTTGATTCCAGTGTTATCTTGACTATGGTGCCGGTAACCACCATGGGTCTCAAGGGCTTTCATTTACAAGTCTTATTGAATAGTCCTTGATAAATCTTCCCTCACCAAGTGGCCTACCTTAGTTCTCTTCCTATGCACTCTGGTATCTTCAGTTCAATCATCCTCCTCCCCTTAAGTATGAATATCAATTTTTTTAAAGTACAGTGAGTATGAAACCTTATTTAATTTTCTGTGGTAACTTGGCTTCTAAGTCTGACCCCCTACTTCTCTGAGTTGACCAAAAAAGGGACCCCAGTCTCCTTGGGGTTCCCACACTTTCCTACTCCACTTAATCTACCTCACAATCCCTGGTGGGTGTGAGTGTGTGTGTGTGTGTGTGTGTGTGTGTGTGTGTGTGTGTGTGTGTGTGTTTGTCTGTGTATGTGTGTATGTATTTGTGTGTGTGTGTGTGTGTGTGTGTGTGTGTGTGTGTGTGTGTCTACATGTGTGTGTGTTGGGGGGTGGTCATCATTCTCCACACTTTGTTTTAGAAGAGGTGGCATGGCCTTGTCCATTTGCAGGGCCCCTTGGGCACAGTGTCACAACTGAGCTGTGGGACTAGGTGGTCTTTTGCTCTTTCCATGCTATCTTCCAGCCAAGAGACTCTCGTGTAAGGTTGTCGTGACCTGTCCATCTGTCACAAGGTCACTTCTTCACTTCACCTGTCTGAAGCGCTGTCAGGAGGAAGTCTTCATCTGCACTCAGAACCACTAAACCTCTTTTGGTTTAGAAGTACCTTTAAGATATTTTTTATCTTTACAACTGTTAGTGCAGAAGTCTTATTTTCCACCCTGCTCCTTACTGAGGAGGTAAACAGAGTCAACTAAGAACATAGCTGAGGGGTTAGAGGTAGGGTAAAGGAAACTGAAAAACGCAGGGGAAATGGGCATAAGCAAACATATCAAAAGGCATTCCAGTGGAGGCCTGGGTTCTCCAGAAGGCCCACCTCGTTTATGTCTGTAATTTTAGTGTCAAACCTTCATTTGCTTATAGTAGAATATCATTAAATTCTTCTAGAATGAATGAATGAATGGTGGGAGGGAAAATCCAGAGGCTGTGAAGAATTATGGAAAACCTCCTAGTTGAAAAGGCATCCTGGACCAAATGCAAGGACAAGAATCTTAGTTCTGATAGTTACAGTTAGCAGGGCAAAACCCTTAACTTCTCTGTCACTCATCTGCCCAACGGTTGGCATGGGGATTCAAAGAGCACTTTCTTAGAATAATCCCAGCACACAGTGAGCTTCAATGCCAGTGTCAGCCAACACTATCACTATTATCATCATCATCATTGTTTTTTATTTTGGTTTGATTACCATTTTAAAACTCTGACACAAGATTACTCTCTGGATATTGATATGGAGAGAGTAGCTCTGACTCGTTTATAGCAAACATTTTTATAAATGAGGTTTATGCAGATTTCATGTCTGTGCCTCTTTCCAGGTTGCAAGTCTGTTCTTTTTCTCTCTCTCTGACATCCTGTGTCTGTACTTCTCCACTCCCCTCAGGCCAGGACCACGTCTCTGTAATCCTGCTTGTTCTTATGGGGTTTCTTGGCCCTGTGTCTGTTGGGAATACTTTTCAGCAACCCTTGGCCTCTCTCAAAAGGTTTATACAGGTAGAGCCTTTTTTCTGTTCATATAGCCAAGGCAAATTTTGCATTGACCAGTTTCCAAATGCTGTTGCCATCATTCTGTGCATTAAGAGACATTTTGTGTTTTGTCTTTACTTGACATTTTATTAGCTCTGCAATTTAAGAGATTCTTCAGTGTAGACATTACAATGTTCTCTATTTTATATTTCAAATTCACACTTGTCACTCACATACAGAAGACATAATTACTGAGGTTACTGGACTTAATATTTATGATGAAACAATAGAATTCGTATTGGTGAAATTATTAAGGCCACTCCACAAAGTTAAAAGGAGATTTATTTAATGGCATAACTTACAAATTAAGGGATAGGTAGGTCGTGGGGTCTGGGGAAGGTGTATCGCAGTCCAGCGGTGTTCTCTGGAGCTCTGCTCGGTCCACCTCCACCGTTCAAGGTCCCGGACCAGAGAGAGCTCGCCAATCCAGATCGCAGGTCTCCAGGCGCCTCCCTTGGCCCTGCCTTGTAGGCGTGACAGTTGCCAAAGTCTCAATGGGGGTTGGAACTTTCGGATCAAAGCTGGAATGGCTACCCACTACATCTCCCCCTTTTTGTCTAAATAAGAAGGTTCTAACCTAATACAAGACTATATACAAAGGAATGGTTATCAAATATTGTCCAGGAATAATGAGGGATAATGACCTAGATAAGATGGAACTACAACCAATGCAAACAATATCAAGCAAGAAACACATACTAAAATCCAGAGAAGTATAGAGCATAGGTAAATGGCATGTTACAAAGATCATTCCAAAAGGTGTCCTATCCTAAAAAACCTGAATCTAATACTTAATATGTTCTATCTAAGATATTATATATACATATACACACACACACACACACACACACACACACACACAAAGTTGTAACTATAACTGCTAGTCTTCAGTCCCCTCAAAGACCTGAGAAGGAATATAATGGTACCTGAGAAATGGTAGATGGATGCAAGCAACTTTCGGGAATCTTGCAAGAGTAGACCGAGACAGCTGGCAGCCTGGACAGTCACCTGTTTCTCAGCATTGTTGGTGCATTCAAATTGGCTACAGGCCTAGAGTATTTGACAGACCATTTTCAGAAGCAGGAATTCTGAAAGACCATCTTACCCTGTCTTGGCAGAGTACAGTGGTCGCTTTCCTTGTGTCCTGCTTGTCCAGAAAGGACAGCATTGCATTCATACTGTCAGCCGTTGAGGCAAGGGCAGTTCTTTGCCCATTAGGCCATTTTGTGCCAAGAAGACAAACTTCCAAATGGAAATGTCTCAGAAGCCCAACATTCTCTCAGGATCAAATTGGTGTAGCCAGGAGCAATTGTGTCTCATGTCAACAGAATTTTAAGTTATTTAAATGCCATAGTCTCTAGGTCTAGGAAGTGTTTAAAGATTACCTGTCCATCTGACCTATGTATCTGTAAATCTGGATAATCTAACTAACGTAACTATAGAGATGACAAGCATAGGTGACTATAAATCTATAAGTCTTATCTACCGAAATAACTTAAGGACTAAGGCTTTATGTAAACAAGGTAAACAGTCTATAAGCAAATGTATGGTAAAGAACGATGACTTCAAAATTGTGACAATACACAAGATATTTATAACAGAGGTAGGAATATATAGTGCGATATGCAATATGACAATAATCTTAAATATATATCAATATACTGAATATCCTAAACAGAAGTAGAACATACATAAAGTATGACAGATATAAATTTACATTTGTATCAATATACAAATTATTGAAATATACAATATTTCAAATAAGAGTAGAAATATATGTACATTATAACAAATATAGTTCTGTATTTGTATCAATATACAAATTATCTTAAACAGGAATATAAAAATAGTTTATATTTGTATCAACATATAAGAATCCATAACAGTGCAAATTACAGTGCAAATTATCTAAGGCTGCTATTTTACTAAATTTGTTTACTAGTATATACAATAATCTACCATAATATCTTATACCTATCCTTTTTTTTTCATTTTTTTTTTTTAGAGTACTGAGTCTAATATTTTCTTCCACCCCCAAGTTTTATAACCATCATCCATAACCCTGAGAATTATGAAACCTAAGGGAGAAGGGGCGTCGTTTTCTTAGAATTGCTTCCTGCTGTTTAGAGGGTGATGTTATCTCTGTTGGGTACTGTGAGAAAGCTCAGATAGTTAAATCTCAGTAAGACTAACTGTAGGTTCTGCAGCAAGTCTTAGAGTAATGGGTAAGATTGTCTGAAATTCTGGCAAGAAGTGTAGTATGATGATGATTACTATGGCATCATTCTGGATTGGGTAGAGTTGTTGTTATTGGGGCCCCATCTTCCTTCTGGAGACTTCTGAGATTGGTATTGGAAAAACTTATTTGTTATCAAAATGGAAGGTTTGGATTTAAAGGGGACATAGCATGTAAGAAAGGATCCTGAGAAATCAAGAGTAAGCATGGAGAGAATTAGAGTCTAGAAGACAATGATCCCTTTTTATTGGTTTCCTTCTGTCCCACACCAGAGGGCTCTTCAGATACGGGACTGAAGAATCTCTCAAACTTTTCTTTTAGCAATATGCTTGGGTTTAGAGAAGGAGTGAGCCAATTCCATCTCCAAAGCCAGCTTGGCTTATAATTGAATTGGAACCACAACTTTACTAGATTGATAGGGAGATAGATGTTAGACAGTGAGATTTTACCGTGTGTAGATTGGTACCAATAGATTCTTTCTTTTTGCTGTAAACATCCGGATATCCAAGGCCTTATGATTTTTGGAAGATGGGTATTTCCATTATCCTGGAAAGACAAAAACAGAACCCTACCCCAACCTTTGATTGTTAAATTTTTCTTACAACTTGTAGAGATGTCACATTGGTGGATGATCTTTTACTTCTCCTCATCAAGGGGTTTTTCCTGTTCGAATCGAATTTTTATTAATTTTGTTGGTATCCATAGCTTTTATTCTGCAGAAACAAAGGCAAAACCCCTTCCCCAACGTAGAACATATCCAGGTTTCCATTCTGAGGTCAGCACATCCTTGAAATAAACCGGTTGGTTTAGCTCAGGAGTTTTGTCTGTCGTCCAATGTCTCTCCACAGCTGTTGTTCCTTTCTCATCAGCATTGAGAAAATTCAAGGTTAATAAAGCACTATGCAATCTATTTCTAGGAGTCATTGTTACCTGTTGCTGTTTATTCAGCTTATCCTTTAAAGTTCGATTGGAACTTTCTATGACTGCTTGGCCTGTGGGATTTGTGGTATACCTGTAACATGCTTTATATTGTAATAAGCAAAGAATTGTCTCATTTTATTGGAGACATATGCTGGGGCATTGTCTGTCTTAATTTGTACAGGTATTCCCATGATGGTCATAACTTCTAATAGGTGTGTAATCACAGAATCAGCCTTTTCAGAACTCATAGGAGTTGCCCATTGAAATCCTGAATAGGTGTCAATGGTATGATGTACATACTTTAATCTTCCAAATTCTGTAAAATGAAACACATCCATCTGTCAAATTTCATTTCTTTGTATACCTTTTGGATTGCTCCCTGTAGGTAATAGAGTTTGGTTATAGATGGAACAAGTAGGACATTTTTTCACAATATCCTTAGCCTGTTGCCAAGTGATGGAGAAATCCTTCTTCAAACCTTTGCTATTTACATGGTATTTCTTATGAAATTCTGAGGCTTCTAGCACATTACCTATTAGTAACTGATCAGTCTCATCATTACCTTGTGCTAGAGGTCCTGGCAGACCTGTATGGGATCTGATATGTGTTATATATATATAGGATGTTCCCTTTTTCTGATGATTTCCTGCAATTGTATGAATAATGAAGTTAATTCTGTATTATCAGGAATAAATTCAGCAGTTTCAATATGTAAAACAACTCTCTCTGCATATTGATAGTCAGTGACTATATTGAGGGGTTCTATGAAGTCCATCAGTACCATAAGAATGGCATACAGTTCTGCCTTTTGTACAGAGCTGTATGGACTTTGTACCACTTTACTTAAGTCTCCTGATTTATATCCTGCTTTCCCTGATTTATTTGCATCAGTATAGAATGTGAGGACTCCAGAAATTGGCTTTTGTCGTACAATGTGAGGAAGGACCCATTCAGTCTTCTTTATGAATTCTATTCTCTTGCTTTTGGGATAATGGTTGTTAATCTCTCCCAAAAAGTTGCTGCAGGCTCTCTGCCAGTATTCATTATCTTTTCATAGTGATGAAATTTCCTCATTAGTTAAAGGTACTACAATTTCTGCTGGGTCCATTCCTGTTAACTAGTGAAGTCTTAATTTACCTTTTTGAATCAAATCAGAGATCTTTTCTGTATGGGGGTTGGAACTTCCAGATCAAAGCTGGAATGGCTACCCACTACAAATTGGAGCATCCATGAAAAGGGAAATTTGTTTTTTGAGCAATTGGAAATAATTCTTTCAAGAATTAGTACTCTTTTAAGTCAATCAATAAATAATAGATTATGATCCTCACCAGTTCCTACTGGCATATTCTGTGGCCATTCAGGGAACTCTTCTAGCCTCTTATCTTCTTCTGGTTGGGTTTCCTTTTTGGACAGAGGTTATAATATCTACTACATTATGGAGCAATTTAACGACAAATTTCTTTCATTCAGTGTCTTCTTTCTTTAGCCTCATAATAGTTAAACCAAAGTCATTCTTGGGCCTCAATATTTTTGCATTCTATTAAAATATTTCCCCATGTGGCTTCCCTTAGCTAGAAGTCGTTTTATCTACTTATAGGAATATTTATCTTTTCTTATGCACATGCATGCCCATTGTAATGATTATTTTCGTAATGCTGGATATATTTCAGGCAAACAAAGTCACTATAGTATATGTTATGGAAAAACTCAAGAGATTCTTATTTTTTATAACACATATGCTTTATGATGCTTCTCACATAATATGGTTTGCTTTTGAGGTCTCTTGACCCTTTATAATTCAAATATTTATCTTCCCATGCATATCTGTACAGCCATGTCTCAGCTACACTCCCATGTGCTGTCCTTAGCCTGTTCATGTTATGGATCATTTATGCACATTTATAAAGCAAATTAAGAATGCAACATAAAAGTACATATGTCTTTCATTTTGAGTCATTTACCTATATAGAATTTTTGTGAAGAAAGGCAGCCTCTCCCTGCAGGTGTAACCACTCATTATGGAATCTCTTTTTGATTGCTTCCACCTCTGCTCATCCCTGAAGTCTTAACTCTTCCCCATATCTGTATTCTCTCCACATTCTCCACAGACAACTTTATGCAGCCACATGACTCCTGATCTCAGCTCTATCTTTATTTATGCATTTTGTATTTGTGTTTTAATCAGCATAAATTTAATATATTTCACCCCAACATTTCATACATGTATATCATTGGGTTTTGCTCATCCACCACCCATTGCCCTCTCTTGCCCTCCTGGCCCCCAGCCGGTCTGCTTTTCTACCCAAACAGTCCCATTTCTGCTCCCACGTCTTACGTGGACACACAAACCTCTCTCTTCTTCCATGAACATATCCAATTACCATTCCATCACTCAGTTCAAGTTTAGCAAATCCATGTCAGTTCAACATCTGTGGCAACATCTGCCTCAAACCCCCACTTGTCCTCTGGATCCCCTCCACCACCTTTCTGTTATTCAAGCTCAGACCTATGAACATTCTCTAATCCCTGTTCTCACTCTTGTCTTTAAGGAAGTAACAAATTCTGAGAATTCTTCTTTAATAGTACTGGAAACTACTGATTGGTCCCTCCCCTGGTCCTAGGACACAGTTATGCAACTGGACTATGACAACATCTTCCAAAGGTCTTTGTCTTCAGCTCTACTCCTATACCAACCTCACCTGGGTAGTAGATGCAAACTTTACTCCTCTTTATTGCACATCTAGTTGTTTTTAATATTTATTTGCTCACTTGCTTGCTTACTTATTTTTGAGGTGAGGTCTTGCCAAATAGCCCAACCTGACTACCCTTAAACTCCAGCTTGGAATCCCCCTGCCTCAGACTCCCATATGCTAGAAAGACAAATGTTTGCCACAGTGCCTAGCTCTGGTCTCCCTAGCCTACCACCAACATAAGTATTCACCAGTTCCTATTGGCATATTCTGTGGTCATTCGGGGAACTCTTCTAGCCTCTTACCTTCTGGTTGGGTTTCCTTTTTTGACAGAGGTTATAATATCTACTACATTGTGGAGCAATTTAACAGCAAATTTCTTTCATTCAATGTCTTCTTTAGCCTCATAATAGTTAAACCAAAGTCATTCTTATCAGTACTTATCATATTAGTTCTTATCAACCCATATGGTTCCTGCCTACCTATTTTCTTCTACTTCCTTAGATGTTAAATGTTGTGAGCTTGGGATCCTGCTTGCCATTGAATCCCCAGGATGTGGCACAGTTAGTGCTACATAGAATGCAATCAACAAAGGCTACTTAAATGTTGTTGTCAGTTTGTAAGCTCTCTAGTATTAGACAATAAAAACAAATAGAAATAAATGATCATAAACACAAACCAGAAAATTTAAAAATCTGAAAGTAGACATCTAGGATTACATTTCTGACTCTATCAATGCTTTATTGGCTATGTTTGACAAAACAAAATTTCTCCCTAAAACGTAATGATGTAACACTTGTCATTATCGAATATACAATAAAAATGATAATGGCATCTTGAATTTATGGCTATCAAGTAGTTAGAAGCATGTCTCATGACTTATCTTTTTGTGTAAGTCCCTTTGGGCACAGGGCCTGTTTATTTTCTAGAGGGTAACAGTGGGTTTGGCAGCCCTCGTTGATGCTGGCAGAGCAGTGGCTGAGATGGTACCTATTGTGTATCAGGAAGATGCAAAGATGACTGCCATGAGTGTCTGCCCTCTCGGGTGCAAATGTGGGATGCATAAGGTAGCCTCTATTACACACTTGTACATCTAGTTTCTCAAGAATCCAAAATATTTAGGGGTGAGATATGTTCAAATTATTCCAGTATTTCTGCTTGTTTCTGGAATCTTTCCCCGTGTTTTTTGAGCTGCATTTCTTTTCCCCACACCCGCTTGGACCATCTGCGTACCAGGCAAGCTGTGTGAGGTACAAAGCCAAAGTGAAATCTCTCTGTTTCACGTATTTAAAAGGGCTATGACTAATGATGGGGCAATGGCCTGCCTAAGGAAAGAGTGCACCTCTGCATGAACAGCTAGGGAAGCCTGGAAGTCACTGTCATAGACAGCCAGGTCCTGAAGTGGAGGTCTCAGCACCAATGCTTTGGCCCTGTCCTGTAAAAGGCACACAGTCTGCCTGTAAGGTGGATGAAACTCTCTAAGATGGGATTCATTATCACCGCCAAATGGCAATATGTCTTAAAACTTACGCATTCTACTCCCAAGTATAACAATATTCATTTTACATTTAAAAAAAAAAACTTGGGTGAATTTCACCACATAATGTTTTATACTTGAAAATTCTTTACAATAAAGCTGTAATATAAAATGTTTTAATTGTTTAATATTAATTAAAACTAACTTAAACAACTTTTAGGGTCATTCCCTCCTCCCTAGAGTCTTAGGATTCTTTTTTTTTTTTTTTTGAGTGACATCATAGCTGTTTAATGGTTCTTTAACTCTTGTCAACTTTAAAGTAGGTTTAACAGCACCAGTATTACAGAGCTGAGTTTTAGGATTCTTGCTAGAATTTAACAGGGCCCTTCTTACATGCATTGCTTTTACTCTGCTACAGATAACCTCCAAGGTCATCTCAGAAGTCTTTGGTGTCGGCTCTAAGCCCACGTGTTAGCATTTCACAGCTAACATGACTGAGATACGTCATCTAACAAAGCAAGTTAAATTTCTTCCGATGCAGATTTCCAGTTTGAGACTTGGGAACTAATTGTCCAGGCCAGAATTGCCTGGTTACTCCCCTCTGTAGATCTCACTAGAGCTCAAACCAAGAAGTGACACATTTAGTGCTTTTGTGTGACTAGACTGCAGATATGACCAAGCGACAATCTGGTCCTGCTCAGAGAGGAATACAAGAAGTGACTTATTTCTATGTTGAAATTTCAGAACGATTGAAAGGCCTACCATGTGTGCTGTTAAAAGGCTTTTAATTTAAAATTATTGTGTTAGATAATCATGCTTCAAGTGACAGTATGATTTATCACCACTAATCAAGATTCTGACCCCTCCTAGACTTCTTGTTTGTATCTGCTTTTGTTCTCTGTTACATAAATATGAGATTTATATAGAAAATTCTGACTGTGTAATATAGGGCTAATGAGTCACAGATGGAAAGATCCTGGCACATTACCATCTAATAACATTTTAAACTCATATTCCATAGTAAAAACAAAAGCAAATTGTACACATCTGTTTTCCAACTTGTGGCATTTCTGAGTTTGTGGAGAGTCGATGCTTAGAGGACTTTCACTTAGGGAGAATGAGAAGAAGACCTGGGTCACCTCAAACCTGCCCAGCCACTTTATACCCTTATCAGAGTAGATCTGGCACAAGGGTTTCCTTTGTTAGGCTTCCTGAGAACTCAGAGCACTAAACAATGAGAAGCAAAGGATGAATCAATAGGACTAAAGCACGTCTTCATGCTACAAACCTAAGTTTATTGATTATCTCAAAAAGAAAAGCATATCCCCAACATCAGAAAAATGAAGAGAAAATACCCACTAATAAACTGATAAGGTTAAAAACCTAGCAACTCTCTGGCCTTTGCTAATATACATACGTGTGTGTGTGTGTGTGTGTGTGTGTGTGTGTGTGTGTGTGTGTGTGTGTGTGTGTGTACATATCCTCGACAGAAGGGTAGGACAAACAGGGAGGAAACTGAAGCTATCCATTGCTGGGCTGTTATTAACTTATATAGTAAACATGTCTTATAGTTTTAAAGGGGATAAAAGACTCCAATTTCAAATGTTTTTTTTTTTTTTTTTTTTTGGTTTTTCGAGACAGGGTTTCTCTGTGTAGCTTTGCCCTGGGACTCACTTGGTAGCCCAGGCTGGCCTCGAACTCACAGCGATCCGCCTGCCTCTGCCTCCCGAGTGCTGGGATTAAAGGCGTGCGCCACCACCGCCCGGCTCAAATGTTTTTAAAAAGGAAATGGAACAAAGGCAAATTTTCTCTTTCAGATTTCCCCAGTTGGTAACACTGTGAGGACGCTTTATCCCAGTTGCCACAGTGTGGGTCCCTGCAGCATCTCCCCCATTCTCCTTGTCTAAGGAATCCCGAGCCACTTTTCTGTTTTATGGGGTTGTGTGGTCTGTCAACTTCTTCTGGAAAAGTTATGTGACGGAAGTGGTTACTGTGGAGTGTGACTGTAAACCACCCTGACATGAAATACACATGTTATAAGAGACAGATTTCCATCCACCACCTCATGAAAGTTCCTGAAAACAGGGCAGACCCAAAAGCCATCACATGAGCAGAGAGAGGAATTTTGATTTGTTGGGTGGTAACACTTTTTGTATGTGGCGAGCTGTGTTTGTTCTGAAGAGTATTTCCTATCTGACAATAACATTCTGTTCGCTGTTGTTGTTAATAAAAGAATTAGTATGTGTATTATATGTATTATATGTCCTAATTTGTAAACAGAATACCAGTGGGCAGAATGTTCTCGTAACAATGTCTGCAGTTATCTCCAGTTTGAACTAACCCTTTAAAAAGAAGCTTCCAAAAATACTAAGCACTGCAAACCGAATACTGGAATCCGTACAGATCCCACCACCATGAGTCTGCAGCCTCGCCATTCCGTGCTTTAGGGAATGGCTGCTTGACTTGGGAGCCTCTTGTGTCTAATATGTCGAAGTATGCTCTGAACCTGAGCGGGAAGGGGAGGTTTTATGTATGCACCCGATTTTGTTTGTCTACCAGTGAAATGTCTGTGTGACGTTTTGTGTCGTATTGTTTTGGTGTTATGCCACGTCCTTAGGGCCTGCCAGGCTTCCCCACAGTTGCTGCCCTACACAGCAATCAGATCCTCACCGTCAAGGTTTGTGGATGATATTCATGCTTACTCAGTCAGAGGCACAATCAGCATAAGGGTGAACAAGAGCCATCCGTGGGTTGTCCCAGCTTCTGCTCCTAATGCCAGGGGACTGTGTTGGGCACCTGGGACCTCGGGTGTATCAGGGAGGTTAGCTATGGCCTAAGTGAGAACCTCCTGAGCATTCATGAGGAGGAGGATGAAGTTAAACATGTACAGTGACAATCAAAGGCGTGGCTTCCTAGGAGGCTGCCTCATATCCATGGCTGGATTCACATACATCCCAATGCTCTGTGATGCTTTCCCAGCCAATTCAGTAATTCTAAGGACTCTAAGCTTGGGGCGTTGATACCTGGTTCATGCCACATTATGCTGGTTGACAAATCTGACTTAATTGGAACTAGTGCTCTGTCTGTAGACCTTCTACTCAAGGTTCTGAATGCAAGGTCATTCTGGGTCACTTGCTTCTGGAAGTGGATGTACTAAAAGACAACCCCCCCCAAAAAAAAGACATCCAAATGATGGGGTACACAAGGGACTCATTTCTAATCAAAAGACTCATTCCATTTCAAGGCTGTCTTTCTTCCAGAGAGGCTGAGGGTCTGTCAGTCATGAGCACCAGTTCCATTTTATTTAATGGTCATTATGAGTCTAATGTGTATATCTTTATTTCTTCCTTGGGGCCTTCTGATGCTTATTCCTCAACTCTCTCATCTCTGAACTTCAACCTTTGACCTCACCTGACTGATCAGATGGTGTTTCCTAAAATCAATCATGGCTTTCTCTCTGCTGATCAGCAGCTCATTAAACGCCGGCTGATTAAGGTAGTGCTGCTTCCTGCGGGAGTCTGATGTCTCCTTCGCGTTCAATTATTGCTCTGGGTGCTGTTGCTTTGCATTTATCTCTCATGCATGGCGCATAGATGGTGGGTGGGTCTCTGTAAATATCCCAGAATAAGATTGTGTTTGGTGACTTACAGTATAGAAAGCCTGCCTGGTTTGTTTTGTTTTTTAATCAAGACAACTTCAGTTGTAACCAGCAATAGAAATAGACACATGGTTCCCGAGCCCTCTGGCTCTGATAAATTATACATCTATTATGCAATAGAGCAGGAGCCCATTATGCTTAATCTTTGATTCTGTGAGTAAATATATTTTCCAACTGAAAATGCAGCCACCCATTGGTCATGGTAAATGTGTCCGATAGAGCATTGCCATAGACACCCTTAAACAAGGGCTTTATCCGGCTCTGGATGTGGTAATAAACAGGGCACTTCAAGAGCTGCGCTGCCAGGCTGAGAGCTGCTTCTATTTCATAGCATCTGTTTGGCTCTCCTACAGTAAAGATTTTCTCCTTACTGACAGGTAGCTTGCCAGTGGGCTTCATATTTATGGTGGTCTGGTTCTTTAAGTGTAAATGTAGATCGGATACTATGAATTTAAAGTGCTGGAATAGAACCTGAATATTAATTGCTCATGATTATTGTTGGTTCATTCCTTTCCTCCATTCCAGGGTGACCAAGGACAGGCAGGGCCTCCAGGACCCCCAGGCCCTCCTGGTCCAAGAGGCCCACCTGGGGACACAGGGAAGGACGGTCCCCGAGGAATGCCAGGAGTGCCCGTGAGTTTCTTCCTGGATTGTTGTTCTCCCAGATTTTGTTCCGGGTTAAGGGGTAAACAGCGAGCTGGAACAGGGGGCAAGGGACTGTAGGGCCACGAGGTCAGGTGACTAGAGAAGGCTGGGGGGAGGTAGAAATAGAGGACAGTCAGCGTCTGCAGGGCGCTTCAGCAGCGTTCACTTCATTACTGGGCCAAGAAGAGCCTGAGACCTGAAGACGGCACCTGGATGAGTCGTAGGTGAGCTTCAGGGAGTTCACACTGAGAGATGCCCAGTCTTGCCTGTGTCCTGCCTGCCATTGGGTATGCCACTGCCTTTTTGGGGTGAAGTGGGCTATTAGTGAGAAAAATGAAGCCAAATATTGACAGTGTTTTCTTAAAGGCCAATATTGGGCACAGTAAAGCCCCACGCTGTAGCTAGAGTTTTCCTGCCTGGCCCACAGTCAGGACAAATCTCTCTCACCTGCCAGTCCCACAGCCTCTCAGACCCAACCAAGTAAACACAAAGAATTATATTGGTTACAAACTGTATGGCCATGGCCGTGGCAGGCTTCTTGCTAACTGTTCTTACAGCTTAAATTAATCCATTTCCATTAATCTATACCTTGCCACATGGCTCCTCGTGGCTTACCGGCATCTTCACATGCTGTTTGTCATCGTGGCGGCTGGCAGTGTCTCTCTGACTCAGCCTTCCACTTCCCAGCTTTATTCTCCTCCTTGTCCCGCCTACACTTCCTGCCTAGCCAATGGCCAATCAGTGATTTATTTATTGACTAATCAGCAACACATTTGCCATACAGAACATCCCACAGCACCACGCTGCTAACAGAAAGCAGGTAGAGCTTATTAGTATTGATCCCTTACAGATGACCTGGCTAAGAGTGTTAACAAAACAAAAATTAATGACTCCAGCACCAGAGGGTATGACCATATTATCACTTGACATTTGCATCCGAGGCTTATCTAACAGAAACCATTTTTAAATGATTTCAACACTAGAATTTGTCATAGCAATAACAAAAACATGGGGCATTGGTAACTGATAAGTGATATGACTTGGTACATGCAGCCCAATAATTTAAAGAAATATACGGACAAGATTTTAAAAATGACTGGGTTGATATTGTGATTCCAGGGCTAGAAATTAATGTTTATTGCTGAGTTAAATTTTACTTAATGCATTGCTTAAATTGTTTCCATTGGTGATTTTCTAGTTCAAAAGTAATGATGAGAATGTTTTCTAACAAAGTAGAAATACTTAAAAATAAAGCCAAGGGGGGGAAAAAACTGAAATCAGCAATAGCTGTTAATGTTATTGTACATTGTCTTTGCATTTTTAATGCACATATTTTTGTATCGCTTTTCTAAGGATTAATCTATGTGTGAGGATACAGGGCATTTTATCTCTTTTGCTGTCATCCCCAAAGTCCCACTTACCTTTCTGAAGGCTGTGTGTTTGCTCATGTGAAATTAGGAATGGACCCAGCTGCTCATGGGACTGCTTTCCCTGAACATTTGAAGGTGTTCAATTCATCCTAACTCTACCTGCTTAATAATGTCTGCCATTTTCTTAGGCTGATGCTCCTGGGGAGAGCCTTCCATGGTTTTGGAGGATTGACAGCTTTCACTGACAGTTAGTCACCACAGTGGCTGTCCTCAGATAACCAGTTAAATAACCAGTTAAAACATTTGCCAGCAGACACGGTGGTATATAGCAGGCGTCATTTCTGTGATGCCAGCACTCAGGAGGCAGAGCCAGGAGAGTGCTGTGAATTCAAGATCAGTGTGGGCAGGCGGGAGAGATGGCCCAGCAGTTAGCACTGGCTGCTCTTCCATGGAACCCGAGTTTGATTCCCCGTACCTACGTGGAGGCTCACAACCATCTGTAACTCGAGTTCTAGAAGATCTAACACTGTCTTTTGGCTTCTTAGGACACTGAACACACATGGTGCACAGACAGACATGCAGGCCAAATACACATACACAGAAAATAAATATTTTTAAAGATGTATTTTAAAAATCAGCATGGGCTACACAGTGAGTTCTACCGGTCTAGAGAATAGTGTGGAAACTTGTTTTTAAAAGAGCCCAAACGAAGCCAGGCGGTGGTGGCGCACGCCTTTAATCCCAGCACTCGGGAGGCAGAGCCAAGAGGATCTCTGTGAGTTCGAGGCCAGCCTAGGCTACCAAGTGAGTTCCAGGAAAGGCGCAAAGCTACACAGAAACGCTGTCTCAAAAAACCAAAAAAAAAAAAAAAAAAGAGCCCAAACGAAGAAACAAGGGTCTAACCTGTTATTGGTAGAAAAAAAAAATGCCCAGATCATCAAATATTATGTATTATAGAAGAAACAAATTTATGCTGGACGTGACTGTAAGGAGACAAAGATAATGGAGCTGGGAGATGCTCAGTAAGTGCCACACGAGCTTGAAGACCAGAGTTCAAGCCCCAGCATCCATGTCAAAGCTGAGCACAGCAAGCAAGTTTGTAGCCCATCACAGGTAAGGCAGAGACAAGAGGATCCTTGCTGCTTGCTAGCCAGACAGTCTAGCCAAATCAGCTCTTTGTGATATGTTTACATTCTATTTAATCTTTTTTAAAAAAATGCACTTGACATTCCCATGACTGAGAAAGTATTGGGGAAAAGAAGATATTGAAAAATTTTAAATATTTTCTAATTGTTACAGTAATTAAATTAATTACTCATTGTTATTAATTTTTTAAAGGGTGAACCAGGGAAACCAGGAGAACAAGGCTTGATGGTACGTATCTCAGTTTGTTTTTTAATAAGAATAATAAGAAGTGAGGTTATTAAAACTATGGTCATATTTATGAGTGAGTAATCAACCTTTTTGTATGACCCATAACAGAATCAGTAATTTATGAAAGTTTATTAGAAAATAACAGTCCCTACTTACTGCATGCTGAGGATCACAAGACTACTGTTTTAGGGTTTCTGTTGCTGTGAAGAGACACCATGACCATAGCAAATCTTTTTTTTTTGGTCACTTAAAAATATTTTATTTCTTTCTTTTATTTAAAAAATATGTATATATAGTTTTTTTTTTCCTCTGACCTTTTTTTTTTTTTAATGCTGAATGCTGTTTATTGAGGGAGGGAAGAGGTCTTAAATACAGGCTTACAGCACAATGGGAGAACCCCAGAGGGCAGAAGTTCGCTACCAATGTTTTACAATCTTGCACCTAAGGAACTTCCCTTAAGCATTCAGGAGGGTGGAACCTGGCAGGGAATTAGCATAGGGAGGATATCAAAGTCAAGGTCAGCAAGCAAGGCAACAGTTACCCAAAACGGGGGCCAGAGCCCTACAGGTCCCCCTTTTACTAAAAAATGAGCTTCTGACTTAGGGGCTGGAGAGATGGCTCAGAGGTTAAGAGCACTGACTGCTCGTCCAAAGGTCCTGAGTTCAATTCCCAGCAACCACATGGTGGTTCACAACCATCTGTAATGAGATCTGATGCCCTCTTCTGACCTGCAGTCATACATGCTGTATAAGTAATAAATAAATAAATCTTTTTTAAAAAAGAAAAAAAAAGCAGTTAACTCTGCAACTCACACACGATTGAGCCTGTATGATAATGAGTATTCAGAGACGGGTAATACCTGGGGGGTGCTCACCAACCTAAGACAGAGTGCCTGTGTGGCCTGGGCAGGTGTCTCCATGACGGGTAAGGTGACCTGCTGACTTCCCACGCAACCTAAGGCAAATCTTATAAAGGAAAACATTTAAGTGGGACTGGCTTATAGCTCAGGGTTTAGTCCATTGTCATCATGGTGGGAAGCATGGCAGCATAGAGGCAGACATGGTGCTAGTGGAGCTGAGAACTGCATTCAGATCCACAGGCAGGAGAGACAGGGAGGGAGAAGGGGAGAGAGGAGAAAGAGAGAGACTGGGCCTGGCCTGAGGTTTCAAAGGCCACCCCCAGTGACACACTTCCTCCCCAAAGCCACACCTCCTAATCCTTCTAATCTTATCAAAGAGTTCTGAGCGTTCAAATACATGAGCCTGAGCCTATGGAATGAATAAGAATGGTCTTACTCCATAACTATATATCCATAGAAACTATATATCCACTCTGCAAGTGGAGCTGACTAGTGGTGGAATGAAAGCTCCTGGGACCAAGCCACACCCCCCACACAGAAATTGCTCTTTTCATGACCTGTATGATCAAGATATATATTTGGTCCAGAGTATTTTAAAAGAAAATTATAAAATATTTATCATCAGTGGTACCCAAATGGATAGACAGCAGTAGCTCATAGTCTGCAGACTCAGAGTGAAAGAGGAATTCCTGGAAGAGCAGGATATAAATTCTGAAATTGTTTTAGCCACCTATAATTTCTGTCCTGGAGACTCATCAAAATCTATTCATTTCATTCATTCCTACATCAAAATCTAGGTGGCATCCTCGGAAGCCCTGTATACCCCGAGTCTGTGCAGACTAATTGCTCACTGGCTTCCGCTCTCCACTCTGGCACCTAGCACAGCACCCTAAACTTATATGGAGTACTCTGGAGTTAAACGGGTGCTCTGGAGAATTCCATTCCTGCTTTCACTGTTTATCTATTCCCCAGGATGGATTAGAGGAACTGTACATAATCTCACTTTCCGGCAGTTTCTTGTTTTATTTTTATTTATGTTCTTGGAGTGCTGGAGATTGAAGCCAGGACCTTACATAGGCTAGATACCTGCCCCACTAAGCCATTTCCACTCCTGATTCAAGTCTTTAAATGTAAGTGCTGTGCCTAGCCCCAAATGAATTATAATGTGTTCTTACTGTGCTTCTATTTCCCATCTCATAAAAACTTTCTCAAATGCAGATAAATATTGACCATAGTTTCTGTAAACCTTTCCATCTCTCTTTACAGTCTTCAGATGAGTTCATGTCTCATTTTCTAGATGCAGCCAAGAAATGTAAATGAAATCACAAATGTCCCAAGGATTTGTGGGCTTAATGATCATCTAAAGTGAATTTATAGATGATCCCTTTCAAAAGTGTAAATTACTGCTTCAAGTGAACATTTCTTTAATATGCAAACTAGTTAAATGCTGTTGTAAATCTCAGTGATTCCTCACAAATGAACGTAAGTAGTGTGCAAGTCAGACCGATAGCTTGAACGTTTCTGTTCCCCTCATCCCCAAACCCCATCCCAAAGATGGCCACCATTCTGACTGGTGTCATTGTGAGTTAGCTTTGTCCGCATTTGAATTTTATACTAATTGACTCGTACAGTATGTCCACGTTTGTGTCTGGATTTTTTCATTCAGCATTGTATTTGTGAGATCATCTACTTCTGTTTTAATAGCTTTCACAGCTGTTCAAAAAAAAACCAGGAGGAAGAACCTTACTTCCTCTGTTACCCCGTTAAAACTACATCAGTCAGAGCAGCGAATGAATGAGTGCCTGTCTGACCTTGGGCAAGCCACTTAACCCCTCAATTTCTCATCTGTACAGAAAAAATAACACTGTCTTTGCCTGCCTTAAAAGGTTGACAGAGACAAATGTAATAAATTAGTGGAAATCTCTTTAAAATATGTAATGAGAACTATATATGAGTGTGTTATTATCACTCTTTGTTCCTCCACATAGTACAGGTGAGCAAAGAGTTATATAACAGATGTGTTCATGAAGGTTGTTTTTAATATGAATCAGATTTTCATAAATCAATCTATTTTAAAATTGCTGAAGAATTTGGTTCTTTAAAACAGTCCATTTTAGGATCTTTTTGTGAAACAATATAACTCCTTACTTCATTTTCTCAGCAAAATGAATTGGTCTGTTTTATACTTGCCTGCTAACATAAATGATTCCTGTGCATTTTAACCTATCCCAAAAAGAGTACCGGGAATACATTTGAATTTTTGTTTGTTTTGATTTGGTTTGGTCTGGGATTTTTGAGACCCATTTTCTAGCTTGCCATTTTCTAGGCTGACCTGGAAATCACTTTGCAACTCAGTCTGGCTTCAAACTCATGATCTTCCTGCCTGGCCTCCTAAATTCTGGGATGATAGGAATGTGGCATCATATCCAGCACTTATGGTGGTCATTTTTATGAGGCAAGGTATCTTGTACAGTTTTTACTGTGTGTGTGTGTGTGTGTTTGCTCATGCTCATGCATGCTCACATACACACTCACAGTGTTTGATCCCAGAAGTCTGGAAGAAAGAAAGATGTCCTACCCCATTAGTGCTAGCTTGAAAGCACTTCATGTGTGACGTGGTCTTTTTCCTCTGCACAGATCCATAAACTGTTGGTAGTGATTGCAATTCTGTATACCTTGATGCATTATGAGCAGCAAGTGAAGAGCTGATGTGAAATGCTCTGTGAACCACAAGGAATTCCATAGATGAGTAGCATTCCTCTTGAGGCAAATGTCAAGCAATGTAAGCAGCCACCCAGAAAGACTCCAGAAAAGCTATAAAGAACGGCTGAGTAATCAGTGACATCATAGCATGTCAATACTGCAGTTGGGCATTCAATTGGTTGTTGTCACCGAGCCTTCTGTGTGTCACATCACATTATCAATTTTTCATGATGGCACTTCTCATCCACCAGTTCAAACAAAGCACAATGAATAGCCTCGCTCTTTTCCTCTCTGGATAATCCCCCGTTGGTTTGAGTTGCTCAGTAGTGCTTGTTTAGATGAGGGTTCTAACGATGCACTGGAGGATCTTTATGAACTTCAAGTGTCTCTGATGATGAAATGAGGAAGCTAAAACCAGCCTACAAAGCTGTTTATGAGTGTGTCAGGTAGGGATTTAGTTTTCATAATCCAGGATGGATCATTAGACTGCACAGTAACTATCCGAAGATTAACAGCATGCCTGATACAGTAAGAGGGAGAGCCTGAAGTTCAGGCAGGCCTGCTTCCCTCGAATCCTGCTCAGCATCTAGTCTGTAAATGTGGCCTTTGGGCTTTCTGAGAAGTTCTGGGGAGATTTTAAAGACAGAATCTGGAACTTAAAATTTTTAACTATGTCTAAATAAAAGCAAACACCTCCCCCCAGAACACACTCTACTATAAAACCAGGCGTACAGCTGAGAGCTGGCCACAACTGGAAGTGCTCAGGGTTGGCTTCTAGCACAGGTCATGTCCAGATCTGTCCTCCAAGCCTGCAGTATTCTAAATAGTTGTTCGAGTCGTATTTAAGGGCATCTTTCCTTTAGACCCCCTTACTGTTTGACAAGTGCAGAAGTTCTTAGCAACATGAAAGATTAATGGCATTTTTTAAAGATTTACTATATATTTAATATATTATGCATTATTAATAATATATTAATATATATTATTTGTATATATGCCCTCTTCTCATGTATGAGTGTTCTATCTGCATGTACAACTTTACACCAGAAGAGGGCATCAGATCCCACTCTAGATGGTTGTGAGCCATCATGTGGGTGCTGCGAATTGAACCCAGGTCCTCTGGAAGAGCAGCCAATGCTCTTAACCTCTGGGCCACCTCTCCAGCCCTAGATGGCATTTTTTAACTCCTTTTAACCCACGCCTGTCTCCTAGTGTGCTGCTTCCCTTTTGTCAACTGGACACAGCTGGAGCCACCTGGGAAGAGGGGACCTCGATTGGGAAAATGCTTCTATTGGCTGTCAACAAGTCTGTGAGGCTTTTTCTTCACTAATGATTGGGTTAATGTGGGGGACCCAGCCCACTGTGGGTGGTGCTACCCCTGTACAGGAGGTCCTGGGTTGTATGAAAAGCAAGCTGAACAAGCCAGTGAGCAGCATTCCTCCAAGGCCACTGCTTCAGTTCTGCCTCCAGGTTCCAGCCTTGAGCGCCTACCCTGACTTCCCTCCATGATGGATTATTAGCTGTGAGATGAAATAAACCCTTTCCTCCCCAACTTGCTTTTGACCTTGGTGACGTATCACAGCACTGGACAGTGAACGTAAACACCTGAGTGCTGTGCTCTGGTCTGAAGTGTCTGTGTCTGGGGTGTCTTAGGCTCTTGCATCCCCCAATTCTGAAACTCTTAATTCCTTCCGGTTTTCACCCAGCTTGTATGTACACTCCATTGCACAGTCCTTCTCCACTTTCTGTGTCATAAGAAGACTTAAATCTTTACTCCCTGGGCTTTCATGGCATGTAAGAATTCAGGAAAAGTTACCCACTAAAGTGAAGTTCGGACTTGTGTCGGAGTAATTTGTAGGTAATTGTAGTTTGCTTTAGTTCTGCTTCTAAACACATCAGTACATCTGAGTCCAATGAGTCCAGCAGTGCTGTTGAATATGTTATGTGGATAACAGAAGCATCAATAGCGTTTCTGCTTCCTTCGTTTCTAACGAAACTGGAAGGAGCGATGTGTGAAGACTTGCTTCAAGCAGCTTCAGTTACTGTGGCCTGCTGGGCTACAGTTGATAAACTCATCGATTTCCCCAACTGAACTTTGACCTGCCTGTTCTCTTGCTCAGCAGATGATAGGAACTGGAGAACACCGCAGACTTCTCCTGTTCATTTGGCTCTGATTGAGAAAGTGAGACCCCGTCCCACTTCCCTGGGTGTGTTTGTCCCTAGCCGGTGATGTGTTGTTTCCCAAACAGACAAGAGAACATAGACAAGCTTGCCTTCTTTATCTGCAGCTGCCCGAGTGGCCTTGCCTGAACCTCAGCCCAAGGGACTCTGGATTGCCAAGTGCATAGGCTTCCTTAGGGGTAGCTGAGGGGCAGACACATTCATGTAGTGGGTAAGGGAAAGATGGTGGTTTTGGTTTGGTTTGTGTGTGGGGGGGGCGGTTGAGGCAGGGTTTCTCTGTGTAACAGCCCTGGCTGTCCTGGCATTCGCTTTGTAGACCAAGGTGGCTTCAGAGATCTGTCTGCCTCTGCCTCCCGAGTGCTGGGATTAAAGGCGTGCACCACCATGCCCAGCTCAGAAAGATGTTTTAGCTGTCATTTGAAGTACAAACCATCTAAAAGGCTGAGTAGGTGACAGGAGTCACTTTGATTTTTATTTTCCTTAATGATTTCTAGACTGTGATTAGCTCTATGGTAAATATCTCTACACTGGTTCCAGCTAAAGGCCCAAACCCCTATATTATATTGAACAATTTAAAATGCCTAGAATTTAGATTCCCCATTCAGAGAACATGGTGCTACTGAAAGATACAAATTCCCGTCCAGCTCTATAATCTGCCACCTTCCATTTTCATTAGATGCACAGAGGGACCTTATGATTCTTCATTGTATGTAAATGCCTTGTAAATAAATTCAAAGGATGTTCATCTGTTTTTTTTTCAATTTTTAGACAAAAGGAAAAAAGAAATTCTTATGCAAAATGTACAAATACTAACATTTTACAAACCAAGATAATGAACTGTTAAATATGTTCTATCTTCTAACTTTCACAAAATTATTCTCATAGTGACTTGTAAAATTGAAATTCAGTAATTGTGTGCTCCTGAAAGTACAAAGTCTGAATATGCTAGCAAGAGGAAAGCTGTGACGAGCCCCCTCCCTAGCCCCTAGGCTACTCTTTCTCTCCCATGCCTTTACCCACCTCTTACCTTTATGTAACTGACTTTATAAGACTCGTGTTCTCCACCGCTCACAGGACCTAACTCCGAGCACATCCCATAGAATAATCATTATGATGCTTAATGTTGATCGTTAACTTGACTGTGTTAGGAAACACCATGAAAGCATTAGTAAAGTACACCATTGGAATGTGTCTGTGAGGGCATTACCAGAGAGGTTTAGCTGAGTAGGAAAGACCCACCCTGAATGCGGCTGGCACCGTCTCTGAGAGGAGGAAGAAAGTCCACAGAATTACCAGCATTCCTCATGACTCTGCTTCCCAGTCTACTGAAGTGTGGGCGAGCAGCTCTGACCACCAGCCCTCATCACTGTGATGGACTCCATCCCCAAGCCTTGACCAAGTAAACCTGCCCTCCCTTACGCTGTGTCTTGTCAGGTGTCAACACAACAACACATCATGGCAACGTCCCGTGTTCTAATTTACTGTTGCGGACACCAGAGGTGTGGCTCCCCATCAGAAAGAAAGAACTGGAGGAGAGAAGGACAGCTGTCTTCAAAGTGAACAGAAGTCAAGTGAGCAGAAATGCCCAGGGCTCTTAGTATCCCAGCCATAGTCTAGGTCTGGACAATTGAGGTTGCAGTCTGGCCTGTCCCTTTAGACGCACAGACTCCTAACTGTGAGACCTGCAACCAGGGAAGGGAGTTTTAAAATGCCTTCTTGCTCGTGTCTAGAGCTTCAAGTGTCTGAGGGGAGGTTTTGAAAAGTAGCCTCCTGCTTTTTCTTTAAGAAAATGCCACGTACTTCCACATTCCCTCACACTACATTAGAACTGTCTGCTCCTTTGGTCTGTAATGCTTGTCCCACCATACACTAGCTGCTGTAGTTAGAATGTTTATTAAACTGAATAACTGATGTGAATTATCATTATTGTTAATGGTATTTGTAATGATAAGGTACCGATACCTAAGCTACTGAGCTTATTCCTTCTCTCTGACAGTGCCCTGTCTTACCACAGGTAGAATTAAATAGGATAAACACAACCGATTTTCTACAGATTGTCTGTTCAGTAACTTCTCCTTTTCCTTCATGATCTACAGATCATTTAGAGTATCTATGTGCTCATGAATAGCATGATTAAAGGATCCATTGTCATGAAGACAGTGGGAAAGTAATCACTTCTATTTCTAGTCACAGTGTGTGGCTATTTTGAAATCAGGTATGTTAAAAGAAGCCTTAGAAATCATCTAGCCTATCACTTCACAGATTAAAGAAAAAACAAGACGAGCATAAGTGATGTAGCCAGGGTGGTAGAGAAGACAGTGTCAGAACCATGTTAGACCCTGGCTCATTTGCTTACAGTCTTATGGACTCCACAGTCTAAATCCACAGTGTCCAATGCAATGTCTACTAACTCCAAGTGACGAGTTCAGAATCAGTCTCAGTAAATCAAAATTAAAGCTTTCTTTCTGGAAACTACACTAGCAACATTTCCGGTGCTCAATAGCCATGTGTGGCTAGTGGCTCCCCTGTCGGATTAAGCAATCCAGAATGTTTTCATCATCACAAAACCCTGCTCTAGACAGCACTCACTGGCCTTCCTAGACAGAAAGCAGGCCTGAACACACAAGTCTATATTATACTCTTAAATTTAAGACATCTGTGAGTCACAGGATATGTAGATTTGAGGAGCAGCATTTCTTAGCATTGTTTATTTTAAATATGGTGAGAGCTTAGATGCCCCTGCATACAAATATTCTTTTACTGACTGCCGTGTGGTGTGATAGGGCCTTTATGAACCATAAATCTCCTTTTATGGCATTCAAGGGAAGCATATGTAATCACAGAGGGCAGAAGAGCCCGTTAATTTTTCTTTCTTTGGGGGTCATTTCCACTTTGGGTTCCGCACTAAGAAACAATTTATTAAATATTTAGAAGGGATAGAGTGAACTAATTTAGCTGTGGGTATCTGGTGACTATTGAGTCTCTGTTTTGGAACCTGATAGTATAGATGCTTAAATGTCTAGATCTCCCTTTAATCGGTCCATGCTATTTAATGCTCCATTTTTCGTCTTGGATCCTGCTTTTTTCAAGTGATGAGAAAAATGTATCACCTATTTAATTTCCTGAGCTTAAGAAACCTCCCTTCAAAAGGTCATAACCTCGTGATTTTGAGAACTACCAGTAAATGAATTGCCCTGGTTTAATATTTCCCTATAAGTCAGCACATGAGATAGAGCAGTCTGAAAAATTTGCTCTTTTTAAAAACTGACTGCTCATTAGAGCCTTTGCCATAAAGTGCTTATGAACGAGTATGACAGCAAGCCCTCTCGTGGGCAAGGTGTGAGTCTTAGAGGAAGTTTTTCAAATAATAGGAGTTAGTGGGGCGAAACAGTACAGAAACAAAAATCCCAGGTATTTAAACAGAAATAACTGCTTCCAAACTGAGGACTCTCTCCACTTAGTAGTGTTATATTTTGAGTGCTAAAATAATGGTATCTAGTAAATATAATTTTTGATTTTTTATATTTCAATTTATTCAATAATTATTTATGATAAGTACTTTCTCAAGTCCAAAAGATGTAAAATATATGTCCTGAGGAAGCTTCTACTGGATCTAGTAGATTTTCATATGTAAGTATATTAAACTATAATCATTTGAAAAGTACTAGAATGCAGCAGAAAACAAGGTTTGTCCAGGCATCTTGTCAAAGAATGTGAGTCGTGACCCTGGGTCCCAGAAGAGTGATTAAGAAATTCGGATAAAGTCTAATAGGAGAAGGAAATGGACTTCATGGAAATATTAACAAATATGACTTAAGACAGGGCCCATAAAAGACTAGGTTTATATAGCACTGAGATGTAGCAGTCTCCGTCCAGCATTGCACCAGAGCCACTGCAGAACTACTACTAAGTCATTGGCCTTGGCGTAGAGGGTACCAGGGCAACAGTGCTTTGCATCCTGTACTTCCCTCAACAGTTGGTCTTGCTGCTTCCCCGGGCTTAAGCAATAAATTCCAAATCTTGTATATCATCACCTAAATTCTCCTCCAGACGTCCATGATAGATAGAATTTCTGTCTCTTAGCCTTCAAGTTGGAGATCTCAGTCTGTACAAGTAAATCTTAAATGAATGCTTCTTGACTGAGGCAAATTGCCCTTGTGTGTTTCTTCTTTATAAACCAATGTTACGGATTTTGTGATCTTGTGATGCATCTACCCAGGTTAATTAATACCTTTCAAAAAGTTGTGATGAAATTCTATAACACCAACCCATTGAGAAAGCCCAGTGCTTATGTTTTATGATTATATATGATATACATCTCATCATTCTTTCCATTAGAATCAGCTTTGAAAAATATTTCCTTTATTTTGGCTGACTTTTATTGAAACAAGGGGAAAAATTTAAGTCAAAAGGAAGTCCTTTTAAATGGCTTAATACTTTGGGCTTCTGTCCTCTTCTTCGTGTTGTGTTAATTTTTTTTCCTTTAGAAGTTGATTGTATATTCTGGTATCCAGCAATGACCAGCAGCTTCCAGAGCTCTGGGTTTTACTGTTAGCCATCAGGGACAGAACAGGAACTGTGTCCACCCCCTACATCATTTCCTAATAGCAGGCAACCAGAACTTGCCTTAAAACGTCTCCCAAGAGGCGTTCAAAAGCACATCGTCTAGCAACTCAGCATCCTGTTTAAGCAATTAATACCTTAGTCAAATCTGTGCTCGTGGCGTTAGGGTCAGAAAAATTCATTTTCTCCCAAACAGCGGTCTATCAAAGAAAATGCTTTTTAAAATGTATGTAAACTAGCAACTGTAGCCAGTGCATGATGCTTGTAGAGTCATTTGTTTCTTGGCTGCCTGCTTTGAAGAGTATCTTGGATTGATAATTCTATCCACTGTCCATGTGACTACTCGCACTCCAGTAGAGACCTTAGGCCATACATGGTACAGTGTAACTAAGATGTTTTTGCTTTATTTCGCTGTAGAATCTATGAATAGAAATCACTAGGGAAGAATTTACTCCAGTAGTTTGGGAGCTACTGTAATAAGCCAACAGCATTGACATGACTCAAAGAATAAAGTAAAAAAATCATGTCATTCCTATCCTGAGACACTATTGTTAAAGGTTTCAAGAAGGAAAAAAAGGAATGACTATATGTATTCTATGACTATAATCATTCCTATAATTTTTATCATAGTCAAAGCAAGCACATTGTTCTTCTGAGCCCTGACTAGATCATGCAGCTTCAGTCTACCTTCTCTCTCCATTTCCTGTCTCCTTCTAACACCCGTCGACCGTCCTCTGGTGTTCTTTGAAAATGTACGTGTTCCTTAGTTTGGCCTTTGTACCTGTCCCCTTGCCGCTAGCATTCTCCTCACTCGCCAGGCGTCCGGTCTGCCTGACAGAGCTCTAGTCCAGGGTCGCCTTATCACTGAGTCTGTCACAGAGCTGCTGGTTTGAACCATCTACCCCTCTCCTTCTCCCTTCCCTAACCCCTTCTTTGCATTAGCAATCATGTCACAGATTGTTGGCTGTCTTTCTACATTCACTAGAACGTGAAGCCCAGAGGGCATGTAGTCAAGGCCTGTTTTTGTTAACTGCTGTCTCCCCTGTACCTAAAGCATTGCCTGGCACTCAGGGTGCAGTTAATTATTAAGTAAGTGGATAAATGAATGAATGAAAACATGATTCACTGAGCATTTTGCTGTGGGTCATCTGTACTACATAAAAAAAAGAGAGAGAGAGAGAGAAAGAAAAAGAAAAAAAGAAATAGCCAGGTGGTGGTAGCATACACCTTTAATCCCAGCACTTGGGAGGCAGAGCCAGGCAGATCTCTGTGAGTTCGAGGCCAGCCTGGTCTACAGAGCAAGATCCAGGACAGGCACCAAAACAACACAGAGAAACTCTGTCTTGAAAAAAAAAAAAAACCCAAAAGTGAAAAAAAGAACAACTTTTACAATAACACATAGCATTACAATAATGTTGATAATTCTATGAAAAAGTTCTATTATCATGGTTCTTTGGGGAACAGTAAAGCAGACTGACCCCCAAAGGTCGGGACCCTGACTTGAATTTATGGAGTTGCTGTAGGAGGGAGGTCGGTTAAAAGCCCCAGTAGTAACAGGCATCCAGAGTTGCTGAGATGCTTATGTGGTAAACTACAACTCCTATCCAAGTCCGACCTCTTCTCAAGAGCTACAAAAGTTGTCAACAGATGCTTAAACAACATTTCAGGAAGTGTCCTCAGGCCGCAGTGTGCAGAGGGACATGGGGAGATAAAAGGCCATTAGATAGATGTCACATTAACTAGGGAGGGAACAAAAGACTTTGGAGTGGGCATAGCTGTGCAGCACAAGAGGAGGGACCAGAAAGACACACTGACAAGCCTGACGGACTCGGGCAAGAGGAGTCAAGGGGCTCTCAGGCCTGAGTCAACATGCTTTTGGTCAAAGACAACCACTGCCTTGGGAACTGTCATATTTTTGACTTATCTGCTCCCTGCATACTGATTATTGTATAGAATCATTTGAGTGGAAGTTAGCGGAGTTGGAGAACAAGAAAGGACAATCCAGTAGATTGTACAACTCTTGCTAATAATCTTCTACCTAAGCTTTGTTTTGCATAATTCCTTGTGATATTTTCTGGCAGATCATGACAATAATGAGAGCTATATGTACATTAATGATAATAGCACTACTTCACACAGAATTTTTCAATGGCTTTTAGTCCTTTAAATAAAGCTATTTCTACTACATAGAATTCTTCAATGAAAACCATGTATTTTATATCACTCAGAATCTATATTAACATGAAGATATTTCAAGATTCAAATTATATTTGATATTTAAGTTAAATGTAAAGAAATATACCTTAATATGTTGGTAATCTACATATAGCATAGTTTCTATTTTAAAAACACACAGGAATTATTTTGAAAAATCAAATTCCATTTTGACTGTGTACAAAAAAATATTCAAAGTATAAATGCACCTGCCAAGAAAAATGTCTACAAAGAAATGCTGTACTGAGAAAAATGGACCAAATGGAATATAACTATTCTGAAAACTGTTTTATCCAAACTTACTGAATTATTGATATAACACTAAATAGAACTACTTTAGAAGTCTTGAACTACTGGAATCCTAAAAATGGTAATAAAAAGAAGCATTAGGTTTCTTAGTGAATAATGCATTTATGATAGCCTTCATCCAAGCCATTATTCAGGCTGAAGGTATAAGTTTAAGACTAGACAAGCTGGCTCAGCAGATAAAAGCACTTGGTACACTGACCTAACCACCTTAGTTCAGTCCCAGAACCCATGTGGGAGGAGGGAAAAGACTCCCCAAGTTTTCTTCTCACATCCACACAGGCATCATAGAATGTGTCGACATTCATATACATACATTACAGACACACACATACACCACAAACAATAGTTCTTCAAAAGATTATATGAGCTAATGAATGACTCTATAGTATTGCCTATTTCTAAATTCACATTTGTGCCAGAAACAAGGTTAATAAGATGCACATGTCTTAACAAGCTGGTAACAACATGCCTTAATTTCAAAATTGATTTTTGAACAGGAAACCTTAAGTTGTATGTTTATATTTAATTACTACATTGTCACAGATATATAACAGTGTCATCAATTTAAACATATTTGAAACATACGTAAGGAAAATCTTGTTTAGTGCAGTAAATTGAGGGGTGTGTGCATGTGTATTTGTGTGTGTGTGTGTGTGTGTGTGTGCGCGCGCGCGCGCACGCGCGCGCCCAAGTGCTTGTATATTTACTCAAAAGTATATCTGCACCTTATATTACTCCTGATTCCCTTCTGGTAACAGACGATGCTCTCCTTGGCTCCCAACCATTTTTCCTGCAGTGAGATTCAAGAATTATATGTACATGTATTTGTAGCTGAGAATATATCTTGGCAGCAGATTTGCAAATAATCTATAAGACATGTAGGGGAAATATATTCAGTTTCTTTGGTTATTTGATTTTTCTTAAATATTGCATTAAAATATGCTAGTCTAATTTTATATGATTAGTCTTTTTAAATCTCTGATTTAATGTGACCATGCACCAAAGACTAAATTAGAAAATGCCATGTATGTTAGTCTCCATTTACAATAAAATGTAAAATTCTCTTACTTTCCTTTGAAATATTCCCCTGAAATGGAATACCCGATTTTAGTGAATGATGTTTTTTCAAGTGGCAGAGTCAGATTTACAGTGGGAATGCAACCTTTGTGAATGGAACATATACATCCTCCGTCTAAGCACTGAATAAACGCAATCCTCATCATAGAGTTTCCTTTCCACCCTCAGCAGGTCAGGAAGGGAAACACTCCAGAGACACTTGAGAAGATGGAGTCCTGGGCAATGATAAACCCAAGACTTTTCTTCCTTCTTGGATCCCCTATCACAGCTTGCAACTTCTGCCCTTACTTAGCATTGACATTCATTCCCCAAACAATTTACACAGTGAGGAAATGATTAACCATGTTTATGTGCTAAAGGAAAAGAACTGGTATAGAAGAGCAGGCTGATACAGATGCAGGGGTAATTGATTGGGAAAGGTCCCCCCGGGCAGAGGCAACGATGGATTCCAGAGTCTACCTGATGAGTTGGCCTTGCAAGGAGGAAGGGCTCTTCTTCCTCTGAGGTCCATGTGGGCTTGGGTTGATGAGAGATGTGATCTGGATGGGATTTACACCTGATGGTCTATTTTCTCTGCAAAATCTAAAATGGAGAATTTCAAACGGGGAGCAGGATGGGTGGGAATGCCCACAGATATGTGGATAGCGAGCCTATTAAAAACACAGTTGGTGAGTCTGGTTGTTCAACAGAGTTAAGTCAAGGAGGAATGAGAGTTGGTATGATACGACACACATTCAGTAACCCAAGGCTGATTATAGAGGAAATGAGTCTTCCTGTGGGGGCTCTTCAAAAGAGGGGTGGGGAACAGGGTCTCTGGATCTTTCTAAACACTTTGTCTGTTTAATTTTTAAAATTCATGACCTATTCTCCCCTAGTAATCATGCTCATGTTTCATGCCATGTTACAGAGTATGAATGTCAGATGCTGATTAATGGGAACGTCCCACAATGAAAATAAGCCGTTAGGGTAGTGTGACGCACTAAAGACCTTTTGTGTAAATAGCATCTATAAATTCACTAAAACACACCCAAATCAAATACGTTTCTCAAGGAACTAAAAGGAATGCCTAATACCTTTCTGTACAAGTAGACCGAAGGAGTCAGAAATGAGGTTGTAGCTCAGTGTGTACTTTTCCACTGTCAGAAAGCCATGTCTTAATCTAAATTAAGCCAGCAGATCCTAACACTGACTTTGTGGTTGAGAACTGCTTAATTTCATAACTGTCACATTTGCATTTTCTAAGTAAATACTCCCCTTCATCTCACTAAGTTCTGTATTCTGCCGGCCTCTCGGATAGCAGTGTGACAGCAGCCGCCGACATCCCTGCTCCCTTCTCGGGGGCACACCAGGGGCTGCCTGTAGCCGTGGCCACCCCTAGTTTGTAAATAAGATTTTGTGTGGGTCACATGACAACATTTCCTAGGAATAAAATACAACATGCTTCTCTGTGTAGCTTTCAAGCCTGCTTACCAGGGGTGTACTGATAAAGGCACCATGTAATGTGTCCATTTTCTAGAGAATGGTGTTGCATTCTAACTGCTTCTAGCAACGATACCCCGCCCCCCGTCCTCCAAATGAGACTGATTTGATAGATTGGCAGGAATATCAAGAAGCAAATGCACTGGGACCCCAAACATTTTCTTTCTAAAAGAAATCAGATCCCTCTTGTATGTGGCTAATGGCTTTCAAAAAAAATCAAATATATATATATATATATATATATATATATATATATATATATATATATATATTTGGAGAGAGAGAGAGAGAGACCCACTTTGTATTTATTTCCTTTGTATTCCCGAGATTTTCTTTTTCAGCATTTTTCACTACAGCAAAGGGAACTTTATAGAATAGAATGACTTAGTTTTGATGGTTGGTTGTTTGGTTCATCATCTAAGCTTAAATGGCAGTAGTATTGTGTTAATTGAATTGTTTTTCCTCTTTTAGGGACCTCTGGGGCCTCCAGGACAAAAGGTAGGGTGTGTGTAGCAGTGTCAAGAAAGTTGTCTAATGAGAGCAAGAGAAGTGGGTGGAATTGTTGAACATAAATGGTGCTGAAGGAGTTAGTATCCTTTGTTCATTCTGCTTTCTAAAATATTTTCTATTTAAACATTAGAAAGTGCCTCAGATTTCCACTCTACTTCATTGTAGAATACTCAGTAAGTCCAGAGAAGACTTTTTGAGCTGTCTGCTGCACTTGTAGGTCATGGAATATTTAATTCAAATATTGGTAACACATTCTGACAGCATTTAAAACAAGAAGGATCATGTGACACTGCAAATTGATTGCTGGCCTTGGTCAACTATATAACTGCCAAATGGCCACAGAGCTGACCCTAATAGAGGATCTGCGTCTTGCTTCATTCATTGCGCTGCTTGGCTCTCTCGGTGTCCCCCTTGGCTGGGTAAACTGAAAAATGACTTCCTGATTATGATTTCAGTCTTAGCCACAGTCACCAAAGTACAGTCTAAAGGGGAGGACCTAGGGCTCTGAGGTCACGCCAATGGAACAACAGTAAATAGAGCAATAGCAGAGAGTTGATGGCTCTTTGCCAGTGAACACTGCTAGGTCCCATTCACTGCTAACCTCCCACCCTGAAGAGGGAGAGAGAGGATGTCTAACTTGCAGAAAACAATTGGGTTGTAACAGGTGGGAAAGTGATTGCTCTTTATCTTTGGTCTTCATCAAAGATAAAGACTTTTTATCCCCAAGTGCCTGGCATGTGGCATCTGTTGAAACATAATCCTTCAAACCAAGTCAAGGCCCTGCACTGTGAGACATCTTGCATGCCGGAACAGTTTGTCCTTCACAATAATGTCTCTATTAAGCTCAGTGTGAAATTGTAAAGCTAGCCTGATCCACGTGCAACCAGGATAAAATGCCGGCTCCAGGCTTCAAGATCTTTAATTCCCAACCCATAGGATCATGGGCTGCATTAAGAAACTTGCCAGCTCAATTTGTTTGGCATATACTTTTTCTCTAGTGGGCTATTTTTAGAGCAGTTTCATGATAATCATGACTATTTAATGAAAATTCTTCCATTATTACAAAAGAAATTTAATAGACAACTAAAAAAAACAATTTTCTTGTTCTACACTATGAATAAGCAAAAACAAACCAAAAAACCCCCACAAAAACACCTTCTCCAGAGCCTAAGGGGATGGGGGGGAATGACATTGCCTTTTGAAAATATTTACCAATACTCCCTGTATTCACTTAAATGTCATGGGTTGTCTCAAATAGTGACTGGCTTTCCTACCATCACTTGAGCCATCTACAACCAGCTGTTCATTCTCAGCCAGTGGGTATATATGCTCATGTTTACATGCACAAGCATCTTCAACCTCAAAATACAGAAGTTGTGTTGTTTCGGGTCAGCACACAACATTTGTGATGCTTTCTTGAGTCCACTTCAGAAGCCATATCAATACTAGGTGACATAACCATAGTCCCTGAAGGTCCAGAGGGAAGTGATCCAAATATAACAAATTTGCATTTCCAGCATAGAGCCCTCCTGTCATAGAGTAAGCAGTTGCTTTTTAAATTACCTTCTGTTTTGTCTTCTATAAATTTGGCAAATTCAAGAGTCACTGCTACTGCTCGGCTTTTTCCTGGTGGAACTAAATTATCTATGTCTTTAAAACAAAATTTAGAGCCCCGTGGCCTCCTGAAAGGTACGGCTTTCAATTTAGATGAGATTCTTTATATCATGTTAGAGTTAAGTGAGTATTCAGAAAGAATATTAAACTTTATCTCTACTTCTTCCTGGGAAAGTATGAAGATCTGTCTGGATTACTAAATATTAGAACACAGTGGATAAAATCTAGAAAACAGAGCCTTAAAACCTTGTGTAAGGGAATTGTAGTATGTTTTAGCCATGTAACATTGTGGTTGACCTAATAAACACTGCAGAGATTTAGAACTGGAATATTGATCATGATATCAACTTAATTTAATCATGTGCTTCCTTAGGGTTCCATCGGAGCACCTGGGACCCCAGGCATGAATGGGCAAAAGGTGAGTTTGCTGATTGTAGCATGTATTGGATAATTTGGAGACTGTTAGAGTAACCAAGTCATTCGAGGGAGTGGTGTTATTAGTAAACTTGTACGTTTGCAAATACAAGAAAGCCATGGAACAAATGTTCGACTGAGTTGACTTTAAAGAAGCAGCAATCCCAAGCTAAAGCTTTTCCACTGTAAGTATTCTGGATGTGGTCCATTTTGTTAAGTTATTGTAGATGATGTAAGGGAGAGAGGAGATGCCGTACTTAACATTCAAACAAGACATACTAGTTCATTCTGGTCATGGGTAAATTAATACGTGCTATTTCTTTGATTAACAAAAGTTATTTATATAATGAGAACCCATTAAAATCTTCTGAACAAGAGCAAGCTCTGTTCACTGTTAAGCAAACTTGAGAACAAAATGGACTTCCTATACACTGTAACTATTAACTTCTGGTGTGCTGTTAATGAAGGGAATCAGAAATAAAGAGAAGTGTATGCATTAACACAAACACACACACACACACACACACACACACACACACACACACACACACACACACACACACACACACATGTGTCTTTGCATGTGTTTATTTCCATAACATATTTGTCATTTGGAGAAAGCATCTAATGTTATCCCACAGATAAGCCTGGTGTCTGTGCACTTAACATGCTTACCAGCTCTCCAATCTGGAACCTCTACAGAGATGAACAAAGCCACTGTGGGAGCTAACAAAACCCAGAGCTGGCCTAGTTCACCAGGGTCCAGGAAGCTGAGCTTGGGACTTTCCTGTCTCCCTTCAAAATCTCATGACTCATCTACTCATCTTCCAGAATATTTTAAAGCCCTGTACCCTGGACCAAGTTCTGAAATCACATAAGAATCCCAGCTCTCACTGAAAGAACAGACTTGAGCATAGGCTTTTCCTCTTGTCTACCTTCCTTTCTCTCTGAAAACCTCTTAAACCTACAAAGTAGCTAAGAATATGAGCCCAGCACTTAGATGCTGTGTAGATTCTGCCTAAGTCTTTGAATTTTCTCACCTCCTTTTCTGCCTCCATATGAGGGAGATGATCATAATTCCTGCCTCAAAGGTCCATGTAGGGATTAAATGTATTAATAAGCCTTTATAACAGTGTCATTACTATTAAACTTTTCCTATATTTTATTTTAGTGGAAGGCTAACAGTTTGATTGATCTGTATTTCAAAGAGACAGTTCAGAATTACTCAAATTCCAAGGAAAATCAATATTCCAGATCAGGGCTCCTAGTACCTTTATTACATAAGCCAGATGCTGAGTACTCATCCACAGCCCATGCCAGGAACCCATTTATATTCAGTAAAATGTACATTCCTCTCTCCTTTCCTCAATCCTGGTAAAGATAGAAGACTGACTTTCTTTTTACAACACTGTAGATCATGGGGGGAAAACATGATCAAAACTTTGAAAAGTACTTGCTATAAGGGAGATTTAAAGTCGCATAATTTGAGATGTTTTTGACATTGGTAAAGACCAAACTTGCAGGCACACTTAATGTTTTATTTTTGTTTTTGTTTTTTTTTGTCCAACTTTGAGTACCATCATGAAAATTTATAGAAACCTTTAACCTGAGAGAAAACAACTTGAAAACTGTCTTTTGAAGACTTCAATTTTTTTTATTTTTACAGGGAAATGCGCAATTTCCTTAGAAAGAGAAAGGAATGTGACATTTTCTTGTCCTAGTCACTGAGTTTAAATTATGTATCAAGGAAACAGCAGTGAATAGTCACAGCTTTATGTATTGCAGTATATCTTTGCAGCGTTTTAAATGTGTTTTCTCTAAAACAGTGGGAAGCCAGCATCTGCCTTCTGAAAAGGTATGAGCACAGGCAGTGAGAGTTATTTTTCCTACTTCATAGACCTGGAACTAAAACACTGTGGATAGAACATCCTTTAATCCTCACTAGTACTTAAAATTGTCATGGCAGCTAGATCATCTTTAGGAAGAGAAGTACAGAGGGATTCTTCTTCACCAAGACAACCAGTCTCTGCAGCAGTAAGAGCAAAGTTGGCAATAATTCTACAGTTGGAGTGTCTTAAACTTCTAGAATGTATTTTTCTAAGAAGAAAGTTTACAATGACATCATAATTTCTTAAAAGAACTTTAGTGTCCTGTAACTGTCTTACAAGAATGTTTTCTTCCACGTTACAATTCCACTTTTTCCAAAGTAGCATTTTTGATGCCTAGAAAGTAATTTTCTGGCTACAGTTAAGGGAAGGTGTGAATTTTAAGCCATCAAAAATTTGGAAAGTAACAGCTAGACAGAAAAAATGGTTTTCTGTTGTGTTAGACAAAAGAACACTATTTTAAGAAAACATTTTATTTCCCACCACAATATTTTCAAGCCATTCAGGTCGACAAAATTGATGATTGGTTTTAGACAGTAAACTTGATGATGACTTAGTTTCACATTTATTTTATTTTAAATATTGGCCACTTTGATTAGCAACCTGAATGTTTATTTACTTATTCTGCTGTGTACCTGTCACTTATTTTCAATAATGCTAATGGAATTTTCAGTATGGATAGAGGTCAGTGCCCATTGAAGGCTGCAGCGTGGTATGGAAGGAAGGATCAGTGCACTCAGTGTGTCCAGCCAGTGACTCTTCAGTGTAAGTGGTGTGGCCCGTAAAGGAAGGTTTGTAATGCCCACCTATGCAATTACTGGTGAAGACTGACTAACATGTATTTATGGTATGGTCTTCCAATTCTTTATATTGTACTTAGTAAGTAGACTTACATAACAGTGACATGGTATTAAAATCTAGCCTGGCTCCTTCTGGCATCAACCTGTAAAGGAATACTAAATGGTCTTCTATGAAAAGTCGGGGGGCAGGGTAGTGCAGCAAGAAGAATGGTACCTCCTAGCCTGAGAGAGAATGCTCCATGTCTTTGTCTGGGCACACTATCAACATTCTTATGGCTCTGTTTAAAAGACAGAGGCCGTATAGTGCTAGCTAGACAAGGTAACTGAAGTCAGTGATATTAATAGATGCTCAGTATCTCTAGTTATACTCACGTGTTTTAGGAGTCTCAGCACTTCAACTCAAGCAAAGAGAAGAACCCCTTAAAGTCAACATAGGATGAAAATTAATATGCAGAGTCACAGAGGAAGCTGGAATCTCCCTCTGAGTCCTGTGGCCTCTCCAGCCCACCTCCCACGCAGGAGAGAATGAGTAGACAGAATGGTAGGACTTGGGGGACAGGAAAAAGGACACATCACGTATGGCTTCAGAAGTGCAGGCACCACTAGCTAACGTCTCCAGTCCTGGAGGTGACAGCCTGTGTTCTTTGAAGAATTCTTTCCTCTCTGGGCTCAAGGGGGTAGCTTTATCTACAGAAGAAAGGACTGTGTGAGTTTATTTTCATATCCCCTAATGACACAGGTCCCAGAATGTCATTCATGTCACACTGCCCATTCAACAAACTTCTAGCATCTTTTGTTCCCTACTCTGAGAGCTGGTTTATCATACTTTGCACTGGTTTCCAGGAGCCAAAGCAGGTCAGATGCCATACAAAACCCTACCAAAAATATGAACAGTTGCTGCTAGTTATGTTGAACACAAAAATAAGTTTTGTAATTCTCATGTATACATCCTGTTGGTCAAAACTATAGTGAACATTTTATTTGTGCGCTATGTTGACCTGCACACAGGCAAATGCAACCCATGGACTCAGTTACACCCTGTTCCTGGAGAAGTGCTCTCTGGGGAAGTGTGGCTACTTAAAGTATCATCATTAAACTGAAGAAGCATTTAGCAGAATTTATGGAATTTTCTACAGTTTTGTTAGAATATTTGGACATCAGTTCTTTCAAAATCTATACTCATAAAAGGTGTTATTTTAAACCCCTTATTTTTCTTTTCTTTCACATTTACCTTACTTGGCTCAAGCACAGTAAACTCTTTGCCAGAATAATTTGAGTAGCAATTAGTGCAAATGCTATGAAAAGAAATCTGGTAACAGATAAGTGGTACATGAAAGGCCCAGCATATGTATGTCTCAGCTGAAATCCTTTTCCTTTATCACCAGAAAAGAGTGTCAACTGTTTTCATGATTAAAAGCAAATTATTTTTGCTGTGAAAGCTAGGATTTCTCAGAGTTCTGAGTCATAAGGATTCTTGCCAAAGCAAGAAGAGCATAGATGATCTTAGCCACTATAGTTTTCAAAGGCTTTTTTAGATCATATTTTTTTAAGTTTAAAACATAATGTAAAAAATTGAGACCAATGTGTCGTCTATGAATCTACCCCAGATAGCTGTGTGGTTTTTAAGTGGCATTAAATTTTCATTAGCTTGTAGCCATGGTATTTGGAATGCTGTTTCATCTCTTACGCAGGAGTCTCATAGTTCTTAGCTGACATTCGTCTTCACAAAATACTTCTAATGGCATTTTTTATTGTAAGTATATTTAGAGAACAGATAAATGGAAGCTTCCAGACTTGCAAAGGTCAAGCCATTGACTCAAGTCTACACAATTAAACCACACAGTGAACCCAATATTTTGTGCTTGATTCAGTCAGTGTAACCATTAAACACAATGTCTTTCTTGTTTCAATCTTTTTAAAAGAAGGATTAAGGCCTGAAGATGTAGGTCAGCAATAAGTGTCTGCTTGTCATGTATGCAGCTAAGATTCTGTCTCTAGCTACTCCCAACTTTGAATTAAATTCTTGAAGGATTTCAATATGTTGTAGGTCTATTTGCTATTGCCTAAAAGTTTCCTGTAGCAGAACTTGCCAGTGAGCTATTTAATTGTGACTTTTTATAGTTGTCCAATGAGTAGAAATAGTAAGGAAAAGAAATGGCTGATTTCTGATTCCAGATTAGTTAATGGTTCATGGAAATTATCTGATAATAATTTACTCCTTGTATTGGTTAACGGTGGGAACTGAATTACATTTATTACATTTCCCGTCTTCTTAGAGATTATGAAAACTAGAATCCTAAGAACCTAAGACCACTGTTCCTATAGTTACCATGGTAACACTCATCCTTCCTTGTTAGCATCTTCATTTACCCATTACTCATTCTTCCATAAGATCACTACATCCTTTAGTGTGCTTTATAGTCTCAAACATTCCATATACTGCTCACTCTACTCTTGAATTGACTTCTCATTCAGTTCAACTTGTTAAATAAAACTAAATATAACCCTGTCTTTTATATAATTAATTTTAAACCTCTTTAGAGGAAAATATAAAGCTAGTTGAAAGTAGTCTACTTCTTTGCTATAGAGTGATACCTTTTTCCAAACCACTGCTCCCCTTAGACTTCATATAAGCATATTACTCCAAAACTGAATGCAATTGCCAGTCTCATAGATGGAAACATTGGAACAAAGCAGAATAAGCAGTTAAGGGATTGATTGGCAAAGGGAGAGAGGGGAAGCTCCTCACAGGCTGTTTTGCAAAACAGAATAATAACCAGACTGATGTGTCTGAATGAATTGTGTCAACATGAAGCCCGCTTACCTGACGTCTCATTTTAAAAGAGTGTGTTTTATAGAAGAGAACACAGAAATATTGGCTCACTAGAGCTGATTATATTGCATATATGATTTGTAAAAGCCCCTCCCCCATCAACTGCAGCACTCGGGAGAGTGGCCCCGGCACCTCGCCTGGGCAACACAGTAGAGCTGGCCCTGAAGGTGTAGGTGTGGGAGAGCCAATACTGAGGATTGGAAAGCAGGAGAACTGCCCTGCCTCTTGCTCATCACGGGTGAACTCGCCAGGGCAATGCTGGAGAGCTCCCCCTGGTGGTGAGGACAGAGGAGAGCTGGTGGGCTGACCAACCCTGAAACTACCCAGGCCCAGAAGCAGGGTTATGAGTTGGCCCACCCCAACATCTACCCCATCTATGATCTCCTGGAGCATGTGAAGGGACCAGTCCTGCAGACCCAAAGCTGCAGGATCTCCGTGACACAGGGCAACGACAGGATATCCAAGAGGAGTCTCAGTGAGGGCCCAGCATCAATAATGTAGCAGAAACCAGAGGCCTCGGACCAGACCAATGACTCTTTGCAATGAACAATTTCAGGTAAAGATACATGGACAAAAGGGTTTACTGAGTGACTCACTATGTCACACTGCAGCTTCCATGATGAGATTTTTCCCTTTCTTTTTTCCTCTTCAGTTGTTATTCTATTTTGTGGGGAGGCTGCAAAGGCAGAGGGCATATACAAAAGGACAAGGAAATGAATGGGATTAAAATATATGATGTGAAAGACATAAAAAATAGATAAAAATGAAGTTTTTAAAAAAGAACAAGACTATAAGAAAGAAGATCTTTGCTGGATATTTTAAGAAGAAAAATGTTTTCAAGGGCATATTCTGCTGCAAGGTCTAAGACAGCGGTTCCCAACCTTCCTAATGCTACAACCCTTTAATAGTTTCTCATGTTGTGGTGACCCCTAGCCATTATTTTGTTGCTACCTCATCACTGTAATTTTGCTAGTGTTATGAATCATAATGCAAATATATCTGATATGTGACCCCTGTGAAAGGGCCATTCTAGTTCAAAGGGGTCATGACCCACAGGTTGAGAACCATTGGTCTAAGACGGGTCGGGTACCCATTATAAGAATACAGACATTTCTTTAAGCCACATAAACTGGAAAGTCCAGCACAGTGCGGGCTTTGGCTCTGCCTGCTTTGGCTCTGCCTGCTTTGGCGCCTAAAGCTTTCAGCTGAGATCCACCTGCCCTCATCTCTCATCTTTCTTGCCGCTGCTTCGCTTTTTCCTGCTCTGAGGCAGAAGGTGGCTGGGGCTTCACTCTTTTCCGTCATATTTGCATCTATGGAGTAAAGTGTCATTCCCCCATACATGCAACAATAGACAGAGCTCCTTACGACTGGATAGGTCAAGGTCCCCCTCTCATTGCCCACATGATGGATGACCATTGCCTTTGATTGTTGAAACTCCTCTGATGGTGTCAGTCCAATCAGAAGTTTCTGTGAACCTAGATGGCCTAATTTATAGGACTTATGTAACATGGGGAAACTGAAAAACCGTGTTTTAGCTGATTTCTCCCAGTTCTAAGAAACTCTTCCACTGCATACAACCCATTTAATCTGGATCACCATTTTGTCTTCTCACATCGTCTTCCACAAGAGTGTGTGCAAAGAACAACTTTTTCACATGCAGAAAGAAAGCTCTCTGCAGCAGTGTGCTCTCTGGGTGGTTTGAGCTCACATTTGCTCTTTTCCACGTTGTTTTAAAAAGGAAATTCTGGATAGGGCTTCTGTTAGGTAAGCAGTATCCTTCTTCTAGCCTCTTTTATCTACAAGATCATTTCCCAGGTACCAGGATGCCTGCCTCATATGTCCTGACCCTGTTTCCAGAGTCCACACTGGTCTCTTCTCTAGCCCACATTCCCAAGTGTGAGCACACAAGGATGGGGTAAACAATGGAGTAGCTACAGGGGAACCCCAGTGTGCCAAGCTTGCAGAGCTCACAGGCTGGCTATTGGTATGTAATCACCAAGACTCTTTCCAGTGAGAACCAAGAGTTGGGAAAGAGAAGGTAGGGAAAAGGAAGAAGGAGCTATCATGTGGGCAGTAAATAGGGGATGTACTCCCAACTAAATCTTCAAATTGCATTAATATGCTCAAGACAAACAATGCCTCTCTTGTATGTAAATTGTACCCATATAAATGTAATCCAGCCATGTTGGGTGACCTCCTAAACACTTATCTCTTGGCCTTCTAGTACTGTTTTCCAAATTGTTTTGCACACATGCCTCTCTGAATTAGCACCATAGGAACCTAAGGTATTGATGAGCAGACTTCTTCCAAAACTAGCTCATGCTGAGATTTATTAATCTACTGTGACTTATTATACATCTTTAGATATTTGTAAATTTTAGACGTTTATCATTTTTTCCCTTAAGCTTGCTAGGTTTTCTTTAGTTATTATTTCAATCAGTTTAAGGGCCATGTCAACAAATGATCCAAAGCAGCATATTTGTATTTAATTCCTGGCTGGCATACCTGTCTGCTTTTCTACTAATTAATATCATATTGCCAAAGAGGACTGAGACTCTGATTTGATGGGAGAAGTTTACTTATGAGATAAACAAGACAAAACTCCCCTACAGGGATGCCCAGTCCTCCCATGAAGAACCAAATCTAATTGTCCAGGATGAGCTTTCTGGTTTTCCTTTTGTCATGTTCTAAAGGCTTCTCTGCCTCCAGAAAATGCAAATGGAAATAACAGGTGTCGGGTGTCGAGTAGAAGCTAAAAATGTTACAGACTGGTCCAGACTTGAAGCTGAATTCCCAGGATGGTCTGGGAGGGAGGAGGAAGGTGAGATGGAAGAGGAAGAAATGAGAAGCCAGTGAGACCAAGACAGACCATGCCTGTGACAAGGGATCCTCACCAGTGCCTGAAGGAGACAGCTGATAGAGACTAAGGATGAGGAATTAGCCAACACGGTTGAATTTGGGGAAATCAGGGATAATGTGCAAATATACGAACTAGAGCAGCCAAGCTTGGACTCCGGAATTTGGGTTCGAAGGGAAATTTAATCCAATCCCTGAGGAATAAAGATCTATAGGTGACATCTATGGTCCAACAACGAGCAATGATAGTAATACTAAATCTTAAAAGGAACGAGGGAGCATTGATTCCAGCCCCACACTTTATAGAAAACATGCTAAGCCCTGTAGAAGTCCAAGAGATCTGCCCTGTGTCTTAGACCTTAAGTAGAAATATTTGGAGCCAACTGGACACTTTCCTAACGCTAATCCAATGTTTAATGCTAAAAATGAAACATGGTAAATAAAATGAGTTTTTGGATACAAGCTGCTCAATTACAAGAAAAGCAAGATTGGGAATGGGTGACTTGGATTCTACCTTACAGCTGACTCTTTGCTGTTCTTTGCCTCTCAGACACTTACTTGCCCACTCTGAGAATGTTTAGCTTTAACCTTACACACACACACACACCCCTCTACCATTTGCAGTTCTAGAGGCCAAGGCTATGTTGGACCCACCACCTTTCCATCTAATACCTGATCCTTGTTCCTTAAAGTATTCTTCTTCTCCCAGTTGGATGAAAATAGTAGTCTTTTTTAAATGTTTTTTTAAATATTTATTTATTTATTTATTTTATGTATGAGTGCTCTATCTGCATATACACCTTTATGTCAGAAGAGGCCATCAGATCCCATGATAGATGGTTGTGAGCCACCACGTGGTTGCTGGGAATTGAACTCATGTCCTCTGGAAGAGCAGCCAGTGCTCTTAACTGCTGAGCCTTTTCTCCAGCCCCCAAATAGTACAGCCTTGAAAGGAAACAACGGTTATAACACGATGAATGTGAAATTATGTCATACTAAAAACATAAAGCTATGACTCATTTTCAGTTCCCACTGATAGACAGGAAAACCACTGTGACTGAGGTAGTGGTGAGCACTATTTCAGCTAAATGACCTCCTGGCCATCAGCACTCACCTCTGTAAGAAAACTGTATCCCTTTCTATCCCTCAAGATTCAACTTTACAGTTGAGTAGCAGTAGCTGATGTGATTGTGAGAGCCTTGAGTGATCTTTTATGTTAGCATTCTCAAGAGAATTTGGTTTCAAACAAAATGAAAGTGACCAGCCATCCTGAAAAGTCAGTTCAGCTTACTTGCAGTTTAAATATGGAAGTGAGTGATGTTCCAAGGATCACCTTAAAAATTTCCATTAGCGTAGAGAAAACCCTTGGGTTAGATGTCCCCTGATGTTTTACTTTATTACTGTCCATAGAATGTCCATGGTGTTGAGAAATAGGAAAGAGATGGGTAAGCTGCCCAACAACCTTGAGACTAGTTCACACACACACCAAAAATAAATAGGAAAAAAGCCACAAAAATAATGAAAGTTGTAATGTCTAATACTGACAAAGCGGTGGATAATTTTTTTAAAAAAATGAACAAAAGGGGGCGCTGGATAGATGACTCAGCAGTTAAGAGCACTTGATGCTTTTGAAGCTTGCTTCCCAGCACCCATATGGCTGGGGGGGAGGGGAATGGGTGGACAGAGGTAGTGTTTCACATCCATCTGTAGCTCAGATCGGGGGATCTAGCACCCTCTTCTGGTATCTGTGGGTATAGGCACTCACATGGTGCACACAGATACATGCACACAAACACTCAGACACATAAAGTAAAAATTTTAAAATACAAAGAAAACTCAACCCCTTTAGAAAGCCATTTAGAAGCATGCAGTTGGTGCCTTAAAATTTTCCCAGTGTGGCTACAAAATAAATACAGGGAATTTTTCATAATTAAAAAACTTGTTAGAGCCGGGCAGTGGTGGTGCATGCCTTTAATCCCAACACTCGGGAGGCAGAGGCAGGTGGATCTCTGTGAGTTCGAGGCCAGCCTGGTCTCCAAAGTGAGTTCCAGGAAAGGTGCAAAACTACACAGAGAAACCCTATCTCGAGAAACCAAAAAAAAAAAAACTTGTTAGAAAAATATGACTGTATTTTATAGATACTTATTTTAAACAACCTGAGTATTCAGCAATGCAGAATTGAGTGAAAGATTGTCACATCTGACTTTGATAAGGCTAAACAAACTACTCATAAGACAATCATAAGTGCCCTGTAGAAACAAATCCAGTGGCATGGTGATAAAAACTCATAACATTACACTATGGGACATGCTGATAGCTGCTTAGAAATATATAACTGTGAGTTAAAAAAGACTATGGAAACAGGACAGCGTTAAAGTCATTCCCACAGAGAGAGATTATGAGTCTGGTTTCTTAGTTTCATCTTCTGTTGAAGGTTCTTTTTAGTAATAGGAACAAGAGAGAGAAAGAGTCCAGCTTTTAGTCCCTTGGGGTTCATATATTGAGGAAAACATTACACAGCCACCTAAGCGATATTTTTCTTCCCCACTTCAAATCTCAGCATGAGTTTTTCCCGGATCCAGGGCTTTAACCATGTTTTGTTGAAATGACTCTGGCTACCATGGTTATTCTTTGAAAGTCAAGCAGAGTTTACATTGTTCCCTGCAGCATCCTCTCTGTGCACTACACCATGAGTTACGATATTAGAGCATGCTGTCGCCAGGTCTTTGGAGGCAGCCTCGGTAGCCCTTTTCTGTTTGTGTAGTAAATGATGGTCCTCATTCAGGCAGATTCTGTTTCTGAGTTGTTGCCCTTTGTTGTGTCCAAACGGCATATCAAAACTTCCCCATAATGTCCTTCATTATTGAAAGTCAACTATTTTGTCATCTTATCAAAGAAACTGCAAGAGTTACAGTTACAATGTGACTTTATGCAGGATGCAGAATTTCTCCCAGCAGGTCAAGACTTCAGCAGTTACACTCCAGAACAAGAATGAAATAGTTTGTGCTAGGAGAAAGACACCACAAGCTACACAGGCCTGGGTTATCTGGTAGCTGCACATACATATCTTTTGGTAGGTTATATTTACCTCAGGTTTCTATGCCTTCTGGAAAGCCACTTGTAGATGGGATATATGAATCAAATGATGAAGAAAATATAAATCAATCTCTTCCCTCTCTCTTTCTCCCTCTCCCTCCCCCTCCCTCCTCCCCCTCCCTCCTCCCCCTCCCCCTCCCTCTCCCTCTCCCTCTCCCTCCCTCTCTCTCTCTCTCTCTCCTCTCTCTCTTTTCTTTCTCTCTTTCTCTCTCTTTCTCTTTGTCTGTCTGTCTGTCTCCACTCAGCCTCTTAGGTCAGAGTAGTGCAAATCTTGACTATTCTCCATAAATCTAGACAGAGTGCTAATTTCCTTGTCCCCTAATTTATACACCTATAAAAGAGATAAAGATAAAACTTGCCTCACAGAACTTTGTAGTAATTGAGTTAATTAATATAAGATTATAGCAATTAATAAATACTACTTTATGGCCAGTCAGAAGGTTCAACAGGTGAGGGTGATTGCCACCAAGCCTGACGACATGAGTTTGGTACCGGGAACTCATATAATAGGAGAGATCCAGTTCCCTCAAGTTGTCCTCTGACTTCTACATATATGCTGTGGTTTGCTCATGCATGCACACATACACATAGTGACATAAATAGATAAAACGTGAAAAAGAAATATTTCTTATTAATGTACATGATTTTGAATCTGAAAAAATAAAAAATGGCCCCAGGTTACTTGGGAAACAGTTTCCAAAATGAATTAAATTTGTAGTGAACCCCAAACTGCTCTTAAAATAAACATCATCTTTAAGAAATCAACAAAGAAGCAGCCTTACTTTTCTCTGTGGAAAGAAGAAAGCTGTCTAGAGGTCAATCACATGGTGAAGGACACTGGGAATGTTTCATAGATGGAAATTAAATTATGATGGACAGAAGTATGAGCCACATGGGAAAATCATAAGGGGACATGGTGTCTTTTGTTTCTGGGCACTTTGCAGGGCTTGGACTTTTTTGTTATTATTTCTGTTTCATTATCGTTTCCCATTTTGGAAAATACTCACTGGTCAGAAAGGATGGTATGTACCACCATCCTCCTGAAATGGAAGTGTTCTCTAACCCAGCAGCCATTACCTTTCTCATTAAAGCTGATCATTCAGTATGACCACGAGGACTAAGACTGGTTGTTTTAAATATTTCACAACACCACTGTAAAGCATTTTTACAAAGCCTTTTTTAACTTTTGGTCTTTTATCAAATGTGTTTTAGCAGATTAGGTGTTCAAGGATATGTATTTTCAAAATAGACGTCTGTAAATGTTACTTTAAGTTTAATAAGAAAAAATCTAAATGATTTAGTCTTTATTTAACTGAGCTGATAGATCACTTTAAAGTTCTCCACCAAGAGAGTTTATCATTGCCAAGTGACCTTTATCCTTTCAACAGATACTAATTGGATGGTACCCAGAACCATATTAGCTATTAGCCCTACTGATAACTCACTTCAGCTTTCTTAGTGGTGAAAAGACTACACAAAGAAAATCAATCCAGTTGAGTACTTTGTTCTCAAGCATGTAAAACTTTGAACCGCACTGGAGCTAATTATTCTAGTAATTACTTACTCTGTTTTTCTAGCACATTCTAGGATGGGCAGCAACACCTCTCATTATCTCCACAGTGTTCTAGGTTGGTTGGTTTTGCTTAATAATGTATACTTTCTATTTTGAGGGTGAGCCTGGATCACCTGGAGCAGCAGGGCAAAGTGGACTCCCGGGACCAAAGGTTGGTACAGATAAAGCCAAGCACAGTCGTCCACTGCATGGTTTCCACACAGTTTTAAGCTGTCACAGTTTGTTAAGCTATTCTCTGGTTGTAGCTGGGTAGACGTTTTTGTCAGTGGTATAATGCTCAGTCATAGAACTTTGTAACTAATGACTACATTATGCTTACAATTGTCGTTAACATTAGACATGCAGAAAAGAAATAGGATATGACTGTCTAAAATATTTCTTGTGGGGCTGGGGAGATGGCTAAGTAGTTAAGAGCACCTGGTGCGAGGGTTCAAATCTTGGTACCCACAGCTCATGACCCTCTGTAAGTAACTCCAGTCCCAGAGGATCCGATGCCCTCTTCTGGCCTCCAAGGATACTAGGTTCACACAGTACACAGACATACATGCAAGGAAAACACCTATAATATAATTTAAAAAAAAAATATTTCTTGTGGGATAATCAAATAGCATAAGAAAGCTCTCAAAATGACCACTGTCATTTTACCCCTTAATAAGTTGTGAAAACATAGGTCATGTTCATACTACCTCAACTGTACATATTAGCAAGCCCCACTACAGATGATGTCCCCAGAGCCATGACGGCTTTTTCTCAAGATTTGGCCACTTCAGCTTCTATACAACATGGCCAGTTAGTCAGACAAAGAACAGAATAAAGATGTGGTGTGTTTAGAATTTAAAAATGGATATAGTTTGAATTACTAAATAGGGAAAAAATGTAATGAGGATTTTTTTTGGATTGCCTGTTTTCTTGGTTTCTTGAAGAACAAATGAATCCGTTAAATCAAAAAAGATTGGTGACAGTTCAGTTTAAACCAAGCAGGCAGACAAATCCCAAACCCTTTGATGAGTGAACACCCCTTGAAGTACAAAACTCATGTCTAATCCCATCAGCTGTGCTGGTGTGAGTCTGAACCCACAGATGTCTGTCAACTGATTTTACATGTCACGCTGCTATTTAGGTACTGGGGACAGACCTAAAATGCATGGACCTGCCCCTTTTTTGTCCTGAAGAAGAAAGAAAATACTCCTTCTGGGAATCTAGCCCTCTCCTGTCTTCTCCCCTTCCTTGCACTTTACTAAGAAGCCCAATGGTGGGAGTTGATTCTTGATGAGCGCTCACAGTACTGTTCCTGTGTCGGGTGGCAATGCAGCCGTCAGGACACATGTTGAGTGGTGAAGGTCACCAGAAAAGCAGAAAGCCAGGGGGTCAGGTTGATTTCCAGAGAATGAGAAGAACTTTGTCTCCAAACTGACTTCTAGCTTGGGTTCTTTTACTTTGGTTTTCTTTTTCTCCACAATAATCTCCTTAAAACATTTTAAGCAGTCTGGTCTCATGGCAACTCTTTTTTTTTTTTTTTTTTTTTTGGTTTTTCGAGACAGGGTTTCTCTGTGTAGCTTTGCGCCTTTCCTGGAACTCACTTGGTAGTCCAGGCTGGCCTCGAACTCACAGAGATCCGCCTGGCTCTGCCTCCCGAGTGCTGGGATTAAAGGCGTGCGCCACCACCGCCCGGCTCATGGCAACTCTTACTCAAACTCCCCATCAGGAAATTTCATCGTAAGATGTATGTACTTTAAAACATCTATCCGTCCCCTGCCCTTTCCTAGAGAAAGGGGAAAATGCAATTCTCTTCAGAGAGCAGTTTCCTATTTTAATCCCTGTGTTTTCTTGGTCATCATGTCTAGTAGGAACCTCCATCACTAAGGCTGCTCCATTCTGGTATCTTGGTTACAGAACTGATGATCTTGTTGAGGAGTCAGAGTGCTGCATTGAGGGTTTATGATCATGTCCAGGATTGCAGAGCTGTACCAGGGTCAGCCCTGAAATAACTCATGCATCAGGACATGCTTTAAGACAGCTTTATGGAAGGACATGCTAACCTACCTTATTGATTTTGCATTTGCCACACTGTGTTCCCCCTTAATGTCCCAGTCCACTCCTGGGTGACCTTATCTACTGCACATGTCATTATCCTTATAGAAATAAGGACTTAAGATTAAAGTTGGTATTGGTATCTATACCCAATTCCTCTGGATATTTTTGCAACTTGTTTTCATGTAGAAACTAAGGCCAAAATAGACAATGTGCTTTATAATTCACCTAGTGCATTCAGTATGTCTTCAGTACCCTCTTTGTTTGCTACTGCTCTATTAGCTCTTCACTAATATCTCTCCATCTCTGTTTCGGTGCTCAGGGGGAGCCTGGAAAAGAAGGAGAAAAGGTAAGAATAGTTCTGCATTGTTTGTCACCTCCCTTCTCCAGAGCTACACTCCAACTGAACTAGATGCGTGAGAGGATGGATGGTGGATAGACGTACAGATGGATGGACAGGTAGTTAGAAGTGGAGATTGGGGAAGATTAATTGGCCCATCTTTCAGACTGTCAAATAGGGAAAGAGAAAATATGGTTTTATCTTCCATCTAGTTTTTGAATGGGGGCTTGGGAGGAAGGACAGGCGAGCAAACGCTGCCTGCCAGGCTCACAGTGGCTTTCGGGGACCCCTAGCCCTGTAAAAACCCATTCTGCACACTTGCCAATGCCATGCCGGTGCCTTCCTAAGCATCCACAGCTGTCTCTGCTGCTGCTGGGGACTCTGGGTCAAGGGTCAAAGGCATCCAGATGTTTACCTGCAGTGACTGGCTAAAAGTGACCCCACAAAGAATCCCCATCAAAACCAGAAAAGGCAACAGACAGAGTCGGGGTTGCGTGTTAATCCCTGTTAGATGCCTGTGGTATTCCTTGCAGGCCTGTCTTACTGGTTTTCAAACTCCTACTGTGAATGGCTCTGTTTGTACCCCAGGTTCCCTCTGCTAACTGCAGTGGTGTTTGGGTGTGTCTCTGAGTGGAGTGCTAGATACTATGATACGTTGTGATAGTCTTTCTGACAAATATCATAACCCTACTTGCAAAAGAAGTTCATCAAAAGATCAGGAAAATAGTCCTCAAATTAACTGTATTTTCCCACCTTGTAAAGCAGAAAGAAGGCAACGTTAAATTGGAAGAAGAGCAAAATAGGGGTTAAAAGGCCATTCATGAAGGGACAGTCAATCTCTTTACTTCACAACTACTCTGAGCCCCATTTCCCAATGAGGAGATTGGTGTTCTAAGGGGGTTTTCAAGCAGATTTCTAAAAAGCACATGAGTAAGCCATCTCTCAACACTGCCTTAGAGTGTGTACTCTAAAGCAGTCAGTTTAGGGTAATTAACTTGAAATTAATTAGTCATCAAATAACTGGTTCATGTAGAAATTGGGGAGAGAGGGGTAGCGATGCCAGTGCCCATCTCCAGTTCATCAGATGGGGTGCTGCCCTCGTGGCCCACTGTACACAGCCCGGGCAGGTTCAGTTCATGCTTATTTGAAATGGTAAAAGGAACTTTGGAAGGGAAAGTGAGTCTCTCTCTTCTGTCTTCTCGTTCTTGAGAAACTGCAACTGATGGTCTCTCTCTTAAATTCTGTGGAAGTGTTGAAATGATAGAAAAGTGACCTCCTCTGAAGCTAGAGAGAAGGGCAGCCCAGCACAGGAATGCCACAAACACCCAGGCACTGGGATCTCCGACAGCAAAGACTATTTTTCAGAGTGTGCTGGCATGGTTTGAAATGCTGTGTACGGTGCAGAACTTAGTTCTTACAGCTGCATAGGGTATCCTTATCCTCACGTGACCCAGGAAAAACTCAGTGCAAAGAGCATTGCTTTGCCTGCTAAGTGCCAGTGCTGGACTCCATTCTACTGAATCTGAAATCCATGACATTTCCTCTCTAGCATGCTCTAAGGCTTAAATGAAAGCATTCAGAGTTTAGCGGAGCAAAGCGCAGAGATAAAACGAAACCTTTCCCCTTTCCTCTGGCTTGTGGGTAGGAAGGAGATGTCACTGGACGAGTAGGGAAGTAACCAAAAAAGCACACATTCCCCTGACTCAGTTTACTGTGATTTGGGAGAGACAATATCTAATAAAAATATAAAAATTCCTTTTTTTTGAATGCTGCCTATGCAGCCTCAAGTAGATAAATACTCAGTCCATAGGCCTTGGAGGCCACGGCATTCACTTGGAAGCCCTGGAGCCTTTGATTGGTTTGAAGACAGGTAGAATTTATACAGCTTGTAGGGGGAAAAGAGCAGTCTTGCACAGCATGAGGAGGGCCCAGAAGTAGCAAACAGAAGTGCCATGGCATGCTGTGGGAAGTGACAGGAGAGCCCTGCTGTGGGGAACTTTAGCCAGAGGAAACGAGAGTGCAGGAGGGAAGCTGGTGTCCACATCAGCCATGAGAAGTCTAGCAGAGACGTCACCGCTTTGTGTTAACCCTGCGCTGTTTGAAGGTGCTCAGCCGTGTTCATGTAATAAAAGTAATCGTATTGGCGACAGTCGGCTGGTCAAGCTCGTGGGCTCTGTGAACATTTACAGTGGGTTGTAACAAGAGTGTGTCCAAAGGAGAATGCAAGAGAGGATGCTCTTTGCTTCAAGTCACCAGTTGATATAAGTGTATCACTTTGTCCTCTTCTCAGGGAGATGCTGGAGAAAATGGTCCCAAAGGTGACTCAGGTGAAAAGGTACGGTCTTGTGAAATACGGAAGGCGGTGTGCATGAGCACGAATATCATTGAATGGGTCTGAAGCTGGGGGATTTGGGAGACAGCCCAGAGAAACCTCTCAAGTTAGACAAACAGTTCGGTATCCGACTTCTAAAAAGTGATTCTTCCACATCCTAGCCACAGATTTAAATATTCTGAAAGCAAAATGGCCTGCCAAAAATTAGAAAATAAGTAAATTTCCAACAATAGGTCTCTCAGGCAATAACCACACTTACTCATGTGGCAGTGTGTCTTCACAGAGGCCTGAAAGGGGCGTTCCTGAGTGATTTGGCCTGCCCTAGATTTAGAAGGAAGTATGTTGGTGAGTGAGGACGAAATTGAAAAGTTTAGTCTTAAGTTACTAGCACTCGATTGCAGTGTTCACGTCAGGATCACTGGGTACCGTGGCCCTTGCATTCTGCCTTCCCCCTCCGTGGTCTTTGGAACGCTGATGAGCATTTACAGCACAGGCCTCCCTGCTCTGTCTCCGTTCCTCTCTCTCGTCCCACCAGTCCGTCATTACGGCGTTTGCTTGGGTTTGTATTTTACATCCCTGACACCATGGCACTGGAACATCAAAAGGATGTTTTCCTTCATCCATGTGATGTGCTCAGATTTGGAAAGAAAACTCTTTGAGAGGCTGAATAGAGAATCAGAGCGGATGGATTTCAGTGCAAACCAAGTACAGGAACTGATGAATGGGAGGATTATCCACTTAGGCTCACAGTTGAGAGAGAGACTGTTCCATTTTGAAAATTATGACTCTACAGATGGATAATGGTTAGTCATAAAAACATACTCATAAAATAAATAGAAGCTTATCTTTCTCCATCTCATAAATATTAATACAAATATGGCATGGAGGTAGGAACAAATTAATGTCACTAAGTAGCAACTGTTTGTATTTGAGAAACAGTTTGAATTTAGGGTAGATTCTCGGTGTCTTGAGGACCAGGGTGTCTGGGCCTCAGCACCGTTGACAGTGTGAACTGAATAATTCTTCGCTGTGGAGCTGGCAGGCAAATCCATGTGCTGTGACCTACCCTTCCATCCCTATTTCAGAACCCCTGCAGTAGCTGCATCTCTTTATCTTCCAAATGTAAATACCGAGCTGCCCTCAAGTACGACATGCAAGTATTTAATGCATGCTCCTGCCTGCTCTCAGATCAGGATTTGAACCCCTGGCTATGTGAACCCAGAGGATGATGGTCTATTTAGCTTTCATCTTTTTGTCTAAAAGCAGAGATAAGCCAGCTTGTTCTATAGATTAGTATTTTAGGCTTTGTGGGCCACATCGTGTCCAGCACAACTCCGTGGCTCTGGGATTGTAGCAGCCACAGACAGCATGCAAAAGAAACGAGTGGGGCCGTGTTCAAAAGGGATTTTGTTTCTGGTCCTGGTGACTTGGAGATTATGTAATTTGTGTGTATTTTGTAATATTATTGTTGTTTTGATTATTTTTTAACCATTTAAAAGTATAAAAGTAGGCTGGGAGGTGGTAGCGCACATCTTTAATCCCAGCACTCAGAAGGGCCAGGCGGATCTCTGTGAGTTTGAACTCAGCCTGATCTACAGAATGAGATCCAGGACAGACAGGCTCCAAAGCTATACAGAGAAACCCTGTCTCAATAAATAAATAAATAAATAAATAAATAAATAAATAAGGCCATGCTTGGCCCAGTCTTGGAAGTATCCAGCAAGACTTAACTACAGTAGCCAACCTTTGCTTAAAACAAAGGAAATACTGTACACAGAAGGCAGCTTCTTCAAACAACACAATATATCAAATTTAAACTGCACCTATGTGAATTTTAATAGAGCGTTTTATGTCTTAGAGAGTGAATATTTTTTTTAACTCCGTTTTTTGGAACATAGGCCAGTAATGGTTTCTTTACTCACACAGGTTTTGAAATTTAATTTTGTAACAGTAAAACAATGTTTTTCCTTGAAAGGACCCAAGTGTCTCAAAGGAATGTCGTTTTTGCTTTATACATAATGCAAATCAGTTACCATACGGACTCACACATCATAAACTCTCAATAAATACTAACTTTTCCTACCATGTGGAAATTGAAATCAACGACATGGTTGTTTCTCTTTTCTTTTCTTTTTTTTATCAAAAAGTTTTATTGCTCAGCTGAAATTAAGTACAAGAAATGCCTCAGTTAAAGCGGAAATCGTTTCTATAAACTTTCAATGGGTCTAAGCAGGGGATTGTAAATAGCGATCTGTAACGTGTATAATATGTAATCTGACCCACAGCATTCATCCCAAGAATGTAGTGATTGGAATATCATTTTTGATGTGTTTTTTAAACATTTCCTGCTCCTGTCTTATAATTTGTTTCCAGCATGTCGGAAACACTCTTCTTGTGGCCTTTGTCTTCAGTATGCGAAACCCATTCATCATTTTCCAACTTCGAGGGGTAAAATAAAAAAAAAAAATTTAAGCCTTTTTTCTGCTATTGATGTAGTAAATTACGTCATTGACTGATTCACTTTAATGGATTTTTTTTTTTCCTTTTGATCCAACTCAGTGCATTCGGATGGTAAAGCAATCTGAGGCTTTCCAGGCTGGTCATCTGGAAATGCTGGAAGCTATAAAACCACTGACTGGGCCAGGGCTTCTCTGTGGCCAGCAAAACAGTACACTCAGCTTAAGACTAACCTGCCAAAGACTGATTTCAATCACGTGTGAAGTTACTGTGGAAGCTTTGTATTCTAGTCTTTGGAGTGTTAATTCCACCAAACAGTGTTGGAATCGATTTCTTATCCACTGCAAGTGGATGCCTGTACAGCTCACTGAATGGTCGGACCACACTGCCGTAGCCTGTGTGGTGTTCTCTGCCGAGTCAAGAGCTCCAGCTCCACTTATTGGCACGAGTTGCCTGTCCCTTACCTTCCTTTGCTCCCATGGCCTCTGTCCCTATCCATGCATTGCCTTCTGATTTAACATCTGGAGCTCAAGTATCTTGTCTTTCACAGATATGGGACCTATTTGCCCTTACCAACCAATCTGTCTTAAACCACACCTGGAGGGCTGTGTCCAAGGACACTCTAGGGCAGTCAGCACCTGGTCCTCTCTAATCCTGCCCATGGTATTCTTTGTTTAGATGCCTGCTCTCTCTTCCCCCTCCCAGTTCCTCATCTCCATTTTCTAGCTTTGTTCAATCTTCAATCCTTTGAACCTTGGATTCACAAGTCATTTCCTAGGGAAGCTCTTTAGTCTCTTAAACTTCTCAGGTCATCCCTGTATACTTGAACAACACCCTATAATTCTGTTCCTAATACATACTGTTCTTCACTGTCATTTCTTAATTAACGGGACACTGAGCTCACTAGAAAAGGAACAAACAAACCCAAACCCATAGGATACTGTCTAGTTTCATTTCTAGATCATGCAATAAAATCCTCTTACAAAAGTAAGAAAGACGGGGTTTCTTTTTTTCAAAATTTGAAGTTAGTAGTCCATCATTGTAGGGAGGTCAAGGCGTGAAGCAGCTGGTCACATTCCCTGTGTGGTCAAGAGCAGAGAGCAATGAATTAGTGTGGGCATGCTTGCACTAGTCCAAGGCCTAGCCCATGAACTAGCCTACCTAATCTAAACAATCTTCATTGAAACTCCTTTCCCAGGTCGTTCTAACCAGCCACCACAGCTCCACCCTTGTCCATTTGACACCAAGCGCATCACTTTTAAGCTATAATCTTCCATCCTTTGTCCCCAAAGTCAAACCAAAAACTGCATAGTGCCAATCTCTTCTAGTCCTGGTGCTAATCCAGGTTCCAGGACATTGTTATAAGATAGTAAATACTGTTTGGAAAACCTTTTTTTCTTTAATCTTAAACAACTTCATATTTTCATTGAATGGCACGAAGTTTCTATAGCCTGCATTTGCTTATTCTGTCTTTATTAACATATTTTATTACTTGCTGAGTACTGTGTTTGCAAACAACCACATATAAAACCAGTTCTTAACTGAAAGTGAAAAACAGTCAAGTTGCCAGATGTGGTGACGCGCGCCTTTAATCCCAGCACTTGGGAGGCAGAGGCAAATGGATCTCTGTGAGTTCAAGGCCAGCCTGGTCTACACTGTCTTAAAAACAAAACAAAACAGCAAAGTCAAGTTTATTTACCTCACAGAACTTCTCCATCTGTGGCTTAGCCCACTGACTATTGAAGCTAGGCATGTACACCAGCCCCAGCTGGGAGGCTGTTTCCTGCTTTAATCCTGTGTTCACTTGTACTTTGGGGACAGGGTTATAAACATCCCCTGCTCCATTTCAGCTACTTGGAACATTGTCCTATCCAGCAGTGGCCTTGCTCTTAAAAGTTATAGAAATTCCTGGAGATTTCACAGTTCTGCATCTTTTAAAAAGAGAATACAGATATGACTATGAGTTGTCCATCAAATGAAGCCTCCCTGATTTCCACAAGTAAAGCATCCTTTCACTGTTGGGCTTTCCTTCCCATCTACTTTCTCTGAGGACAAAATCCAGTCTGTCTTCTCATGTAGGAGGTTAGCCAAACACTCTTGTATTCACTACAAGTGGTTAGTACAAGAACCACCTTTAATGTACACGTTTTCTCTAGCCTTTAGGACCCATTGTCAAAACGATACAGTCCAGCAGTCCTTTTCTCAGTCGGATAAGAAGAGCAAACGTGGAGGTACAGTTGGGGAAGCTCGAAGTTCACTTCACTGGAGCTCCTTCAGCTTCCTCATCACTGTGTGGAAGTGGCAATGCCTTCCCTGCATGGGAAACAAGGCAGAAGGAGCGTCGTCACAAAGTCAAGTTGTCTTTAGTACTACAAAGGTCGTGTTATCCAAAACATTGCAAACTGGTTCATTAATGTTGAGGGCTCCCAGACTTAGTTTAGTAGAAACAGAAACAAATATTATTTTCTTCACCGCATTTATTTCACCCCTCATTTGGAACTCATTTGAATGGGAATGGTTGGGAAGGGAAGGATCATTCATCCAAGAGTTCGCTGCTTTGTTTAGCCACACTTTAATTTTTCCTTGGGTAATGGCAATTACAGATGTCAAAGTCACGTGTGCACTTCTTTCCCCAACAAACTAAATTGACTATTTCCTTCTCTTTCCTAAGCTCGGGTGTCCCCCTTCCTAAAGGTCTCTCTTCATTTTGATCCTTGACTGCTGACCTGACTAAAACATGGTCTTATAGACAGTCAGTCACTCATTCACCACGTGTGTGTTAAGCATATCCTGTGATCGGGATGCAGGCAGAGTCAGTTCTCCTGCAGCTGGCTGTCTGCCGACAGGACAGGTGAATGTGCAGGCCATGCCCACAGCAATCACAACACAAGCAGTGCCCGACACAAGCAAAGCATGAAGCTACAGTAGGTGTGCTCCTGGGGGGGGCCCCGGGGGGAGGTGAATTGGTGAACGGTTCCTTGAGGCAAAGCCATGTAAACCAAGACCTAAAGCAAGAGAAGCGCCATCCGTGGGAAGATGTGAGTGGAAATGAGGAAAGGAGCCATGTGCCAGTCAATGCACAGGGACCTGAGGCCTCTGTCTGTGTGTGTGTCTCTAAAAGAGATTGACGAGCAGCTTCTGGACTTTAGAACAAGGGAACAGACCCCTGGAAATGCTTGAGTATTTGTACAGATGACAGCGCTTAGCGAGTCTCAACTCTGGCCTCCCCCTTCAGTTTTCTTGACAGTCTCAAATGTCCCCCCTCCTTTTCTATGTCTTTGCGTGTTCCTAGGATGGAGAGACTAGAGCGAGATTGAGAATCTAGGCCTTTTGCTGCCTCGTTTACAAATGAGTGACAGTCTTACCTCTTCTCCATGTTCCTGTCTGTACTGGTCCTATCCTTAGGATAGTGTGTTTTTAGGAGTGGAGTCATCCTCCATGAAATCTGGATAAACACTGTCTTTGAAAAAGCCAGACTCCCCCTGAAAAGCCATCTCTTCCCCACCTCTATGTCAGAACTAACATCCTGGGAATTGCAGATAAAAAAAAACCTTTTGTAACCTGTTAACTTAGCAGACCACTGCCTTCCACCAACCCCAGAGCTAAGGATGTCATCAGATAGAACCCGAGGCCTTTAGAAAAGCTTCCCCCATCTGGCTGGAACCACCTCTCTGATGTACCCACCAATATATTTTAAACTTATCTTGACATATGACTTTCTTTGCTCTGTAAAACTATAAAGCTTCAGGAAACTGCTTCCATTTTGAAACATGAAATTTTGGGCACCCTAAATCTGTACTCCTGGACCATGGTCACTCAAAATGGCTCCAGAATAAACTATCTCTTGATCTCTTTAAAAAGTTAAAAGTAGGCCGGGCAGTGGTGGTGCACGCCTTTAATCCCAGCACTCGGGAGGCAGAGCCAGGCGGATCTCTGTGAGTTCGAGGCCAGTCTGGGCTACCAAGTGAGTTCCAGGAGAGGCGCAAAGCTACACAGAGAAACCCTGTCTCGAAAAACCAAAAAAAAAAAAGTTAAAAGTCGGATTCTATCTGAAGACTTTTTTAGCCCCTCCGTGTATTCCCATTACCCACATGTCATTCATCATCCTGTGACCTGCCGGTGGTTGAGTTATGGTACAGTGAGGGTAACACAGGAAAAGGCATGCTCATGCTTCATGATGGTGACAAACTGGTCTGCAGCATGACTTTTGCAATGCAACATCACTAACCTTTGACTTCATCTGTTGAACCTTGACCTTCCAAAGACCAAGAAGGGCAGGAACTCCCTGTAAATAGCCAGTGACATTAATAAATCCCAGAAGCTAAGGAAACCAGAAGATTCAAATCCCTCAGTTACAATTCATTGCTTCAGAATATATATTTAGCATCTTATTAAGGGAATGGCTTCATGTTTGTATATTCTTAGTTCAAGAAATATAGTCTTTTCATGTTTTGTATTCAGAGTAAATCCATGATTTCAGGCAGGGCATGGTTTCTCTTACATGCTGTTGTCGTATAGTGGCTGGGTCTATTGATGTACAAAGTGCTGTGGGGCATGGGTAGGCTCATTGGGCATATGTAGAGTCCCTCTGGGCATCCATGTGGGTAATGGCTGCCTGGGGACTTGCATTGTTTTCTCAATACTTGTGGCATAATCTCTCCTGGGTTTCATTTTAGGGTGACCCTGGATCGTCTGCTGCAGGAATTAAGGTAACTATAGCCTTGCACATTATGCCATGGGAATCATGGCTTTGACTTTATGGGCCTCTCTTGTCTCTTCACTTTAGCAGCATTGATGGTTACAGCTCTGGTCCAATTCTCTGGCAACAGCTTCCAAACACAACAGGGAAATCCCAGGCAGTCTGAGTAGGAGGGCTTACGTTCTCTTCCATGTTTCTTTGGTTTCCAAGAAATATATCTATATGTGAGTTCTAGGTACATTCACAGCAGTTTCCATATGTGTAGTGGAGTAGAGAGTAAGAAAATGACATCCACAAAAATGTATGTAATCAAGTAGGCAGTTGAATCATTACTGCAAAACTGCTCAAAGCTCTAGTGTTTTTCAAAATTTCTTCTAAGACTGCCCTTGTTATCTTTGCTTTTCTTTGGCCAGGGAGAACCTGGAGAATCTGGTCGTCCAGGACAAAAGGTAATATCTCTCTGTCTTAGGTATGTTCTTTGCACCTCTCCGTGATCAGTATTTCACGTCATTGGCATCTAATATGGAAACATTGATTGCACCGTGGTATAGCTTCCATGCTTTGCATAATGTTACTGGTTGCTTTCCATTTTAAAAGGTCCTGATGCTGAGGATAGCGAAGTATGAAAACAAACTCTGTATATATGTATACATATACATTTGAAACTAACAAATCTCAGTCGAATTGGAATGCCAGCTAGTTGCCTTGCATGCTTAAAGGTAATCTGTATTTTCTGTGTTTCGTGGGAAGACATAAGTATATACTAAACAATCTCAATGGAGAATGATGGACAGTTCTTTTAAAATATACCTCTACCTCCATTCATTTGCCTGCTAACTTGTATGTGACTCTAACCTGTGTTGTGAATGTTGCCTTATGGAAACTGAATTCGTTTAAAGAACTAAATTTTAATTAGCGACTCTAGCCATACCACTTTCACTAACTGATCTGTGGGTACATTAAATTTACCATTTGTACTTCTTCACTGAATGTTTGTACTCGTTTTTCATCTGAGTCTAAGGCAGGAAACAAATGTTGTCATTTTCTCAGCTGAGCACCTGGGTCTCAATGCCCAGTCTAGCCAAACCTCACATAACAAATTGCAGTTAACAAGAAAATGTGAATTCCATAGGACAAATTCCTTAAAACCATAGTCTTTCCTTTGCCCAGTGGTAGCTGATGTTATAGGCAGAATATGAATTAGGACATAGAACATACCTCATTAGCAGAGTGAGAAAGATAGTAAATCCTATTGCAGTGGATTGGAACCCAATGTTGAGAGTTTGCTGTATTGTCATTGTTCTTGACGTCATCGCTTGACGTCATCGAGAGAGCTTGGGATGGAAGTAACTTCTGAGAAAGTTTTCATGTTAACGTTTCTCTAATTTAATGGCAAATATTTTTCTCTGGAAACTGAGAGTCTCAGAGTATTGATTCATCAGCTCAGCTCCAGGTGAGACAAGAGCCCAGCACAGCTCTTTAACCCTTCCTGTTCTGATCCATCTCTTGGTCTTCGGGTCCCAAGTTTAACTCAAGACTCCACACAAAATATTTTAAATAAATGAGTTGTAGTAACCCCCTCTTCCTCCTCTTCCCAGTTAATCTAGAGCAACATCGCTCGCAGCTCTTTGCTGGTAGCAGATGTATACGGCCAGTCATCTAGATTACTCTTCAATGTGTTTGGGTGAAATACTTCAAATACCTTTTAGAAAGGAACCTCAAGTGCCACAGTGTTCTTTCTGTGGCTCCTTTCAGTGGTGACAGCTTTCCACAAACATGTCCAGCCTTTCCCCTCATACTGACTTTTTCTTTGAGAAAATCAAACTTGTCAGCATATGTGATTTTTTTTTTCTCTTATAGCATGGGCACTGACAAGGTGAATATCTGAACCTACTAATTTTTTGGTTCCCCTTCTCAGGCTTTTTCATGGGCATCATAGCAGGCAGCCTCTCTGACCTTTTAAAAAGAAATGTGGAATTACTAATAACAGCGATCCATGCTCTATTTTGAAAAAGAAACTGGTCTTCACAGATGTGATTTTTGGGTCCCTTAGTCTTTAAAAAATTAAAGATTTTTCTTAAATTGCCCTCTAAATTTGTGATTTTCTCAAAGAAAGACCAGACTTGGTGGAATGTGACTCTAACCCAGCACTCAGAAAGCTGCAGCCGGAAGACCTGGCATTCGAAACCCACCTGCCTTAGGTAACAAGAGTCTGAGTCAGAGGAAGGGAGGGTGCTGGTGAGAAGGCCAGCGGGTCAAGGTGTTTGCTGCCAACACTGACGACTTGAGTTTGATCCCAGAACCCACGTGGTAGACGGAAAATGAATCCTGCAAGTTACACACACACACACACACACACACACACACACACGAATAAGTAAATAAACAGGCAAAAGAGGGATGTGCACCTGCAAAACATCTCTAAAACACAAGCCAAGACAAATCTCAGTAATCTTGTGTAGGCGCCACTGTTTCCACAGAACAAGAACCAAAGTGACCTTCAATTGCTTGGCATAATATTGCATTATTATAATTATTTATAAAATAACTTAGATTCATTCTGGACATTTACAGCTTGCAGGCAGAAACACTGGGTTTTCTTTGCATTTTATAAAAAAAAAATAGATTTAAATGACATTGAAAGGAGCTTTCATCTAGGCTGATATATGACCTGAAATGAACAGCAGCCTTTTTATCAATATTTAGTTCAGATTCTACCATCTGACACAATCACGCCTTCCTACAATTGTATGACTTCCTTGGTCAAACATCCGATTTTGATAATAATTCCCTTAATATTGAAAACAGTATTTCCATGTTTGCTGTTTAGAGTCAAAAAATGGCAAACTGACCCAGGTATACAGTCAGTCCTGCATATCATCCATGGTATTTTGGGCACCATTCAAGAGCTGTGTTCCCAAATTTAGGGGTATTCCCAGAAAAGAACAAAATACTTAGCACAAGCCTAGTGATGAGCCTTCCATCTGGGATCATGCACAGTGTTCATCTAGAGTGACGTTGTAGCTTGTATTTTTTCTCTTGTAGCTTCAGCAGTAGGGTTACTTGTAGAGACACTATAGACTTGTAAAGTGTGAATTGTGTTTCACCACATAGTTCTTGCCTTCCTAACCTTTCCCCAGCTCTTAAAAGTTTACAGTCTAACATGAGGGAGTAAATTATTTGATTCTCTATCAGAAGGGACCCTTGCTAATGAGCTCTGTGGACATCCAGGACACCCTAACAGGGTCCCAGGTATAAGACTCTCTCAGATTGAAGAATGGAGAGTAAAAAAGGAAAATAATAAAATCAGAAATATAATGTAGCTGTGTACAGTTGAAACTCTTGAACAAGGACTCTTTGGATAAAATAACAAGCTGACTCTTAATTATGACTCATACCTAACACATCAACTGTGCTCCCAAGAGGCTCCTGAGCCATGGCATAGACATGAATAGCCAAGTTAACTAAAAACCTTACTCTTAGTTGGAAGGTAAGCTTTCCATGACATAAAGATAAAGAATTCTGCAGAAAGAAATTTCTTCCTAAAAACATGAAGTGTTCCATAAGGGTAATATTAATGCTATTACCATCTCTCATTATGTTGCTAAGAGCAGGAAGTAAATACAAACTTGGAAAGGTAAGAGTCACAAACATTTAACACTATAGAATATGAATATCTGAAGTATTTGACTAAAATATACATTTACAACCAACTACATGTATGCACATATACACACATGATGTAGAGAAAGGCTACTCAAGCTTAATATTTCATTATCTTATATGTTATCCTGTAATGTTTTTACTCATTTTTCTCATAGAAAACATTGTATGTGCTAATCATGCATATATGTGCATATCAATTATTTCATTAAAGTAGCTATGTGGTTCTTTTAAGTTGGTAGAGAATGGGGTGGTGAGAATTCTTATTGGAAAATAATATTATAACCTATTTATTTCTACACATGCTTCAGATGTGATACCATTATGAGTTGGGGAGACTTATTTAAAAAACAATCCCAAGTGTTATTGGTTGGGTACTCTTATGCCGTTCCTGTTTTCAAAGCTTCATACTACTCTTAAGTGAAAGATTGCTTTCAGTAAAATAAGTATGAAAGCCCTTTCTAGTGGATCCTCTTAATGTTAGTAAATAAAAGGTAAAAGAGAAAACAAAAAAGAAAAGCAATGTATGGTGTTGTAGCTCCGTGAAGTTTAATATACCTAGACACCTGGTCTTAGGGTCAAATAATAAGCAAGTTAGAATTCCTTCCTTCTGTAATTTAATTTCATTGTAGTAGTATTTATAATGCACACTTCTGCACAGAATGTCTTTTCTTTTGCATTCCTGAAGTACCTTTAACAAGTAGCCAGGGAGCCATTGCCTCCCTACTTTGTCTAATCACTCAGCTTAATAAAATGTCTAAAGGCTTAATATTATAATACCAGAAGAAATTCTAGCTCTTTGTCATCTGAAAGGGCAGATGGTGGGGGGTGGAAGATCCAGTTGTAAGTAGGTTTTCCTTGAGTTAAGGATTATTCAAGGGCCAGCAAAATGGCTCAACACTCAAAGCGCTTTGCTCCACAAGATGTATAACCTGAACTGGATCCCCAGAACCCACACAAACGTGGAAGGAGAGAACCAAACCCACAACCTTCACATGTGATCTGTGGTAGGCGTGCACACATGCATAGTGATAATAAAATAAAAATTAAAGATCATAGAAACATGTAGGCTACAAAACATGCCTCTCCCCCCACCCTCCTGGCACCTCTCCCTCTGTGGAAATGGTTGTCCTCTCCCTGACTGACCATTACAAAACTCTGATTGTTTTTCCCTCCATGATACTTCCACAGATAATAGGCAACACTTCATGGCAAATGTATTTTTTCCTGATTCCTTTATTCTTTTGTAGTGGACTTCAAGAGAATTTCTAAGCAATGTAACCTCTTGTGCTTAAAATAACATAGACAATTCTGTGAAAATGAGAAGGTTTAGCCTGTCTCCAGTGTGCCTACTCAAGGCGTACTTAATCTCTGACCTGTGTTCAGGAACAGCTGCATGGTACCATTAGCCCAACACTGCTAAGCAGGGTCACCCTAACCCACCAATTGTTAGGAATACAGGCTGGACCTAAGTATATTCTTAACTATTTATTTGTCTTCTCATCCTTCAGGAATGAAAAGGAAATCTTACTATGCTTTTAAGTGAGCATCATGCTTACCGTGTGTATTTTCCTGGGGCCATCTGTTCATACAACAGTCTCTTGATTATCTAAGCAGGGAGAGCCTTGGGAAAGGACACGTTATTGAGGCAAGCAGCTCCAACAAATCCTTGGCCAAAGGAGTCATAAATGCAGCCTTTCCTCCTGTACTCCCCTCTCACACCATCTGATAGAGATGCCAGGGGGCAGGGAACTGCAGGAAAAGGGAAGTGTCTAAGAAATCTGCCAAGTGGTCAGCCAGTCCCGGAATGGAGAGTTGACTGAGCTGAGTAATCTCCTCAGACTCATTCCCCCTCCAAAGTCTTTTGTATATATTTCTGTTTGCAGAAACTCTGCCCCTGAGACATTTGCCATGTTGTTTCTGATGCTGTGACTGAGTAAATGTCGCTCTATAATGCATTGTGATTTTCCTACGTAGGGTGAGCCAGGGCTGCCTGGACTGCCTGGACTCCCGGGGATCAAGGTAAATACTCCACTGACCAACTTCACAGAACTGTAGAGATGAGTCACCCAAATGGGAGGAAATGGAGAAAACCATGAATACTGGTCCTTAACTATGCTAAAGGTGTCTCAATTGATTAGTTTGGTTGTTTTTGTTTTTGTTTTTTTAATTGAAATTGCTCTCAGGTGTTTAAGGTTGCCCATTACCATCCAGACTGTATATTTCACTGCAGGCTTTATCGTGCCCCTTGGATAAAAGCAAATGACATTTCAGGTGAAATCATGCAAGGTCCTAAAGTCTAGAAAGAATCTCTCTTTGCCTTTAACTTTTAACTTAACCTAGGGTCCCATCAAATTTTGACCAGAATTCACCTTCACGCACCAGTAAAACAGACGCTTGGGCAACCATGTATCTGCTTCACCGTTATAACAACCCCGCTAAGATGCCATGAAGCCATCTCTTCCAGTCACTCTCAGAAAAACAGAAACCACCTTGTTAAAATGTTTTCAACCAACACATGTACCTCCCACATAAACTCTGTATGCGTCTTTTCAAATAATTGCTTAAGGTTTAGGATTAAAACATTGTTTTAAGATTTAAAGATTCTTTTTTTCCATTTTTCTTTATTAAGAAATTTTCTACTCTACATACCACCCACAGATCCCACCTCCTCCCTCCTCCCATCCCCCAGCCCTCCCTCCCAAGCCACCCCACATCCCCATATCCCCCAAATCAAGGTCTCCCATGGGAAGTCAGATTCTTAAGCCACAAATTTTTGAAAAAATTTTGAGACTTTTCCCATGGCAGCGACAAGACCTTATGTTCTATTTTCTTAGCTCTAGTTCTTCCTTTAGAATAAACTTCATCTAGATCCCAGAAGTGACAAGGTAACAATGCAAGTACATCTTCCATTCTAAAATGAATGTTCATACTTCACTTCTGTGTGCCATTTCAAAATGCGTTAATTGAAGTCAGTATGATTTTACAAGGATTAAAAGTCCTATGTTGTTTATAACATTAGATAGGTGATCAATACACAGTAAAAAAAAAAATGTCTTCTAGATTGGCACTCAGAAATCCTGGTTCTAGTATTTTGTTGGCTGTTTCTAGATGACTATAAAAAGTTCAGATTGCTTTTACTATATGCTTTGACTCTTTGGTAGACAGTGCACCCTGAAAAATGTCTGCTGAAGAGTCAAAGTCACTTACCTATCATTTGCAGTTTAGCAAGAATGACATCCTACCTCGATGTGAAAGTTCATATTATAGGTTAATTTATGGCAGTTCTTTAGTAACTTCCATGCATAAAAAAATGACAACTTTTTATAAATGACAAGGTCATAAATTTTTAAATGATTTAAGGACATGTTGCTGGGTGTTAATTATAACCTGGTGTCATTACAAATCATAAAGAAGACATTTGAGACAAAGGACATTGGAGCGACAGGGAAGTCCCTACAGCAAGAACTCTGGCTTGTCAGGGTGCAGGCTCAGCTCAGGAGAGCCTTGGTGCTCTGAAATCCACTTGTCCCTTCTGCTGGTCTTCAGACACTCTCTTGGTCAAAAGAATAAGAATGAAAGCATTATTTTTCCAAAGTACAATACAGATAAACACACACACATAGACATAGATGCTTTCAATAGCTACTGTATTTGTGGTCCTTATCACACGGTTATATGTCTACACTGACCGTTGGCCTTTCCCCATGACCTTTTCAGTCACGCATGACCTGTTCAGAAGGTCATGAATTCTCAGGTGGGAGGGTTCATTGTAAGTTGCCACCTCTAGTAAGTGCTTACGTTCCCCCAGCCTGAGAAGTACTGGAAATACTTTGTGGAGGTGGCATGGCTCTGATACTGCCCTCCTGTCCTGACTAGTGACTGAACTGAGAAATGGTCAGGTGACAAAACTCTTCATAATTCACTAGCGATGATTCTCTAGGTCATGTCAGTACCACACGTGGGTCACCGTCCAGTGTGGGAGATACATCATTAGCTCTATTTTCTGTTTACTAAGATTTGTCTTCTCACTCTAATTCAGATGAAAGATAAGCGTTCCTTACAATATAAGTGCTAAATATCAGCAAATAATCTGGGGAGAAGACAATTTAGGAACACATTAAGGTAGTTAGTATTCATTGTATATTCATAAATATAGACTTAAAATTGTATAATGTTGTGATATCACAACATTAACTTAAGCCGGGCGGTGGTGGCGCACGCCTTTAATCCCAGCACTCGGGAGGCAGAGCCAGGCGGATCTCTGTGAGTTCGAGGCCAGCCTGGTCTCCAAAGCGAGTTCCAGGAAAGGCGCAAAGCTACACAGAGAAACCCTGTCTCAAAAAACCAAAAAAAAAAAAACAAAAAACAAAAAAAACATTAACTTGAGATGCTCCTTATTAATTTAATTTGCCTCATTTTTGCTCAGGTGGCAAACTCCAGGACAGTTAATTCTCACTTCATAGTTTAAGTTATTCACCAGGATTTAAAAATTGAAACCCTTACATGTGGCTGTAGGACATGTGGTAACGAAAACATCAGTCATGATCTTAGGTATGTGTGTTTATGCTTTGGAAATATTTCCTGTTGCCACCCATGTCTTCCTTATCTGCCACTCCCACAGAGGGTGTGCACATGCTCTCCGTTGTGTCTAAGACACTGAGGAAACCAGTCATTGCATACCAGGCAAGCTTTGGTCCACCACCTGTTGCTCTTGGGGAATGGTTGGAAACTTAATGAGCACCCACATGCCTTCCACGGCCCTCAGGAAATGAACCAAGTGTCTAAATACAGACAGCAGACTCATCTATCTATCACCTGAGGGTCCCACTCTGAGAAAAGTGCTAATACCGTAGGCATACATCAGGGAAGTCACTGAGCCCCGGCATGACTTCATCTCAAGCTGTTCTTAAGCTTCCTGCAGCATTTGAAAGTCCTCTCGCCATGTGGAAGGCATTTGGAATTCCTATTTCATGCATTCATGGTTCATATAGTGTCAAGATGTTCAGCTGGGAAAATTAAATTATGTACAATGTACCATGCAGAAATTGATCTTCTGGAATAAGATTTGAGCTTAGAAAGTTAGTTTTATGAACAAGCTTTCAAAAATGTCAGAGTCCTTTTTGTCCCTCAAGTGTCTTAATGGATAATAATCATTGTGCCTACCTTTTCTGATATCAGATAAAAATGTAAGATTCTAGGTTATTTTTGAAAATCTTAGTCTAGACCCTTATTTTGAAAAATATAAATATATTGTTGACCCATTCTCATGGTTCCATTTCCCTCATAAATTGATCAACCACCCTAGAACAAACCAAATCATATCTTTACTAGTCCTGTGACTCAGGGTAAGATTTTGTAATCTCTCTGTAGTTTTCTCTTGAGAACCAGCAGTGACCATAGCACAGAGTTCTGTTGCGAGAATGAAATGAATGAATGTATTCATAGCTCTTGAAACCTCACCCAGCACATAGCAAATGGCTGTTGTTGCTGTTTCTCTTGGGATAGTTCAGAATATTGAAAACATTACTTACACACCAGTTCAATATAGTCTTTCCTCATGTAAATAATTTTAACCTGTAGAAAATATATCTAGCTGTGCTTTACATAGATAAAAATGATGGATCCCCCTTTAAAGGCATGAAGGAATAAAACCTTTAAAAGCAATAAGATTGCCCTACTTCCTAAGTGTGTTCCAGGAGCAAAAGGCAAGAGTGCACAATTACTTAAGGATAAGAGAAGTCATGTGAACATTCTTCTTCCTGACTGTTCACAGAAAAAGCAAAAGGGCAACTTGACACATCCTATAACAATGTTTGTTTTTCCAAGCCTGGGTTACTTCACCCAGAATTATTGTTTCCAGCTCCATCCATTTACCTGAGAATTTCATAATTTTGTTTTTCTTAATGACTGGTTAATTTTCCACTGTGTAGATGTACCACATTTTTGTTATCCATCACCTGTTGATGGACATCTTTTCTGTTTCCAATTCCTGGTTATTGTGAATGGAGCAGCAGTGAACATGGATGAGCAATTATCTCCCTAGTGGAATATAGAGTCCTTTGGAAAAATGCCTAAGAGTGGTATAGTTGGATCATGCAGTAAATTCACTTCCAGCTTTTTGAGCAATCTGCACACTGATTTCCACAGTGGCTGCACCAGTTTGCATTCCCAGCAGCAGTGAATAAGTGTTTCCCATTCCCTCTATCCATGCCAGTATTTATTCTTTATTTTCTTATTATCTTGGCCATTCTGACTAGGGTAAGATAAAATCTCAAAGTAGTTTTAATGTGTATTTCATAACATAGCTAAGGATGTTGAACAGTTTTAAATCTAAGTCTCAGCCATTTATATTCCTTCTTTTGAGAATTCTGTATAGTTCCATGCCCCATTTTTTAGTTGGGTTGATTGTTTTCTGGATGTTTAGGGGTTTGGTTTGGTTTTAGTTCTTTGTATGTTCTGGATACTAACCGTCTGATAGATGGATAGTGGTCAGGATTTTTCTTCATTCTGTAGGCTGCCTCATCCAAATAGTGGTATCCCTTGCTGGACGGTTGTTTTTTTAGTCTCATGCGGTCCCATGTTGGTTGTTGGTCTTAATGCCTGCACCATCAGGATCCTGTTCAGAAATCCCTTTCCTGCGCCTATAAGTTAACATGTATTTCCTACTTTCTGCTCTATCAGATGCAGGGTATCACACCTTATCCTGGAGTTCTTGATCTATTTGGAGTTTAGTTTTATGAGACTGAGAAATAAGAAGTGAGTCTCCTTCATGTAGCTTATCCAGTTTGAGTGGCAGTATTTGCCCATTTGATGAAGATGCTGTCTCTTTTACAATGTATATTATTGATCTCTTTATCAAAACAAAAAGCAGGTTACTGTAGGAACCTGAGTTGATATGTGGGTCCTCAGTTCTATTCCATTAATCAATATGTTTGTTTTGATCCAATACCATGATGTTTTTATTACTGTAACTCTATAGTAAAACTTGAAATCTGCTATGGTGATACCACAGCAGAAAATTTTAATTGTTCAGAATTATTTTCTTCTATCTTGGTTCTTTTATGTTTCCATATGAAATTTAAGATTTTTTTTCAGTATCTGTAAAGAATTGCATTGGAATTTTGATGTACATTTCATTGAATCTGTAGATTGCTTTTGGTAAGATGGCCATTTGGATGATATTAATCCTACCAATCCATGAGCATGGAAGGTCTTTCCATCTTCTGGTATCTTCTTCTGTTTCTTTTTCAGTGTCTTAAAGTTTTCATTATATGAGTCTTAATTTTCCTTGATTAGACTTATTCCAAGATATTTTGAAGCTCTTGGAAATGATATTGTTTCCCTAATTTCCTTCTAGGTGTTTGGCATTTATAGATAAATTGCAAAAAAAGTCAGCAACTTTCTTGATTTTGTATCCTGCTACTGTTCTGAACTTTCTAGTCATTATTGCCTAACTCAAGATATTTTTCACAGAAGTAGCTAATTTTACCAAATTAAGAAGTCAAGTTTTAAGTAGGCAGGAGAGATATATTACAGCAGATACTACATCAAATCATAAATAGCTATTTAAATAGCAACTATATTTTAATGGTTTACCTTTCCTTGAAGCTTAATGGTTTTACTCTGGCTTCCACATTAGTGAAAATTTGACATTCAGATCAAGAACTTAAGGAGGCAGAAGGGTCTAAGGTGGTAACAAACTACCCCACATTGTATGAAACCCCCTGGACCTGAAGGCAGTTTTCACAGGAAGCAGAGACATTCGCTTGGCACTCTCAGGATTAAGTGCTGGCCTGGTGCTCTGTGAGTAACAAATGTATCTTTAGAATCTGATGAAGATGAATGAAGTTCAGTCCTCAGAAACATTGGCATATCTCAAAACTGGCAGAGATAAATGTAGGGATGTAAAATTAATTCATAGAGGAAAGAAAATACGATGCCCTTGGTAGACAGGTCACACTGTGTTATTATTGCTTGTAACTACTTCCTGCTTGCACAGACTATGCCTGAAGACATAGGTAACTTGAGTCTAATTAGGAAACTCGTGCAACAGAAATCAAAGATTTTTAGCAATTATAATGAAACCTCCAACAATTACACTGCATGTCCTTCATGGTGCAATTCTGTTAAGACAAAGAAAAATGCAAAAGATAGGTTTTCTGGGTTTTAAATAAATTCACTATTTAGTTCATTTTCAACAGAGCAATTAAGATGTTTTAGTGTCTACTCAGATTTTATCCTTATGAGTAATAAGTATTTTAGAGGCAAACTCTACTTCTCATTTTTTCTTTTCTTTTCTTTTTTTTTTTTTGTCTCCTCAATAATTTTAGAAATAAGTCCAAATTACCCAAACTGGCTGCCTCATGGTTCTTAGTATAACAAATGTTATTGCTGTAATTCTCAAAAGCAGGTATCATGCTGACTTGAATTCTAATTAGCCTCTAAGCAAGACTGGCTAATGCATTCTGTGTCAAGACACATTAATCAACATTTTGGGGCATGTTTTTAGCACCCAGGCTAATCAGCACATATTTTTCAAACACTGTTGTTCTATTTTGGGGGACAATGAAAATCAGATCCGCTCAGGAACAAAAAATATCACAGAAACATGACTTGGTCTAAAGAGTGTTTTTAGACAGGTTAAGAAAATGATATATTTTACTTCTTAATTGACACTAGCTTATAAAAATAAAACAAATAGTAATAAATGAAAAACCAGATATTTTTCTGCGAGCAAGAACTAATCAGTTAGGACTTTCTGGCTACCATTTTGCCTAACAGATGGAATGCTCTGGAAGTCTATCTGGAAACATCTGGCAAGCCATTTCCGTGAAAATGAAACTGCCTCTTTCTTTCTTCCTTCCTCTCTTCATTGGACTAACATCTCCTGCTTAGTATTTGTTGGTTCTTCTCACTTTTATGAATGGTGTCCCAGTGACCACTCATCAGGAAGAGTGGGACTGTCTGAAATATTCCCCTGCTGTGTTTAGAAAGTCAGTTAAGATTCTATTATGGAATCCTAAGACTTCATGAAATCTTCAGCAGTCATTAGATTTCAGAAAAGCCTCATTCCTAGAAGTTTCCCGGCTTTGCTTTGTTTTTATAATACAGAAGGGCAGTTGTCGCTGCTTTCATGGTTGGTAGACAGGACTGTTGTGGTTAATGTGGCTCCGTAGTCTGTTTGCTCTTTAACTTTTATCCAGAAGACTTCCCATATAAGTTGCTGTTACAGTGAGATATTTGGGTTGGTTGCTTTTGGCGGGTGGATAGGTACTAGCAGATGAGTTGAGAAAACTGACTTCAACCCAAAACATCTCTTACTCAAAATTAAACTGGATACATTTTGCTCAATGTTAGTTAAATTGAGTGTCCTATGAAATAAAACTGAATTTTGACAAATAAGACCAGAAAAAATGTAAGAAAGATAACATTAGTATGTAAAGGTTTTTTCCCCCTAAAATCTCTTTAATGTCTGGCTTAAAAGACTGCAGCTGGATTCTCATCTACTCTTCTATATTCTGTTTCTCAATTTGTTGTTCAGGGTGAAGAATTTTACACATCTCAGATAGGTAATTGGACAAGGAAAGGTTATTTTAACAACTTAATCAGATCGAGTTGCTGTTGTTCTTTGATGTAACTTCCAAGCTCCATGAGTGGCTGTGTCTTAAACATTAGACTCCATACAGACTCTGAAGCCACATCATGAGTCATTCACGCTCAGATGCTGAAGGGCAAGAGCAAGCAATGTCTTTGCATATTGTGAAGCCATCCAACTTTTGAGCCCTCTTCCACAGTCTGAGAGAGCTAGGGTTTGCCAAAACACTTTCAGAACTCCTAGGATAAGGTCGGGAGATAAGTAAGCTTAAAAAGCTTAAGAAGGTGGTGACACACGCCTTTAATCCCAGCTCTCAGGAGGCAGAGGTAGGTGGATCTCTGAGTTTAAGCACAGCCTGGTTTACAAAGTGAGTCCAGGACAGATGGGACTATACAGTGATACCCTATCTCGAAAGACAGGAAGGAAGAAAGGAAGGAAAGGAGGGAGGGAGGGAGGGAGGGAGGGAGGGAGGGAGGGAAAGAAGGAGAGAGGAAGGAAAAAAAGAAAAGAAATAAAGAGAAGGATCTTCATGTCCTGTCTATATCAGCAGTAGTTTCTGAAGTCTGAGAGAGAAGAGACCAATAAGTATCCCCACCCCATCCCACCACGAGATGGGGAAGATGGAGCCATGGCCCTAAAGGGACTGAGCACTCTCAGAAGAAGTAGACACAAACCTGCGATCCTATAGCTAGATATGCCAGGTTTTGCTTTGAATACATTGGAATATGAAGTGTGTCAAGTTGTACATATGTGACTGCTACTTTCTTGGAGTGATCATGAGCAACTAATCACACTAAAAGCCTTTCAAAGCATACAAGAGTAACAGTACTAAAATAAGTGAGACTATCAAATCTGCTCTGATTTTTCTCTTAAAATTAAATAATTCTGCCCTGAACCATCTATTAAAGGAAATTTAATGTGTCTTTAAAAGGAAGAAAAAAATTCCTTTATCTAGCTGCTGAGATAACAGAGCCTTATTTATTTGTGAATAATGCAACTGCATGCTTGATTTTTTTATAAACTAAACACTAACTCAAATAAGGAATGTGTTTCTGCAATTTCCATTCTTCTTTTTATTAGTATGCTTTAATGAAGCTTACACTTGATGGGCTAAAGATATCATTTTATTTTTGCTTAAAAATGTGTAAAGAGGGCCGGGCGGTGGTGGCACACGCCTTTAATCCCAGCACTTGGGAGGCAGAGCCAGGCGGATCTCTGTGAGTTCGAGGCCAACCTGGGCTACCAAGTGAGTTCCAGGAAAGGCGCAAAGCTACACAGAGAAACCCTGTCTCGAAAAACCAAAAAAAAAAAAAAAAAAAAAATGTGTAAAGAGTTCAAGTTGACAAGCAAATATTCAACCTCTACATTACTATTTCAGGGTATCCGTATTGACCAATGACTTTAATGTTCATTCCAGAATTGCTCTTGAAAGTGGGAAGAAGATACCTATTCATGCTAAATATTACTTTATTAGAAGAAATATTTTATTTATAAATAAATATGTCCCTTATAGTATTTTGTTTATAAAATAACAAATCAAATTATTTTGCTAAAGGTGGAATTACTCACAAATGATTTCTCTGAGTTGAGTTCAGGTTTTTATTTTGAAATATTGAGAGGTATGGCATATTTACCAGGTTTTTTCTTCCTGGAGGTGGTAGACTGTGGTGCCAAGTAGAATGACAACTATAGGAAATAACCTTACCATCCACCTCCATTCCGAGGCCCAAGCCCCCACCTTTCTACCCTCTGAGTACCCACATCAGAGTAAATCGTTGAGCAGTGTGTCACCCGAAATGTTTTATGGTGACTACATCCTTCTGTTCCCAATACCCAACATCTAACTTTTATATGGCATGTTTGAAAATTTCATTTGTTTGAAACATAGATGCAAACATTTTAACACACCTTGCGGAACACCCCCCCCCCCATGCTTTCCTGCTTAATTCCAAGAACCAGGAAACAGGTTCAACAACAGCTGACTTAGAGGGAAATCAACTGAACTGATAATTCTTCCAGAAATAGTCCGAGCATGAATAAAACAGGAAATATGAAATCAGGACCCTTGTGGGATGTATTTTATATTTTAAATGGTTAGACTCTTAATGTTTTGTTTGCCTTGACTAATTAAAAAGAAAATAAAACGTTATGAATATCAAGACAATGTAAACACTGGCTCAGGTATTCTTTTTGCCACCAAATATGTAGTTTGTTTTCTAACACCAGGTTTCCAATTTTCTGATTCAGACACCCACTGAATTTGGCCTGAAGTTCAGTCCTGTCTGATGCTGCCCTGGTTAGCCTCAGATGTAACAGGTTTCAGGACCAACCCTGAAAGATTAACTTCATTTCAGTTGCATGTAGCAAATTCCCAGGCTACTTGGATTATCTGCACTTTTTCTGATGTGGCTATGGATTTAGGCCTTTTGGGGACACCCATTTTAAGAAATGGCTCAAATGAGTCACAGTTCAGGAAGACGCGGGGCTGTGCTTTCCATTATAGTTTATAACAAAGGCTGAAAAAGAATGGCCCACTGAATGTCTAGAGGAATGCTGGACACAACAGCCCCTGTCCTGTGGGTCTGAATGCTCTACCCTCCTGGTACGTAACTGTTGACTAGGAAAGTCTGCACTGGCCCTGTCATTTAGGGGTTTCTATGGGGATTCCATTGGATGATTGATGAAATCACTACCCTCTGTGATTGAACTCAATCTCCAGCCATTCTCCCCTTCCCATAGGTTAAGACACATAATGGAAAATTCCAGCCTTCTAGCCATCAGATTGGTTCCTTACACTTTGACACTATCTAGGGGGCTCACTTAGCATCTCCTGCTTGTATCAATTCATGTGTAGTTGGAAGGGACTAGTTACAAGCAGCAAAAGATGTCATTCACCATTCCTGTAGCCCAGAGGAATCTGAGGCTTAGAAGATCTATGCCAAGACCTGGGTACCATTTATTATAACACGAATGAATTTCCTCCAGGTAGTAGAGATGATGTTTGAGAGATATGGCAAGAAAAGAGACTTTTCCTTTCATGCTGAACATTACTAAATCTTTTCCCTGGCCATATTCATTGTATCAGTTATGTATTATTGTTGCCTACCACTTTACCCTAGAAAGCAATTGCTGGAAACTGTTGTTCAGCTTATTGTCCTGAAAGAGAGGAATTCAAGCAGAGCATGGCAGGTGCCTCTGCCTCTGAGTCCCTGAACAGACTGCAGTGAGGCAGGCATCCAGGACTGTGATCTCTTTAGAATAATTTAGAAATTATTATAAAGACATTTGTCCAACGGCCTTGCCACTTTCTAAAGCGTCTCTGGAGCTCTGCTCAGTTTTCATTGATGATCGTCTTATAGTAAGTAGTTTGATCTCAGCCAGAACACTTGTTCACAATCAAGGAAGTAAAGTCACAGTGGGAAGAACTGAGTGTTCTGTCAGACGAATAATGCCTCGTGTGCCCATCTTTTTTTAAGGGAGAACCAGGCTTCATTGGTCCTCAAGGAGAGCCCGGCTTACCAGGGTTACCAGGAACAAAAGTAAGTAGACCTTTATTTCCCCTTGCTTTCCTGTGAAATTTGTGTCATCCCTGCTGAAAGAAAGGTGGGAGGACTCTACTGTTCAGATGGCCACATATTTCTGCCTTAGAACCAAGGCAGCCTGATCCACCTGTTAATGGCATGCAGTCGGAAGTTACACGTAGGAAGCTCTAGGCACATCAGCCAGTGGGTGACTTATAGTAGAAGTTCAAGTTTGCCCTCCGGATTCCTCAATAAGTGTGATGTCACTGGCCTCCCGGCGACATGGAAAGGTAGCAGAGAGAGAGGAGGGCTGGAGCTCACCAACCCCTGCTCTTCCTCATCCGTTTTAGGATACACTTGTAAATTGGACATTAATCCCATCCCCATGGATGTCACAGAGATTTCTAAATACTTCACTCCAAAAAGATCTACCCTGAATGATGTTTGTAGAAGTATTCTATAATGAAAACCATCTCTTAGTGTTCTATTTGGCAACCTTAAAGAGGACCCTGAAAGCAAAAGCTATATGCTGCCATGCAAAAAAAGAATACAGAGCTGCAGACAGAGTCAAGTCTGCCTTTGTCTGCCCAGTAAGACATAAAAAGATAGGAATCTGATGATGGAGTTGTACTCATGACAGACTCATGAATCAAAGGTGCAAAGTGGCATCAACTTATATTCACTTATTTTTAAACCACGGCAGACTCTGCCTCGGTGAGTTCTGAGTTCACCAGAAATAGGCCAGGGGGAATTTCCAATAGTTAGAGAAATATGTCATGGTCTATTCAGACAGACTAGTCCCCCTTTCCGCTTTGGTCAAGTGAAATGAACTCTCATCCTAGCAAGTGGAAACTATTCATTGCCTAAGGGGACTGGGACTCCTCGTGGGATTATGCAAACTTGGTTTCAAAAGAAATCCCATTTTCACACCATGAGCTATCAGGCCCGTTAAAGAAATTCTGTGTTAGCCTGAACAGATTCACACAAGAGAGACCTTTCTGAGCAGGAAAGACAGAGAGAGAGGGGAAATAAATTGTCTGCTGATATGAGAGCTGTTAGATTGATTGAATGTAAAGCCTTAAAGCCAGGAGAGAGGAGAAGGTGGCCAGGTGGAGGAGCATATCCACTACCACAGGGGGAGAGGAGTCCCAGCAGGCGAAGCCCTTGGGAACTGCTTCTAGAAGGTTTTTCTAGACAGGGGAAGGTAGAAGAGACCCAGCTGGTAGAGCTAGTCATCCCTAAATATTCCATAGTTTCAGAGAGAGAGAGAGAGAGAGAGAGAGAGAGAGAGAGAGAGAGAGAGAGAGAGAGAGAGAGATACATAGAGCCACAAAGTGGGCAGTAATTGCTGTTATGAAGGCCTCAGCATGACTCTGAAGGACAAATGCTTTACTCTGTACCTCTAGGAGAGGGGAAGGCTGTGATGCACCCGTGTGGCGTTTCTACAAGCAAGTATGTGCCTAGAAAGTCATGTTTTAGCAATACTCTATACTTAATTGTTAGTTGGGTTGCCTATCTCAAAAACAGTTGTGTCCTAAGGGGAGATTTCAAATTTGAAAATCTATTTTGAGCCAACAATGGCTCTTAACCATTTTTATGGACGGTCTGGGTTTGTACCCCTATCAACAGATCTGAAAAATAAACAAAATGGTGTGTCTTCCTCGGAGGGCAGTGAAGACATATCCTAAGAACGAGAGACTAAAGGCATCTAGATATCTGTAGTGGGGATGGTGTGTCCGAAGAGCCTGTCCCAATGCCTTTGTCAGAGCTACATCTGCCTAGAAAAATTCGATTTCAGTCAGAGTACAAAAAAAAACCCTCAAAAAACCAGGATATCAGAGCATAAAGCATGGGACTTCACCACTGTGCTATACATTTTGCTGAAATTCCTTAATATTTGCTACATAATGTGAATAAATGTCCATTCAATAATCATAATCATAATCATAATAATGAGAAGGAAGAAGTAGAAGTAGTAGAAGGGGCCATACTGATACCCTTTAAAAGTCTTTACATTTATATACATAGCTACCTAATGGACATTTACTAAACTCTTTCTGTATTTATAAAATGGAGATTATAGGACAAAATTACATATTTATGTATTACTCAGGGTATTCTAAAGACACAGAACCAACATCAATGAACAAATGGGTGGGTGGGTCAGTGGTTAGGTAGGTAAATATGTATGTATATACATGTATGCATATATACATACATGTATATACATGGCTAAGAAAGGGGTTTATTAGGAGATTTGGCTCATGTGATTACAGAGGCAAAGATGTCCCACAGAAGCCAGCTATCTACAAGTAGAAGGATGCTAGTAACATGGCTCTGTCCAGGTCTGAAGGTTTCAGAATCGTGGAAGCTGGTACTGCAACTCCTGGGCAGAAGTTAAAGGTCTTAGATGCAGTGCCTGGCGCTAGTCTTGCCGCCAAGGCAGAGACTGTGCTATCATGAGCAGGTGCTCCAGAGGAACAGAGACAGCTTGCCTGTCCTCTGCCTTTTGTTCTAACCATCCCTAAGCCAAGTTGGCATCAACCACCTATTTTAAGGGTAAACCTTCCGCTCTCAGTCCACTGACCAATGTGCGATCTCCTCTGACAACACCCTGATGAAAACCATCAGAATGCTTCAGCAGCTCCATAGATGTTCCTTAACCCAGCCAAGATGGCACCAACAATTAACAATCTCAGATTGTTTTGTGTATGAAATGGGATCATTCATGTTCAGACATTAACACAGGGCCAGCATGCTGTAAATGAGTAATGGTGCTCTGTTTACCTCGGTTTTATCGAACTCCCATATTCCTCTCCAGGGAACAGCCATGGGGAGGCTGCTATTTACCTGTTTTGTAATTTATTACAGGGTGAACGTGGAGAAGCAGGGCCTCCTGGGAGAGGTGAACGAGGGGATCCTGGAGCCCCAGGCCCAAAGGTCAGTTATTGTTACATTGGAAGAGAGCATTCTTTAGTTAGGGAGTGCATGCCTCTTGCTGTGGAATATGCAACTAACTCTTCAACAGATACTAAAACGACCCAAATCACAAACACCTCATTGAACTGTACACTGATGGGTAGCGATTTTTACAGTCTGACTTTCCTTGTTTATTTACTCTGTGCAGCCCAGTGAAGTAATTTAATAACATATCTGAATGTAAAGGGAGAGGTGCTGTCATGTTACACATTATTGCTAAATGTGTGTTACAGCCGGCTGAGAAAAACCTCATTGCCGAGTGCCCTGTTCGTTTCCATGGTAACTTGATGGAGTGTAATATCTTGAAAATATTAGAACTAAGGATTTATTTGCCTGTGCAACCTCTGTTTACCTAAACATTATGCAAACTAACGTGGTCATACTCTATTCTACTAACCCGCCCCTCTTGGAGACAGGGGTGATGTGATCTCTGATGAAAAAGAGATCTGAGCACAGAAGCACTGTGGAGACTCGTAAGAGCCACTTACAGAGCTCTCTCCAGCCACTGATGGAAAACAGTCCTCAGAGTCATAATGGAATAGAGATTGGCGGAGACCGGAGAGTGAGCTCCTGGAGCGTTACAGCAATGTGTATCCTCTGTGTTCTAGTAACCGACACTGCATCTATCGCACTGGGTGGGGCCGTGAAGATACAGTGTGTCTGTGATCCTCTTTAGCCTGAGCCTCTGTTCTGATCTTCCCTGTCCTTCTTTTTCTCATCTGCATACTCTTTCACAATAGGGGAAACAAGGTGAATCAGGAGCTAGAGGCCCAAAGGGGTCAAAGGTCAGTAACCAATAACCATTTTGATGTGACTTCAGGCCGTCAAGATATGTGTCCTTTGCCTTTTCCACAAAGAGTAGATGAAACCTTTCCTTCAGGGCTTACATTCGGTTTGTCACTGTGATGATATCACAAGACACTGGCTTAGTTTTCCTTGGTTTTGTCTGCTCTTATCCTTCAGATTATTCCTTTTATAACATTGTGTGTGTGTGTGTGTGTGTGTGTGTGTGTGTGTGTGTGTGTGTGTGTGTGTTATGCTGTGTTTCACAACACACATGTGGAGGTCAGAGGATAATTTGTGGGAGTTGATTCTCTCTGTCCACCATCTGGGATCTAGAGATGAACTCAGTTGTCAGGCTTGGTGGCAGGTCCCTCTACCTGCTGAGTCATTTGCCAGCCACCCTCAGACTGTTCTTTCAGAGATGCTGTGTGTCCTGTTTCTTGAAATTAGCTTCTTTGGGAAAAGAGACAGGAAAGGAAAAGTAAGAGCATACAATGCATAAACTATCTTTCTTGACAAAGGTTCATGTCATACTTTTGGTTTGTTACATAACTCCATTCCGAGAGTTAGAACGTCACCCTAGGACTAGAACGTGGCTCAGTGAGTAGAGCTGACGGTTTGAGCTTGGATCCCCAGAACCCACAAAATAACTCAAACGTCCGTAATCCCTGCACCCCTGCGAGAAGATAGGAGGAAGGACGAGGGACTCCCCGCAGCCAGCCTGGCTTACACAGTGGAAACCACCGAAGAGACCCTGAAACAGCGTGTACTCTGTCACTTACAATGTCATGAGCTAATATCATGGAAAAGTACAAAATGGACTAGAGCTCAGAGGCTGTTAATTCCCGCTCCGTGGTGAAGTTGATTATCATGGCCCGTGTTACTAGTGTAACCTGCCTGGGAAACATTACAGCCCCCCCTTTCCCTTTGTCTTCATTGGTCCTTATCCGTTTATGTAAATTTGTAGGAAGACAGAAAGATGCTTTGAGTTCTGTATAGAGGGGGCTCTAATTTTAAAGAACCTTTTAATATACACGGATTTAAGTATTTTCTACTACCTGCATTCTAGACTTCTGATCATTTGGAGAGTATAGTCTATTCTTGGTGTCTCTGTAGGTGGGGTTATGACACCATAAATAAGAGAGATGATTTCGTATTGCTTTGAAATGGAAATGGGGAGGAGACAGAAAGGGCAGGTCAGAGAGGGGAAGGAGAAGGGGAGAGATGAGATAAAGGAAGTCTGGCCAGCCTGGTCTAGCTGGCTGCTGTCAACTTCAGTAGAGTGTTAAAAATAGCTACAGGTAGCTAATTGTCATCAGAGGGAGGTCTAGCCTCTGACTGCACGTTCCCATTCTCCCTAGCATGAGCTCTCCATTCCTACCTGTGCCAGTTTTCTCTATTTCTCTTCTGTGAGGACAGACGCCACAGTGGCTTGGCCCTTTTCCCTTTATTCAAATCCCTTCAGAGGAAAACAATCCTGCTCAGTCTGAAGATAAAGGTTACTTTGGGTACCATAGAAATCACTCACTTTGCTTTTGCCAATGCTAGCCAGAGAGTACTGTCTGATTTTTCCAAGATACCCTGTTTCTGAGGTGGACATTTAACTACCCATCGATGGCATCCTTAGGAGGCATTTAGAGTGGTGATGGTGGTTGCTTCATATGTTTGCAGTTCATGTTTGAAGTGCTGCTGTATGGTACAAGTAACTCGTTAAATGTGACAGATTTCTACATCGGTGGCCCTGCTGCTAATTTGTTATTTTCTTTTTTCATGGGCAAAGGGTGATCATGGAGATAAAGGAGACTCTGGAGCTCTGGGACCACGGGTGAGCATTCCTCTTGTTTAAACTCAGATTTGAGGTCATGTTGGTGTGACTGTGAGAGGCATCTGAATGGACAGTATATAATCAAAGCCATTAGTGGTAGACTGGGATTATTCCCACTGCTAGCCTTCTCCTTGCTCTTTATTTTGTTATCCAAGATCAGGTCATGTAGAGATTCTTACCATATAATAAACTTTATTCTGGAAAAAAAAAAAAAGCAGTATGAAGCCCATAGCTGTTAAGGTAACAGTCCATATGTTTATACTCTTTAGAAAAGTCAAAAAACTAGAACACAGGTCATAGAGATTGTGCAACAGATATAATGAGTAAGATAAAAGTCTAGACTCTGTAGAGAGAGATGTGTGTGTTCTAGTAATCTTGATTGGGGGATGTGTATTTGTGGGTGTATAATATTCTTGTCTTCCATTTCCTCTAGTTTTGGATAAGTTGGGGCATATGGGATAAGATTTTTTTTTTTTTGGTTTTTTGAGACAGGGTTTCTCTGTGTAGCTTTGCGCATTTCCTGGAACTTGCTTTGTAGACCAGGCTAGCCTTGAACTCACAGAGATCCGCCTGGCTCTGCCTCCCGAGTGCTGGGATTAAAGGCGTGCACCACCACCGCCCGGCTGGGATAAGATTCTTATTGGGGATGCCAAATATTTCCTACAGAACATTGTTCATCATTGCTCTCTCTTCTTAGGGAATGAGGAAGCAACCTATGATACACAGATGAGCAGAAAGAGGTTAGGGGTTGCCTTAACAAATGCAAAGGAAGTCAATAGTATTTTGCAAGACACAAAGATGTGTGTGTTTGGAGCCAGCTTCACATCTACCACAGACAGAAAGTTAGAAGTGGCCATCTCCTTTACAATATGGAAAACATTTAAACATAATTATTACTCTGAAATGCACTTGCGTCATAGTAAGGACATAACAGGCAGGGAGGACTCTACCTGTGCCGCCGCCATCTTGTAGACTAGTCATCTGACACTCATGACTTTGCCTTGGTCTGTTTTTTGTCACAGGGTCCACCTGGGCAAAAGGGAGATCCAGGAGCTACTGAGATCATAGACTACAATGGCAACCTCCACGAGGCCTTACAGGCAAGTGACCGTTCTCTGCCCTAGGACACATGGAGAATGACACACACAGATAAGCGTGTCGGTCTTCTATGGCTGTGATAAAATACCAGGAGCAAAAGCAACTTAGGGAAGAAAGAGTTTATCTTAGCTTATGGTTCCAAAATGCTGGAGTTCACAATGGCATCAAGGCATGGCATCAGGAGCAGGAAGCTGAGCACTCACATCTGCAAACATGAGGTAGAGAGCTAACTAGATGTGGAGTGAGGTGATGAATTCTCAAAGCCTGCCCAGTGATGGCCTTCCTCCAGCAAGGCTGCAGCACCTCCCCACACAGAATCACCAGCTGGAGACTAAGTGTGCAAACGCCCGAGCCTGGCGGACATTCTGATTCACACCACCACAATGGGTGCCTGTCACTCAGAGGATGAGTTCTCTTCACCACTCACATGAAGCACGTCTATTCGCTTCTCTTCCGAGCCCTCCTGTCTCCTGCCCCAGGAAGCTTTAATTTATAGCATTTAAAATTCCTGATTTTTTGTTTCCCTTATACTTCCTAAACCTTATCAAGTATAAACATAGTGTTAGTTTAGGCAAATTGTTGCTTCCTTGCTCTAATAGGGGATTTTACAAAGCTGAGCAGGAACTGCTTGAGTTCTGATTTCAATTGTCGTCTTTAACTAGAGACGTGACCTGGCCAGGTCTTTCACTTCTGTGTGCCTCTATTTCTCCATATTTGAAATGAAGATGCGAGCAGTATCTACCTCTTTGGGTCGTTGATAGCAAATGGCTAAGTATATGACATACACTTTGCACAGACAGTCCTTGGTGCATACTGACCTTCTATGTGTTTTTGTTTCAGTTTCTTTCTTTTCAGTGAAAAGTAGTTCACGAAATAATGCACGTGGTTTGCTCTACCACCCTTGCTTCTTAGTCATCTTTTCCATGTTTACACATGCGCGTTGTAGTATCTATCGTCACCCAGTGGTGACCTGCAGGGAAAGTCCATAATAATCATCACCCTGGACTTGCCTGTGACATTTATAGCAAATCACCTTCCTTCCGAAAATCTTTGTGCTTCATCTGGCCTTCCGCTTTCGTCTCCTCCATTCTTTCCCTCTAGTGAAGCCATTCTGTTTTGGTATTCCACATCTTCCATCCATGCTAACTTCTTTGCTAGCCTAAAGTCTCTGACCTTTCCTTAGGCAGAACAGTTGCTCCCTCTGGGTTGTAAGCAAGTGGTTTCCTGACAGTTCGGCCATTTCTGGGGTCTAGCCTGTGTGCAGCTCCACCTGTTTGGAAGAGCCCCTCCATGGCCATGTGTTTTTCTTGCTGACTTCCACAAACACACCGAGTTCTCCTGGGTACTTTTCCCACCTGCTAGAGGACTCACCTGATCAACTAACTGCTAGCGATTGATGATCTCATGTTCCTTCCTTTCGCTCGAGACAGAAGGTTTAGAAGCTTCTTACAACTGTTCTTAGTCCTTCTTACAGTCTCACACCAGGAGCTCTCTCAAAACACACCTCAGCACTACTCATTCTGTCCATTCCCAAATACTGGTCCACAGCCTGTTTATTTCTTGTCTAACCCTGTCCCAATCCCGTGGCCAATTCTGCCTCCCTGGTGTTGCCTGGACCTTCTAACGTAACCAGTATTTGTCTCTAAGGCTGATTTTTCATAAGCTGTCATTACTTTGATTGTTCTAATTTGCTCAGATCTCTTCGTGAGTCCTTGTCTACTCAATCAAGACCAAATTCCTCCAGCTGACATCAGTTAAGTCTCTACAGTACTATCTTTTCTGCCAAGGTATTTTTTTCATTTCCTATGACATAGTCATTTTTACCATATCCCTACAAATCTCTTTTGCCTAGGCTCATCCCATTATTTTTCCTTTCTTTTGTTCACTGAATCTGATCCATAAATTCACTGCTCTCACCAGCTGAGTTCTTCCTCAAAGTCTACACATGAGAAGTCAGGGGCCAATACTGTAACATATGATTACTCTCTAATCACATAATTGGTTTTAGTTTTTCCATGACCATATTGTAAGTTTCTTAGTAACAGAAAATATGCCTTATGTCTACATTGCCTGGGCCTGTAAATGTGCAATGAACAGTTAGTATTTAGTGGTTGGATGAGTGACTGTACTTCTTATGTACAAGCCATTTCTTGGCTTAAAAACAAACCAGATGCTTAAAGTCTCTCTATTTTATACCTATTCTAATATTTCTGTCCTCATGATTTCACCACTGTGGTCTAATTTTCATAGACCTATACATTTATGTGGTCTTCACTACCACTACTAGCCTTTTTTATTTCTATGTTTCCTATTTGGACAAATGTGGATTGGATAGTATATTCAGCCAACTGCCTGATTTAGCCTTCCTCATTACAAGCGGCTTAAACATAAACAGTAACCTTGGGGTTATGGTCAAATTCTTGAGCCAATTGTCTAAATGTTTCCCTTTCCCCCTACAAGTTGATAATTATATATGGAGGGTCAGAGACAAGGAACAGGCAGGTTTTTTGGACCTACAGTGTTTTCAAAATTCTTGCACAGTAAAACAGGGACAGCTCTTAAACTTTATTAGCAATGTTATACATTTCCCTTAAATTGCTTCCAGTTGCCCTATGGGCCTTGTCTCTGCCTGTAAACAGTGTTCCAGTTACTTTCTGTGTTGTGTAGACTACCTGACCAAAAAAAAAACCAACTTAGTGGGGCCTTTTAGTGGGATAGTGTCCATCACGGTAGAACAGACATGTGAAAGGCAGTGAAGGTCTGGAAGCAAAATAGGGGGGTGGCTGTTTACACTGTGTCCATACACAGGAAGCAGAGAGAGAGCAGGGATGGGATGGGCTATAAACCCTCAAAGCCCACCTCTAGTCTTGTACTTCTTCCAGAAAGGCTCCACCTCCTAAAGGTTCTATGACCTTCCCAAACAGTGCCACCAGCTGGGGACCAAGCATTCAAATGCACGGGGGACATTTCTCATCCAAATTATCACAAGGGGTGCCCACTCTCTACTCTTCCAAGAAATGCTCCCATATTACTGGCATTTTCTGCAAAGTTTTGAAGTGTTTTTAAAACATTCTTTGCATGAACAAGCATATGGGCTATGCTTATACTGAAGTGGACATTTCTGTTCCATTCTCCCCTCTACCAGTGAGGAGCACGGTCATTTTAGGGAAATCACTATCTATGCTTCACTGACCTTGTCTACAAAATGGAGTAGATGTTTTTGTTTGAGCTCATAAAATACAGTGTTATCCTTAGGGTGGTTTTTAGGCACTCATGAACACTTTACTGGAGTTCCTGAAAGTAATGTACTTTTTGGAAAATAAATCTGGTAGCTGTTCCTTGAAATGAAAGGATACACACTTCCAGTTTCTTTTTTTTCCATCTCAAGCTCTACATGACTGTAAATAGTATCCAGTTAATATCCATCATAGTCAATGATTTTATACTGTCTCCAAACCTAATGATATATTCCCATTGGGTCAACCATATGCCACGTTTATAAAGAGCTTAGAGTCATTTTTCAGTTGAAGGCATTTGTTCATCCTCCTCCTGACATCATACTCTGGTGGATTAAATGTCCCTAATAAGATCAATCAATTAAGTCAGAAAGGCATTAGAGGAAGAATAGCTGGTATTTCTTCTCCTCAATCTCTAACCAGTGATAGATGATGCTTATTTCATCATTGTGTCCTTTAAAAAACATTGTATCTAACACTCTAGAATGACTACATGGATATGAATATATTACATTAGAACTATGTTTTATAAAATAGTTCAGATTATGAAAAAAACATCAAAAGTAGTTTATGTAACTTCTCTGTATCCATTATCCAGTATGGGAGATAAAATAGTTGAAGTACTATGCATATTACCTAACTAAGATATTTGTCATTCTGGTTATGGTATTTATAATTTTCATCCATTCATTTATAGTTAAATGAGCAACAAAATTTAAAATCATATAACAAAACTGCTGATTATATCCTTTTGACTAGAGCTGAAGTTATGGAGCAAAATAAAAACCTAACACAGCTCATTATTTTTCTTTTTGTTACCAAGCAACATAAAAAGGAATTTATCTCAACTCCTCTGATCCATCTTTTCTCCCTGTCCAGCATTCTTCCAGACCTCCCAGTCTTGACTTCCCCACAGTGAAATGATCCCAAGTAACCACACAGAGAATTAATATTAATTATAAATGCTTGGCCAATAGCTTGTTACTAACTAGTTCTTACAACTTTGACCCATATTTCTATCTATATTCTACCACATGGCTCTGTACCTAATCTCAGTACGGCATACTTATCTCCTCCTTCCTCTGTGTCTTGCTTGAGACTCCTGAGACTCCGTCCTTCGTCTTTCCAGCATCCTCCTAGTCTGGCTCTCCCACCCAATCTGTTCCTGCTCAGCTATAGGCCAGTCAGCTCTTTGTAAATATGTATGACTCTCATTGGTTAATAGTGTACAAAGACTGTTCCACAGCAGGGGTGTGTCCCTGGGGAATACTAATTTTTTCTCTCTTGGAAGTTATTAATTGCTTGCCTCATCTAGGAGGGGAGGGTGCTGGGATATTTCTCCCTTCTACAATGGGATGTCAACTATTGGAATTGCTCAGGTCTTGTTGTGGCAGCCATGCTGTTGACATTTTACAGATGCAGCTTCCCTGTCATAACTAGAAGAAACAGTTTCACAGAAGACTTCCTCTGGCTCTTAGAATCTTTCTGTTCCCTCTTCCCAGAAGTTTGCTAAGTCTTAAGGTGAAAGAGTTGTGTTGTGCATGTATCAATTGGGACAGGGCCCCCATCATGGTTAGTTGCTCTCTGCAATTTGATGAGTTGTGGCTTTCTGTAATGGTCTCCTCCTTCAGTAAAAAGGAGCATAAGCACCCATCATTATGAAAAGTGAAGAAGAATAACCTATAACTTGGGTAGGATTTTCACATAAACATCTCAAAATGAATCATAAAGCACAAGATTGACTTTTGCTGCTAGCTCCCACCTCCCATCTCATATCATGTCTCACTGGAATTTCGTGTCGTTCCCCATCACTTCCAAACATTCTGGTTTTCAAACCGTTACTGGCCTTCACGAGGGAGCCCTGCTGGGATGATATAGCTTCAGCGTTGAAGAGCCAACATTGTAGGATGACTCTGGGAACTGTACATGCCTGCTTCCAGGTGGAGGTCAAGGTGGTGTGCTGGTGAACTTAGCTGGCTTTGGTGACACTTGCTCCCTTCTGAGCTACAGTGGAACCTTCCCAATTTTGAGGTCTCTCAAACAGTTATTAGTACATCATTTCAACTTCTTCTATTGGTTTAATTACCACTAATGATATTCTTTCATTATGCAGCTCATTATTTTAAAAAAAAATGTTGTTAGCATTAACATTTTTAAGAAAAAGGACAAACAAGAAGTGTTTATTTATGTAAGGATGTGAATTTATATATATTTGACCTTGTTAGAAAATCTGAGAGAATTCAAATTGTAAAACTGCTTACCTTCATAGAATTTTGTAATTCTGCTTTCTAGTTAAAAATGCAACACATGATTGAAGGACAATAGTGAAGAAATTCTTTTTACTCTATAATTTCCTTGTTTTAGTAAATGACTCATTTACATCCTAGGAACAGAACAGTTTTCTCATGGCTGTAAATCCAGTTGTTGTGTCTAGGGAAACCTCTTTAAAATAGTGTAAGCATTACCTTGTATTGTGTAGGTCTGATGACATAAAATTCTGGGTATGTATAAGAACTTGCTCTTAGTTTATTGAGATTTTTCACCTTTGTCTCAGAAACATCCGACTTGTTTATTGCATTATCTGAAGCTATAATCACATTGACTGCTTTTATCATGCAATACAAACTTGGATCATTAACACATGTATAAGCATAGTGTTTTCTAAAGGACATTAGTAACTATGTCAGTAAAGAATTATCGAAGTATTTAAAATGAAATAGATAATGTTAAGATTAATTTTTACAACAACAATAATAAAAATGGCAACAAAGGTTTGAATCAGAGATTGGAATGGAGTGATGGTACACCGAGGGGTGGTATTAAAACCATACCCTCAAGTTCACATATAATCAGACAATGCCTCTTATAACCAAAAGTCCTGAATGACAAATGACTCCTTTCTATTGTTTCAATAAGCCATGTAGAGCTCTTAGCACAAGATGTAAACTACAAACTATTAGATGCACAAACGTAATCACAGAATAGGAATCATGCTGTGGAAACCCATGCTTTGAGACAATATATTCTGTTAAAATATTTAGCATGTCAACAAACTAGGTAAGTTCAATGTCAGTTTCTTTGATTATAGCACATAGCGGGGGTCAATTATAATGTAAAAAATGAACTACAGAGTAAGAGAAGAAAGATATTTCACTCTTCCCTAATCAAAATCTAGAATGGAGCTTTTTATCAATAGCAAATTTCACAATTCACAATTAGGCTGACCAACCTTTAGCATACAGGTACTTAACTATATAATTTTTTTAATTATGTGAGTTTTAAAAATCAGGCATATGGAAAATTTTATGCGTTGTTTTCTTATAATTTTTAAAATAAAATTCTAAAAATCTTTCCCAACCCTTGACAAGTATGCAGTATTGAGATAGGCTAGTGTGTTTGCTGTAGCTCTCTGTGACTTAAAAGACATCTGGCTTGACAACATATACTTTAGAAGTGGATTTTTTCGGAAGTCTGTTGCTTGGTTTTGACACAGAATAGGTAACTCTTGTCTCTGTCGATCCATTTCCCAACAGAGGATCACCACCTTAACTGTCACGGTAACTCCTTTTGCATGATCTCTGTGGTCTGTGGCTTTGAGTTCAGTATGGATGCATGCAGGGCAAGACTGGACTAATGTAGCAGTGGGTTTTTATCGGGCGTTTACTTTATGTTTATGTTATTAACCTTTTAAGACATTTGACCTCATTAAATTACTATCTGTTCTATGGGAAAGTCCAGAAAAAGTTATTACTTTTTTTTTTAAAAAGACTTTAGCCTCTGGTTAATAAGATAGCTTTATCTTTTGTGGCTTAGAAATCAAAGCCTTGCTAGAGCATTGTGTGGCACACCTTTAAGCCCAAGACTCTCAAGGCAGTGACAGGTTGATCTCTGTAAGTTTGAAGCTAGCCTGGTCTACATAGCAAGTTCCAGGACAGCCAGGACTACATAGAGAGACCCCGTCTCGAGAGAGGAGGGGGAGGGAGAGAGGGAGGAAGGGAGAGAGGAGAGAAAGATAGAAAGAGAAGGAAGAAAAAGAAAAGGAAAGAAAGAAGGAAGGAGAGAGAGAAGAAATCAAAGCCTGTGAAGTAGATGACTGAGAAGGAAGGGTTACAACAGTCAGGTCATTTATCACAAGAAGATGTATGCAGAAGAGGAGGCAGCAATTGTCAACTGTCTTACCGAATCCAAAGCTGCTTCTGTAACATGGTGACTTGAAGAGCGTACTGAGAGTTCTCTTCAGTACTCAGAGTGGGAGTCTGATTTATCATTATGTAACTGATGAAATAGTGTCCCATTGAAAATCAATATCTAGAAATATCTAATTATGATAGAAACGTGCGGTGTGCTTGTTAGTTCTAAAGCCTGAAATTTTAACATGTCTACTTGGTATGTTTTACAACGTGTCTTCTCTTGCTTCAGGGCCCCCCTGGACCTCCTGGACCTCAAGGACTACAAGGGCCAAAGGTTATCCTTCCTTCCTTGCTTCCCTTTACCTCCTACAGTGCAGAGATGCCATGTTGAGAGTATATGTCCTTAGAAAACAGTTCTTACAAAGTGCTAGAGAAGCGAGGCCAGAAACAGTGGTTTAGAGGACGAGGAAACAGCATTGGAGTCTCAGCTAAAGGAAGAAAGGAAATGAGGAAAGAGGGGAGAGAAATGGAGGGAGACAAATTTAGGAAAGGACACTGAGAAAAGTACAGAGAATTAAACAAGGGAAGTACAAGCTTCACAGAAATTATAAATGCAAAGAGACGCTCAGCATGGCTTATGGGAAAAGGTAATATTCAAACAAATGAGGATTGAAGGGAGTTTACTCTTGCCCCTAAGAAAGACCCTTTTTTTTTTTTCAATTCTTTTGTAAGGGGAGAACAAGGAGAACCTTCCTATAATGCATTCATAAATGACTGACAGGTTCAGGAGCCATTCTCAAGACCTGTTTTACATGCCTTCTCTTTATCACACGTTCAGACTTTCTGCCGTGTGCTTTATCAAATGAAGCCTACTCCCCACAAACAGCACAATCCAAAATTTCCTTGATTGTACATCAGCTTTGCTAGTGGTGGTAGCTTTACCCCCCAAACTAAAGCCCCATCATCCAACCATGTTTGAGCAATTAACACATGTCCAGGAATTCTGGCTTTTCAGAACTGAGCTACACGTGTTGAAATACGACTTTCGTCATTGGATTCTTGTAGGAGATTCAAGTGGTTTCAAAATTCATTTTTTATTTATGCTTCTTAAGTTGGTTTATTTGCTGTGCCTAGCATACATACACACACATTCGTGCACACATCAGCTTTTGTACTCTCTCTGGATACTTAAAAATAAATGTCCAGTGTATAGAGATTTATTTCTCTATTAAAAGACTATAAAATAAAATATTACTGAGGTTATTGTCTTTTTTAGTTGTATTCAGGGCATAGATCCTAATTACCAAAATATTTTTTGTGTAACATAAACATGTTCCACATATTAATGTATGATATGGAACTTAACTAGTTTTCCACAGAGTCTTGTCCCTGAAAGCGTAGCACCAAATACACTGGACTTGTCTCTGATGACCAGTCTTCCTGGTCCCTCTCCTCTTAACAGTTTGATGATCTGGGCTAGACATAGAAGGAACTTTGGAGATTCTCTCCTCCTTTGTGTAGTGTCAATCCAGATGAGATTTCTTGCTTCATCTCCTCTCATAACTAGAATTTTCTCCAAAGCTAAATAAATACATTTCCCCCAAAGCTCAAAGGTTTCTGTGATTTCTCCACAGCTCTGAGGCCTAGAAAAGGCATCCATGCTTTGATCTAAAGAAATAAAAAGGGTTACCCAGCTAAAAAAGGCTCTCACTGAACTGCCATCTCTTCTTTTATAATCACTTGTTAATTCCATTGTCCAGGAGGTAAAATGAGCCTTCACTCTCTGGTATGGTTTTGAATCTGCAAAGATGCCAGTAAGAGGTTTTACTAGGAACTTAGAACCCAGGGTCTGAGACAGGCACCTAATGGCATGATCACTAGTAGAGTAAGTGCTCTGAGGTGGATGTAGATGAGGGCTAGGATGTGATGGCTCAGTGGTTAAGAGCATTGGTTGCTCTTCTAGAGAACCCGGATTCCATTCCCAGCACCCATACGGTGGCTCGCAACCATCTATAACTCCAGTCTGAGGATCTGACGCTCTCTTCTGGCCTCTGAGAGCACCAGGCACACACATGGCACAAAGACATCCATGCAGGCAAAATACACATAAAAATAAATCTTTTTCAAAAGGAGTGTGTGGGCTGGATATGCATAGGACTGCCTCTCTAGGTCTGGAAGTCCAAGATGGGTTTGAGTTGAAACTGAAGAAAGGCAGAGGGGTGGTAACCATATGGAAATCTGAACATGTGGCGGCAGAGAGGCGTCAAATCCCTCCTCACTACCTGCCACTTCCCCATCCTGTCCACCATCCTGACCCCTTCAGCCCACCCATCCCGGTGACTAATACCGTGTTGTATGACAAGCCTTTATACTTCCCAGGATCCTTCTTGAGAAATCTTGAGAAAGTTGGGATCATTGAGGTGGGTATGTCTGTCACTGTGAGACAGCACAGCTTCTCCCGAGGCCAGAATAGGACAGACACATTTCCCAGCTCTGGACTCACTGCCTCAGACTGACGGCAGTCTGTTCACTTGGTATTTCTCCTTCCAGTGTCAAATAAGAGGGATTTTAATTTTTTACACATCAAACAACTCTTACTAACCATATTTGAGTGATGGAGGATCTATGAATCTTGTTCTTTCAGCCTCCCTGGTCCACATTTGTAAAGGTAACAGTTCAGCAAAGCTATGGTGATTGGACTAGAGTGTTGACAGGTATCCAGACTCAGAATGAAGCTGGGGCTCAGCCGGGTGCATCCAACCTCAACAGAAATTGTTTGTGGCAAAATAAACTTTGCTACTGCTGCAAAGAACCGGAAATCTGAAATGAGGAAAGGCCTTTTTTATTTCATTGGTTTGAAACCACAAGATCCTGCCTTCCTTAAACACTGGGAAAGCTCGGGTTTCAGACTGTGGCCTACAGCTCTTAAAGTTTTTTACCAGGAAAGGGAGTTCTAGCGGATGGAGCATTGTGGTTTATACTATCGCCAAAAACCCTTCCTAGAAAACACAGCCTCAGGACTGTACCTGGAAAAACCCCTCTGTGAGCGGCTTGCTCATACCCAGACAGTCTTCACACTTCGCACAGGGTAGAAATTGGGGCTTATAACAGCATCCATACAGACAGTTTGGTGGTATAAAACCACGCCTTACCTTTCAAAGGATTTTTGTTCAGTTATCATTCAAATCTGAAAGATGACTAAACATGTATTATTTAAATAATGTCTAGCACGCTGTTTAGATTTGTTTTAAATTAAACATCTTCCATTAAAAAAATAAATCTCTGTATTCTGATTTTGTCAAACATTCTAATAAATCATAATATTAAAAGTCTGTTTATTTCATTTCTAGCATAGTATAGGAAATGGAATGGGTCTGAAAGTTACCTCATGTGGATTGAGATACCTGATTTATTAGATCCTCCAATGGGGCTTTTCTGGGCAGGGCACACTCACAGCCATTATGAAAGTTTCACATTGTGCCAGTTAGAATATTCTATACATTTACCAAACTTTGCCTTTTATTCTCTCTTAGTCAACTATTATGTTTTGATTGTTACTGAAAATTAGACAGTCTGTACTGATTCCTTCCTTATGGGAAAAGAGACTTAGCAAAGCCATAGAAGCATTGCTATAGGATGTGGTCAGCCATTAAATTGTGTATGACCAACGGAAGAAAAATAAAAACAGTGGGTATTTGCTACATATGGATATTATTACACACATTTCTCAAGAAAGATCATCCCTTCACTTAGCTTCAAGATATGTACTGGACCAGCATATTCTTGGGTTAAAATGTATTTGCTAAAAGTCAAACTGTACTTTTACCAACTAGCATGGTTTCTGTAGCAATCATAAATGCAGGCAAGTTCTTGCTTTTTATTTTGTCAGGGTGAGCAAGGATCTCCAGGAATTCCCGGAGTTGATGGAGAACAGGTAATTTTCAAAGCTATATACCATTATTTAAAGCACCACTATCGATCACTGCTTTTATGATAGGTTTAAAGCCGAAAGTCATGTCTTTTGATAGATGATGCATCCTCTTTTTTTCCATTCCACTTGAAATCTAAAAATGCAATTAGTTTTAAATTAGATATAAATTTTGTTGTAGAAATGTAAAGCTATATGTTTCTTAGTTTTGTACTTGATACTACTAACCTGTCAGTCTACCTCAACACATTCTAATAGACTCTGAAATCATTACATTAGTAAGAATAGCTTGGGGTTTGGGTTTGGTTTTCAATTCAATATCAAAATCAGTGGCCATGGTTTTCATGATTAATAGCATTGCTTATCTACAGTCATTTGATAATGTCTCTTTTTTGTGTATAATGAGTTCCCCTGATTTTCTAAATCTTTTGAAAACTCAGACAAAAAGTGAAGCACGGTAAGCTTGCACACGATAGCAGTATCTTTCAGAGTGTCCTCAACATAGAAACTGATAAAATTTCTCTAAAATTCTGATGGAAATACTTTAGACTTTGTGGGTACATATGGTCTCTTTCGTGTATCCTTTTCTTTAAACATGTCTTACTTTTTTTTTTAATTCAACATAAATAAAAACAGTCCCTAGGCTGGACTTGGCATGTCTGCTGTGGCTTGGCAACCCCCACCTTTTAAGAATTTTACTAAGAGAATGCAGACAGCATTAGGAATCAAACCACAAGGATCAGTTTCAAAATCTTTGAGGTTACATGGACTTCAACTATTTTCTCAAGAACTGGCTCAAGGGATGGAAAGGTGGCTTATTGGTTGAAAGCATGTGTTGCTCTTGCAGAAGACATGGGTTTGGTTCCCCGCATCCACACCAGGCAGCTCATAACCGCCTGTCACTCCGATTCCAGGGTGTCAGATGCCCCCATCTGGCTCCACAGGTACCCGCACACATGTGGTGCACATCACCATATTCAGGCCCACACACAGAATAAAAGAAAAAGGTAGTTGAATATATTTAAGACATAGCTTGAATTAATAAGAAGTCAGTGGAATTTTTGATGTCCTAAGTCAACCATATACTCTTCAGGAGAAAGTATTAGACAAAAAAAATACTTAGGAGAAGAGTTATTTTTAATAACAGAGTTGGATATTGCAGTCACATAATGTCACATTAAACAAATATTATAGAAAGATAATTTAGTCAATTTTCCATGCCAATCAGAGATCACATTAATGATAACCTTTCCCCATTGTTAGTAATTAAAGATAACAAATTAGACTTGTACAGTGGCATACTGAATGTGCCTAAATATTCAATATATACAGTAGCTGGATGTTTTTTCAATAGTCTTTGCAAGGTCCTGTTCTCCTACTCAGCCTGTTGAATTGGCCTTGTTGCTTTTCCCTGTCACAGGATCCCTAAAACCAACTGACCTTGCTGATTAACCAGAAAGATAAATTTATCTTTGCTGGTACTTTCCCACTCCCCCAGTAAGTGATTCTGAACTCAGTATAAAGATAGTTAACAAATTAATATGTGTTCTTGTCCCTAAGATGAACAGGTCTGTGCAGCTTGTGAATCCCCTACCATGGTAACCATAACCATCTGCTCATGTTGCCACAAGGTTGCTAGGATGAAAATGCTGAAAAATATTAATTAATTTCAATGTTAGTGTTCCATAACTCACATTTGTTAGCATTCAAAACCCACACATCTATTTTCTCATTCTAAAAGAATAGTAATTGCATTTGGTTCACCATGTAGCAATGTCATGAGAACCAACAGGAACACTGAACAAGTTGAGTGTTTTAAAGCATTGATTGAACATTGGTGCTGGAAACTGATGACAGCTAGATCTTATACACACAATGAAGAGGAAGGAATGGCTGTGTGGACTTGGATCTTTGCTATTATAACGCTAAGTCCTGGTTCAAATATTTTCTGGACTGTTAAGAATTACGGTCATTACATTGTCTTCTGGACTGGTAGGATGCAGTTAGTTGCCAAGCAGATTTAGGAAACCAGGAGAAATAATGCCAAACCCTGAGTTCATGGTTTTTGTATTTAAATGGTCTATAGAACTTAATCCTATTACATGGGGAAATATTATTGATCCAATGCAGAAGGCTGTAAAAAGAAAATACCTGAAAACAAAACTCATAGTCATCTCCGCTTGCGGCCACCTCTTGGCAGATTTATCTGGAATCCCATTAACTGTAGGATGTGCCTATCAGGTTGTCACTGTGCTTCTCACATGCCAACTCTATCACTTGTAGGGACTCAAAGGCTCAAAGGGAGATGTGGGGGACCCAGGTATGCCAGGTGAAAAAGGAGGAATTGGCCTTCCTGGACTCCCGGTACGTTCACACTCTATGACGTGCTCTTACTAAAATAAGTGACTAGAAAAGAAATATATTCTCAACTGTACTCTCAACCAGTGGTTTCCAACTGTCTTTATTTTTGAAATAATTTGAAGTATTGTTGTTTAGTTTTTTTCCAAGTGAGACACTAAAATTTTAAAGTATAGCCAAATCAATTTAAAAGTAAGTGTTTGGTTTATTTTTCCTGGATTGTTTTCTTTAGAAGATAATAAAGAAAATAGAATTGGCCATTTGAATTTAATATGTATAGTCAAGTAATTATCATAAAGTAAGCCACAATAAAGAAATAAATTATCACAAAACTTTAGAACCATTGTAGAACAGATTAGTCTGTGTGTCTATACTTTGGGTGGTGCTTATTCCCCCTGAGTTACTGTTTCTCAGAAACTTTGGAAGGGAAAATACAGAAATTATGAGAAAAAAAGTAGAGGAACTTCCTCCCACCCCCCTCCCACCCTACACCAGGTACTGGAGATTGCACCTAGGACCCATACATGCCAGGCACACACTCTACCACTGAGCTGTATCTCAGATCCTTTTGTTTTAACTTTCCATGTTAAAAAGTTGTGCAAGCTGGCTTGAACACACTCTGAAACATAGGCTGGCCTTGAATGTTTGCTCTCTGCCTCAGTCTCCCAAGTAGCCAAGATCTCAGGCCCGTGCCACCAGGCCTGGATCTTTTACGTGTTTTTAAAGAAGCAACTATAAATGTCAGTGGGACTAAAGTCTCACCTTTGCTATTTAAAGTGAGCACACCGTAAAAAAATAACATTTGTAATCCAGTGTATTTCAAACTGTGAAATCAGGCTCAGTCTAGTTTCTATTTACTTTGTATTTTGCTGTATATAACACCCATAATCCTAGGGGTTTTAGTAAATTTACTGCTTTGGACTAAAAATAGATGGAGATAAAACTTGTTATGTATTATGTGCATAATATAAAAATTCAAGGCAGTCAAAGTTCAGTTGTCTGTTAGACCTTGGAAATAATGTTCCTGCTAAATCTGCTTCCTGGTTATTTGTAGGGTGCCAATGGAGTGAAAGGAGAGAAAGGAGACTCTGGGTTGCCAGGTCCTCAGGGTCCTTCTGTAAGTTCATGGGGCTGACTCTTCACACGGGACTATTATTTGCCTAGATCCGCCTGTGCCAGATGGCTAATCTGTAATAGAAATACAGTCACCCACTTGGTGGATCAAACTATACATGATATATGTTAGTCTTGTACCATGAGAGACAGCGTATCTCAGAAGTTTGAGTTGGAAGCAATTGTGCAGAGCTCTGGGGAGAAAAATCAATGGATTTCCCATAATCCTTCTAGGGAAAGCCTAGTGAAATAAGAACTTGCATTCTCTTTCTCTCCAGAGTCCTATTTGTGCTTAGTGAAATAACGGAGGGTTTAATAGTGGTTGCAGCATTATAGAATGTCTCGATAATCAGTTGCTTCCTTTTCTTTTAATATAATTTTGATTTACTCTGGGTTTTTGTAGAACAACTGTAGTGTTTGAAGTTATTTGATTCTCATAGAGGAATTGCTAAAGCCAGGGAATCAAGCACAGCACTCCTCACCATGTCCTCTTTCCTCTGTGACTGCTGATGCCATTAGCAGAGCCCTAGAACAAGACCCCTGCTCTACTGCCTTATCTAAATGAAGTAACCACACCCATGTTTATTTTTTGGACATACAGATCATAGGCCCCCCAGGCCCTCCAGGTCCCCATGGCCCGCCTGGCCCCATGGTAAGTTTCCTTCTCCCTGAAAGGTAATCATTTATCTATCATGTGCTACTAGGGAAAAGATGAACACAGACAGTGTTTGTTTTGTACTGCTCTCTGGGGAATGAACAGAAAAAGTGAGGTGTTCTGCCTACTTCACAGTGCTGCCTTTCATTCCCCTAAACACGTGCATTAGAAAGACGTAGAGCCGAGGAGAGACAGATCTGGCAAGCTTTACTCCAAGGGGCCATGAACACCGGCAAATCATCTAACCCTCTCACTGCTGTAGGCTGTTAGTAGCTAGTTACGGTGATTATCAAGCCAGTGAAGAGGGTTTCTAAGCAGCTTTGAAGCTTGAGACCCCTCCCTGAATTATCCAATGAGAACCTGTGTAAAACAGTGTGATTCAAGGCTGAGGCTGGCTCCCACAGATGATGGAGTGTTGGATCTTTCTCCTTCCGTGTCAATGGCTCTTCTGGTGATTCATGGATCCGGGCCATGCTTGCTGCGGTTGTCTCCCCATGAGCAATGGAGACAGCATTCCTGACTCCATAGAACTGCCAGCGGGGAAGGCAGCCCTGAAGCAAGCGCGGTTCTCTAACTGCTGGGGTGCCTGCCGACAGTTGTGCTTCGGCTCGGATGTGGACGGCAGAGGGCTTCAGGGGCCTTTGACACAGCAAGGAACAAGGCAGGAAGGATATAGAGTTACACTCATCTCTCGGGTGTCTTCATAAACCGGAAGACGTCAATAACAAAGAGGAAGGCACGTGTGGCCACCCTCTATTCCAACTGCACTCTAGAGAGAGCATCGTGGGAATGATCCCAGCCACAGGGTAGCCTGGTCACCCAGGTCTCACTAATTGCCTCCTTTCTTTGGTAAACAACTTCCATTAACCTTGTTCTCGTACACCAAATAGTCCATTAAGAATTAATCAAATGGCATGTTTTTGGCTTTTTATACTCCTTTCACTTTAAGTTAGAAGGTTAAATTAGAAAATGCTACATCCTGTTCAAATGATAAAGTTAATTAGCTTAAAGGAATTTGAAACCATTATTAACATGAGATAAAAATACTCAATAATGAGAGCCATTTCCTGAAAATGTTTATTCGCAACTTATCAAGAAGGAAAACATTACTCTAATGTAGACATATGTAACAAATATCTCAGCGAACATGGTCAGCGATTTTTCCCTCTGTTTTATTTCACTGATGGATATTTAAATATGCATCTCCCTGAATAGCTTATTAGAATCTCTTTAAAAGTTCAAAGCAATCCAGAATAACCTTCAGTTAATTTAAATTGATAATTAGTTTCTATATTTGTATTTTCCGCCAAACAACTTTCTTTTTATCCTGATTCATACATTCATTATGACCTCCTTTCTTTGATAAACAACTATTATTCACTTCTGTAACAATAAATGCAATCCAAATCATAACGCTTAGGACTCTTTGATCTTAAACTAGACGAATGGTTTTCCAGACTCCCAAGCTTGGATGCCATCTTCCTGCCGCCTTTGGATTCTTCAACACCTTGGTTATGAAGAGTGAAGGACAAAGATCTCCTCTTCTTGCTACTCAGACTGTAGAGATTTTTTTCCCCCCTGAATTTCTGGCTTTTACGTTCTACCTCTATTCCATAAAAATTCATGAATTATCTCAAATATTCCACCAGGTTATAAAATGGTAATTTGAGAAGTACCTGCAATGTAAATACAAAACAGGGGCTCTCTTTTTGCCTAACTTTTCTTCCATGAAAACCCCAGCAGCTTTCTCCTCTCATAGGCATTTAGCAGACAGAATTGCTCTTAATGAATTTCCTATTACAGAGCAACTCAAGAGCTGGAAGGAACATTTGGTAGGTAATAAATAACATTCCACTGACCTGCCTCTGGCTAGAGCTCAGACGAGAAGATTCTTGCCTTACATCTCATTTTATACTTGATATAATACTCATTTCTAAGGAAGCAGTGAGTTTTTAATTAAAGCTGTGCTTTCCATTTTCAGGGACCCCATGGACTTCCTGGACCAAAGGTACCAGCAAATCCCTTGATTATTTGATTTCTATTTCCTTGATGGTCACAGGCAAGCATGACGGAAGCATGTCTGTCCTGTCTTATTTACTTGTCAAGTAATGTTGATAGTCTTTAAGCCTTTAAGCACCCAGATGTTTAACTCTCACAGTACAATGCGACTCACGATGAGCTTAAGTGCTAACACCTGGAAATAAATCATTCCGCATTTTGCTTTTACCCTTGTCACTGTGTAAGTTTTTTTTAAATACGTGGCATATTAAAATCTGCCACGTAAGGGTCGTCTGATGAAATTCTCAGACTAAGCCAGGAGCTTTCTCTTTTTATGGTGGCAATAGTTCTATATTTGCTGTCAACTGAAGGTCTTGCTTGCCACACACTACAACTGCATCTACCTGCCTTGGCTTCCTAGCATCTCAGTGTCTTCCTTCCCATGGGTCATAATCTAGAATAGGATGAGGTATATCAGCTGTGACGTCACAGAATTTATGTACGTGTAAAAAGGAGCAATGGAGAATAGGCCCTCCTTGACAGAACCAGTAGAGCCTACACTGGAAAGACGGTCTCCGCCTGTTCTTTTCTTCTACGGAGACCCAGAGAGCATCTTTAAATGCAGTATTAGCACTAGGCTTCTGAAAGCCCAGAGCAGCCACTCTCTCCTGGGGGTTGGCAAGGCCCCCTTTGGCTCTCCCAGCTATGAAGGGTTGACACAAGAATCCTTGGCTTTCCTTTTCAGGGGCAGGCAGGTAACACAAGAAGGGGAAGAGCTGGTCACCTCGTTCTTCTTCGAATGCCTTACCTTCAGGTTAAGCCAGTGGCTAGTGTATTAGTTACTATAATGACTGAGGAGAGTACGGCTCCCAAGGCTGTTTTAATTCTGAGGTGATTGAGACACACCATAACCATTCAATCAGATGAGGCCCAAGATCCTTTTGGTACAGAACATGACATTAAGTCCTTTTTCCACAACAGTTGTTATTTCCATCATTGCTATCAACAAGTTATAAAATTGAAAAGACCTCAGATGACCTATGTTAGTTCCTTGACTCTGCAACTGATAAGCTACACAGACCCAGAGCAGTTCACTTATTTAATGTAAATTACAGGAAGAGATGATGACCAGGTTGGTAATAGAATTTGGTGCAGATATGAAATTTGGTCTTTTTGCCACTTGATTTGACTGCTTTTGGATTGACATTTGAAACATCTACTCTTACCAATATGTGGTTTCCTACCAAAGAATTTCAGGGCCCGCTAAGTCTGCCCTTCGTCATCTTAAAACCACACACGAGAAATGAGCTCACATGCAAAGCCGTGAATCTCAAGTTTAGAACAGTGGCCACTGAGCCTTGGCCTCAGTGCATTGTTAACTATGGCACTGGGACCTCAGGATTAGACCTGGTCAATTATAGCAGATTTGGGTTTTCAACCGTGGCTACACTACAGACTCACATTTTCAAGATCTACAAATTCTACTATGCTATGACAGTGTGTGGGCCCTCTGAAAGTTCAAATACATAGCATGCTCTCATGGGTGCATCCATATCAGGGTTTCCCATAATTTTCTCATGAGCATTCTCATTTAGGCGGCTGTTAATTATACCCATTCCTATGCTCGCTTAGTTATGAGACTCTAGACTCTGCTCTAAATGAGCAGCACACTGGTTTTCACTATCAGGCGGATTGGATAGAACTTCAAAGGTTAAAAGTCCCTTCAGCCAATATGAACATGCCCTCCATACAGTGAGGTCACCTTCCTTTCACGAGTCTTTCCATGTTTTCTTGACAAGTGAATGCCCATACTTAAAAGCTGGAAAGTGTATGTGTCCGAACTCTCTATCTCTAACGTGCTATTACTGCTGGGCAATCGGCATGCTGTATCCCTGGATTTTTCCTGAACTGAGTCAGGAGAATTTGCCACTTATCAGGGCTCTTGTAATGTCATTCCATGTTAAACTGTACTTCCTTCATTCTAACATGGCGCAGACAGTCAGGGAAACTATATTCAAGTTCTCTGATCTTCATAGTCTCCTCTGGGACTGTCAATTTGTGGTTAACTATATTGATTAATCCACGCAAGAACCCGACTTGGCAATGTCGGGGAATGAGGACTTGCAGAATGGCATTACTTCAAACATCAGTGTCTACGTTTTCAGTTCATTCTCCTGGGCAAAATGCTTAAAGGCTTAAAATGTCTGTCTATAACACTGCCCTGCATATTCCAGTTTTCAATCCCAGCAGAGTGGGGTTTCCTACTGATCCCTTCAGTATCCACCACTCTGATTGTCTCTGATTTGCTTAGTCAAAACAATGTAACACTAAGTTCCTTGAGGTAGAACTCCAGGATCCATGATGTCAGCTGTACATCTTGTGGTGATACTCAACACGTTTTTTCCTTGAGTTTCAGCGCTTTCTAGAATATTATTTGTCATCTCTAGCTTATGAAGCTTTAAATTAGGTTATTAACTGATGCACAACCAAGCTAGCCTCACTCTGCTGTCACCTAAAACTGGAATCTGCAAGTGTTTCAGAGACTGGGTCTCTTCTCTCACAGTTGAAACACCCATGATAGCAACCAAAATTGGCATTTGCTTTTGCATTTAGGGTGAACCAGGGTTAAATGGTGTTAAAGGATTGAAGGGTGAACCAGGCCAAAAGGGTGACAGAGGACCCCTTGGTCTTCCAGTAAGTAAAGAAAACTTTCCATTTGGGGGCAAATCTCAGATTTTTCTTTCTACCCTAAGTAACCATGCTGGTTTGCTCGGCGACTGTCTTACAGTCGAGAGTCCTGTCATTAGAACACACACTGTGTCAGAGCAGAGCACAGTCCAGTTTTGTTTTCCCTGATGTCTTGATCTCGTGTCTCAGGGTGACCCCATAACAAGCAGTGCCACAAATGTCCCGTCACACGTCAATTACATACATGCCAACCTTGCTCTTGTGGGGCTGACAGGCAAGTTCCGCCACTGTCTCTTCTAAAAAGTGATGCTTATTGTTTCATGGTCTCTCCCAAGCACGTTCATGGTCTAATACAGGGTAAACCCTGTACTCCGTTGTTTTGATCTTTCGGAGTCTGTACAATCTCTAGCACTCTGTTGGTGGCACGTATGCAATTGGCCATCGTTGAGGTCAGTGCTGTGGCCCTTACATTAGTTGACCGCATTGTGTTCTGTATGTTTTGTGTTGTCCGTTTTGGAGATTCCCTGTTATGAGGTTCATGGGAGAATAGTGGATAGTACGGAAGACATATTCTGCAGTTGTAAAGATTTTTATTCATCATGAAAAAGGGGGTTTCACCCATTCATATACTTTATGCCAATATTCTTCCCACAACAACTTGAAAGGGTTTTAAAATTATTATTGAGTGTAATGGTTTAATTTGGGGCTTTTAATACGTTGTTTATTCAGTAAATGAAGATAAGGGTCAGTAAAAATATTGTAGGTTTCATTTGTAAAATATGACATAAAAACCAGTAACAGAAAATAGTTGTATAGTAGAGATGTGAGATAAAAAATGTTGATGGTCCCTATCTCATTTTCCCCATGGGTATTGTGTTTTCAGGAGTAACATCCACTCAAAAGCCCATGACTTCTAAGTCAGACACCGCAGCTGTTTCGTACACATTTACTTACTGAGTGAATCATGGGAGCTTTATGTTATAGTTCAAGTTAAATTGTGCCAATTGGATCAATGGAGCATAGACACAAAACATTTGTAAGCCCTTAGTTCCACACCCCAGTTAGATAAAGAATCTTATCATCAATATAAATATCATTTTAACATTTATCTTCAAATGTTATAATAGTGACTTTAAAAAAAAGGCTTAAGAAGCTTTGCATTTCCTAAACGTTTAGTCTAGTTTCTCTAAACTTCCCCCTACTGTCAAATTTACGGCTGCTGGGGATTTTTACAGCCCATTTAGCCAAAAGTTATTCCTAAACAAGCAACAGCAATACCTACTGTTCTTGATCGTTGCTACCTAAAGCTCTGTTTTGTACTTACAGCGTTGATCATGACAAGATCATACTGAAAGAATTTTTAAATTAAAAAAAAATATGTGTTGGCGTTGCTGGCAGCTGGAATCGATTTTTTTCTTTCATTTTTTTTTTATTATTATTAACTGCACCTGAAGCATGAAGCTGAGAAAGAGTTCTCCAGCCTGGCCAAGAGAATCAAAAGTGTTAACACGACGTCTTCTTAAATATTCCATGACGTAGTTTGCTCTGTAAGAGCCTCATCAAGAAGGGTTATAGTTACTCTTGCTACAGACACAGAAAGTGCCATTTTATCATTCCGCCATGGGTAGCCCTCAATCCGAACTAAGGAAAAGCATGCAGTAATCTGAGACGAGTAGGTTTTAAGTCATTTCTCATACAAACATCAGTGTAAAGGTTATTTGAACTGAACTGGGGGACAGACTGGCACTTATTTTGACTTGAGCCCATATTTTTTTCTTGTTCCTAGAAGTCCCTCTAGTGGTGACTAATAAGCACAGCCTTTTTGTTCATAAAAGCGTTTTAACAAGTGTAGCCAGAGCTCTGGCGCCCTTTCTTAGGAGATTGCCCTTACTTTCTCTCCAGAATCTAAAGAAATCTATCATGAATAATAGTCTTTAGAAAATGAATTTCATGTGGACATAGACCTAGAAACCCCTTTCCTGTGTGTTGTCAGCAAGAACTCTGTAGGCCACTGTAAGACCTCCTTCACCAGACTTCTAGAGAAGAATTTCCTGGCAGAAATGTCACTAAAATGCCATCACCTGTGGGGCATGTATTGTCATGTGATTTTTTTTTTAACTAACTATCTGTAGCACTGTGGTATTCACCCCAGAATTCTGTGACTGTGTATGATGTTGCTTGAAGTGTTGCATTTGCTCACCAGTGCCTCCTACTAATCTCTGTTCTTGTCATTCGTGTGCCAATCCCGACCAACCCAATCACACAGGGAGCATCTGGCTTAGACGGGAAGCCAGGATCCCGGGTGAGTCAGCCCCGCGTCCTGCTCCGATGTGTGTGCGCTCCGTGGATTGTGTGCTCCACCGGGGAAGACCCCTTTGTTCCTTGTGGGCTTCCCAGATGATGAGGGGTCGCTTAGGGCGAGAATCAGAGGGGAAGTGGATGAGGACGGTGGAAAGGGAGAAAGAGGGACAGAGAATGGGTCACAACTCGGAAAGTATGGCCCGAGCTGCCAGGACACCTTCGGAAGTTCAAGTCTGGATAATTTACTGAATGAGAAGAGTGCTGGGTCCCACTGCCTTCAATGTCTCAGCAACCTTAAACAGTTCATAACACCTTCCCTGCATTCCCATGGGAAAGGCCCCGAAATGGTGAAAAATGAAGAATTTATTTTAACTTGCTTTTCCTTTACATTTTTGTCCATCCTAGAAATGCAATTTCTTCCTTAAAAATTAACTTCCAAGTCTCTATTCATGAAGCAAAGCATGGGTCTCCATCATTTTTACCACTTTTTTGTTTTTAGCAGCTCAACTTTTAAACTTTAGCCATAGTCACTCAGTATTTGGAAGCATTGTGGAGGTGAACTTTGAGTTGAAGCAATAAGAGAGTGATTAAGACACTAAGAATTCACCAACAGGAGAATGAATTCGAAACTCTGAATTCTTTCCTATCCAGAGAGTCTAACAGAATCCACCAACCTGCCAGGACAATGAGGGGAATGTGCTAGACAGGTTGAAATAATCCTTGTGTGTGCAAATACCATTTTGCACTCTTCGCCACGCTAGGCATTGTCTTCCTGATAATTGAGCAAATATATTTGAAATCCTTACTACATTTTTAAGAATCCAAATTTTCAGTTCTGAAAACCTTCAGGCAGTTATTATTTTCTGCCAGACCCCAGAGTTCTTACATCCTTTCAGATATTATCTTCTCTGCCACAGAAACCAATTCTGTCAGTCGAATCATTTTACCTGCCTGATGTGCAAATTATGGGCAAAGCCTAGAAGAACAACCCCTCCACCTCATGAGCCCCTGCTGTCCCAATGGAGCTGCAGAATGTTGTTTTGAAAGTTAAACACTTCTCATTCATATGTTTTAAAACGCTGAAAACAAAGTTTTGAGGCTTTGGCCATGGGTGTCAGTGGCTGTGGAGAAAAGACTCCGGGAAAAGATGGTTATATTTTCCTGGTTAAGATTATGGAGGCATGGGACTGGAGAGATGGCTCAGCAGTTAAGAGCACTGGCTTCTCTTGCAGAGGACCCAGATTCAGTTCCCAGAACCCATGTGGTGGCTCACCAGCATCTCTAACTCCACTTCCTGGGATCTGGTGCCGTCTTCTGGCCTCCATGGAAACTGCACACACATGATGTCTATACATACATGCAAGCACTCACACATACACATAAAATGAAAATAAATCTGAGAGAAGAATGATGAGAGCAAAATGAAGATATTTCATCAGATAAGAATAAATAACTGTGAAATATGGCTTTTGTGTATACTCTTTGTTAAAGCATGCAGTTAGATACTTCCTCCCTGTTGCATGGATTTCTCAAAAATAACTGGCATGAAAAACCATCAAGAATAAAGTGATTTAAAATCAGATAAGTTATCCTAAGACATCATTCTCCCAGACAAGTAAAACAGAACTTTTCTTGCAGTCCTTGTCTCTCACTCGTCTCATGGTATTTTATTTTAATCTTTTTTAGGGTGCAGATGGTCCTATAGGACCCCATGGCCCTGCAGGTCCCAAAGGAGAAAGAGTAAGTCTCTCTTTGTGTTATCACACTTAAGCTGAGCACTGAAGGAAACAAAGCATGGCTTCGAGACAATCTCAAACTATTCAGTGTCCAAGAAAGATGGGGGGCTATCTAGTACTAAATGAAAATGTCACCATTCGGAGTTCTGTTCAGAGTCCTAAGACCAAGAGAAGAAAACCACACAGTATGACATGGGATCAGTCTGCCTTAATGAAAACAATATATACATTTCCATAGCTGAAATAAATAGCTCCCATTATTCCTTCTTAACCCATAAGGAAGATATTTTCATTGGGCCTTCATCCAGAAAGTTGAAGTCAATGGGGCTAAAATTTCCAGAACTACATATTCTGGTTGATAATCTTAATACAAAGCTACTGTATTCATTCCGAGTAAGTTATAATGTTTTTCCAAAGGAAATTACAAAACCTACATATTCTTCTCCATTCAGTTACCCATACTCTCATTTTTCTTTTGTGAGTTAAAGAATGACCTGTTTTCCTGTAGCCATAAGGAAATGATTTCAGTGAGTTATAAAGCGGGACCCTTTCACGAACCTCACTGTTCTAGTCTATGCTTCCATATCCTTGGGAGGAAAAGAAAGAGACACTTGGGGGAAGATGAATATCTGACACACAAAAAATGTGCAGCAGCCTCGGCAGCTGATCATGTGTCTGGAACCTCTTCCCTTCTATTTTTCACCCACTTTTTCTTTTCTTCACCTTGAAAAACTGCAAACGTGTGTGTGTGTGTGTGTGTGTGTGTGTGTGTGTGTGTGTGTGTGTGTAGAATTGTGTCATCAATTTCCCTACCAGGCACTGTACAAGATGAGGAAAGTATGCTGAATGTGAGCATTTCATGATGTTGGCATGGTTCACCGTGTAAGTTTGTGGGCTTTTTAAAATGAGAGTTTTCATCAGTCTGGACTAATTTGATTTTTAAAGAAAGGACCAGGTAGTAATGTCTCTGACATGCCTTCTAATTCCCTAGTCCTGTGTTCTGTAAAGTAAGTTCATGCATGCAATAAATGCTTATCAAATGTAACTGTGTACAATGCAATCCTTTGGGGTGAAAGAAACACTCCTCCTACTTAAAGAAAACACCCTTTGCTGGTTGCTCTGCTACAATGAATAATACCATTATAATTGATTCATCATCATCAAAGAGACTTTTATTAATGATCATAAGTATATACACACTATATAAATAATGCTGCAAAGGAAGCATCTGGGGTTTTTTTTCTATTATTGAAAATAGATTCTTTTCTCACATAATATGTCCTGATTATGGTATCTGCTCCCTGTACTCACCCAGTTCCTCCCCACATCCTCTCCCATCCTGTATCCCATTAGAAGAGAACAGGCTTCTAAGAGATAATATTAAAATATAACAAAATGAAATATAAGGTAAAGCAAAAAAATCAAGGTTGGACAAGGCACACCAACAGAAGGAAAAGAGCCCAAGAGAAGGCACAGGAATCAGGGACCCACTCATTGGCACACTTAAGTATCCCATAAAAACACTAATCTGGAAGCCATAATATATATGCAGAAGACCTTGTGCAGGCCCTGTGCATGCTGCCACAGTCTCTGTGAGTTCATATGAGCTTTGCACATGTTGATTTACAGGACCCTGTTTTCTTAGTGTCCTCCATTCCCTCTGGCTCTTACGCTCTTTCTGCCTCCTCTTCCATGGGGTTCCCTGAGCTCTGAGGGGGAGGGGTTTGATTGAGACATCCCCTTTAGGACTGAATAAGAAAGCATCTACCTTCATTAATCTAGAAGAGTTTATGTTGCAAAGAAGAAATCTATGCAAAAAAAATAGCCAGAGAATAAGGCCAAAGTCAATACAACTACATGGGCTAGACCCCAGTGAAGACTGGCCTTATCCAAGAAGAGTTCCAGAAAGAGATGAGTCCTTAAGAATGTATTTTCTGGGCCGGGCGGTGGTGGCGCACGCCTTTGATCCCAGCACTCGGGAGGCAGAGGCAGGCGGATCTCTGTGAGTTCGAGGCCAGCCTGGGCTACCAAGTGAGTTCCAGGACAGGCGCAAAGCTACACAGAGAAACCCTGTCTCGAAAAACCAAAAAAAAGAGGAAAAAAAAAAAAAAAAAGAATGTATTTTCTGAATCCACTATTGTGGATCAAACCAACAACTTCTGATAATTAGCTTCATTAAAAATACTTCAAAGCTAAGAGCGTCCTGCTGCTGATAAAGATTCATTTTCAAGCACTGGATGAAGAAGAAACTCAGTCCATCCTAAAATTGGAGCAGCAAAGCTCAGGCGGTCTGTTGGCAAAGTGCCCTGGGCTCAAGAGGGTTTGCTGTTTGGTAAATCAGCTGTTACTTCCGATAGCTCAACAGTATCTCAAGGGTATCAGGTCTCAGTGCTGGTGCAGAATTAACCAGAAGAGCCAATGAAGTCTCTAAGAATTTGTGAATGCATAGTTGAAGCCAGGTGCATGCGGTGTGAAGTGCCACACTTGTGTCTCCTCAAATGGGATCGTGTGTCAGTATGCCGCGAGTGCCCTCGCTCAAAGTGCCAGACCGGAGTGTGAATCTCACAGCTAATGGAGGTGCCATCTGGAGGCTCCTGCAGATGTTTCTGCTTTGAAAGCAAAGGCAGGCCTTCTAGAACAAGTCCTGGGTACTGATATGCAAATGAATGAGCCTGCATGAAATTTGGCCAGCCTAAAAAAAAAAAATGGAGCCCTTCACATGCAAGCCTTCTCCATAGGTGACGGACACATTCGTGCGCAGCCCCCCATGCTCCCTGCCTTCCACTGATTTCTTCATCTGGGTAAAGGACAGGGCTTTGAAGCCGTTCCTAGAGCCCTCCTTTGACTTGTTACATCGAGCAAAACACTTTCTCCTTCAAGCCCCTTAGAGGTTAGGTCTCTCCTCCCCAGCTGAAAGCGAGCTAGTGGTTTTGTTCTGAATACTGAATTCTTCCTCTGGCCTTAGAACTCTGTAATGTTTTAAGTTTGAAAGGATCAAAGGTTCTTTTGGAACTCCTTAATCCAGGGGGAAAAAAACTATACATTAAAATCCCTGGGTTAATATTTCATTTCTGAGGGTACCCAAGACGCAACCGCTGGGGTTGGTGCTTTGGTGCTGAGGCAAAGATCCAAATTCCATGTGGCTTGAACAAGACAGGAATGTTTCTTTCATATAACCAAAAGCCAAAGGAGGAATCTAGGCTCTGCTTCTACCCAGGCAGAATCCTAGCTGTCAGTCCAAGGGTCACTCAGGGAGACTTGAACCAAGGACAAGGCTCTCCAACCCCAAGGGAGATCATCTTAGTGGGAACCACCTTCCAAGGAACTTGTAGCTGAGTGTTCCCAAGGCATTCCTGACCAGCACTGGCTAATGGATCCACTTCTCATGGTGCTCCGCTGTGAGGGGCAGGCTGGTCTAGAAGAGAAATCCTGCAGACAAGTGTTGGAGTGACCGCTTACTGTTTAGATAAGCCACAGTATGTTCCTTTTAAAAAACAAAGCAAACCAAGGTTCTCAGTAGAGGTGGGGGTGGAGAAGTAGGAAGTGCCATGGTGATATTTAGACTAGACCTGGTCTACTTTCTGTGAACCTACCTCTAAACCCCATGAACACACGCACACACGCACACTCGCGCACACACCATTTTAAAACTCATAACACCGCCAAGCCTATCAAAAGAAATCAATTTTAAATTAGCATACTTTAAAACTCTTTCCACTAAAAATATGACCTCTACTTGTATAGTAGCTAGCACTTGAGACATCAATTATTTAACGCTGTATAATGTCATATATTACTATCACATTTAGTCTTCAGGACAATTTCACAGACTATTTATCACTATTTTATCTGTGACTGATATAACCCAAGCAAAGAAGGGTTGAGAAAGTTCTAGCGTTCTGGAGGCCTTACCACCAGAAAGAGACAGAAATATAATTCGAGAACAGAGAAGTAAATGCCTATCCCATGCCTCTGCTGGTAGATTTCCTGGCTTTCCACCCACACACACAAAACATGGACTGAGCTTTAAGCCCCTCTGATGACACAATAAAAGAATGAAGATAGAACTTTCTATGGAGGTACTCACGGAAGCCCCTGACATTTTCATGCTACATAGTAACACACACCTTAATCTGGAGGAAGCAGCCCAAAAACAATCTTAAAATGAAAAATATATCTTTATTAGGTTATTTCTATCCATGGACCACCTCCAATAATCCTGATTCTTCACAAGCATTCTGGATTATCATTTATGCTAACCCTATTAAATGGACAGTTAGAATAGTAAAGATCATATGTGTCTACCCACCAAGCACTTGCTGAAGGCATAAAGGTTTTTAAACCTTCTTTTTCAAAAAGAAGACAAGATGTGTATAACAATGTATGACCCCGTGTGATTAATTTGTTCAACTAATATTTGCTAATGTGCTGAGCACTATTCTAAAATATGGCTGATGGAAACAAAGCTGGGGGCCCTGGGGCCCCAGTGTGCCCATTCTAGTGAGAGCCACAGACAGACAATAATAGTAACTCTGTGTGTCTCACAGAGTGCAGGGACCAGAAGGTGCAGCTGAGGTGCAGCTGTGGAAATGGGGAGAGTGTCAAGGAAGGGCTCTCTGAAGAGACTTGATTTTTAAGAAATCTTACATGAAGGAGAAGGAGAAGGAGAAGGAGAAGGAGAAGAGGAAGGAGAAGGAGAAGGTGGCAGCAATACAGGCCAAATATCCCTAATCCAAAAATTCAAACTGTGAATCCCTCTAAAATCCAAAAACCTTTGAGCCCTAACGGAACACCACAGATGGGAATTCTACCCTGGCCTTATATGACACATTGCAATAGAAACAGAAGCATAATAAAAGTATTGTATAAAGTTAACTTGTAGGGGATGTGTACAGGATTCATGTCTAAAACAACTGGATTTTGTAGTTTATATTGTGTCTCATCCCCCAAATATCAAATTCAAATTCAGCTTTGCTCCTAAGCATTTCTGGAAAGGGATAGGAACCTCTACTTTAAAACAAACAGTAATGCTCTCCACAGTGCCAGAGGAACCCAAGCAGAGCATTCTACACATAGGAATCCTTCAGCACATCTGGGTGGCTAAGGGTGGTGGCTTCTTCCTGTCTGTCAATGGCCATCTAGTAACATCTGCCATGGTGGATGACTGTCACTACAATTTTAAAGGAGCATGAATCATTGACATTCTGATAGAACACTTAAATGGCAGCTTTCTGTGTGAGCTACATGGGAATGTAAGGGTTCATGTATGACTGGAACTTTCTGCTTTTTCACTTTAGGGAGAAAAAGGAGCTGTGGGAGAGCCTGGACCCAGAGGGCCCTATGGGCTGCCTGTGAGTTCACTATCACATGACCGCCACCATCAGCATGCTACTGTGACCTGCTACTGACATGGTTAACCCTTCCCTAGTGGGCAGACTAATCTCATGATAGGAGCAAAGGCAATCCAATGAGTAGTCACAACACAGAGAATTCTGCACTGCAGAAAGGTCATAGTCTCAAATGATCTCTGTACATAGAGACACACCCAAGCAGGTCATGTGATTGAAGATCAGAGACAAGGGGACAAACAGCACCAACTAGAAAGCAAAGTTCTGCCTGACAGATGGCACCCTTCCATGCCATCTGAGTGGACACCCATAACTGGCAGTCCCTTGATGGATCATTGGTGTCAATTGGATGTGAAAATTTCATTTATAATAACCTTCATTCCTTGTCTATTCTCATAGATTAGCAAAAAACAAATTCTTTTGCAAGTGGAAATTATGATTCAAATTAAATTTCTATTCATGATGACAGTGTTTATGACCTTTCTAAATTCCTGAGAGGACAGATGATCTTCAGAACATAGAAGGTTGGCAGTGTTCTGCCTTCTAAAATTGTGAACTATGCAGAACCGAACTGAGGTCCCAGGTTTCTGTAGAGATGCTCTGCACCGTGGTTCCAGTCAGTTGTGTAGAGGAAGACTCAAAGTAGCAAGGGTTGCATGTAGGTTTTTAACCTGCCTGTGCTTTCCACGGGCTTCTTATGAACTCAGAAAACAAACTTCATTCACAATCATTTCAGTGCTCAACAAGATACTCGCTTTGAAATAGATGTCAAAGTGTACTAATGGAATGAGCGTAGCTTTTGGGAACTTTTGATGGAACATAGTCTGATCCAACATTACCACCATGCAGGGGGAAAGTTACCATCTTGTGTAAACAGTCTTCGACCAACCCTCTTGGGAATTCCTCTTCTACAAAGTTCACTATAAAGCAGCTTTTGAAGTTGTTATGTTTACACTCCTTGTATTCAAGGTGATTGTCTAGTCAAATTCAAACTATATTTAATGATAAACAATTTTTAGGTTCTCCATTAATTGAAAAGCTGAGTTCTCAAACTAAAGGAGCATTGATTTACATCTTCCGTTAGTGTTGGTGTATTTTTTAACTCAACTAAACATTTTTTTGTTTTGCTTTGCACTTCATTACTGAGCTGCTAAGTCAGACAGCAAGCATAGAATTTGAGCAAAACTACCTATTTAACCCAGTAAAGAGTTTAAATCCCTCATGCCCCATAACTTCAACTAACAGTCCCCTCACTTGATTTAAAGAAATATGACTAATCAAGAAGGCTTTTTCACAATTCTAGCTTAGTCTTTCTAATACTAATGTTGCATGCCCAGAGCAGCCTTAAACAAGAACCTATTGAAACTTAGGAACACTAATGTAGCCACTGTGGTTCTTTGGCAGGGCAAAGATGGAGAGCCTGGTCTTGATGTAAGTAATCTGCACAGCAAACATCCTTCAATTGTAATTGATGCAATCAATGGTCTCCATCATCAGGAAACACTAAGAGTACAGAATATTTTGTCTGTGCATGTGTTATGAACACACACACACATCATATATATGTATATAGTAGATATATAATTACTGTGCATGTAGACAGCAATATAAAATACACTAGTATTTGCAACACTAGTATTTGCATGAGATAAAGGAAAAATAATTTATGTAAATTAGTAATTGACACTGGATAGTGATACTTCAAAATCTTTTCCTAAATTAAGGATACTCAGCATCAACTATGTTATAGAAAAAAATAACTATGAATCAAATCGGTCTGCCTCTCATGTGCTGCCCTTGGGGAATGGTGTTTTGTTAAAGCTATTATAATGTTCTTTTTCTTTTTCCATTAAGTCTCTATGTACATTTTCTCTTATGCTAAAATATTATATAAAAATACAGACTGTCAAAAGTAAATGCCTCTAGGAACTGTCATAGCTTGTCAGTATTGTGTGAGTAATGAAGTTACAATAGTTGCTGTTTATTGAGCACCTGTTATATGCAGGCATCATTCTGGCACTTGGCATCCACCATCTCATTTAACTTCCACAACAGCTGTGTGATAGTCATTAACCTTATTTTATAGTCAAGGGACTAAAGGGCAGAGGTAAGTGATTTGCCCAAACCCACACACGTTAGTAAGTGTGCCAGGATTCAAATTAATATTCTTGTGCTCTTTCTCCTGCATTTTTTAGGAGAAATAAAGCAAGAAACTTGTTGTGCATAGCTTATCGAAATGGTAAAAAGTACTATTTCTAAGTGCTACTGTTCTTTGTGAGTTTAAAGATTGACGTGTCTGTTATTATATGTGAGTTCAGACCAATGAACTGTGGTTAGTGGTGTTTGTTGATTTTGATATGATTTTACCACAGTTATACCATTAGATAACTGGAGTTTGCTTTTTATCCCCTAGGGCTTCCCTGGTCCTCGAGGCGAGAAGGGTGACCTGGGAGAAAAGGGAGAAAAGGTGACTTCTCCCAGCATGCACCTTGTGTGTCTCTGCTAACACTGTCTGCTCTGCTGCTGAACCTGTGCGATTCCATCATACGCCTTTCCTGTCTCTGCCCTGTGTCCCAAAAACATACAGACGGCTGATCTAAGGAATCGGGTCTTCAGAGAGGACTACTGAAGGCTACACAGCTAGAAATGAGGGTACCATCCAGCATAGGAGGAAGATTTCAGCCCCTAGATATCAAAGCCACAGTTTTTCAACTTCCTGACACCAATTATTTAAAAGGTCATGTCCAGGGGTGGGAAGGATTGTAAATTTTTTCACAAAAGTAAAATCACATCACACAAACCTCAATGGTATTTTGGCAAAGCCTAGCTCACCCGAAGGCCAGGATCTCATTTATCTTTATGACATTCCTCAGAGAGAGACTGATGCATGGTACATTTTGATTTTTTAAATTCAGAGGTAGAAGAGAAACACTGTGAGAGAGAGACCACAGTATGCCCGCTGTGCAGAGGCTGCTCTGTTAGCCGGAAAGCCAATAGTTGTAGGCTTTTCAGTGAAGACATTGGTTATGGCTTGATATTGAGGATTCCTCTGGACCATCAGTCAACTCTGTAGGCTATAGGGGCCAATATCAAGCAACATGATTTTATGACTAAAAGAAAAGTTTGGATTGTAAATTTTAAACATCACTTTTTCCATTTCTCTTTAGTTCTGTCCTGTCTTGTCTTCTCTCTAGTTTGCTATAGTCTTCAATCCATTAGTAAATCAAATAAGTTTTTATATTGTGTGAAACAAAAGGCAAAAAAAAAGTCAATAATGAAAATATTCAAACATCTATCTCATGATTCCAGTTTAAACCAGTTCTACTGCTTAGATTAATTCATGCCCTGATAGAGTTAACAATACATTGTTTTTAAAACCCAGTGAATTCTCCTGAACAGTGAAACTCTTCCCTGTTATGACGCAAGACCAAAGGGGGTATGCCAAAGAAGGGGTATGAAGCCCGCTGGATATGTCTTAAGAATTAAGTTACTTGGCCTCTCATGGGTAAGAGCCCACACAGTAGTCTTCCCAAAGCACCACCGCCAACAGCATCACACATGCCGAGCACCTGTGCATTCCTTTTCCCGAGAGCTTTACACAAGATGCACCCTGACATCTTCACACCACCATGCTGAGGTGGGTGCTATCATTTCCTCACTTCACAAACAGGGAAAAGTATATTCTAAAATGTTCATTTCCACACTGTAAATCCTGACTACAAATTTTATGTGGTCTGAGATAAGTTTTGTGCAAGAGCATTCAACACAAGACAAACTGTCTTGAAGGCCATGGTCACTTATTTTATATTGACCCAGTAGGTTGTATGAATCTAAAATCTTACTCAAGAAAAAAATAACATGTGGTACTCAATTTTATGATCTTTAAAGAAGTTAGAAATTACTCATTTGGCTCAATGGTAAAGTCCTTATCCAGCATGCGCATGGCCCTGAGTTCATTCACCAACATTGCAAAGAGAAGGAGGAGGAGTGGGTGGGAGAGAAGAGAAATTCCCATCAATGTAGCTAATAGAAGCACAAACTTTCAAACCCACCCTCATAAAAATGTTAATCTCCCATATGAAAATATTTCCATGATTAGAAGATGTATATTCAGGAAAATTAGATTCTCGGTGTTGAACAACACTTTGTGTATCTTTTTCTTTTTGGTTTTTCGAGACAGGGTTTCCCTGTGTAGCTTTGCACCTTTCCTAGAACACACTCTGTATACCAGGCTGGCCTCAAACTCACAGAGATCTGCCTGCCTCCGCCTCCCGAGTGCTGGGATCAAAGGCATGTGCCACCACCGCCCGGTCTTTTTCTTTGATATATTAAAAATTGACAACAATTATCAATTTCAACTGCTCATACACTCAATGAGAGATAGGTAACTTTGTGGTACACAGATAATCACTTTATTTCACAGCATGATATTGATTAATAACATTGACATATTATTCTTTTAATGTCCCTTTTCCATAAAGCTTGCTGTTCACTAAAATTTTAACAACAAAATTGCCTATCACAGAATTTGAGTAGTTAATCTTAAACCCATTGGCCAATCAAATAATGAATTCCACTTAACAACCAACACGCTTGGCCTCAGTTAGACCTACTCAAAGATGAGTCATGGCCACATGGAGGGCAGAGCACACCCAAAAAAAAAAAAAGTTTCAGTTTATATCATGGCGTGGAAGCTACTTGGTATGGGAGGGTGTTGAGTCTCCATGAATGAGCGCTTACTTCTGAGTGCATCACCCACTTCTGTCAATCTGCTTTTTCTTCACCCTCCTGCCACATCTTTGTCTTCAATCATGCACAACTGAACTACCCAGAATTTCTTTCCCCTGTATTCAAGACGCCCAAGTGGTTTTGATTCCGAGCCTTCCGACGCCGCAATGTTTTTGGCACACAGGAGATGAACGAGGAGGAGCTTCGGCTCCTGCTGTCACCGTGGATGTTTTCATTTGAATGAGAGTCTCATACATGTCTGTGCTATACATGGTTCTGTCTTTTCCCTCTGAATATTCATGCTGTTTGCTTCAAAGACTGTTCAATTTTATTGTAACTGCCATCCAGACTGCAGAGTGAATGTTCTCATTTATGTATGTATCTCTGTGTCATCTTCTGCATTCTGCACAGCACCAGCTCCCTGTCTATAAGTCTGCAGATGTGTATGTTAATACAAAACAGCTGGGGTGCATTCCTTCCTTCCCCTCCTTTTGCCTCCTTTCCTCAATTCCTCCATCCCTGTGATCCGTGCAGACGTCCCACAACCTTGACCTTGATTCCCAAATACTAATTTCCACAGCTACGTTCCCACTGTATAATTATCCTGCCTACCTCATTTTAATGAGCCCATACTGCTTTTCCTACCTGCAGCACTGTGAGCTGGAAACTCATTTACCATTGTGAACAACAGGCATGAGGTCAACAAGAGATTGAAGAAGACCGCCTAGGTTTATAGATGTCGGTTTCTCCTGTTGGCATGGCTGCCGAGTATTATTAGCACCTGAAACTTTTATTTAACTCAATAAGTCGAGTATTCACTTTTATTTTTGCTGGGGAGAAAAAAGCAAAACACAGTAGAAGCACATTTTAATACCTACATATTTTTACTGAGAGCTGAAAAATAGAGTATGATTGGACATCCCCAGGAGAGACAGAAGCCATTGCCTCTCCCTGAGTCTGTGCAGCCTTCACATGTTAAAGAACAGGATGGGAAAAGGCAAGTTGAAAGGTTCTCAATTGGGTGGAGTATCCATTACCCACCTCCAGCTCCACCTGCCATCTATACCAGGTCCACAGCACAAATCCCCAATTCACAACTGACTCCAGCATTGTGGCGGTCAGCACTGATCTGCCTTTCCGATGCATCAACCCTTTTGGTCTCCTCCTTTCTTCTTGCTGAATGTCATTAATTGATTGATTGATTGATTGATTGATTAATAATTAATAATGAATCCTGCTGCCTGAATCTATTGTCACCATGGCAGTTTAAGTTGTTTTTTTATGGCATCATGTCTTCTCTACATCAGAACACAGTGGTAAATGCCCTTCCAGACTACTCTTAGCTAAGCCATATTGTGAATCATTTTTATTCTTCTACACCGCCCCCCCCGAAATAAAATCTGTCTTTTATTTAAACCCTTGTATTCACAGGGGGAAAAGGGAAAGAAAGGCAAAAAGGGGCCCAAGGGGGAGAAAGGAGAACAGGGCGCTCCTGGATTAGATGCACCCTGCCCGTTGGTATGTCTGACTTGTGCAACTGTCTCCAGATGTTTTGTGTGAGGGGTGCGATGGGAGAGGAGCAGGCCAGAGGGACCAGGAACAGCTGGTTACCGGAGGGTCTTTTCACATGGACCTGCAGACGGGTGCTCAGAAGTTTGTGCCCAGTATACACGGATATGCTTCCCATCGGGTTCCTGGCCATTCGCTCAACTCTATTTCTGCACTCTCAACAGTGCTGGCTGACTCGAGCCCGACCATAGGATGTGAGAAGAGCCAGCGCCATCCCATACCCCTCCAAAGAGGCGGCTATGGTCTCCTGACAAGGCCTCGTCCTGATAATGTGAAACTTCTCTGCACGTTACTGATCCTTCTAAATTGTTCCTCTCCCAGCTTTTCATCTAGTTGTTTCTTTAGCAGATTTTTGCTTTCGATGAATTCTTGCATTAGTAACGTTATGAGTTAATCTTTACAAACAGGGATTCCGTGGCGTTAAGGGGGAAAAGGGGGAGCCAGGCCAGCCTGGCCTGGATGGGCTGGATGCCCCTTGCCAATTGGTACAGTATTTCTCTTTCCTACCATCCTGCATGCCATTCCTTTATTATGTATTCGTCTGTATCAGTGTAAAGGGCTTCTATCTGGAGCAAGCTTTACATGATAAACATACTACATGCATGTGCATGAGCAGGCTCCTCCCCGGGCTCTGCAGAGGGGAGAGAGCAAGCACGTGTCATCAACAAATGCAAATTAATCTTCTAACATTGTCCTCACTACTGGCGTGTCCATCTCTATGTTCCTTGGAATATTAATTTATCCAATAAATTTTCAGAGATTATCTGTAAGGTAGATAAGAATACATGATGCAAAGACACTGGTAGGCCAGAACTTTGGGCTTTTACCCTGCTTATTTTTTTCCTTTCCTCTAAAAGAAATAATGGTATTTTTCTCTCTCCCATTATAATCTTATCAGGCCATAAATAAGGTCAAACCTACATAACGAAGCTTCTATGGTCAAGAGTTAACCAATTCGAAGCAACGTTATTAAGAGACCATAGGAAAGAAAGCAATGGCCCTGCACATCTAAAGTTGATCACTGTCTGCAGCCCAAACCCTGTTCTCTGTCACATAACCTTTTTGACGTCATGGTCTCTCCTTTGAAAACTCACTTTCCTAAAGTAGATGGAACTCCCTCCTCCATTGGCATGAACTCAAAATCCTCCTTATAACTAAAATCTAAAATTCTACTGGCTGATCCTTTTCCTTGTACCAATCTGGCATCACCAATTTCTCCCAAATATGTTACAAAGCTAGATTTTTTTTTTGTTACAATTAAAAAGGTAGTGTGATTATATTTTGTGGAGTATAAAGAAAGCTTTTTATCATCATGTTCCACTTGGTCTGCATGGCCTTACATAATTCTTCAGTTATAAGCATGATTCTTTAAAGGTAAATGTAGATTTTGTGAGTCTTTTAAGAGATTATGTGTATAGAAAAATATTCAGTCAATTGTTATAGTTTATGGAGTACTCTGTCTTTTGTTTGCTTGCTGTTGATAAGTCACATTTTATAAACCCTTCATTGGAGGAAAATGCATGCCTTCGACTGTATCACATCTTCCGGTCTCATTTGTATCTGAAGATGCTTACATCTTAAAGTATATTTTGTAGTATTTAGAAACCTCCATTCGGAATGTTAACCAATACTGAAGATTTAAATGAAAGCGGTGGTAAACACTATGGATGACATTTACTATGATATGTAGATAGACTGCCGTGTTTCCAATGAGTATATTTTGTAATATCTATTTACAGTATAAGAAAGTGGAAAACACCGGCATATGGAGAGCTATAAACTTCAGATAGAAATGCTTTGCCATTGATTACCATTGCCACAAACCATAGTGACCACAAGGAAATGAAACTCTGATTCATTTAGCAAAGATAAGTGTGAGATGTTTTAATGATATTAAGAGGTACCATGCACTGTGCAGATGTGTTATCTAAAGATGTGCCTGTGAGCAGAGCACTAGGCAACTATGCTTTGTAAATTCCATCTTCAAAATTAGACATAGCTTTTTCTGTATTCACGTATGTATTTTTCAGATGTGTGCTCAGTCTGGAAAACATTTGAATTACCTTTATTCTAACTAACAGTAGGCAAAATATCATGAGCCACCACTTAGTATAAGACGTCTATGACTGAAGTCACCTAATAGAAATAATTTTAGAAGTCTCTGAGCTTGTGAACTAAATCTGATTACTTATAAGAAGCCTGAGGAATTATTTTTCTTCCCTTCAAAACCAGGGACCTGATGGATTACCCATGCCTGGCTGCTGGCAAAAGGTAGGTAGGCCTTATGGCTTTTTGTTTGTTTGTTTTTCTGAAAAGAAACCCTAATTTTGACCAGGCCCTTTCCACTGCAAAACAGACCTTTTACATTTGACATTCTTGAAAAATCTTTGGGTATTTCAAAGCAAATATGCAAGCTCTAGGCAGTCTTTAGATGAATGTGTTTATTACAGATTTCTTCCCAAACCAATGAGCAAAAACAGTTGTTGACAAATTATAATCTGGAACCTCAAAGTCATTGTTTGTGATGGAAAGGCACAATATATCTGTTAAGATTGTTTGTCTCTTGGGCGGTGGTGGTGCACGCCTTTAATCCCAGCACTCGGGAGACAGAGCCAGGCGGATCTCTGTGAGTTCAAAGCCAGCGGTCTACAAAGCAAGATCCAGGACAGGCACCAAAAACTACACAGAGAAACCTTGTCTCGAAAACAAACAAACAAACAAAGAAAGATTGTTTGGCTCTCTGTCAATGAACTCTTTCCTTCTATTATTTAAAAATGCTTTTGAATTGTGATTTTCCCTGCATATCAGTTGCATTGACAAATCAGATATATGGTAGAACCCTGTCAGTATTAGTCACACAACTGAGAAAGCAGAAAATACAAACATAACATATATCAGTAATATCTTGATTTATTTAGTAGTGTCTGCTTGAGTTTATACTGGCATCTTTTATATCCGTTTGTTTAACCCTCATCACAGGACTGCCCACAGTCACTGTGAATGCGTTCGGTACAGATGGCTCTACCCAGAGAACCTTCTGTGCACAAAGGCTATATATGTCATACCCTGTCATACAGGGATATTGTTTCAGTTAATTCCATACAGTAACCTACACATGAATAATATAAATTTGGAAATGTGAAGAAACCTCCAAGAACAGCAAGGTGGTAGCTACCAGGGCTAGGAAGGAGAAACAGCAGGAAGTTATGGTAGCGTTTCCAGCAGGCAGACAGAGCTCTGTGCATTCTGCACTGCCCAGGGAGTAATTACAGTAATGCTGTAAGCCCAGTGTGCAGGTTACCAGAGGGCAGAGGAATGCCTAGAAATAGCAATATGATAAAGGAAGCATCCAGGTTGCTTTGATAGTTTTGAAATTTTATCTCCAATGCTTTGTAGCTTATCCAGTAATTGTAGACAGCCACACTTCATTGGCAAAATTAGAACAAACTATGTAAGCCAGAGTATGGAAACATGAGGAGACATTGGTTCTTGGTGGTTTCTCAAGTCAGCAACTCAACCATCAGGAATTCTTAAGTAATTTGCTTTCTCAACTAACTTCAGCCACTTAGCTAGGGACAGAAAAGCCTTCTCTCATAACAGCATCATTTATTTATTAGCTTCCCAAGCTCCCCTTTGAGCCTATCAGATAATTAGCTCAGTTGCATCTGAGGTCAAGAGGGTCTCTGGATACAGACCCCCTCATCAGATTCTTCCTGACCTGGAAAGACCAGCTTCTTGCCAGCTTCTCTGCCATGCACAGACATTGTAACACCATCTTGTGCAGGGATGGCCATTGGCTCTCTAACCTCTCCCTTGTAATTCAATATGATGATGATTTTCTTAAGCTAGTTATCAGCACACTGCCCCTAGAGAGCTAAGAGTTCATTTCCCCCACACTGTGACACCACGAAGAACTCAAGGTCACTTTTGGTCTGGGGTACTTCTAAATCATCTTCCTCTTCATAAAGACATAAAGGTAATGCCAACAAGTGAAAGACTGTTTGTCTTGTTAGCCCCTGGAATGAAAACCTGGTAGGAACACAGATAGTGTGATAGAATCAGAATTGTCCATATAAATATTCTGCTTTCTATGAAACGGATACTATATTCTACATAAGATTAAGAATCTTGTGAGTCTAGCCCCTTCTCAAAGAAAAATAACCCAATTATAACACTTTGGTATTGCTTAGTATCTCCACACAGCACATGTGAACTCCAATCAACATCTCCCCTCCCCCAATATAAATGAAATAATTAGAAAAATGAAATTTTCTCAGATTTTTTTAGATAGCCAATTTAGATATTTCAAATATTCAAGTAATTTTTTATTGATATGCTATAAATAAAGCCCATAGGTGGCTTCTGGTTAGTCGTATTTTATTTAGGCTAGCCAGTGTAAACATGTTTGTGGAATGTAAATGTTTTATTAGCATATACTAATTACACATAATGGGTCCATTATGACATTTCCATACATGTATACAATGTATTTGATCATGTTCATCCACCCGTTACCTTCTCCTGTCTCTCCCCTATTCCCACTGGTCCCCCTGCTATTTTGATGGTCTAATGAATTTCATTAGGTTGCTTAGGGAAGCATAGACACAGGACTGTTCACAGGAGTGTGGACACCTTAGTAGTAGTTAGACTGTTGAAGAAAATGTCTATCCATCCACCACTAACTGTGTATAGGTCCTCCATGCTAGGGTATTGACAAGTTCATCCTTACTCCGTTTTTCTTGGAAAAAGAAAAAAAAAAGGCGTTATTAATGAAATCATTGAAAGGGGACTCTGGACTAGTTACCTGTGGAGGATGGGCCAGAAGGCATCCATTAGCTCACTCTCCTCTGCATTTTACTTTTCTCATTGATTTTTCTTTGAATAAAACTAAAGGAAGCGCCAGACATGGTGGCACATGCCTTTAGTCCCAGCACCCAGAAGGCAGGCAGAGCTCTTTGAGTTTGAGACCAGCCAGAGCTCCACAGTGAAGCCCTCTCTCAAAAAAACAAAACAAACCCAAATCCTAAAAGCAGTCTCTGTGATCTGCTCTATGACCTAACAACACAGTGGAAATTGCTTCTTAGTCTCAGAGTTAATGGCAGTTCTGGAAAGACATTCAGGACAATGGCTCTTCTCAATGAGGAACCAAAGATTTGGGGGAGATGATTTTTTTTTTTTTTTTTTTTTTTTTTTGTCAGAGTGGAACTGTCACATTGCATGAGAACTGATAGTGGGCAGGTTTACCTTGCTGGGCTGCTTCCTGGGCAGGGCTAGTCATAGGAAAAAAGAGACTAAGAAATGCATATGAGTTGTATACAGGAAGGTGTTGGTCCGCTGCCTTTGAGCTTAGACCCTTGGGCCATTATTAGGTTATGTTGTAATGCCTGCAGACATTGTGTGTAGTGGTGAAAGTATACCTGTAATAAAAACCACCGTTTTCTGCTTTCCCAGTGCAGTGACTAAAACAATCACTTATAAAGCTCTTAGTGGCAATGGGAAAATGTGGGCTGGAACTAAGATGAGAATTATGGTAAACTGGATGTGATACGGGAAACATCAAATGATCAAATTAGCTTGCTGACTTGAAAAAGAAAAGACTACAGGGTTCTCCCAGTGTTTGTAAAATAACTGCTAACTTGGAATTGTTACCAAAGAACCACTAACTCCGCGGGTGTCTTTCTGTTGTCTGTTTTTCTGCAGTGATGGATCTAACCTTCTAAGCATGAAGTTGTGTATATAACGGTCCACCTTTTATATTTATAGTTGAAAACTGAGTTGCAGATTTTCCAAGTGTGGAATCTGCTCGCCTGGCACTGCTTCCCCCTGTTCACAGTAATGCAGACGTCCATCTTTTCTCACATCTGAGGTTAGGCAGTTCACAGAAGGAAAGATAGACCAGTGTCTCTATTTTATGTGAACATGTGTATTTATATGGACATCAGTGATAAAGGAACGATTGCTCTCGCTATTTTCTTATTCGGGGCCTGTTAATTGCATGGACAAAGAGTGCCATGAAATAGTTTACATGAAACTGTGACCAAATACGGACTCAAAGCGATGAACATGTAGCGCACATTCCTAGCAGCATTCATTCATTCACGCCCACACCACCTACTGAAACTGACTAAAAACAGCATGACCGTGTGCCAGCCTGCTTGTGTAAACACAGATGCTTGCATGCTGCCTTCCGAGTTCTTTGACGACATCTGAGCTTTTGTCCCTTTGTCGTCCCAAGGGGGTTACACCGTGGCTAATCGCCAAAAAGAGATAAGTTGATGGAGAGCACCCACACAGTTGGTCTTATATTTTGAGGGAGTTGCAGTCCCGACTGCAGATCCACAGCTCCTAATAAAGCGGGCTCCTGTGACCGCCTTGGTTGAAATACCAAAGGGTGGAGCCGATTACTACCACTAGTTTTCCTTGGGCTGCGCTTGGCAGTGAAGACGCCGGAAGAGGACCGGTTAAGCATCCTGCACTGTCTTTCGTGTGACCAAGTTGGAAGGAGGTTTATAACCATGAACACCCAGAACAGCAGGAATTGTTTTTCTAGATGAACTGACTTCCCAGAGGTGTTGATCAGAGTGCTTTGGGGAAATGTCAGAGGTAATGCGGCAGTGTTCTGGAGACGGCGGAGCCTTGGAATGGAAGTCCCCATTTGTGCAGATTGAAAGGTGTGGACATCCCATCAGAGCTCAGGTTGCTGAAGAGAGACTATGTCCCAAGAAGGGATCAGACATAATAAGCTGTGCTGCAAATGCTGGGAAGTTCCTTGTGCTCACTCAACCAAAGGTGGCCAGAAAGCATCCCTCTCTCCCTCCCTTCTGGGGTTGACCCATACCAAATGTTTTGCTACAAGTTCTAGAAACAAGATGTAGTTTCCATTCTTTCTCATACTTTTTCTTTTCCTAGTCCAGGAACAGAAAATATTTGCTTCAGTTTGGGTCTCATAGTTTTTAAAGAACATTTTTTAAGAAAAGTTTTCAAATCTTAGTAATTTGAATCCAATAGTAAAAATAACCTTTTAACATCTCCTTTTTGTTTGTTTATTTGTTTGAGATAATTGAGGAGATTATAGGGAGGCTTCATTTTTTACTTAATCATTATAAAGTATGAAGATTAAGCATTTTCCACTACTTTTTGATTTACATTGACAAAATTTACCTGTCAGTTATTGTAGAGTTAGGATTTTATCACATTTAATGGCATGAACTTGCTTCTTGTAAGTTTTTTCTGTATTGAAGTTTATTTCTCAAGTTTTGTTTTTACATTTCTAAGTGTTTGTCTTATACACAGACCAAATTTGAGATCTCAGAAAGCCCTGAAATACAGTTGCCAGAAAAAGGGTCTTGTTTTTACCAGATTGCTCAAAACCTACCTACGCAGACTTAGACTTACTCTTTGCCGAGTCTGTGGCATGTTTTGAAATGACTTATTCTAAGTGGAAGGATTGCCTGGGAAAAGCACCATCCGTGGGAGCAGTGATCCTAGCAGCTCCTTAGAGAATTTCATTTCCCTTGGTGATTAAATGTCATTTTTGTGGGAACATTTCTAGTTTGGGGTTTGGATTTTCACCCCCCACAGAGAAAATTAGTTCATGCTTAGGATCACAACAAAGAAGATACAATTTCAAAGCAGATCTTAAGATGTCTTTCATATCGTGTAAGCAAATGCTCAATCATACAAATGATATCATCTTTTTTCTTTATGTCATTTCTGAGGTTAGAATTTAAATGTTAAATCAGACTATCTGGTAACATTTCTAATAACATTCCACACTCCTAAGCCAATTTAGCATTTTTTTTTTTTTTTTTTTTTTTTTTTGGTGAGAGTATCTTCTAACAAGTTCTTGTATGATGTGGTTAGGGTAAGGTATTTCTCAATATATGAAACAATTCGTCTTAAATCATTTGGGGCACAAAAATGAGCCCGAGGTTACACATCATCTTCAGGAACAAAACAAAGCAACTATGGACAATCTGGTGACTGTATTTCCTCCTACCTTCGTTTCTGTTTCTCCATTAGAAAGAGGTACAGAGAGGGATCACTGTTTAAAATTGAGAGATTCAAATGAGACTAGCTCACCAGCGAAAGCAGCACTGGACATACCCCTGGAAAGAACACTGCCCGGACTGTGTGTGCACTGCGGTGTTGCTCATAAGACACATGTAAAGGAACGTGTAAACTTCTATTTCGTGTACTTCCTTGGAACAGACAGCGGGACACTGAGAGTCCTCTGCACTCCGTGGATTACTAGGTTAACCACCATGAGTGAACCTGAAACTTTGGACTATTTGAAACCTCTTTATCATTCATTATGTCATCAAACTGAATAATTTCCAAAGGAATCGATAATGGATTATCATTGTTGATACATATATTTATAGATAGCCTTCTTTTTCGTAAAGAGTTCTTTAGGAGAATTAAGAAAAACAGGTATGGAACACCCACTGGAAATAGGTCAAGGTCAGGTTTTACCACAGAGACAGCAGATGTCTCTAAGATGCCATTGTTATGTTGTCAATTTACATTGTTCTCCATTAACTTTGTTTGCTGCTGGTGAATCGCCTGCCTTTTTATCTTTATGGATAGTGGACCTCTACTGTGGGCAATTTCATTTCTCTGTTTAATGGCATTCCTAAGCTTTAGTGTGTGATTTGATTTTGAAGTTCATGAATCTGTTGTAAATGTACTTCAATAACCAGCCTTTCCTTGTATAAAACAGCGTTATGTGGTCCTCTTATTCTGTATTCATTTTATATACCATATACCTTTATCAGTCTCCATTTACCTTCTCTTTTGAGTTCACTCACCTTCCAGCTTACATACTGTAAGCTTGACACAACCAATGTTAGAGAAATCTGCACATGCCACGCAGGGTGCCTGGTACATAACTATGCCTGAATCCCTCCTCGGCTTTCCTTTTCCATTATCAAATGCAGCCTTGGAGGGTTTTCCTTTATCCTGTTATTTTATGGAGAATATTGGAGTGTCGCTCACTCCTACCAATAGGAAGTTCTTGGTTTGGGATTTCCACTCTGTGCATATGATGTGTTAGTGGGGCAGTTTACATCCGTGTACTTTGTGTATGTATCTGCTAGCTTAAGGAAATGGCCAGATCACCATTCTGTACCTATGGGGAAATTGTCCTTGGAAATTAGGCACATTTCATAAGTGCCCAAAATACCAAGTATTGAACACAAAAAAATAACATTTTAATCCCTCTCCCACTCCATTTGTCTGGTAGTTCAGCATCTTCTCGAAAGAGGTCATGAGAAACTTGGATGCTGACATCTGAAACCTCCATTTCCTTCCTTTCTTGATATTCAGATTATTTTCATGTTTAATGCTACCAAAAACATAGAATTTAATCATTTTTACCAAAAAAAAAAAAACCCTACTATTTTATAAGGTTCACTGGAGCCTTATCATTCCAAAAATACTAAAAATGACCAGCTGTGATACTGGTGATTGACAGGTCTGACCAGTTATGAATCTGCCAAACTGGGTTAGGATATAAAGGCCCTCCGCCCCTCCTCCTGCTCTCTTAGCACATCTGCTCGCTCAGAGACACTTCTCTAACTTAGATTGCTCATGAATTTATTTAGGGTTTTTGTTACTTCTATGGTAACAAACATTTTAATGGCTTCTTTTTTCACCAGAATACATTTACATGTATAGACTGCCTACTCTGCTTATGGGCAGGACGTTTTGGAGACAGGAGGATGGACCTTGTTATGCTTGATTTCTTGACAACAAAGAAAATACCAACATTTCTCCAAATAAATCATATTCCCACATATCACAGAAATATTAATGAGTCGGGTTCACAAAGAATGTCTCACGTATTGTTGGCATTTGCGTGGATATTCTTCATAGTGTTGTAAATGTTTCATTAAGGTGGACATTTTAAAAAGATGTATGTATCTGATTTATCTTTGGGAAATATTATATTTTTATTTGTATTTTTTACATTTTAAAGTTCATCTCTATGTGCAGCTATTTTTATATTGCCAAAAACTCACATAAATGCATAGTAAGAGGGAAATGGAAAAAAAAAAAACGGCACGCACTGCCTTGTGGGTATTTTTATTTTTTTTAATGTTCCATGGGCTAGTCTCATGTACTTGGTTATTCTAATAATGTGCTGTATCTTTTCACTGTGTATATGGTGCAAACCTGATTGTCTCAGCAGTGTAAATATTTAAAAGATTGGACTTTCCTGTTTGATTTCTTATTTGGATTGTCGTTTTGTTCCAACTGTCATTATTGACTCAAAGGCCTGTGAAGGTTCTGATTTGCAATTTGAAGATAATTGCTTTGGGTTCATTTTCTAGTTTGTTTCTAATTTACTTTTAAAACTTGTTTTCAGGGTTCCTAGTTTGTGAGAAGTTGATCTTCGGAATTATTTTTACACTATTTATGACTTATTTTCATAATGTAAAAAGTGTGTAATTATTACAATATTAACCCAAACAATGATAATGAATTGTATTGTTATAAAGTTTTAATGATATTCCTGAGAACTTTGTCCTATTCTCTTTTATTTAGAAACAGTTGACAAATAATTTTATTCTACTTTTCTTCATTATTGCAACCCTACCATTCACACCACACCACAGTGTGATTTTTTGTTTTTGTGTTTGTTTTCTGGGTTGTGTAATAATGCTTCCAAACTCAGCTCCCACTCCAAAGCCACTTTGTTCTGGAATTCCCTATTTGTATAATAGAAGTCGCCTCACACTGGGTCGCCTCTTCCTCTCCCTCACCACATCGGAGTGCAGTGCATAATTTCATTTCACACCGATACACCACGTGACCGACGACTGGACGCCCGCGCAAGGCACCAGTGATCAGCAAATGTCAAAGCCTTTCCCGAACTCCTTTCTTGTTGCTGCCTTTCTCAACACTAAGTCCTCATGCTCCTGTCCTCTCTGCTAGGTCCTCCTCCTCCTCCCTCCCTCCCTCCCTATCAGCCCTCAGGGCTGTAATCTGCATCTGTCTCTTCAGGTGCTGCCCTGCCCAGAAATGGTCCTCTCTGGAGGCGCTCCTTCATGTCCAGGGTGACGAGGGAGTCAGCGCTTCCTAACTCCACACTGGCTTCCTGACCAGCTGACAAGTAGCCCTGCCTGCCTGGACTCCCCACAAGCGCTCATTATATTCGCGTTCACCCCTGCTTTTCTAAATCTAGGAAACAGAGACACCTTCCCTTGCCCTCCAGGCAAACTGGATGGACACCTCAGTCACTTGGGACACAGCCGCTTCTCATAGCCGCCCCCCCCCCCCCGCCCCTTTCTGCAAATACACAGTGCTTATCCATCCCATCACCACACTTCGATGTCCTTGTAACTCCTAAGTCTCAGATCCACCCCTTCTCTCCATCTCCCCACCCCCTCCCATACACACACTGACTCAGTCTAGACTACACTCAAACCTCTCCTGTACTTTCCTAACAGACCTCCTGCGACTAATAACCCCTTTCCCTTCTCTTCATACTCTCTCATCTTGAGGGTAATGTTTCAAAAGAAAGTAAAAAGAAAACTAAAAAGGTGTGCCACGTGCGATTTCTCATGAAGAACATTGCCTTTTAGAGGACCCTACAGCGTTGCAACTTCAGAGCCCAGGGAGATGGGTCAACAGATAAGGATACTTGCCGCCACGCCTGACAACCTGAGTTCAATCCCCGGAACCCTCATGGTGGAAGGAGAGAGCCAATTCCAAAAAGTTGTCCTCTGACCTGCGCGCGCATGCGCGCGCGCGCGCGCACACACACACACACACACCATGACATGCACATACACATGCTAAATAAACAAAAGTTATAAATGATCTGTAGTTTTGATACTGTTCCTCAGTATAACCCAAGAGCATGCGTTAACATAACTTTATGGAGACAGCTCTGCAGGGAACCTGAACTGTACTCCCCCCATCCCTTGCTTTAAACCCCCAGGAGTCGCCCCTCTTGATGCAGACCCTTTGCTGTAGAGCCCGCGTGATCACACATGACGAGCTTTATATAACATCCTGTCCTGCAGGCCAGGAACACTTACCCAAAAGTTTTCCCATGGCAAACTACTCAACAAATCTTCCACTGCTTTTGAGTCTGAAATAGTCCCTATTCCCATGCCCATGATCCAGCTGAAGAACACATGCTGTTCTTCCAAGACATGTGCATCAGCTTACTAAACGTGCCTTCCTGCCAAGATGAGCTACTCCTGCGCCCCGGCCACGTCTTGTGCTTATCACTACTTAGCACGTGGCAAGTTTTTAGTAACTACATGTTTGTCTCCTCCGCTGGACAGTGAAGGGGAAAACATGAACCCAAATCAATGAACGAATAACAAGGTTCAAAGTAACAAAAGTCACTTGATCCTATGAAGTTAATGTGCATAATAGTTAATCCACGTGGCTAATTCAGAGCATGCCTGGATGTGGCTCCTAAAACTAAAGGAAGATGTGTTATGACTGTTTCTAAGTCCAAGTACAAGCTGGGGGTAATATCACCAACTTGGTGTACTGTCACCTACTAAGAAGCCAGAGAGAAGTATAAGTTTGCAGTTAAAGGAAGGGGGTTGAATTCTCTACCGACTGGACTGCGTCCTCAGCCCTTATTCTCTTTAGAACCAAATCCCTGCACGCCCATTACTTTAGTAGTGTTTGCAGTGACGAAAAGGTCTTACTCCAAATCCAGAAAGAGAAGCTCCGTCCTTGAAGGCCCAGGGCATCATGTATCAGGAGCATGGGGTGGTTGCTGAGTGACTTAGAGCAGGCCATTGAGGCTTAGAACAAATTGGTTCTGGTGCAAGTATCTATCTCTGTTCAGTGTGCGAGGGGTTACCACCCCACAAACACCACAGGCTGGGCATTCTAATCACCCTTCTCCCCATTGATTCTAGACTGACTCTAGTGCTCAAATGTTGGCATCCATCAGAATCACTGGAGACCTTGTGAAAATGGCTTAGTTTCTGACCCAGTAGGTCCTAAGTGGTGGTGATGAACTTGATCCAAGGCCTACCCTCGGAAGAACTGTTAGTCTGTTCTAGTTTGTGTCTTTAATGACCTTAGTAGCTTGAAGTGTCCTAAGGCAAAGATGGTAGATTTCCTTTACTGAGAACCCTTCCAGATGTTTTCTTGCCTTATCAGTGTTTTATCCTCTGAGAGCATTCTTTCGCAACTCCCTCAGGTAGAAGCTGCTCACACTCACACTGCATCTACATTCTCCAGGGAAGGAAAGCTGGTTGTCTGCCTTGCTCCTTATTTCCTCATTTACACACAACTATCCATTCACAGACACAAAGACTTCGCTAAAGCAGATTCATCAACCAACAGAAGCAGAGGCCATATGATCCCCTCACCTCCCCAAAGCCACACTTCTGAACCACGCTGCTATAGAAACCAGGCCTTCAGCACCTGAACCAGCAGCTGAAGACACTTCAGCTCCAAACTGTAACAAACACACTCCTTCCAGTTCTGAGACTGTGCAATTCCATCCATGACAGGTGACAATGAGAAATAATAGCAACTTGTTTCCCTAACAGTCATATTTTAAAAATAATTTTCTATCAGTTTTGTCTATGACCTTATTATATCTGGACGGTGTGAATAACAGAGTGTCAGTATTTTTATTTGAGAAAAGAATCCAGAGAGGAGTAACAAACCCAGGGTGACGTGACTCAGTAGCAGACAGTACAACCAGAACTTTCCAAGTCTGAAAACATGATCCCAGCCCTGTGAATGACAGCTGTGCTAATGTGGATTTTCTGTGAGATGTTCAGGCAAGAAAATTTCTGAATTCTCATCATTTTCTTTTAAGTTAAGCTTTCCTTTCCCTTTTTCATATTATTTATAAATTACTTCTAGAATGCTCTCAAATGGTATTTGCAAAGTTTCTTGTCATCCAGCAGACTGTAATATCAAATCTAATCACTGAAATCCAATGGGCTGAGTTTGAATCTCTGTTCAGCCACTTACTAAGACAATGTATCTGACCTTGATGAGTTCTAATTTTTAAATTTACAGAATGAGAACGAAGAATTACCGTATTCAAGGTGGCATGTAAACACAGATACCAGTAAGTTAGCTCCAATACGTGCTTAATGCAGAAGAGGATCACAGCACGAGCTCTCCACTCTCCTCTCTTTCCCTCTCCCCTTAAGACAGGGTCGCAGATATCCCAGGCTGGCCTTGAACTTGCTATATAGTCAAGGATGACCTTGAATTTCTGATCCTACTGCCACCATCTCTCAGTGTTGGGGCTACAGGAACTGCACTACCACACCTGGTTTGTAAGGTGCTGGGGAATTGAACCCAGACTTTCACACATTCTAGGCAAGCCCTCTACCAGCTGAGCTACAGCCTCAGCTCCTATTGCTATCTTTAAAATAAAACATAGCCTTCCTAGAGTTTCTGCAGTGACCCAACGTCCTATTCCGTGTTGAGAAAGAGAACCATCCATCATTAAAAGCTAAATGCTGTTCCTTGCATCTCACTGAGTATATCACTACTCCAAGGGTGTCCGAGCACAGTGTGTAAATGAGCTTAAGCACGACCAGTGACACACAACCTCATGAGCAAGCAAGTTTGCTTCTGATAGCTTGAATTCAAAAGTAATGTCGCCACCTCCCAAGACACTTGACAAGCTTCATTGTATAAAACTGGTAAGCCACTGATAGGGGAAAGAGAGGCCTCCCAGGGACCAGAGATTCAGGGGAAAGCCATCGAAGACAGCTGTGCTGAGAACCACTGGAAGGCTGCCTCCTGCTGCATTTTGCCTCATGTTTGCACAGCTAGAGCCAAGCTCCAATCCCGGAGTTTACTCCAGCAATCACACATGCTGGAACGCTTTCGGAACTCCCAGTTTCATAGTGCCAGCATGATGATATGCTGCACATTGTAATATCAGCAAAGACTAAGATTCTTAACACTTAGAGATCATGAGCTTTTCTTGACTTGGTTGCTTATTGATCAAGAGAACAGAATTTTGTCAGCATGCAATGCAGGTCAACTCCTAAATTGTTTTCACAGAGGACTGCGAGCGAGCGAGCGAGACTCTCCGTAACTTCCTAGCAATCTACTGTATGGTTGACATACATAAATGCATGTGCAATTTGATTAAAGCAGAGCTAGCAGGGCTACGCAATCATTAAGTAACTTACGGGCACTACACCACACCCACTACCCACAAAGGTAGTGCCTTGGGTTCATATGCATCCAGCTTGTTTTCTCTAATACTGTTGAAAGATTCCTAATGAACCAAGAAAACCTGCTTGTTCTTTGAGGCTGGTGGTGTGAATTTAAGTGATCCAGCAAATCACTTAGCTCTATACAGCAAATTACTCTATACAGCAAATTACTTAGCTCTACACAGCAAATCACTTAGCTCTATACAGTGTAGCTACTGTATGACCGAACGCTCCCTAGTCAGTGCAGTTAATAGTCAGTGAAGGTTGCTGCCACACTCTGTACAAATATGATATAAAGGAATTCTTGCAGGGTTAGGAAGATGACTCCATGGTTAAGAACACTTGCTTCTCTTGCAGAAGGCCAGGTTTGGTTTGCAGTACCTCCAAGGGGAACTTAGAGTTGAAAGACAGACCAGGATGTGGGTGTGGCTTAAGGATAGAGCACTGGCCTAATGAGAGATTTTGGACTGCACCTACACACACACACACACACACACACACACACGCACACGCACACGCACACGCACACGCACACACACACAAACAACTTTTAAATGTGAATATCTATGGAAATATATACACTCTTAAATATTAAGTGAAAAAATATAGATATGTAAATACTCTGTGGGAGAAGACACATAGACACAGACCTTTGTGCCTTGGGACAGCAAGAACCACTCTTGTGGTATAGAAACATGTAATCAGCATTCTAAACTATGCACAGAGAGCTAGTCCTGCTGGTGTACACCTGCAATCCCAGATCTTTGGAGGTGGAAGCAGGAAGATCAAGAGTTCAAAGCAATCCTCAGGTACATAATGAGTTCTGAGCCAGCCTTCACTAAATGAGATCCTGTTTGGTGTGTGTGTGTGTGTGTGTGTGTGTGTGTGTGTGTGTGTGTGTGTGTGTGTGTAAGAAAGAAAAAATGGAGACAACTCATTACATAATCAAGGTGTGATTTTTTTATATTTACTATGCTCTTATGGTATCTCAAATGATCAAAAACATTCCTCTCAGGCATGCCCAGCTGCTTGGGTTTTAGTTGTTGCTAGAAATATTCAAGTTAACAGCCAAGATTAGCATTACGAACGTCTTTGAGGAAGGAGAAACCACAATTTAATAACAAGAAGGAAAAAGAAGAGTAGAATGTAGGTGTGGTACTTTGGTAGAGAATGGCCCCCAGAGGTCATATATTTGAATACTTGGAACAGTTTGGGAATGATAAGGAGGTATGGCCTTGGTGAAGGGGGTGTGTTACTTGGGCCAGTGTTTGGGTTTCAAAAGGCCAAGCCATTCCCAGTTAGTTCCCTGCCTCCTGCTTGTAGACTGAGGTATAAACTCTCAGCTACTGCTCCAGCACCATGCCTGCCTGCCTGCTGCCATGCTCCTCACCATGATGATCATGGACTCTGACCTTCTGGAACCATGAGCCCCAAATTAAATGCTTTCTTTTATAAGTCACTTTGGTCAAGGTGGCATGGGCTCTTGTCACAGTAATTTAAAAGTAACTAAGGGACACTACAAGAATCACCTTGGGATGTTTAATTTCCTGACCCCCCAAACCATGAGACCTAGCCAACTGCTATGAAGCTTGGAGTAAGAATCTAGGAATTACACCAACACTTGAAAAGCAAAAGACTTAGCTGATGATGTGTCTTTCCACAAAGCTGGGCTTTGACAGCTAAGGGTGTATAGTATAAGTCAGTGGTAGTAGCGTGACTGTCTGGTATTTGTGAAACCCTAGATTTGACCTCCCATGCTGCAAAAAAAACTAAGATGGAGATTCATAATAAAGGAAATTATATACTCACTTGAATTAAGGAGCAATTTTATGTAGCTGATCTATGAATTTACTTCAGAAGGTATTGAGGTTTGCATGCCAATTAACCAGAACAGATAAGTAGACAACTCACTTTAAATTGTAGTCACCAAGACAGTTATTAAATGATGAAAATATCCCCATGAAAATCCAGCTGGGAGTCTCAGCCCACTCTTGAACCATTTACCTCATGGAGAGAAATACATTAAAATTTGGGTTTCTTCTACATAGGAAGAAATACATGAAAAGTTTTTTCCTCTCTAAGACTTTGCACATAAATTAATTTTAAGTGAAAAGATCATATAAAATATAAAAAGTCAAATATATAATTAAAATATTTTTATATTAATTTTAGGTATTTCACCTAGACTTTAATTTTTCAATGAGTTTATTATCTTGTTTTCCAAATTTATGATTAAATTAATAAATTAGAAATGAATAAATTGATGTATCCACAATGAACTGAAAATCTGTGCAGCTCAAAATTTTTAGAGACTTGGGCTGGGCATGTAGCTCAGTGATGGAGTGCAGGCTTAGAGTATGAGACCCTGGGTTTGAGCGCCAAGAACCTTCTCTTCCTCACAAAAAATAAAAAACAAAAACCCAGCGTCTCATTAATAACTAACAAGAATACTTCTTTATTCTTAAAGAGTCAACACCATAGGAAAAGGATGAAAACACCTTTATGAAAAATGAAAATAGGTATTTGATACATGAGGAAAATGGGGTGAACTTTATTCCCCCTTCAAGTAAAATTCCCAATCCAATGTTTGAGATTTTTAAAGTAGACATACGCATGAAATTTCCCCCACAGGCTCCTGTGTTTGAATGTTGGTTTCCCATGCTGGTGGCACTATCTTGAGAAATTCTGGAAACTTTAGGAGATGGGATCTAGGTCACTGAGGTCACACCCTGAGGGTATCTTGTCTGTGCCCCTTACTCTTTTGTCTGTAGCCAAGAAGAAAAGAGGCCCCTTCCACCACACACTCCTGCCACAGTGACCCTCTGCCCAAGAGCATGGGGCCAGGCAACCACAGGCGGAGCCCTGAAACAGCGGACCAAAGAAGTACTTCCTTAAGTTGCACTATTATACAATTATACCATTTTGGTTATGGTGATTTTTTTCAGAAACACTAATTAATACAATATTCTCTTAACCATGAAACTGAAAGCACCTCATAATTGTTCTATTTGAGCTTAGTATTATCTCAGTACCCTTCTGCGCTAACTATAAATCTCACACTAGAAACATCATAGTTCGATTTTGAGTTGTAAAAGGGTATACTTGGACTTACCATAAACACTATACCTAATCAATAAAATTTATTTCAATTTACTACATAATTTTGAAAGAATAAATTTTTTTCATTATTATTTTATTTATTTATTTGTTTGTTTGTTTGTTTCAAGACAGGGTTTCTCTGTGTTGTTTTGGTGCCTGTCCTGGATCTCGTTCTGTAGCCCAGGCTGGCCTCGAACTCACAGAGATCCGCCTGGCTCTGCCTCCCGAGTGCTGGGATTAAAGGTGTGCACCACCACCACCCAGCTTAGGAATAAATTTTTTTAAAGCATGGTACATTGGATGGGTGCATGCGAACACTGCATGCTTGTGTGTGTGCACCTGTGTATGCATACATGTAGAGGCTAGCAGTCAACCTTGGGTGTCATTCTCCTGTTCACCATCCACACTGATCTTTGAGACAGGGGCTCTTACTGGTTGGAACTTGCTAGTCTGGTTAAGGGGCTGGCCAGTGAGCCCAGGGATTCCCTGGACTCCTCCTCCCCAGTGCTGGGATTCCGAGCACACACTGCCACGCCTGGCATTTTTACGTAGGTTCTAGGATCAAACTCCAACTGCATGCCTTCACAGCCAGCTGTACTGACTAAGCTAGCTCCCGTCCAGCCCAAAAGTGCATTTTTGTGGACATCTCACCAATAGAGGGCAGACCCTGAATACCTTGAAGAGCTGGGCATTCATGAAAGCCTTTGAGCCCAAGTTTCTAAGCGTACACATAATAAATAATAAAGATTAGAGTTGGGACATCTTCAAGTTCTTCTGCTAAAGTTAGTGACCTTGAGTCTAACTCACTTGAAATGTATCTCCTCTACATATACATCTTGTCTTATAAAAGGTATCCACTGTTTTTAAAGGAATACATTTTTTAAATGTTTCTACTACCAGGTACAAATAAAACAAGATTAGAATATAGCCTAATATGTACTTAGTTCAAAAAAAAAGTGTTCTTGATAAAATCCAGAAATCTGGGCAAGTAATTAAAATGAAGATTTATATTTCAATTTAAAGCTTTTATAATGAATAAACTGAAAACAAATATTTGTCCAGCCAAGCTAGCAGAAAGGACTTGCCTGAGGGTTCCCGAAGCCTTAATGTTCCAAACTCAATGAATTATGTACATACATTTTAAAATAACAATGTCAACAGTCACTATTTTCAAATTGATAACAAAATCTAAAAATTCACCTGAGATAAATTATTTCAAAAGATGAGATTTGTTTCCTGTTTTTATCTATTTCTTCCGCCTATTTGCCAACCCCTACTCTTTATTTTACCTCAGTAGAAAACTCTTCAGTATGGAGCACACGTAGTACATCAGAGTAAGACTGAAGACATACAGTTACTGCCTTCAAGGTACTTGCAATAGAAACCCTAACTAAGATAGTATCCATCCTCTGCTATTTGGCCATAATAACAGAAAAGAGATTTATACAATATTTTGGACAAATGTTGCTATCACTGTAGTCAAAAAAGAATCAGATTCCCCAAAGCCTCTACATTATACCTACAAGGATGAAAAACAAGCTCTAGGTAAACCTGGAAGACACACAAATAAGAGAAGTTATTAGACAGAAAGTTCATGAGTTCAAGGCCACCCTGGACCATGTAGGAAGTCCCAAGTTAGCCTGAGCCACATACTGAATCCTAAGTCAGCTGAGCTACATAGTAAGACCCTGTCTTAAAAAGACATAGTTCAAAACCAGAAGGAAAAAGAAAATGCCCGCCGGGCGGTGGTGGCGCACGCCTTTAATCCCAGCACTCAGGAGGCAGAGCCAGGCGGATCTCTGTGAGTTAGAGGCCAGCCTGGGCTACCGAGTGAGTTCCAGGAGAGGCGCAAAGCTACACAGAGAAACCCTGTCTCGAAAAACCAAAAAAAAAAAAAAAAAAAAAAAAAAAAGAAAATGCCCAACATGGCTGCAATACTCAAATACAGACTTCTCCAGGAAAAGAAGCTGATGTCCTCACCTACAAAGACTTATGTCCTATGTGTTAGCAGACTCACTGGGCAGTGTGAAAAGAGAAAGGAAAAACAGTAAGCAATAAGAAAAGGGAGTTCTCTATCTTGGAGTTTCTATTGCTGTGATGAAACGCCATGACCAATAGCAACTTGAGCAGGAAAGTGTTTATGTGGCTTACATGTCCTTAATCACAATCCATTGATGGAAGCCAGGGCAGGAACCCAAACTGAGCAGGAACCTGGAGGCAGGAACTGAGGCCATGGAAGGGTGCTACTTAGTGCCTGGTTCCTCATGGCTTGCTCAACCTGCTTTTTTGTAGAACTTAAGACCACCAGCTCTCTCAGGGGTATCCACATCCACATAGGATGGGCCGTCCCCTATCAGTCACAAATAAAGAAAATGCCCTACAGGTTTGCCTACAGCCTGATCTTAGGGAAGCATTTTCTCAATTGAGTTTCCCTTCCCTTAGATGACTATAGCTTGTGTCAATTTAACATATAACTAGCTAGTCACTCAAAGCAATCAGGCAGATGGTGTAACAGGGCCCCAGACCTTAGTAGGCCCCAGACCTTAGCACAACTAGCTCCCTGATGGAAGTACCATTCAGGCTATAAATCTCAGCATGCAGACAGTATCACCTGCCATAGTGAAAACAAAGACCTAATCCATCAAAGTCTATAGTTATGGGAAAGTCTCTAAATGTACTAACTTTGCTTTTTGGCTATTGTAGTTCCACTTCTGGTAACTGTTCTTGTTAACTGAAGTATGTCAACTCAGAAAATGTTTTTGGTGCTTAAAAGCTCATTCTTAGAAAGGTGCCATGCTACAATGGGACCCTGAACACCCAGTGCAGTCACTGGCTGCCTAGTACATATTTTCTATTGGTTTAAATCCATGTCCAAACAGTCTTCTCTGGTGGGTACCCCACCACAATAGAAGGACATGAAATTTAGAACAAAGTTGACTTGGGATTTTGCCCTGGCTCTGCCTAAGAGCAGCCTCCTGCTCTGTGCCAAACCTCACAACTTTCTGAACCTCTGGTTCCCTCTCTGAAAATGGAGCTAATGCTAGCTACATGGCTTACGGGAATCCTGAAAAGGTATGTCAGAATTCCCAGCATATGCCAGCCACATTATAGAGAGGGGCAGTGACCAGCAACTGTGACTGATTCTACACTGATCCCTAAATTTGATGCTGATTTTCAAAGGGTTTATTTACTAAGCATGTGGTGTATGACAGTCTTTGGACTTGAGCCATGGATACAATGAGAAAAGATCAGACCCAGTCCGTGACCTGCAGAACTTCAATTCTAGGAAGAAAAAAATTGGCTGTAAACAACAAATGATAGATTGTGTGAGTGAGTGGGGTGTGTGTGTGTGTGTGTGTGTGTGTGTGTGTCTGTCTGTCTGTCTGTCTGTGTCTGTGTCTGTATGTGTGTGTGTGTGAGAGAGAGAGAGAGAGACAGAGACAGAGACAGAGAGAAGAGGGGAGAGAGAGATGCTGGAGATCAAACTCATGGCCTGGAACATCCTACCACTGAGCCCTGATGCAGGTTATTTACTCTCTAACCCCAGCCATGAAAAGTGCTACCAGGGAAATTGTGGGATGCTATGAAAATGCTAAATATAGGGGCCAGGTACTTTTTCCTTTTAGGAAGGGCAGGGGGTACCACTGTGCTGTGAAGACACCATGAGCAAGCCTCATTCAAGCTGATGCCTGAGGTTGTGGAGTTAAATGGGGACATGGACTGAGGTACGAAGAGCACTTCACAGCTGAGAACCCAGCTGTTGGCTGGTGCGGCTGAACTGAGGCAAACAACACGAAAAGAGAAAGAAGTGAGGTGAGGAGGTATGCAGTTCACAGCCCTCGTGTATGGTCATGGGTTTTACTACGAAGGAAAATGAGAAAGCATTAACAAGTACAGTATTAGGACTGGCAAGATGGCTGAGGAGTAAAGAGTCTGCCACTGAGCCTGAAGATCTGAATTGAGTTCCAGGATATGCATGGTAGAAAGAAAGACATAAATCCAGCCGGCTGTCCTCTGACCTCCACATGCACTCGAATGCGCACGCGCACACACACACACACATATACACACACACACACAAAATGAAGGACAGTATTATATATGGCATGAAAGCAGAAGGAAAGACTATTTGTGGGAAGGATAGAAAGGGAGCAGAGGAAGATGGGGGAGGGTAACAAGGAAACAGAATAATAAAAAACAAAATAAATCACATGTATGTATGAAAACTTAACAACGAAGCAATACATTTTATGCTAACTAAAAAAAACAACAAATAAAACTTAAGGTGGTGGTACCTTTAATCCCAGCACTGAGGAGGCAGAGGCAGTTGGATTTCTGTGAGTTCAAGGCCAGCCTGGTCGACAGAGTGAGTTCCAAGACAGCCAGGGCCACACAGAGAAACCTTGTCTCGAAAAACAAAAACAAAACAAAACCTTACGGCAGATTCTGACAGAGATTTCATTTGGTTAGGCAGATCCTAGGGGGCTGGGAAGGAACTGCCCCAGCTGTTGGGTATATGTACACAGTACTCCATTTTATAATGACACCCTGCTCTCTCTTGTGCTACAATCAGAATATTGATGCAGTAAAAGGAGGAGAAGGGAGAGGAAGAGGAGGAGGAAGAAGAGGAGAGTGGTGGTGTGATCTAAGTGTGCCCTTGGGAATCTTATACATTCTGCAGTGAGGAGGGAAGTTTGTGTGTCTACACAGCATGTCTATCCAGGGAGTCTCCTATCTACTCACCCACAGAGAGACGGCATGATGTTGTGGTTTTAAGAAACAAGAGACCCACTCCCAGTGTTCAAATTCTAGCTCTCTATACATTAACTATAGGTTGTACTCCACTTTTCTCATCTGAAAAAGAAACTAACAGTGGTATATTTGTTTATTGGTGTTAGTTATTCGGCTGCGCTGTGTTCTTACCCTGCACAGAAATGTCACGAAACACGACAGAATCCGCTAATAAGAGTTTTATTAAAGATAAAGGAACAGAGAGTGAACAGGCCTGCGGGAAGCATGTGTGTGGAGACGAAGAAGAAGCAGCAGCAGAAGAAGGAGGAGGAGGAGGAACCGGGAACATGGCGCTGGATTTTAAAGGCTGGGCATGAACAGATCAACGTCACTACTGCACACAAGCGCGTAGATCATATGGCCATGTTGCACACCTATGTAGCCAATGGAACGTCACGGATCTTGGTCACTCGAGATGCCCTGACTCAGAAATGGCTATCCTGACCTGGAACTGGCTAGGCAGAAGTGTCCGCCAGGCATATACGAACACGCCCGACTGTGGGGGCATGTTGTAAACCCGTCAATTGGGCCAACATGACAAAGTGTTATGAGCTAGGTGACTTAAATTATAGAAATTAACTTTCTTTCTTTTTTTTTTTTTTTTTTTTTTTGGTTTTTCGAGACAGGGTTTCTCTGTGTAGCTTTGCACCTTTTCCTGGAACTCACTTGGTAGCCCAGGCTGGCCTTGAACTCACAGAGATCCGCCTGGCTCTGCCTCACGAGTGCTGGGATTAAAGGCGTGTGCCACCACCGCCCGGCTAGAAATTAACTTTCTTAACATTGTGGCATCTTGAAATCTGAGATCATCGAGGTGTGGTCATGTTGATTTTTGTCTAAGCTGGCCTGAAAGTGGCCATCTTCCTGCGTATTTACTTGGTGTTTCCTGTGTGCCCGTATCTGAGTCATCTAGATTTGTAAGGACCCCAAACAGATCAGATCAGTAGTCTTCCCATTGACCCCTTTAAAGGCTCTGTCTCCAAACACAGACAGGCCCTGAGCCACTGTGGTCCCAAGTAAAAATTTTCAGCTTGACACCAGCGTCCAATTAATATGCACTGAATAGAAATTGTACGATGAATTGCTGTATTTTCCCAAGCTAGCAATATATGAGCTCATTTTCTCTCATAAAGAAGACAGCAACAATAAGCTGAAAGCTCCCGACAGCCTCAAGATCAGGCAGGTGGCCAGCCCACACTCCACAGCACACTGCGTTGCTAGGCTACGATGCTGATAGACTAAGGACACTACACCCATCTTTGACTGACAGTATTCTCAACTTAAGATTGGCACATAAGCCCCTCCTAAGTCAAAAGGCATCTGCACTGTCACATTCTGAGTTATTGAGGGTTAGAATTGCAACATATGCATGGAGGAGAGGCCAACGAAAGCACACAACAAATGGCATGATCTAACACCAAGTGATTGACAGGATGGAAAGACGACATAGGTGACTGACACACAGGAAGTGTTTAATAAACAGCTAGCGTTGGTCACTCATTCACACCAAGCAGCTGTTATCTGTGCTATGACGGTGGTTGGAGTGCGGAGATTTGGTATACAACAAGCTGTAAGGGCTCCGTCCTCTGGAAGCTTAGTTCTAATGGGCACAGGCAAAACAACTAAATGAAGTGGAGACGGTAGAAAATGCCAGGGAGACCGAAAGAGCAATCTGATGGAGCGGACATGGACTGACTTCCTTAGAGTCTCAGCTTAGCAGGCTGCAGCTTCTCGGCTATGCCACTTCAGGCAGTCAGAGCAGTCAGGGACGCTACACAAGTCATTAAGCATGGTTAGCTTCCAACAAAACTTTATTTGAATTTTATGGGCTTTTATTTCTTTGCCCATCTAAGAAAATAAAAGTCATTCTTAGCTCATAGGCCGTATAAAAATAGGTCCCAGTTTATGAGATTTTGCTCTGGAAAGTTGATACTGTCATAGATGAAAATTTCTCCCTCTGCCCATTTAGATGGAGAGCTTGAGGCCTGTGAATTAAACTGATAAAGAAATTTTAACAAGAGAGATAAAAATTTCATTTGTATATGTACAGTGGAGAAAGGAAAAGAAGACAGAAAGAGAAAAGGATGGGTGAGGGCCGTAGAGAAAGTGATGGGTAGTCCTTAAAACAGAAGGCACACAGAACAGAAGGCTGGTGTGGATGCCTCTCTCTGCAATCTCCTGTCCTGTTGCTGACTTCTCAGTAGCAGGGACAAGAGCCAATCTTCTCTAGTCCTGAAACTCCTGGAGAGGTGTGTGATGACAGGGCTCCTTTTGGTGACTCTGCTTTTAGACAATTAGGAGTCTTGGCCTCTGTCGATTCTCAAATGGACCTACACTGCTGTACCCCTTTGGTATTAGAAATAGTTGCTGTCCTCCAGATCCCAGACTCATCTGGAGAAAAGTGTAGGCTCCAGCAATCTGTTTCTGGAGTTCATATGTGGCTTCCAGGCAGGCAACTTGTGCCATCAAGAACCACAGTACACTTGTGGTATTTAAAATATAACCTTTCCAAGGACTCTCACACCCCACCGCCTACACCCAAGTCTGGAAGGCTCCTGAAGTTTAGGGAGTGAGAAAAAAGTGTTTTGTTTTGAATCTAGATTGAACCTACCACAGACCATGGTTTGGAACACTTGTTCCCCAGGCAATGATGCTGCTTTGAAGGCTGTGGGGCCATTAGGAAGGAAGGATTGCTGCCAGAAATGGTTCACCGGGGGCAGGCCTTTGGAAGTTACATCCTAAGCCCCGATTCTGTCTGCCAGTTAGGAGGCCCTCTCCCACACAGTCCATCCGCCATGAACACTGCCAGCCTTCCCCACCATGATGGACTGAAATCCTGAACTAAAATAAACCTGTTCCCCATTGCTTCTATCATGTATTTTTGATCACAGAACCAAAAAAAAAAAAAAAAAAAAAGTAACTAGCACTGAGAAGACTAGGTATATATACTACCGATGGTTGAACATCTCCTTTCCAGTCCTCCCGAGGGTAGGACACACAGCTTTGATCTGTCAAGTGCCTCCTGATCTGAAGCAGGAGTGTGTATGCAGTATAGTCATAAGGTGACCTCCATGTGCACACCAGGTAGACCTTGGACATGCAACCCACAAATTGCGATGTGCTACCCAGAGCAATAAAGACCCTCTGGGTAAGTGTGTCATGTTGGGAAAGTACCACACCCACTGTGTGTTGAAGATGATGGGCAGTTTTCAAAAAGGCACATCCTTGTGCAGGAGAGGGAGGTTAGGGCCAGGCAGGTCAAAGGAAATGGCAAGGACCTCCTGGATGCCCACATTCCACCGTGAGGCCCGTGTCACAAGCCGGAGAATCTGCTGCTCTGCACATGCGGTTCACCCACCTTTGCACAATTTTACGGAGAAGAAAATGTAAGCCTGCCACTCAGATTACTGAATGGAATTTTGATCGTCTCCGGCTTGTGTGAACTATCCCTCCTTTCAGTCATGCACATGTACAATTGATTCAGCTACGCCTAGACTATTGAGAAATCTGTGACCTTCAGGTCAGGACTCACCCAAAAATAGGGGCAGTCTATCAACATGGTCAGAGCTCGAATAAAGGGAACACCAGCCTCGAGAGGGCAAGAGCACTGCCACAGGCATTCCTGACAAACACAGTGGGAAACGTGCTCAAAAAAAAAAAATCTCTTTTTGGTAGAGTTTCGTTAGAGGTTGGATGCCTGCTCTCTTTCAAATACCTTGATTTGGGCGCATTCCGTGGTAGCTCTCGATTTAAGACTGGCCTTTGTACTTAGTATTATATATTCCACGTTGTGAAATAAGTTAAACAGTGGAGAAATGGTTTGTTAAAGCAACAGTTGCTTCCCTTCATAAAAGATAATGAACCTAAGTATCAAGAAACAGCCAATGTACAAGTAGAGACCCACAACAGGTTTTATTTTGTAAGTATTGAAATGTGTGTCCAGTCAGTCAGTCAGTACAGATTTATCAACACCTACTGTGTGGCAAGCAGGATGCTAGTGGGGTACACTGGTAAACAACACCTATCAAGAGGAAAGAGGCTGGTCATGGAAGGAAAGAGGAGAGGGCACCCTTGGTTTTGTTTTTTAATTAGTTGAGAGCTGGCGTTGGTAATCAAGAATGACCTCTCTGAGGCTGTCTGTGACATTGAAACTGAAATTTGAAGCAAATGCTAAGTCTTCAGCTGACAAAGAGTAATCAAAACCCGTGTGGAAAGGTCCAAGATGAGCCTGGAGAGGCAAACTGGCAGTCAGTCGCTGGGAGGGTCAGAAAGGGGACATCAGCACCGCGATGCAGAGGCGGAAGTGGGATCCTGGGAAGAAATGACAGGAATGCAGATGCGCTTTCCACAGGTGCTGTGGGCAGAGTGCTCGGAAATGGAGTTAATGGGACTTGAAAATAATTTGATATAGGAACGGGATTGGGGGGAAATGGAATTTTCTAGTGCTCCTACACTTTCTTGGTCTGTTTCTTTGGGGTCATTTATCATGATTGAAGCAATTTAAGCTATTACATTGTTAAACAATTTGTTATTTTTTTTTATCACTCTGTCCTTCAACACTAGTGTTGATTAATAGAAACCAAGACAAGCTTATATTCGTCATTTAAATGTGCTAACAGCCACATTAAAAAGGAAAAAAAAAAAAAGAGGTGAACTTAAACGTGAGTTGTATGTTGGCACAGCAAATCTCAGGTCTGACTGACCTCACACATCAGTCTGTAACCACCTGTGGCGACTGCTTGTGTACTGAACAGATCAGAGCCAGCACTAGTGAATGAGTGAGAGAGCCTCTGGGGATGAGGGAGCTGCTGAGGGTAGTGAACCCTAGGAGGTAGGGCTACTCCATCCAGTTCACTGTCCTGCCTCTAGGACATCATTCCTGGAAGAGGGTGAGCACTTGCTAGATAGTAAATGAGCCAATAAATGCCTAGCAAAGGAAGACTTTCTAAAGCAATCGTTTGTGCCTTCAAAACAACCCCTAGTGAGGTGGATCAAAGCTTTCATTTTGAACTAGTAAGACTGAAGTGTCTAGGAGACATCTAAGTGGAGACGTCGGGAAAGGAAGCAGGTGAGCCTAAGACTGAGAAGAAAGGGTGGAGAGGGCAGGCAGGGAGCCGTGAACTTGGTACATCCTGACATCAACACCCGAAGGAATCATCAGATCACTGAGAAAGAATGCAAAGTAACCAGAAAGGAAGGGGTTGGGGACACTCCTTCCCAGACACCAAGTCATGACTTCATTGAAGATTTATTTACATTACTTTAAAGCCAAGAGAGATCATTTTTCAAACTAAGAAATATGACCCCCAGATATGAAGAAGACCAGCTCACTTGTGGATGAGATGGATCTAGACCCCAAAATGCTAAGAGATAGTGTGAAGAATGTGGTTTAAGGTATGGAGACTTGTGGTGACATATTGAGTACCTAATAAAGCTTACCTGGGGATCAGAGGACAGAGCCAGCCACTAAATTAGACATAGAGGTCAGGCAGTGGTGGCACACACCCTTAATCCTATCACTTGGGAGACGGTTCTCTGTGAGTTCAAGGTCACACTGGGAACAGAGCTAGGCATGGTGGCACACACCTTTAATCCCAGCACTTGAGATCTCATGTCTTTGCTTGGGAAAGACACATGCCTTTAAACACAGGAAGTGATATGGCAGGACACAGAAAGGTATACAAGGCATGAGGAAGCAGGAACTCTCTCTTTAGACTGAAGATTTTATAGAGGTAAAAACTTGTGGCTAGCCTGTTCTGCTTCTCTGATCTTTCAGCTTTCACCCCAATATCTGGCTCTGGGTTTTTTATTATAAGACCTTTTAAGATTCATGTTACAGAGACTATCAAGGAACACGGGGTTTGTAGAAAGGGCATGACCATTCATGATTTCTGCTGGTCTGAGTGACATGAGGGTATGCCCTACAGTAGGCAGCGTCTTTCAGAACTAGATCACGATTACATGTGGGATTTCGTCCAAATACCTGGTGTTTGCCCTTTCTTTGCAATGTGGGACTCCACTTCTCCATTTCTCTTAGAAAATAAAATGTCCTAGAAGTACCTTAATATAAATTCATATCTTCATCCAAATGGTTATTAGGCGAATTGAAACAAGCAAATTAGGCTTTCTCTGCTGGTCTTCCAAACCACAGAGTTGACTGGAATTCTACAGCCTGGACTCTGGCTAAGCAGTTGTGCCACCTTGAGTAAGCTGGCCCCCTCCCTAACGACTCTCCTTCTTATCAACAGAACCTACAAGGTGACTTCTAGTTCTAAAAGTAATTTATGCTCCAGTGGTTATCATTAATTAAGGTTTAATCAATCTCTGTACTTAACTTCAAATTCCATCAGTATGAGAAGCCATCCTGGGGGGAGAGGGGAGGGCAGGAGACCAAGAATGAGTTCCATGTTCACTACTGGGAATGGAGGGAATGTGGAATAAGAAATAGCCTGGCTTCACATGGGAGATTGGAGGTGTCTATATGGAACTGTTAAGAGTAGATGTTTGGAGCCGGGCGGTGGTGGCGCATGCCTTTAATCCCAGCACTCGGGAGGCAGAGCCAGGTGGATCTCCGTGAGTTCAAGGCCAGCCTGGGCTACCAAGTGAGTTCCAGGAAAGGCACAAAGATACACAGGGAAACCCTGTCTCAAAAAACCAAAAAAGAAAAAAAAAGAGTAGATGTTTGGAATACCAGATAGACCACTCCCCATCTGAGACACAGGCTGAGCCCCAGTCATGTGACGTGGGAGTATGTGACCTATTACTTGTGCACAGTAAATGGCAGGTTTGATTTACAAGATAATATAGAAATGCACTAAAAGGCAAGTAAGTAGATAGTGGGAAGGAGGGAATTTACAGGCAGAGGAGGAAGAAAGGCAGAACCCAGGCAAAGTTAGGAAAACAAAAGGTGAGTTCAATGGAATTACCAGATGGGGAGGGGCAGTGGACATCTGCAGAGAAGGGACCAGAGCCAGTCAGACTGGGAGCGGAGGTGGCCTGGCTGCTGACTAGCCTAGCAGGCACCAGGTGGAGGAGGGGCGCAGGAGGGAGGGACTTGGCGAAGGGCAAGGACAGGCAACACTTAAATAGGGAATGACCCTAGATGGTTAATGCCACCGGTGACCTCTGACGCCCAGGGCAGGAGACCTCAGGAGGAAAAAAATATCCTTTGTGTCCCAGGCTGCTCCGGAAAGAGGCACACTGACTGGAAGGGTACGACCACCATGTGCGAGCTGTATTGCAAGCAGGACACCCTGGCGCTGCGGGGGAAGCACATCGGGTAAGGAGCCCTGGCTGGCAGGAAGGGGCAGAGGGCAAAGAGCTGGAGCCGGGTGGGAGAGACAGGGCGCCACACCCGCGGGCTCTGCCGCGACAGGACTTGCACCTGAGAGCTCCAGCCGGCGCCTTCTGTGGCTCCCCGAGGTGGGTGAGCAAGCTGCTCCAAGCTGCTCGAGGTGATAGCTCCTCCGCTCACTGTCCTAGAAGAGGTTCCACAGCCCTGGGAAATGTGCGCAGCGAGCGAGATGGTGAGCACGCCTCCATGCTCATCAACGCTGCAGCTGAACCCAGAAATCGTTTGAATGATGGCTCTGAAAACAAACTCAGTCTGACAACTTTTGTTTAAAGTGAACTTTTTCCGTGTGTTTGGTGAGGCAATAAATAGAGGGTTTAAGCAGCTAGTGGAAAAACTTAAATCACCTGTATAAAAAGCAGGGGTTTCGTGGGTGCGTTATAGCTTCCTCCTAAGCTGTGTCTTCACGTCGATTTCTAAATGCTGTGTTCTTCTGGCATTTGTTTTGTCCGTGTTATGTGTTGATAATATAGCAGTGTATATAAAAGACTGGTCTGAGCTCTGGTCCTAGTTAGGTGTCTTGCTCATCCATCCAAGGCATATTAGTAACATTCCAGGAGCAAAGGAGAATACTGTGTCTGGGTTGTTTTGTTGTTGTTGTTGTTTTGTTTTGTTTGTTTGGTTTTTTTTGTTTGTTTGTTTTTTTGAGACAAGGTTTCTCTGTGTAGTTTTTGGTGCCTGTCCTGGATCTCGCTCTGTAGACCAGACTGACCTCGAACTCACAGAGACCCACCTGGCTCTGCCTCCCGAGTGCTGGGATTAAAGGCGTGTGCCATCAATGCTCGGCTATTGTTTTTAAAGGACAAAACCCACTTCATATGAAAGATGACTGTGCCCTAACACAGAGGAAGCAGCTGTCTACAGTGCGTGTGTAGATGGTGCAGTCACCAAGGTCCAGACCAAGGGATAAGGGAAAGAAGCAATGTGTTCCGGGCAGAAATGCTGAGCAGGTTCTAGTACAGAAGCTCCTAGCTTTCACCAGGAAGGTTCTAAAAAGGTTGAGGGGACCAAGACCTCTCACAGTGGCCCAAATTCCTTCCCCAATCACTGATTGCCACCTTTAAAAACTAGATTCCTTTGGAAACAATTTCTGGGAGGAAATGGCAAAGTGTGTGGAAGGAGGAATGTAGTATGGACTGATGAGATAAGGGAGAATTTTACATAAAGTCTGATAGCCAAGGTGAGACATAACTTTAAAAGGCAGAGTCCTCTGTAGCCTGCAGCTCTCAGGAAGACCTGGTTTTCTGTATGCCTCTTAATTTGAAGATACAAAGTAATTGTTCAGTTTGAACCTCAGGAATTCTTTTTTCTTTCTTTCTTTTCTTTTCTTTCTTTTTTTTTTAGCTGATGCTTATAAACTAGCCTGGAAGTAGTGGCACATGCCTTTAGTCCCAGCAGTAGGGAGGCAGAGGCAGGTGGATCTCTGAGTTCCAGGCCAGCCTGGTCTACAGAGTGAATTCCAGGACAGCCAGGACTATACAGAGAAACCCTGTCTCAAAACAAAAAACAGAAAACAAAAAACAAACCACTAAAACACCTATATATACTAGGAGATGGGGTATTCCTCTCTGGTGGAATGCTTGTCTAACAGACACAAGTGCTGGAATCCTGTCGCTAATGTTGCACAAAAACCTACAGGAACCTGTACCACAGCTGCAAGTCACTTTAAAGTTTGAGGTTACCCACTATTCCCAATAACCAATACACCTTCTAAACAGTTGCATATCACCCTAATAAATAAGTATTACAAAGTCTCCACAAACCCCCCCCCCTAGAATATATGCAGAGTTCTTTTCCACATGCAAAAACACCAAAATACAAACATAGTTTTAGGTCTTAAATGTCCATTGAGCCAAGATCAGAAACCTCAGTAACATTTGTGTTTTGCTATAAATGTTCACAGAAATAACCAAGACTAACAGGGACTTCTGATTTTGCTCACAGAAGCATTCCAGAACAAATGAATTTAAATATTTAAGATGGGGAAGCCATTTATTTAATCAGGACAAGTGCCACTCAAAATACATGAAAATCCTCTTTGTAGTATTTAACTCTTAAGTTATTTATAGTTAACTATTAATTTCCTAATTATTCGGAGAAAGAAGGGGGGAATAGGTGTAGGGATTTCATGAGATAATATTTATTAAAATATATAGCAGTTTTTGACATATCAGAAACCCTATGTCAACCTTTTTTTTCTAATAGAATAAAATTTCCCTAAGAAAAATGAGTTTTAAGTAAGCTGATTGGTGCTTACTTAAAAGAGCTGTTGAATTGTGGGCATTTTAACAGAGAATGTAAGCAGTGATACCAACAGTGCAGTAAGATGAGGGATTTCAAGCTAATATAAAATGAAAAAAATAATGCGGTCCCCTGGGCTGTTTTCCCTTTTCCTTATGAAATTGTAATTTTCCACTGATGGTTGACCTCCATTGAGAAGGAAAAATGCTGCGTTGTCTGACCAGACCAAAGTATCTGCTTTGCTTACGTCTAGGCCCTCGTGCAAAGTTTTCTTTGCTGCGGATCCCATCAAAATCCTGCGAGCCCAGGGGCAGTACATGTTTGATGAGAAAGGTGAAAGGTACTTGGACTGCATCAACAACGTGGCTCACGGTAAGCATCCTGTGCACGGGGCATTGGAGGAAAGGATTAGAGCCCAGTTCATCTCGGAAAATTTGTGACAGCTGCCCCTCTGCTGAGTCGCCCTGAAAGGGAAAAGCTTCAGTAAAATGAGGGGAGAACGGAACCCAACCCCCTTTTCTTTCCCGTCAAAATCCCCCTCTCCTCCCAAGCTCTTAGAACTGTTGACTGTTCCTTTATGTCCTACATTTTAGTGGGACACTGTCACCCAGAAGTGGTCAAAGCCGCGGCGAAACAGATGGAAATACTAAATACGAATTCTCGCTTCCTGCACGACAACATCGTGGAGTACGCCAAGCGCCTTACAGCCACCCTGCCACAGATGCTCTCGGTTTGCTACTTCACAAATTCGGGGTACGTGTCTGGTTTCTGGCATCCTCTCTCCCCCTTTACACCTGTGTACCTTTTCTGTTTGATGTGTGGTGTGACACAGATGTCTAGAACGATTTAAGGAAATTCTTGCCACTCACTAAGTGACCTTTATTAGGAGCGGAGCTTTTTTGTATTGTTTAAGACTCTGAGCCTAACAGGACCCAGCGACATCATCTTGTCACAAAGTAAAGTGTAATAAAAACATCGGGCTCACAATCCTTTCAATACATAAGTGCAGATTTCAGCCAATAAATTATCCGACTAAACAAGTGATCATTTCATAAGATTTTCTACCGACTTGCTTTCCTACAAAAAATGAGCATAGTTTCCCAACACAAACACAAGAAAATCCAAGTAACGATACATTCCAACTTTTTTTTGGTTTTTCGAGACAGGGTTTCTCTGTGTAGCTTTGTGCCTTTCCTGGAACTCACTTGGTAGCCCAGGCTGGCCTCGAACTCACAGAGATCCGCCTGGCTCTGCCTCCCGAGTGCTGGGATTAAAGGCGTGTGCCACCACCGCCCGGCACATTCCAACTTTTAAATTCTGTAAGCACAAACGGCTATGTATCCATTCTATGGACAACTATACAGACATTAGACAGTGTGGCTTGCACATACATGCCCAAGGATGTGTGAAGCTGGAAGTGTGATGTGATGTTTGAGGAAAGCTGAATATAGCATTCCTATTTTCAAAAGTGATAAATGTATTGAATTTGATATTTAGAAAGCTATAATGTCTACTTGTATGATTTTCTGTGACTCATTTTTCCACAAGGTATTTTATAATGAGAGCATCATTATTTTGTCTTACAAAGAACTGAGGAGGTATTTGAGAGTCTCCCGTGTTATAAATCATTCTTGCCTTTTATAAATATAACATTTAACTTTCATCTCTAGAGGAGGATCCTAGACTGTCAAAGAGGGATGGTTCTAAACTGTCCTTCAAGAACACATGTGATGCTGCATAGTTACTGCAAAAAAAAATAGTCTCAAAATCACACAGGTGCCTGTCTAAATCTTGGCAATATGTCCAATCTGCTGTCAATCTTGTTCTGGTTGCTTAGCCTCTCCAAGGCTGTTGCCTCGCCCATAGAAAAGGAGATGGCAATACTTGCCTTGCAGCATTATTGTGAGAATAAACAGAAGCAAACACTTAGCTGATCACAAGCATCCCTTGAGCAATTTTTCTCCACATAAGAAGAGTATATTTAGACTCTTGAACTAGGTAGAAAAACGTATGATGTTCATCTTAAAGATAAGGAAACTAATCAAGTATTGAGTCAATGCAACATGGATTGGCAGCCAGGCTAGAGGGTCTTCCATCCCTCCTGAGATAGGGTGACAATGGGGCTTTTCAGTATCCTTAAAGCTACAGTATCCTTAAAGCTAGTCATCACTGATGCGGCTGTGTGAAGTGGGAAGCTTGGCTGTAATTTTTCTGGGTTTCTTCTATGTGTTTTAGTCCTTAATGACTGTGACACGTGTTAGAAAGTGACATTGAGAATTTAAGGTGACCAAGATGGACCGGGAAAGAGGACCTCAATTCCACCTTATGCACTTCTGAACGTCATCTTACAATTTTTGTAACTAACTCTGAGCCATTCTAAGACGAGATTGTCACTTTGTCCCTTCTCTGTCTTATCTCAATAGATCCGAAGCCAACGACTTAGCCTTACGCCTGGCACGGCAGTTCCGAGGCCACCAGGATGTGATCACTCTTGACCAGTAAGTCTTAGGCACAAGGTCTCCAAGGGAGAAGCCCCTTCAGAGCCAGAAGTGTGCCAATCTATACCGAACTTATCTATACTAAGACGCAGGCCCTTATGGAAGAGGGTGGATCCATGGAAAGGTGTTTTGAAATGACACAATAAGGTGTCAAGTCTAGCTTAAATCCAGAGGCTAACTCACTCTTTCTAAGCTCCTGAAAATGCGGGAGACTTTCCTGCATGTCTTGACAGCTGCAGCCTTGTGGACTTGTAAATCTGGGCTGACATTTTACACAATTGTATCTACTGCTGCCTCTGCATAACTCAATCATTTCCAAAATAAAAAAGAAAACCATAATTAATTTCTTTAAAATCCAAACATTTGCTTCACTGTTGTGATTAACCAGTGTACTTAATATTAAAGGTAGCAATTTATAGCAGATTTAAAACTTTAGTACTTTTTCATTTGTTCACAACTACTAATGGTCGCATTACCTCCCCAACATGAATTTGCTCATTTTAAACAAAAAATTTGACAGCCCTATTTCTAACATTTTCTAAATTACTTTGTCTACCCCCTCACTCCACAAACCCAGAGTGGAACTAAACATGGAACCTCATTTCGTATCGTCCTGTAGACTCCTTGATGGGATTATCCATTTTCTATTGCTGCTGCATTTGTTGCTGCAAGCATATGGGTTCAAATAATACAAAATTATTGTGTTACTTCTGTGAGTCAGAAAGCTAAGCTAACTCACCGAGCTGAAATCAGGGTCATCTGGGGGCAATGTGGCTCTTCCACTTACGTCTGCGTCTCACGGCTCACAGTCCCGGCCTTCATCTTCAAAGTCACCCGTCACCTCCCTCAGCCTTTGCTTCGAGCCTCACACCTCCATCTCTGCTCATCATGCTCCTGTCTCCTACTTTTACTTATAGGGCATTTGTGACTATGTGGGCTCCACCCAGATGATCCAGAATAACGCCCTCATTGAGTGGTCCTTAACAGACCTGAAAAATCATCTTTGCCATGAAGCATGTTCTTAGATTCTGTGTATTAGAACATAAACATACCTGGGGTGGGGCATTTCTCTTTTAAAATTCTCATCCTCCATCACCTATGGACAACTATAAATGTATTTTGTGTATATATGTATATATATATATACATATATATAAATGAGAATTTATATATAATAAATAAATGAGAATCTAATTTAGCAATATAACTCAAAAATGTTTATTTTTCCTACTGTAATAAAAACAATGTAATAAACATTATTATAGAAAATGATAATATAATGTATCTATTTTATGCTATTTGAAATGTTTTACTAGTCCATATTAACTATGCATAATAATGGATTTCATTATGACATTTTCATACCTGTGCATTGTATTTTCTAATCATATTCGCCACCATTACCCTCTTGTCTACCTCACCCTTCTACTGACCCCTTTCCTCCTCCCAACTAACTCTGCATTCACTTTCACATCTTTTACTTTTTATATCATATTAAACATGTGGTATCTTACATGCATCTACTTTACCAAAGTTACTGTAGGACTGTTTTCATATTTCATCCCACACAGAATTCTTGAAATATGTTCCATTCCTCTAACTCAATTCTCACCAATAGAAACATAGAGTGAGCCATGTATGGGATTTTAAATGTTCTTGTAGTTTGGGGTAGCCAACATGTTGTCATTTTAACATGTAATCAACATAAACTATATTGACATGTATTACATTCTTTTTTTCTCACTGAGTATCAAAAATCCAACGTCTGTTTTACACTACAACACATCTCAAATCAGACTAGTGATGTTGCCAGTGCCCATGGCTCCAAGTGGGGAGTTGCCGCCATACGGTGTTACAGTGCTGTTTTCACTGTACAGCACCCCAATGATAGGCACTGACTACTTCTGCTCCCAACATGAGCAGAGATCCTTCTACTTGGTCCTCCACAGGACATTCTGAGAATTCCTTAGGGATAAATTCCAGAAACAAAATGGCTGGCCAGCAAGGTATATGAAGGTGCCGTTAATTTGACTGAATGTTTCTATATTTGTCTCCAATGTGGTTGCAACCCCAGACACAGCACAAGAAAGGTCCCCCTCTCCATAGGTCACCAAACCCAATACTAACCAGCTTTCTGCTTTTTTCTAGTTGTTGCTAATCTAATGGGTATATCATATCTTAATTGGCATTGTTGATTTGAAAATCTTCTCATATAAATTTAATGATTTTATCATCTCTTGGAGATTGCCTTTTTGTATTCTTTACCATTTTTTTCAGTTAGGATTCTCATCCTTTTGTTGCTGGTTTGCAGTTTCCTGTACAATCTAGGCCAGGGGATCTCTATTTGGAATTATCTGTGGATGAGTTTTTTAGACTTTTTTCTTCACATCTGCTGATTGCACTTCTGGGCAAAAAATAGAAAGAGAAACACCATTGCCATGTGTGTGTTAAGTGAAAGAAAAGAATTTTGTAGCTACTCAGTCATCTCTCAGAAGAACTAGTGTTTGTCTGATGTCTCCAACCGAGCATCCTTTAGATAGCATCCCAATCAGAAAACCATGTCAATGCTTCCATATAAAATTGTGGCACTCCTAACAGTGAGAGCAGGGGATGTCTCTGACTCTGTGGCCTGATTTGGGGACCCATTCCTCCTGCCAGATTACCTCATCCAACCTTAGTGGACAAGGGGGTGTCTGGGCTCACTGCAGCTTGATAAACCATGGCTGGCTGATGTCCATGGGATGCCCACCTGTATCTGAAGAGAAACCGTGGAAAAGGAGTGGGTGGGGTGGAGGGAGGAGGGAAGGGGAGGAGCTGGGAAGAGGGAAGGGAGGGGAAGCTTTGGTTAGGATGTAAAAACAGGAAAATTAAAAGAACAGAAGAGGAGAAGGAAGGGGAGGAAGAAAAGGAAAACAAAATGTATTTCAGACTTACTAGCCAGGCATGATGGCACATGCCTGTAGGCCCAACTGAGACAGAAGAATCACTTGAGGTCAGGAGTTCAAGGCCGAGGTCTATGTTTTAAAAATGCAGGCTGGTAAGGTGGCTCAGCAGGCACTTGCCTGGCAAGCCTAACACCCTGAGTCTCGTCCCCTGGACCCACACGGTAGAAGGAGAGCCCTAACTCCTGCAAGCTGTGCCATGCTGCACATGCGCACACAAGAAATGAATGCATGTTTAAAATGTTTAAGAACATAGAAAACTCAACCAGGCAATGGTGGCACGTGCCTTTAATCCCAGCACTTGGGAGGCAGAGGCAGGTGGATCTCTGATCTACAGTGAGTTCCAGAACAGCTAGGACTGTTACACAGAGAAACCTTGTCTCAAAAAAAAAAAAAAACCAAAAAAAGAATGTAGAAAAAACTCGAATCACAAGACTGCATGAAGATATAAAAACGTTCAAGTTTAGAGAATCTAATTTAGCAGTATAATTCAAAAAATGTTTATTTCTCCCACTGTAATAAAAACCACTGCCTATGAGGACACATACTGGACTTTTCGTGTACTTCATTCATGTATGAGGGGGAATGGACATATCAAATGGCCAGTTCTGTCATGACAGACCAGATCTGGTTCTACAGTTAAATGTGGCACCGGCATTGACATTCTCCCCAGTCGACTAGCGCAGGGCGGTTATAAACACTGTTTGCATATACTAGAAAAACACCTTTCTTGGAAAAATTTCCATTGCTTTTCTCTTTCATTTCAGTGCTTACCATGGCCACCTGTCGTCGTTAATTGAGATCAGTCCCTATAAGTTTCAGAAGGGCAAAGATGGCAAGAAGGAATTTGTGCACGTGGTAAATATCCCCAAGCCCTGCGATGAGAATGCTGAGGCTAGAATGTCTACTGTCATCCAGCCCAACCCTCAAAGCAGAGCGGAACCAGGGGAAAGAAATGAAGGTCCAGAGCAGTTATGTCACGTGCTGAACTCGGGGCCACACACCGGCAGTTTGTGGCCCACAGTGAGAATCGTCGTCGAAAAGTTCAGAATTTTCAGTGGTAGAATTGGTAGATCAGATTTTTACCGGCTGTTGCTGCATTTTTGTGCCCGCTCATCTTCGGTTACTCTTCCGATTACTAGTACTAGATCAACACTCAGAGCTAAGTGAGTTTCTACGACTGTTATAAAAATAATTTACATAAGCCGGGCGGTGGTGGCGCACGCCTTTAATCCCAGCACTCGGGAGGCAGAGCCAGGCGGATCTCTGTGAGTTCGAGGCCAGCCTGGACTACCAAGTGAGTTCCAGGAAAGGCGCCAAGCTACACAGAGAAACCCTGTCTCGAAAAACCAAAAAAAAAAAAAATTTACATAAAGCAGAAGCCAGAGGCCTCAAACCAGACCAACGACTCATTGCAATGAACACTTACAAGTAAAGATGTGTGGACTGAAGGGTACACTGTGTGACCCTTGTGTCCCACTACAGCATCCATACCGAGACTTTTTGTTTTGCTTTGTTTCTGTTTTTTCATTTTTCCTTTAAAATTTATTTTATTTGGGGGGGCGATGTTGCAAGGGCAAAGGGTAGATATGAAGGGACGGGGAGATGAATGGGATCAGGATGCAGGATGTGAAATCCACAAAGAATCAATACAAAGTTTTAAAAAAAGAATGATAAAATTTTAAAAAATAATTCATATAAATCGAAATTACGTAAATACTGTGAATTGTCATAAAGGTCCAGTACATCAAATAGAGAAGCCAGATAAGTTGTCAAAACAGTGAAATTCATTTCCTATGGTTGTGTTAATCGAGGGTCAGTAGACACTCTGAGAATTCTCATTGCTTTATTTTAAGACCTTAAGAATAAGCGCTAAGGCATCCAAGTTTCCTACGAGATCATGGTATGTGATATAATCAATAGTCCAAGTTTTTTTTACATACAGTCTCCACTGCTTGTTATTTTTATATGATGTCATTGCACTTATCAATCTGAATTTGCTTTCTATGTGAATAGGGATAAAGTTTTGATTTAGAGGGTCTGGGATTTCTAAGCTCCAGCTCACAATTCAAAGATGTCAATTCTTCACAGCATTCAGAAATGTATAGAAAGATAAGAGGCACTGGGGGTGCTTGGGTCAACATGGCCACCCTCCAACATGCCCTGGTGGGGAAATAGATGTTCCCTTGGTTTTCAAGTTTGGTCAAGAGGCTAATAATGAGAAACTGTACCATCTGATGTTCTAGGCACCAAGTCCAGATACTTACAGAGGGAAATACAGAGAGGACCACAAAGATGCAGCCACAGCATACGCAGACGAAGTGAAGAAAATCATTGAAGATGCTCATAGCAACGGAAGGAAGGTGGGCATTGTGGGAAACGCTTTTGACGTCTTTTATGGAAATAGTTATAATAGTTGGAATTCTCTATAAAGAAAGGATTAAATCTAAAATTCCCTCTGTTCTTTGCTGGTTACATTTTCACTTGGTTTGTGTTTCAACAGTGCACTGTCCTGGTAAATTTTTATTCATCTTAGAAATATAATCACTTACCCTTCCTTCTCCAGTGCTGATGACCTAACTCTGATCTCTCAGGTACTAGACAGGGTCTCGTTCCTAAGGTCAGGCTCTTCCAACTGTGAAGATCATGGGGGAAGCAAAGAGGCAGAGGGGCTTCAGTGTCAGGACCAGTCCAAGCTCTCAGATCCTCAGGGGAGCAGTGGTACTGCCCAGAGCTAGTGGGCTTCCCGGAACCACAGAACTGAAGCTCAGCTCCTCACTAAGCCAAGGCAGAAACACGGCCTTTCCACCTGGGCCTTCCACCTGGGCCTTCCACCTGGGCCCGGACTTCCCAGACAGCACCGGAGTTCTCAAGAACAAGAAAGGCGTTCATGTTTTCAGACTTTGCCCTGCTGTCCACAGATTCACGTTCTATTTTCCACCCACCGTGGGGCTACTTGGGTGCAGATTAAACACAACTTGACATCCCTTGGTTTGTGGCATAGACATGACGATACAAATACTTCATTAAATAGAAACGATTTGCCCTTTCTAGTGAATTAAAATATTTTTGCTTTCATGACAGGAGAGCCATTCTTGTTTCTAGAGTGTCTCCCCCCCCCACACACACACACACACACACTCGTACTTCCACACTCCCATCCCCATCCCTGCTTTGCTTTCAAGGTCCTTGTAACACCTCTGTGCAGATGGGCCCAAAGGTCTACCTACTAGGGGAGCTTAGGCATCTCCTTCCTGTACTTTCAGATGCTAAATAATGCTTTCAAAAAAGATTTTTTTCCTCAACAAGAGGATATGAATTCTGCTGCTAATGGGGGGGCCTAGGTGATTTTTGGTTTTTTGTTGTGTTTTGGTTTGGGTTTTTTGTTTTGTTTTGCTTTGTTTTTAACATTATCAGTACTATACAGTTTGGGGCTTGATGCCACCATGTTACCAAGGCTGAAAGCTATGAAGAAATAAATAGGGGGCATATACTTCTAAATGTTAGCTGTGCTTGGGAAGTCATGGAAGGTCAGAACAGAGATCTCTGGAGTCAGCAGCCTTATTTTATAGCTAAGACACTGAATAACTCTGAGGTACAGGCTAACCCATGTTCAGGCAGCTGATAAGCAGTCTGGAGGCAGACTTGGTTCTCCGGAGTTCTTTCCTCGTGCCTTGCTTTAGCTTCCTCCTCTTCCTTCAGTGATGGCTACTTTGAACTTCTCCCATGGTCTCTGACACGCTTCCCCTCTGGTTTCTGTTGAGATGCCCAGCTTTGGAGGAAAGGCTGGTTCAAATCCAGACCTAGAGGTGTAGCAATGTAGCCCTGGTGTGGAGTCAGAGGCTGCGAACCCACTCCCTTGGTGCTGGGCTCTAGCCTCAAGCTGTCCTATTTTACTGACTTGGGAATGGGCACCAAGCTCATGCCTTTTGAACCTAGATCAGTTTGCAAAAGTTCCTATCCCAGACATCAAAACATTACTTTTGCTCAGCACAACCTAACAAAAAGATTGCCTCTTAAGCCAGGCGGTGGTGGTGCACGCCTTTAATCCCAGCACTTGGGAGGCAGAGGCAGGTGGATCTCTGTGAGTTCAAGGCCAGCCTGGCCTACAGAGCGAGATCCAGGAAAGGCGCAAAGCTACACAGAGAAACCCTGTCTCGAAAAAAAAAAAAAAAAAAAAGATTGCCTCTTAATTATGAAGGTCTCCTCTCTTGGCCCCCATTTCCCATGGTGGCTTTCCTGGCATCCCAGGACTTCATTTAGATCCATGCTCTTCTGCCACAGATAGCTTTTATTTGTAACAGTCTATGTAGCACTCCCCATGGGTCTGTTTCTAGCCATTTTAAACCTACTCGAAGGGCTGGAAAGATGACTCAGCCGTCAAGAAGAACACATGCTTCTCTTTCTTGCAGAGGACCCAAGTGTGGTTCCCACCTCCAATGTCAGGTGGTTCACAGCTACTTAGAACTCCATCTCCAGAGGGCTTCGGATTTCCTTGAGCATCTGCACACATGTACACACACATATACACAGAGGCGGGGGTGCACATACATGAAAACTAAAGATAAATCTTCTTTGCAATAGTGTGTTCTTGGGGCTGGAGAGATGGCTCAGCCATTAAGAGCACTTATTCTCTCAAGTCCCAGGTCTGGTTCCCAGCACCTACATGGCAGCTTAAGAACTATCTGTAACTTCAGTTGCAGAGGATCCAATGCCCTCTTCTGGCCTCCTTGGGCACTGCACGTACATGGTACATGGACATACATGCATGCAAAACACCCATACACATTAATAAAAATAAACCTTTAAAATAAAAACCTATTGTTTAGGAGGAAACTCTCCCTTTTAGGGGTAGGAGGGGAGCCTATCTTGTCTAGATTTTGACCCCATCTTCTCTTGTATAGATTGCCGCCTTTATTGCTGAATCCATGCAGAGTTGTGGTGGACAAATTATTCCTCCAGCAGGCTACTTCCAGAAAGTGGCTGAGTATGTACTTGACTTGGGCATCCTTGGTCAAGCTGAGGGCACTGTGGCAAAGTCTACAAGGTCATACTTCCAGATTAGCTGGCAAAAAGCTGCTGCTGACTGCCTGGAGCCTCGGGACTCTAGATGTCTCCGATCATAACCAAGATCCAGCAAGTATAGAGTTTAACATGGTCCACTGTCCAGAACTCTATATACTCAAGCTCCTGCAGGGCATCCTGTCTCATTGGCCCATACCTTACACCTTGCTAATTAGTAAACACGTGAAGATTAACCCTGCTAAGAGCCACTTGTCCAAATCTCTTCCCAAGTGAAATGTTGCAGTACAGCTTACTTTAAGTAGCATACATCCAGGTAGTATGGGATAAATCTCATCTAGAAATCATGTGATTACCCTGTAATGTCTCTCCAAGGTTTTGAGTCCTAGAATATTTTTAACACAGACAGAGGCTTTGGGTTAACACTTCTCTGTCTTCAATAGTCTCCTTGGGCAGTTCTGGGGACACTCGATGGTCTGAGGACATCAACATAGATCTTTGCTTTTTAGACATGTTCGCAGAGCAGGGGGCGTGTTTATTGCTGACGAAGTTCAAGTAGGCTTTGGCAGAGTTGGGAAGCATTTCTGGAGCTTTCAAATGCACGGTGAAGACTTCGTTCCAGACATTGTCACCATGGGGAAACCAATGGGCAATGGTCACCCCATGTCCTGTGTGGTGACAACCAAAGAAATTGCAGAAGCCTTCAGCAGCTCTGGCATGGAGTATTTTAACACAGTAAGTTTGGGTTCACAGCTCTAATTCTAAGAGGGGAAAATCATGCATATTCTTAGATTTTTTCCAACACAATAAAGAAAAGGGCTCCATGTTACCCTAAACCACTCTAATATTCTTGTCAAACTTCATCCAAACCAGACTTTATTCCCTTTGTATTCTTTCCTTGTGCATTTCCTCTTCCGATAACATTCTTGTTAGGTTTCTGATAACAGACCGCTATCCTGCTAATCTTCGGTGCTTTATTAACAGACAATGTGATCTTTGTGTCATATTGAAATTTCCTGAACACTTTGAAATCCTTTAGATGATTTGTTACCGTGAATGTTAGTCAACCCTCATAAGAAATGCTCAGTGTTGATCTTTGGAAAGCTTTATTTCTGTGGCTTTATTCCCCCAAAGTAAGAAGCTTTAGGCTTGGAAGAGTCACTGTAGTATGCACAGCACCAACTGTTATAGCCAAAGCAAGCATCCAATCATAGAAAGAGTTTGTTTTTCAGAGGAAATAGTACTTAGCTGTTTTCTTTCAGATCTTTAAAGACAGACACACTGATTCACCTTACTGAACCACACTTTGGAATCTTTAATTCACAATCTAACACTTTCTGTTGTTATTTGGATGAACCAATGGATCCCTTATAATCTCTCACACTAGATACACATCCTGGAGGATATAACCATGAGTGAATTTTCACTCAATCCCAATGAATAAAATCATTCTGTCTTCTAAGCCTGAGAGGTTAGTATTACAAAAGAAAATTCAGTTAAAATTTTTACATATACAGCAAGCATTCTTGCCTTTAATAATAATAGACACCTTTGTGGGGACTACTGAAGGCATTAAAATTGGTTTTGTTTTTCAGACATATGTTGAATGAATGCCAAATTTCTCATGAATGAAGCAATACCACTAATTCCATTGTTGTTTTCTCATCTTTGTCTGTAGTATGGAGGGAATCCGGTGTCCTGTGCCATTGGGTTGGCTGTGCTGGATATAATTGAGAATGAAAACCTTCAAGGAAATGCTATCAAAGTGGGGAACTACCTCACTAAGTTACTGAACGAACAGAAGGCTAAGCACCCAATGATAGGGGACATCAGGTCTGTTGACTGACCATCATGCACTCATTTGTTTTTCCGTAACAATCCTGTAAACTTGAAAAGTTGAATGAAAGTATATGATACACTGAGAAACGGAGAAAGCAAAGACTGGGCCTAGGCCGGGACTCAGGAACCACCCTGGTAACATTTGGGTACATCTCTTTCCTAACATTTATAGGTTTTCTTTTCTGTCAAGTTGGGATAATTTTAAGCCCAAGAGATGAAAGGAAGGAAGAAAAGATGACTCCAAACGGTCTGTGAATAAGGTGGAGAATGCTATCATCTCCATTGCATAGATCATTATAAAAACTTGGCAATTGTGAATACCCTGAGAAGTGAAATGGTATTAAGTGTTGTTTGAGGACTGGGGAGATTGCTCAGAGGGTGAAGAGTTTGCTGTATAAGCGCAGGGACCCAAATTGGTCCCCAGAACCTACATAACAAAGCCAGATGCGTTGGGGCTCACCTGTAATCATAGCACTCACAGCCTATCCTAATCAGCAAGTTTCAGGCCAGGGAGAGACCCTGTGTTAAGAGGGATAGCCCCTGCCTAACACCACTGAGGTTGGCCTCTGCCCACCATGGGCACATGCACACACATGTCTGTGCACACCTACATTCCCTACACATGCATACATGCTCGCATATAAACACAAAATTGTTTAAAGTATGATTCTCTTATAAAAATCAAGTGAGGTGTGTGGTTGATATATTGTGCATCCTAATAAAGCTTTCCTGGGAGATCAGAGGAGTAGAACAAGCCACAGCCAGCCTCACCTCACCAACTCCTCAGCTGATCCTGTTTCCACGAATCCTCAGACTGAAAGCCTTTGAGTCCTCACCCCTGAGGGTCTCAGTTGAACTGCTCTAAAAAACTTCTAGTTCCTGGTCCTCATGCCTTGTATACCTTTCTGCTTCCTGCCCTCACTTCTTGGGATTAAAAGCGTGTGTTCTTCCCAAGCAAAGACATGATATCTCAAGTGCTGGGATTAAAGGCGTGTGTCACCACCATGCCTGGTTCTGTTCCCAGTGTGGCCTTGATCTCTGCCTCCCGAGTGATAGGATTAAAGACGTGTGTGCCACCACTGTCTGGCCTCTATGTCTAATCTAGTGGCTGTTCTGTTCTCCGATCCCCAGGGAAGTTTATCGGGGTGTACAATATATCAACACAGAGGTGGGAGATCTCTGATGACAAAACATGTTTTGAACATGAGAAGCAACTGTGTGACACTGGAGGTGTCTTGAGTTAAAGTCAGTTGCATTTCCACTTAAATGATGTCACACTCAGCTCGGCATTAGTCACTTGGTGACAGTGCAGGGCTCAGAGAGTACACATGGACTCTTTTTCCTCTTCTTCAGGGGTGTTGGCCTTTTTATTGGCATTGATTTGGTGAAGGACCGTGAGAAAAGGACGCCTGCAACAGCCGAAGCCCAGCACATCATCTACAAGTAAATTCATCTCATCTCTTTGCTGTCTTGGCCCCTTGAGCACTTGATTTACTTCCTTTCATCTCTCTGGAAAAGGAGACCCTAAGACTCAGTTAAACCTGGGCCTTTTAGAGTGGAGATTCATGAATGCACTGTGTGCTCACGGCCCTTCATCCCCCCTGCACATGCTCACGGCCCTTCATCCCCCCCCCTGCACATGCTCACGACCCTTCATCCCCCCCGCACGTGCTCACGACCCTTCATCCCCCCTGCACATGCTCACGGCCCTTCATTTCCTGCACTGATTAGGATGAAAGAAAAAGGAGTTCTTCTCAGTGCCGATGGCCCTCATAGGAACGTGCTCAAAATAAAACCGCCCATGTGCTTCACAGAAGAAGACGCAAAGTTCATGGTGGACCACCTTGATGGCATTTTAACAGGTTGGTCACCATCTTAAAGATGCCTCTCCCTTCTCTCTCAAGCTCTGCAGTGCCCTTCCCTGGCCTCCTGTTCATCAGGGAAAAAATAAATGGATAACTTCCTCTTCAAACTAGAATCAGATAGCTGCAAAAATAAACTATGTAGACTCTTAATTAAATCAAAATTTTCCATTTATATTCACACAACTCCAAATGTTAGTTTCCAGTAAATTAGCACATTGCTGCTGTTTCTTGTTTGGTTAGTTGGGGAAGGGTGTTTGTTGTTTGTTTGCTTTTTAGACAAGGGCTTGCTGTGTAGCCCAGGCTAGCCTTAGAATTAGGATCTTCCTGCCTCAGCCTTGTGAATGCTGGGGTTACCATCACGCTCCGCTCACCTTGTTTTGTCAACCATTTCTCTTTCCTGTAGACAATAAGCAGGACTTTTCCAGCTGTGTGTCTGCACTGGGCCTCCCTCCACTAACACTGTGTAGTTTCAGCATTGAACCATTAGGATGAGTGTCAGCCTGCTTTGGTAGTGTATATTCACAAGCCTAGCTAATGTTCAGGTGACAAGACGTGAGGACAAGGGGCTCAAGGTCAGCCTGGACTGTTCATTCATATTATTCATAACAGAAAGTAAATTACTTCAATTATATATCAACTGCATTGGAGAGGAAGCAAGCACTATAAAACAGTGTTGAAATCATAGACTACCGTAATAGTAGCCCATTTTCATTGTTGTTTAGTTTTATTCATATTATATAGATATGTATTCAGCCTCTCTGCTCAGCTCCCAACTGTTGGGGTTAAAATACAATGAGAAGTCACAAGTCAACACATCATAGATCATTGATGTTTGGAAACTTCTACCTCAGCCTGGTGTTCCTAGTAGGGTCTCTCCTTGAACTCAGAGAACATGCTGATGCCCAAACCTGTTGAATATCCTCACAAACTGATGTGCCTTGTTCACCAGGTCTGAGCCTGCTCAGACTGAACTGAATGATACTATTAGCAGCCCAGAAGAATTTGACTATGTTAACCAGACACGGGTAAAACAGGCTCAGTGCCGTGAACAAATTACCAGTGAAAAACAAAAGTCAAAATATAAACTAGAGCTGGAGAGATGGCTGAGCTATTAAGAGTGCTAACTGTTCTACTAAAGGACCAGGTTTCGATTCCCAGCACCCAGACAGTGACTTACAACCATCTGTAACTCCACTTCCAAGAGATTCATCACCCTCTGACTTCTAAGAGCACCAGGCACACACTTGGTGCACAAACATACATGGAAGCAAGACACCAATGCACATAAACTAACAGTAATAAAAGAATTTTGAAAAAATGCAAGCCAGCAATTCTAATAGTAATATTTGTTAGTTGATTACATTGCCTCTCTAGTCCTTCCTTGTTAAGGATATTCTTATACAATATTTTTTTCAATTATGTTGGTCAAACTCTCTATCTTCTTTTAGCTTTAGAAGTCACAGAAACCAAGAGTGACCATGTGATGTCTGAGAATACAGTTTGCAGTACAAAGGTAAGAGGTAGCTACTTTGCTTTTAGGGGAAAGCGTCAAGCATTGGGGGTTATGGGATAGCTTTGTTTAATATACAGTGACCAATAGAACAAAAGCAGCCTGTGCTAAGGATGGATTATCTTTGCAATTTTGAGTGCACAATTAAGTTCCCAGAGCCAATGGCGTATCATTTGCAAGAAATGAAACCAAATAACCATTCTCACCGGTTTATTCTCATATAGAATCAATATATAAAAACCAAGGACCTTTCTCTTCTGGCCTATAGAGACAGCTTTCAAATATGGGGAGAAACTAACAATAGGTCTGAGCTTTCTCATGGTGGCTCAGAACGCCACCTGCAATCACTTCTGGTTCTCACAATGCTCTTCAGTTCCCACAATGCTCTTCGCCATCTACATGTGCCTTAGCAGCCAGGTTATGAAACACTGAAAACTGGTTCTGAATGATCTAAGGAGGAAGCTTCCGCAGCAGCCGGGAGCCCGGGGAATCACTGGCACTGGGTGGCCTAGTTTCTGCCCTTGGTGCATTTCCAGCAGAGAGGGCTTTTCCATTTTCTTCCTAAGCTGCCCATGAGAAAGAGCAGAAAGAGCACCCAGGCCTGGAAACAGAAAAGCAAAACCTTGAGAGGTTTTGTTGCATAATCTATTATTTGTTTCTAGCTCAGATGCTAAGGGAACATTCAGTGCCCAGAGCCTGCCTGTGCACCCAGCACAGTCAGCAAAGTCCTTTTCATGGTTAAAAAAACATCGGGGTGTTTGAATGAGAGCAAATGATTTCCAACAAGACACCCTCTGTCTCTTCACACAGCACAAACCAGTCATGGGGACCCATTATTATTGAAAGGGCAGGAGTAGTTTATCAAATCTAGGTCAAAATAACAGCTGCTTAAATGAAATCACTCCAGGCTGACTGGCCAGGATCTTGAAAAAACAAGAGTTCGCAGTAGGGAATTGCACCCTGAAGCTAGTTGAGTTATTGCACATGCATAAAAGTTTGCCCTGGAATCTCAGAATTGATGTTGACATCACCTTTCAAATGCCTGGTATTTTCTTGGAGTGGGGGGTCCTGTTAAATTAGCCTTAAGAGGTTGGGTAATAGCAGAGGTGGACATCCACGGGAGTTTTGTGGTCCTGTCTTGCAGGTGCCTAAGGAAGTCCACGTGGAATTGCCCAACCACAGCGGCACCGAGTCCAGAGAAAACCACAGCAAGAAGAGAAATGGTGTGTGCCCAGATGAGCGCACACGGCTCAGCAAAAGACTCAAGACATGAAAGATGAATGTTAAACAGCAGATAAATATCCATGGATAAAGAGCAAGTGGATGCATCTCACCTCAGTCATTCTGTGAATTAGAATTTTCAATCTGCCTAATTTGTACATTAAAAGATAGATTAGTAATATCAATAAACAAAGTGATAAGCTATATCAACATTATTAATTCAACCTCTGGCCTGTTAATTCCTTACTTGCCATGCCAAAGTATTTATTCTACTAAAACTGAGTTTTCAAATGCAAAACTCAGCTGGATGCTTTACTTCTCGTGTTTTAATGTTTGAAATTAGAGAAATGAGTGAAGTCGATTCCTTCACTTTAGAGAATTAGTACATTAAAGTATTTTAATGAGAAACAGTCTAACTTGGCTAATATATAAAGTATATGGATTTTAATAAAATAAAAGATGATATAAACAAAAATGATACTATAAAATGCAGAGAGCAGTATGGATTAGAGTGGTGAAATCTACATCATTCCAAAGGGAATCACAGAGCACAGAACAACCGTGGTTGCCAAGAAACCTGGTCACTTGCCATCCTGTGGGAACTGAAATGGAACATGTGTACACACATGTGCACGAGGATGTTTCTAGAACCGCCTCAGCAGCCAAAGCTCAGCTTTTAAAGTTGAGAACTTCAGTCCTGGCTACCCACAGGCCATGCCACCTCAACCAAGTTGCTCACCTGGCAGGTGGAAAATGATCTCATCTTCCCTGAGTTCATCATCACCTGCACTCCATGTTTCCTTAGTTTTGGTTGGCCTGTATCTCTCCATTGCCTTCCCAATAGTTATTAAACTTGCTGGCTTGTGTCTTATTCCATAAAGAGACTGTAATTTTTCTATGCCTGTTTACTGTTAAGTGGGAGGGACGTCTTCATGGGAATATGAGCCTTTTCTTTGGATGATGGATTTTATGGGACTCCTTGCCTATGAGTTGGTTGAGCACATGGAAGCCCTTGGATTGTGATGCTGAGGGTCCTTTTTGTTTTTTGGGTTTTTTTAAAGGCAAACTTATGAACCATGTCTATTCCTAATGGAACAAAACACTGGTCCTTATGGGATAAAGAGGGCCTATGTAGTCAGCTTTCCCCCAGGTGACTGATTGGCCTCTTTAAGGAACAATGTCATATCAGATGCTCACCAGGGGATTCTGCTGCAATCAGACCAGTTATTCTTAAGGGCATTGTGAAATTCATCTTCCAGAGAGGGAACCTGGGCTGCTGGCCCACATGTTGCCTTCATCTCTAACACTGTGTACCCTCTGCTCATGATTCCATTATCATTTCCTTGCAATGGATGCCCAGTGTTGCTTCTGTAGTGGATGATTTAAAATGTGATTTTTAAAAATCTTAACATGGAGTATTTATGCGATATAGCCATTCACAGGCCTTACCCATATCTCTTTTATTCTAGTACTTCCGAGTTCCTGGATAACTAGCCAGACCATTTTCAGCCACGTAGGCACTCCCTCCATTTCTTCCACACAACATAGATGCCCAGGTATGCCACTCAGAGCTCTGCCTCCAGAAAACATTTCCACTGCCCCTCTTTCAAGACCCCATTGAGAATGGCTCTAAAGCAGCCAGCAGCCAGTATCCAGAAATGGCAGGTTTCTGAATCATCATGGAGTTTATCTCCTGTCCTCTTGGGTGCACGTGTCTTCCCAAGGCCACCAACATACTGCCATCTTCTGTCAAAGAGCATCTCTTGGCATTTCCTGTTGTATCTGCTTGGGGTCATCAGTGCACCGGTCACCAGGATTTTCTCCAAGATGCCCAGATGGTCAGACTCTTCAGCCTAATTTATAACCAAGGGCATGAAGGCTAACAGAGATTTAGATCAAAACTGTAGAGAAGTCTATGATCAAGAGTCGGGAGAGGGCTGTTGGTAAAATGCTTGCCATACAACCGTGAGGACCTGAGGTCAGATCCCAGGACCCATGTAAAAAGAACTAGTTCCACACCTATAATCCTTGTGATGAGGAGGTGGACACAGAAGAAATGCTAGGACTCACTGGCTAGCCAGTCTAGCTGAATTGGTGAGCTCCAGGTTCAGTGAGAGACTCGAGTTTTTGTTCCCAGCATCCACATAGCAGCTCACAACTAACTCCAGTTCTATGGATTTAATGCCCTCTTCTGGCCTCCAAAGGTATTCTATGCATGTGGTACACATGTATATATGCAAGTACTTATACATACATACATATAAAATAAAAATAAACAAATCTTTGAGAAAACCCACTAAGGTGAAGCACAGATGGAAAAGATACTTGACATCCCATTCTGGCCTACACACACATAATCTTTGGATTTTTAAGAAGGATACTCATCTCTGCCATCATGCCCTAGAATGGGACATTGCCTTTCATTTTTTCATGTTGGCTGAGTAAAGGAAGAATGTGGGAAGGGAAGACTTCGGGGACTCCCAGCTGCTCTTCTGCACTGTAGCAACTTGTATCCCACAAGCCAAGGAAGTCATGGTCAACACAAAACTTCACATTATTTATTCCTTAAGTGTAAGCTATAGGCCGGGTGGTGGTGGCTCACGCCTTTAATCCCAGCACTCGGGAGGCAGAACCAGGTGGATCTCTGTGAGTTCGAGGCCAGCCTGGGCTACAGAGTGATTTCCAGGACAGGCGCCAAAGCTACTCAGAGAAACTATGTCTCGAAAAACCAAAAAAAAAAAAAAAAAAAAAACCAAGTGTAAGCTATAATTTACTATGTGGTCACTTGTATTTCCTCTGTAGCAAGGTCTTATGTTATAAATTCAACTGATTTCTCACCTACTATAATATGCTCTGCATGCTATCACTCTTTGAAATTTGTTGAACCATGTTGAGTGGCCCAGTCTATGGTCAGTTTAAAAAAAAAATGCTACATACACTTAAAAAGGATGTGAATTCTGAGTGATTCTAAATGAAAATCAAAATAAACAGATAACTCTAAGGAAACAATGTCTTCCAGACACAATACACATGTGGGACTGATACACACATGAGCTCATAAAGATTGTGGCAACATGTGCAAGACCTGCAGAGTTTCAAGCCAGACAGGGTCCCCTGAGGGGGGAAGTAGACACAGGGTCACATCCCTAATCAAGACACTCTCTGCAGTTGACACCCGCTGGCAAAGGGAAAATCAGTTTCCTCCTGTAGAGTGTCAGTGGGTGTATTCATCACAACCCAGGGCAGGTCCGTGCTCTTGAGTAGTTGACCACCACAAGATGAACTTGGTGGTATTTTTTCAGACCCTTTTGCTCCATTTTGCTTTGTTTTGGCTTTTTGTTTTCCTTATTAGTCTTTTGCTTGTTTATTTTGATTTTCAATGTTTTGCGGGGAGGGGTTGTTTTTGGTTTTGTTTCTTTGGTTTATTTTGTGAAAGAAAGAGAGCATAAAGTTCCATGGGTAGAGAGGTGAGAAAGATCTGAGAGGAGCTGGAAGAGGGGAAAAACATGAAGAAAATACATTATAAAATAATTTTAATTAAAAATGTATCTTAAAGACTTTCCATCCTACAGATTGCTCTTCTAGAAACACCAGTTTCCCAGTGTTCCAAACGGATCATATGGGCACTCTTATCATTGCCCAATAGGTTCATGAACACAGTGATGACAGGGTTGGAGACCATGTATGGACTAAGTATTATGGATTTGCACTCACTCAAGTCAATCTGGCTATAACTAGCAATGCTAAGAGTTTGATGCTAAGCCACTGTATGACAGTTCCTTACAGCACCAGACAGACCCCTAGGAGCAGGTGGATTTAGGAAGTTCACTCCTCCAACTGTTCCAAGAGTAGCACTTTGTTTTATCAAAGGAGACAGTTGCTCTGGCTATGACCTTTCTTCTCCTGCCTGCAGTTCTTCCACTAAAACTACCATTTGTGGATACCACTGACATGGTATCTTACATGAACTATTTATAGCTAAGAAGTTACTTGGTCACAGCAAGTGAACTATAGAAAAGGCCTGTGCTCTTGGAATTCACTGGTCTTCCCTTGTTCTCTGTCATCTAGAAGTAACTAGCATGCAAGTACAACGAAATGGACTTTTGAAGACTCCCTTATGGTGTCAGCTCGAGGGCAACAACTTTCAAAGCAGGGAAATACCTTCTAGGATGTTAGTGTATGACCTAAGTCAGTAACCAGTATGTGATGATATTGATTTCTCCCACAGCCAGGATTCATGGGAGTGAAGGTCAAGAGGTGAAAATACAATGGCACGTCTCACTATTAACCACAATGATCCACTAGAAAAACAAATGCATCCTGTAACTTTGGGCTCTACTAATATAGAAGTCTTGGTCCCAATGTAATAACTCTTGTGCATGGGGGGAGAGGGGCGCAACAATGGTTCCATTGAACTAAAAGTTGTTTTTGCTCTTTTATTCTTTAGGAGGGGCCACCACCTAGCTCCCAAATAAAACACACATGGAAGTTTTTTTTTTTTATTAAGAAAAAGAAATTATTCATTTTACATACCAAAGATCCTCCTCTTCCTCCTCCTGCCCCTCCAGCCTCCCCCTCCCAACTCACTCCCTCCATTCCCTCCTACAATAAGGTAAGGCCTCCCATGGGGAGGTACATTTAGTAGAGGCAGGTCCAAGCCCCTCCCCCTGCAGAGGCTTATCGTTAATTATAAATGCCTGGCCTTAGCTTGGCTTGTTTCTTGCCAGCTTTTCTTAACTTTAAATTATCCCCATCTATCTCTGGCCTCTGAGCTTTTACCTTTCTCTATTTCTATATACCTTTCATTATTTCTTACTCCATGGCTTGCTGTGTAGCTGGCCCCTGATGTCCTCCTCTCCTTTTTTTCTTGCTCTTTCTTTGCCTCCCAGATCTCTCCTATTTATTCTCTTTGCCTGCCAGCCCTACCTGTCTTTTTTCCTGCCTTGATATTGGCTGTTCATCTCTTTATTAGGCTATCAGGTGTTTTAAACAGGTAAAGTACCACAGCTTCACAGAGATAAACAAATGCAACATAAAACAATGCAACACATCTTTGCATCATTAAAACAAATGGTCCACAGTATAAACAACTGAAACACATCTTAAAATAATATTCTACTACAGTTGAGATTGCTAAGGAGCCACTTAGGGATTCTCCTGTCACTGGATCAGCAGGTAAAATTTAACAGGTAAGATTTGTTGATTTCCTTGCTGGCCCCACATCACTCAGTTTGAGAATTAGAATGTCTATTCTGTACTACTGAACATCAGTAGGATGTAACTAACTGATTTTATTTTACAAGGTCTCATAGCTAAGACATTGCTTTGGAGCTCAGAAGAGATTTCCAGATTCTGTGCTTTTGAACGGTGTTGAAACTACTAAGGATTGGGAGGTTTTGAGAGATGAGCTAAATGTGAATTGCTTTATGAGATGAGTGAATATGAGGTTTTAGGGGCCAGGTGTGGAATGTTATTATTTAAAGTGATATATTTGGGTTCTTCATTCTCAACTTGACTATGTTTAGAATCACCTAGGAGACACATTTGTGGGTATGTCTAGAAAAGTATTCCTAGAGAGGTTTAACTGGAAAGAAAGATGTACTCTGAAAGTGGGCAGAACAATCCCATGAGCTGAGCTCTCAGACTGAATTTAAAAGTTGAGACGGGAGAGCCAACTGAATTCCAGCATTCATCTCTCTCTGAATCCTGTGACCAGCTGCCTCACAATTCACAGCCATGACTTTACCACCAAGACAGACTGTGTTCCCATAAACTATGAGCCAAAATAAAGAAGCACTTCCTTTTCTCTGAAAGTAGCTTTTGTTGAATATTTTGTTACAGTTAATGGAAAAGTAACTAATGCTGCAAGGTTCTTACTCAACATTTCATAAATAAAAAGATGGAAAATACCTGACTAGAAACCATGGCTTAGCTCTATCCACTAACAGAAGGTTGCCCTAGCACAGAGGTAGACCAGTTCACCAGTGGAATGGGATAAAGAGCTCAAAAGTAGATCCATGTACATGTCAGTTGTTGGGTCTATGGGAAGTAAGGAATTATTTGGTGAGTGAAGATGGTATTTTTTTACAGAAGCAATAAAGAAAATAAGTATCCTTTCACATCTGGATTCCTGAACATCTTAGATTCCCTTTAGACATTCATTTCAAGTATCTAGATCCTTAACCACCACCCTACATAACTTGCTTGATATTTTGATAAATGCAGGGTTAAAGACTGGAGAAAGAGGATTGTGTGTCAAAGGAAGGGGGAGTGGCTTAGTGAAGGAAAAAAAATCCCAAGTGGGTAGGTTTATTGCCCAGTTTTATTGTGAGAAGAGTAAACCTTAAAATTATGAGTCATAGGGAAAGTTCTTATTTTTTAATATATTTAGTCTGTATCGCTTACGAGAATTTATATTGACCCTTAGGAAATGGGTAAGAGTATGTGTAGGGGTGTGTGCTTATTTTCTTGTATGTACCTACTGCACGCTTAAAAGAATAAATGCATATTTCTGCAAAAGTCAGTCTGATGGTTTTGAAAAAGACTAGGCTTGGGCAGATCACCCTAGAGAACTATGTCAAAACCCATTGCACACCAACCTACATTCAAGTAAATGTCTCAAGGCTGGGTCTTTTCTTTTCTCCTTTTTACCCAATACAAAGATACAAAACAACTATAAAGATGAGCTGAGAAATAAACATTTGGATTTAAAACTTTAAGCTACTTCTACATTTGTCTTTCCTAAATTAAATGAACCCAACAATTTCAGGCTTTTCTCGTAGAAAACTATCTACCAATCATTGATATTCTTTCTTTTATTCAGGTTTATTAAAGTATAAATTATACAGAGGAAAATCCACTTCCTTACGGTTTACAGATTGATGATATAGTTCATAACTGACAAACATATAAAAATTTGGAAAGCAACCTACACTTTTTCTTTCTGGTCTGTTGTCCCTATATGCTTGATTCCAATAACTATAGATGTCAGGAGAATTGTAAGTAAAAAAAAAAAAAAAAAAAGCTCCAAGGGAAAGTAAAGAGAATATTTGAGTCCTTTGCCTACTCTAGTGGTGCTTCTACATTGGCTTGGGATGCCAAAACACCACAGACTGGGAGCCGAATTAACAGCAGTTAGTTGGCTCACAGTTCTGGATGCTGGAAGTCTAAGATCAGAGTGCCAGCAAGATCTGGTTCTGATGGAGGCTCTCCCCTTGGCTTACTGATGGCTGTGTTCTTGCTCTGTGCTCACTCAAACAGTGATAGCAAGTTCTTCTATGAGAAAACTAATCCCTACACAGGGGCCCCACATTCCTGACTCTATCTAGACCCCATTATCTCTTAGAGTCCTCACAAATACCATCACTTTAGAGACTGGGGCTCAGCATAAAATTAGAAGTGATGCTTAATTCAGTCCATAGCATATTTCTACAGTCTATTTCTGCCTCAAAGCCTCAGACCTGTGTGTAGGCTACGAAGGGTTGAGGCAGCGAATCCCCCATTTGCACGGAAGCATTCAGGAGTTCGACTAAAATCAGTCTTCACTGGAGCAAATCTCTGGGCAGTGTGGAGCTAGGTGTTTTCTTACATGCTGTTCAGGTCGAAGGAAGCCACTGGAGAGTCCGTGTTCTTCAGTCCCATCCTTCCTGAGTCAAAAGCCAAAGTTCTATCCTTCAGGGAAGACAGATCTTCCCAGCCTTTGAAGTTCATAGTCTGCCTGACAACTCAAGGTTAATTTAATCTCTTTATTCAACCAGTGGGGTTCTGGCGAAGCTAAATTGAAAGGGAGGTCAAGTTAATGAATCTTCTTGGATATTCAAAGTTTACCAAAAAAAAAAAAAAAAAAAGACGAGACCGTGCTGGTGGATTGAAAGAAAGCCGAAAGTGTTAGTAGTGGGTGATGTACTTGAGGTCTGTCTTGACATGAAAATGTGAAAACTCACCACTGTTAACAAGAACTGCTGTGGAGATCCTTGGACAAAAGAATTAATCTGTGTTTTCAGGAGGGAAAATGTTCTGTGAAGAATACAAAATTCCCACTGAACCCTCAAACTAGGTCATTCTGTTTTTGTCCAAAACTGTACAATATAAGAAATCTATAGCTTTGAAATGAAACCCAGGATTGTTTCCTAAACTCCTCTATCATGATGGGATCCAACTATAATTTGAATAAATATGCATTGCTCCAAAAAGACATAAAGTCTTTCTCTTTCAATTGTTTCCATGTGTCTTTCGAAAGCTCCGCCAGTTGATCCAAGAGTGAAATAAAATCGTCTTTTTCCCCCAACGGCGATGCTTGCGTCACATCGTCCCACGACTGTTCTGTCTGATCTTGAGTCTCCGGGCTATACTTAGGAGGGCAGACAATGGAAACGGTCCCTGGAGAGGGAGAGGCTACCAGTCAGGGAGAAAAGAAGCAAGAGTATCCAGGTGATTAAGACAGTCTGTGAGACTCCAAATGATGGTAGAGCAGAAACCTTTCTTCTCTCTGTCCCATAATCAAGTTGCAAAAGTATTGATTTTCCTTAATGAGCAGCCATGTGTTTTAAACAGTCTAGGCTGACCCAAAAGCAGATCCTGAGGCAAAGACCTAGAGCAGAAGGTTTGCTTTGGATTTAATCCCAGGAAACAGAAGTAAGGAGGTGAAGAAGTAAGGCTGGGAAGGAAGGGGGCCAGAGTGGGGTGAATACCCCCAGAGCACTGAGGCTGTCTACCTAACTGTGCAGTTGAGCCACCGTAGGAGAGGGAAGGTAGAGAACTTCTCTACACCCCAACCCCCACCTCCCTACTCTCCATCCCAAATCCCGCACCCCCTGACTGGTTGAGAGTGGCCATGAGGATGTCAATGCCCCCCGTACCTCCTCGCTGGATCTGATTTCGTTGGAGCAGGCTCCCAAAGCCCACATGTGCAGTCCTGGGGAACTCAGTAGTTCAAAGGGACTGATTGCCAAGTGTCTGACAACACTGAAGCCTACGGGGATTTCCCCCAGAGCCCTGTCTAAGTAGATAACAACGCCTAAGTGCCAACAAGATCGAAGAAATGTTTTTGATGAAACCACGTCTGCTTCTACAGGTGAGACTGATGTTGTTGTCACAGCCATGCTGCTTGGAGACACGAAACTTAATCAAATTTGTAACTTTTATAGAACATAAGCCTTCGCAGTGTCTTTACCAGCCACATCATGATCCACAGAGCATCATGGACACCGTCAGTAATAGAAGCCCATTTGAGTTCCTGCCCTGGGGCTAGGGCTGAGGAAAGGAGGAAGACAGAAAGAGCCATCTGTGGTCATTCTGGACCCTGCACAAGGTATACCATGAAGTAAGCTTGAGACTTAGAACCAGGCCAGGTTCACTGGGTCATTTGTTTCTGTAAAATTAGTAAGTAAAGTTTTTATAAATATTTTCCTCAAAGACTAAGTTTAGGAATCACAAACCTGGATGTGTAACTAGGTGCCTGCATGTATAATTTGGAAGCCCATCATGAAAATATTCAGTCTCTGATTTAATAATTTTCCCTTTCGTTGTTAGACAAGTTCTCTAGTCCAGGCCTGCCTCAACTTCCCTCTACAGGTATGGGTGACCTTGAACTTCTGATCTTCCTGCCTCCATCCCCTAGTCCTGGAATTAGACATGCCCACACACATCTAGTTTCCTATGGTGCTAGGTATCAAACCCAGGGCTTTGTGCGGGCGAGGCAGGGACTCGACCATCTGCTACATCCCAGCACAGAATTTTTCCTTTTGCTTTCTTGCTCTTGAGACTCATCTCTTTCTTAGTCTGTTTTCCATTTTGATGATCTGCTGGAGCTAATGGAGGCTGAGACAAGAGAGTGATACCAGGGGTTGGGGATTTAGCTCAGTGGTAGAGTGCTTGCCTAGCAAGCACAAGGCTCTGGGTTCGGTCCTCAGCTCCAGAAAAAAAAAAAAAAAAAAAAAAAAAAAAAAGAGTGATACCAAAGACAACCTCTGTGACCAGATTAAAGAAAAGGGTTAGAGCCAACTACCAATCAACGAGATACCCGGGGCCAGATCAAAACTCTTTCCACCCTCATGTCCAGGTCTTTCTTTGGAAACTACTTTCAGATCATTACTGAAAAGCTCTAAGTTCACAGGGCAGTGGTGGTACACGCCTTTAAACCCAGGACTCTGGAGGCAGAGGCAGGCAGGTCTCTGAGTTCAAGGCCAGCCTGCTCTACAAAGTGAGTTCCAGGACAGTCAGGGCTACAGAGAAACCTGTCTTGAAAAAAATGATGATAATAATAATAACAGTGAACGCGAAATGTTTGCTTTGACTTCTCATGCTTTGAAATGCTTGTATCTTCATTGTCCATCCAAGCTACTACCAAGTGAGCCTACCACTGCTGCTGCTGCTGCTGCTGCTGCTGCATTTAAATGAGAACATACGAGGGTTGTGCTCACACTAGGCATCCACTGCCCTGAGTCTCCCATGAGTCACCTCAGGAGCATATTCTCTGGATGGAAACATGAGACTGAGATGGAGGCCTGTTTGGTGAAAGGCAACCCTGAGAAACCATTTCAAAGCCCGTCGTATGATGTTAGAGCAGGGAGGGAGGATAGTGCGGCTGACGAGAAACCTGGAGACAAGATGGGGCGACATGAAACGATCATCCACGCCTTCAGCAAAAACTGATTGGACCCTTGCAGAGTCTCAGCTCCTGCCAGAAGAAACAGATGGGAACAGGGTGGTGGCAACACGTGCTACACACCATCAAGATGTTGTAGGAACTTCAACAAGGGAACAAGTAACTTCATCGGGGTAGTACTGAAGTCTTCAGAGTCCAGGAGATGTCGGGAAAGTGAGGATTCACCAGAGAGGAGAAGGCACCCTTTCTAGATGGAAGAGCAGGTACAAACAGATCCAGGGTCTTGAATGTGAATCAAAGGAAGAAGAGGATGAAGGAAAACGGGTGCAGAGTAAGTTACAGAGAAGCCAGGTGTGGTGGTGCACACCTTTAACCCCAGCACTCAGGGGGCAAAGGCAGGGGGATCTACAGGAGTTCAAAACCAGCCTGGTCTACAGAGCGAGTTCCAGGACAGCCAGGGCTACTTCGAGAAACCTGTCTCAACACCCCTCCCCCACAAAAGGAGTTCTATAGAGAGAAGAAGGCCACCAGTGATGGCCTTTGGACAAGTTAGGGACTTGTGCGGAGCTTTGAGTAGACAGATTTGCATTTCGTGAAGATTTCTCTGCTGCAGCTGCAGCGCACAGAACAAAACCCAGGCCTGGAAATGGCCCAGTCCTTGATGCTGCTTCTTTTGCTCCGGTCACAGAGAGTCGCAAACTCGGTAGCTTACACCAACACCAATCCATTCTCCAAACACTCCAGAGGTCAGAAGTCGGAAGTGAGTCCTAAGGGGTTAAAAAGCAAGGAATTGCCCGGGCTGCTGACTTGTGGAGGCCCGAGGGGAGGATTGGTTTTCTGGTCTTTTCCAGCACTGACAGACCACCTGAGGAGTTTGGCTCATGGTCCACTCCCTCCATCTCCAAAGGCCATCGCTCCAGCTCCCCTGTCCATCATTCCAGTTCCTCCTTCTCTGGCCTTCCTGCCTCACTTTATGAGGACTTCCATGACTACACTAGACCCAGGTGGTTAGTCCAAGATAATCTCAAGATCCTTAACTTAGTCGCATCTGCAAAGTACCTTTGCCTTATAGTGTAATGTTCACAGTTTGGCTGATTCCAAAGGAGGCTATCTCTGGGGAGCCATTATCCAGCCTAACACAATGATGGCTTCCAAGGAAGAGACAAGTCAAATGAATGTCCCCCTGGCCCCCAAAACCAGGAATAACTAACCTGAAACAAGAGAATCCTAGGAAGGCGGGGACATAAGATTTCATTTTCTTTTCCCACGTGCAGAATGAGAAGCTTGTTAGGAATGAAGTTAACAAATAGACTCCGGTGAAAGGAATCAGTATTCTGGATGCTTTGGTTTTTTTCTGCTTACCCAATGCTTTGGTGCATTTATTGTGTTCTCTTTTTTCCCCATTATGTAAGTGCCGTCATTCCAAGGTTGCTGTGGTCATGGAGTCCCGAAGAGCACAACAATGCTCTCTTTCATGAGGCTTTGATTACAGCATCAAAGTTAGGCAATCCTGGAGGGAAGTGTACTGATGTGCAGGCACTCAGGAAATCCCAGACTTTCTATTTGAGGCTTTAGAAACAGTAGGTGCTCTGAGTCACGTTTTTATCTCCCACACAGTGGAAGACACATTTTACAGGGCATTGGCTGTCTGCTGACCCAGTACGACTTCCTCCTTCCCACATCCTAAAAGTACTAGACTCTCAATCTCACCATCAGAATCTCTCCACCCGGTCCCTTCAACCCTTCCCTCCCCACTCAGCACTTTCCAATCCTTGTGTCATAGTGCATCGGCCACTGACCTCACCTGGTCCAGGCCAAGAGAGCTCCCGTGACGGGAGGGTGTGCAGCTGCAGCTTCCGCAGAGAACAAGAGGCTAAAGGCAATACTTTTACCAAAAAATGCATTGCTGAACCCCTGAAAAAATTCAACTCTAAAACCTACCCTCTGTCTGGACTTTCTAGTTAAATGAGCCAATAAATTGTGTATTTTAACACATAAATAGTAGGAAGTGGGCTTTCTACCTTGTCAATGCAGTATTTCCTAATAGATGCACACTTACCTTTCACTGGGTGAATGTGAGTGAAGAAATGAATAAGAAACACATTATAACATTTTTCTTAATGCTACTTGGAACATTCTTTTTCTCTCTCTCTCTTTTTTATTTTCTTCTCTTTAAATTTTTTTTCTTTTTTTCTTTTTTTTCTTTTTTTGTTTTTTGAGACAGGGTTTCTCTGTGTAGCTTTGTGCCTTTCCTGGAACTCACTTTGTAGCCCAGTCTGGCCTCGAACTCACAGAGATTCACTTGCCTCTGCCTCCCAAGTGTTGGGACTAAAGGCATGCGTCACCACCGCCCGGCCTTGGAACATTCTTGAATGAACGTTTTTTAAATTGAACTCCCCAAAGTATCTGCTTCTCTTTGCTGAGCTTTGGCCTAAGTTAGGAAACTCTGGCAGCAATCTTAGGGTTATCAATATCAGACAGAGATACTAGAGGAGTGATTTCCTACACAACAGGCTTGCAGGACAGAGCTCTCCATCAGATGGCTGAGACAAGGGTCTTGATCTCCGGCAGTCTTAACAAGAAAGACTCTTGTTTGCCTTTAGCTTTTCTATGTTTGAGGATTGGCTTTTGGGGTACTGATAAAGAGGAAGCCAAGACCACTCAGTTACCTTCCTTGGTTCACAAACTGACTCAAAAGCATTTAGTATAAGTAAATGGAAAGTGGTAAGATCAGCTGCAGAATTGAAAGTTCCCGCTCACTTCCTATTTCTATGTGCAGTAGTCAAAGGGAGATGTCTTTAAGGAAAGAAACTGAAGGTGGAGTCTGCCCGTTCCTGTACCCAGCACCTCCTCACAGCACCAGGACATCGAGATCCAACGCTACCAACACTGAAGGGCAGAGGACCGAGCACTTTCGATCCCTGCAAAACAACAGCCATGGACTGAGCTGCCTGCACTTAGAGGACCTAAGAAAGTCCCTACGAAACTGCCTCCTTTCAATAAGATCTGTCCCCAGATTCCCCCCCCCCCCCCCCCCCCCCCCCCCCGTTATCTGGGTCACCCCACTGACTTTGCAAGAAAGTGCAATCACAGCTTTTTAACAGCATTTCTTTGGCCTTTTCATGTAAATCTTAAATATTTAAATTGTATGCTGATTTTTATTCTTAGTTTCCCTCTGCATTTCCTCAGAGGCATAATTTTATAACTATAAATATACCAAGCATATTAGAAAGTTTTTTCCCAAATAATTCATATCCTATGCATATAAACCTGACTTTGACTCTCCAGTTGGGAAATTTTAAAGTAGAGCTGACATCCAAAATCCCAGCAAGGACGCGTCCCATCCCTAGCTGAGGCACTCTGGCAGATGATGGGCTTCTGGGGAAGGGAGAGTCAGTTTTGGATACCCAGGCCCCAGGAGATGGTCCTATACCCTTCCTTGTCCATGTAAGCAACATAAAATGGACTTGGAGAGTTTAAAAAACAAAACACATGAATTGGGATGGGAAGGTGTGAGGGGATCATAGGGGAGGTACTGGAGAGGAGGAATGGGGGGGGGATTTGATCAAAGCACACTGTGCGCATGTACGGAATTCTTAATAAAAAAGAACAAACTTGGAGGCCGGAGAGAGAGGGGCTGGAGAGATGGCTCAGCAGTTAAGAGCCCTGGCTGCTCTTCCAGAGGACCCGGGATTCATTCCCAGCACCTACATGGCAGCTCACAAGCATCTGGAACTCCGTTTCCAGCGGATCTGATGCTGTCCTCTCACCCACACAGGCACCAGGCATGCAAGTGATGCACACACATCATAGAGACACATACCTAGACCCATAAAATAAAATAAGTATATCTTTTAAAAGAGCTAATTGCAAAATAAATAAGTAAACAAACATAAAATGTGGCTGGCAAACATTTGGAAATAGAACCTGGTTATCTAGCTTTTAAACTGCTCATAATTGATGTATTATTGCTTAATGATGTTGGGAGAACTTCAAAGTCTCCTGGAGAAAATAAAATAGGATCTGCAGGCTACATCTTATATACATCTTATACTTCATTAAATTCCCTTATGTAAAAAAAAAAAATGAGATGTTTGGGGGAGAGAAAAGAAAGGAAAGAGGAGGCAGAAAGAGAGAGGAGTAAACAAATAAGTAATGTGCTTGTGTGTGTGCAGTGCTAGAGATTGGATGCTGGGCCTTGTGTGTGACAGCCAAGTACTCTGACACTAAGCTATGTCCCCATCTGAAAATTCTTCCCAAATATGAGCATGAATATAGACAGCTAGGAACCAAAAAGGGAAGCTTTGAGAAATCTACAATGTAAAAATTCATTTGTGAAAACTTGTAGATACGATTCTGAACCAGGTGCTGAGTAAGTGTTAGTGGGCTAAGATTGCTGTGACATCGTTTACATATTAAATATTCTATATTTGTATATGGTTGGGGGGTGGAAGGTGAAGTCCTCAGAACAACTCCTGTCTTTCTGCAGCCACAGCTGGGTTTGCATCCTCACATTCCCAGAAAGCTTGCTCCTCTCCTCCACTGCCCTTCACACAGCAGGAGGGAGCAGAGTGAGAACCATCTAAAGCGCTGCCCCCTAAGGACAGAGTAGGGTGTAAGCGAAGCCCTCTGCCTTGGGAATCCTGAGAACTGACAGCCTATTTGCAGCCTAGTCAGCCACCTGCAGCTCTCTTTTGAGTCCCCTCAGATAAGGGTCTTCATACATAAAAGTCCCACAGCATCTGACAAGCATAGCTTGAGAAAATGGGAAGAAACAGTTGTAAAAACAGGAAGTGCTCTGAAGCACAGCATTTTTATTCTTAACGATTACTATCACATGGGGCTTGTAAAGTGGGTGTTCATCCATTCCTGTCAAGATAGATTCTCTGTCTATCTCCCAGGGAATCCTTGGGATAATACTGGGACACCGCAATGCTTGACTTTCTGATGTCAAAGGCCAGTTTGTCCTGCTGAAAAGGAGTCCTTTGGCAGTAGTGGGAGAAGCGTACAGACCCCAGAGCCCTGAACTTGGAGTCATCTAGATAGAGAAGTACAGCTCCAGTGCCTTGTTCATTCTCTGGACAAAGCTAAGGTGTGTGAGCAGCTCCAGGCAGAGTGTGACCTTGACCAGCATACCACAACAACCAAAGGCACACTAGGGTGTGGGAATGGAAAAATGGGTGGAACTGAAAGAGTTTAACTGATGGAAAGGTTCTTTATTCACTCTCTGCCTGTTTCTGTTGTCCAGAGTCAAGTTCATCGTTAAAGCAAATGAGCCGTCTACTGCCATTTGACCGGAAGGTAAAGCGTATCCATGGCCAGGAAGGGACACTGGGTCTGAGAAAAGGTCTTGGGCATCCCCAGTGGAAGACTTCTGCAATTTCTCCTGTGTATGGAAGTCGAAAGAGACAGAGTGGCTCAAACTAGGCTCCCTGCATGACGCCGGTGTCACCTCCATGGTCCCCTAGTCTGTATCTATTTTCTAGAATCAATATAAGCCAAGTCAACTAGAGAGGAAAGAGTTCTTAAAACACGGCAGCCCTTCTATAAGATGCCCCCCAGGAGTGACCAGAGATGGTTGTTGGGCTCTGCAAATGCCACCAAATGTGAAAAGGAGGGCCACTGAGCTCAGACATGTTCAAACTGCAGCAATTGACACACACACACACACACACACACACACACACACACACACACACACACACACCCCAAAGCATTTAGTCCTAACCCTTGCTGAGATAGAGAAAAAGATAGAGGCCTAGGAAAGAAAATGGCATTGCCAAGGTTGTAGGCTCACCTTGGATGCTCACATCAGTTGGTGGATCTTCAATTAACACACCAACAACCTCTCCCCAACCTTCTGTGAACTTTTTCCTTGTCTCAACTGCACCCGAGTTTTGGGACATTATCAAATATGAAATAGAACAAATCACACACAGAGCCACAGAGCCCTGCCTCCAATGGTGGCAAGCTCCAGGGTTGTGATAAAGACGTGTGTGTGTGTGTGTGTGTGTGTGTGTGTGTGTGTGTGTGTGTGTGTGTGTTGGTGAAATTATTAAGGCCACTCCACGTAGTTAAAAGGGAGGTTTATTTTGTGGGGTAACTTACAAGTGAAGGGATTGATTACAGGGTCTGGGAAAGGTGTTCCGTCGGTGTTCTCTGGAGAACTCTGCTTCGTCTACCTCCAGCGTTCAGGGTCCAGGAACCAAGAGAGCCGGTGCATCTAGATCTCAGGTCTTCAGGGTCCTCCCTTGGCCCCGCCTTGTAGGCGTGACAGTTACCAAAGGCTCAATGGGGGTTGGAACTTCCAGATCAAAGCTGGAATGGCTACCCACTACGTGTGTGTGTGTGTGTGTGTGTGTGTGTGTGTGTGTGTGTGTGTGTGTGTGTGTGTGTGTACACATCTGCACTGAGCTTCAGCAAGCAGAACTGAATGCGTGTTCCTCGTGATTTCACAGCCAGAAGATAGGATTTTGTGGTCATGATGCTGAGGGTGCTTGTTTTTAAGAAATAGGCTTGTTTTCGTTTTCTCTCACAAAAATAATGAAGCTGCAAAGAATGTCACAGTGGGTCAGAGACATCTGTCCTGTTAAAGCATGTTGGGGTCAAAACAGCAAAGACTTTGGAATGAAACAAATCTAGTTTTAGCCATAATTTTTCTCTTGTGTTTAACCTCAGATTGTGAAGTTACCCCTCAACATCCAAAGGGAGTTCTTCCGAGATGTGAAGATAATCATGGCCCTCGTATTTTTACGTAAAGTACATATGTCCCCTTACTCGGTGAAAACCATCTCAAGATTATTTGTGACACTTAATGTAAATTTATATTTACATGTCACTATGTAGCTAGCTGTTATATTTCATGGTTTAGGAAATCTGTCAAGAACAAAGTTTAAACAGAGCAGACAACCTTTTCTGAATTATGTTCCATCTATGGTTAGCTGAATCCATGGATGTGGAACCTGTAGGTACAGAGGGCTACCTATACACACATACCTAGATGTAGGGGGCCAGTGAAGTCCTCACTGAATGTGTACTGTCTGACATGGGCATGGCCAGGTCAAGGACCCCACTGCCTTAGACCCATGGGAAATGGCAAGGCCTTCCCCCCGTCATGTACAAATGTTGATAGTGCAAAAAGTGTCCACCAAAGCTTTCTTCCCCCAGATGTTTATGGCCTGAGGACAACTTCCCTACAAAGACTGCTGCTACTGAGATTAGCTAAACCTGCCTCCTTGTTCATCTGTATATAATAACACTGCCTCCTTGTTCATCTGTATATAATAACCCCTCCTCCTGTTCATCTGTATATAATAACCCCACCTCCTTGTTCATCTGTATATAATAACCCCGCCTCCTTGTTCATCTGTATATAATAACCCCGCCTCCTTGTTCATCTGTATATAATAACCCCGCCTCCTTGTTCATCTGTATATAATAACCCTGCCTCCTTGTTCATCTGTATATAATAACCCCGCCTCCTTGTTCATCTGTTTGTAATAACCCTGCCTCCTTGTTCATCTGTATATAATAGCCCCGCCTCCTTGTTTATCTGTTTATAATAACACTGCCTCCTTGTTCATCTATATATAATAACCCCGCCTCCTTGTTCATCTGTATATAATAACCCCGCCTCCTTGTTTATCTGTATATAATAACTCTGCCTCCTTGTTTATCTGTATACCATGACCCCCCTTCCTTGTTCAGCTGTATGCCATAACTCCATCTCCCTGTTCGACTGCATATAACAAACATGCTGAGCTTCCAGGGTGCTGTGGCTTACGTGTGTGTGTGTGTGTGTGTGTGTGTGTGTGTGTGTGTGTGTGTGTGTTTC